>NW_027437195.1:28474337-29074337 GCF_033239565.1 Halichoeres trimaculatus
AATAACATATATTGATAATATTGCTCTACTTATCATTTTTGTTGTTGGCTAATGTCATGCCACATATCAATCATGCAAATGTTGACACATGATTTAATTTAGCATCACTGTTTTTAGTAAAAAAGGAAAAAGTCTTTATTTCAATAGTATTATTTAAAGCTACAAGGAGCCACTGCAAAGGAGTCAAAGAGCAGCAGGTTGAAGACCATTGGTCTGAGTCAAAACAAATGCAGGAGCTTGCATCTAAAGAAACAAGATGATGAGTGAGAGAAGAAAAGTAGAATTGAGTTGGACATTGATGAAAATATTGCACATATCCAGCAAATGGATAAACTAATTCACATTTTTTAACTCTTTCACATGATAAACCAAATAAACTTTAGACTACAGGTTTAATTTTAAAATGATTCTGGTTCATTCACACATTGATTATCCAGTATCACCTTACTGTATAGTTCATTATTCTGCCAAATTAAATTTGAGTTTCCCTCAGCGAACAGGAGGAGGGCAAAGTCTCTTAAAACAGGAGGAGACCCAACACCTCCAGATGAGATGGACAAGAGCCAGAGTCCAGGACCAGCTCTTCTGGATGAGGGAGTCCCTGGAGGAGGCTCATGTGAGACGGTCACCCCCCAGGACACAAGTGCCTTCATAAAATGTGAGGAATGAAGATGTTTCTATCATTCAACATGGGAAAACTGTATTGGATGAGTTATTTTTACTCATTTTATTGTTTTAATATGGGCTTTTTATATTTTATAAATAAATCCTGAAGTTTTTGCTCAAGCTCGGTTCCTTTTTTTCTTAGAACTAGACATCACCTGTGTCTAAAAGTTTGGGAGCCTCTGGTTTTAACTCTTTTCTTAGAATTATTTTTCTGTGGTTTGGCAGAAATAAAAACTGGTGTTGTCATTCTTTCTCCAGGTTCTGATAGTATCCTCTGCTTTGTGAAGCCTCATTCTCCTGCAGCTGTAAGTAGACTGCTCAATGCACAGGAGATTATACCAAAGAGATGAGTGTAAGTCTAAAACACATCTCAGCAGGATGAAGAGGATAATAAAGATGGAATACGAACACTAATACTATCCACTGTCACAGGGGGGAATCCAGAGGTGATGTTAACCACATGTTCCTGATAAATATCTCTTGATTCACAGATCTTTACATTCAGTTGTGGAGTATAAAGAGTTACATGTTGCCTGTTTGAATGTCTTTCTTCATCAGAGTTCAGATGAAAAGCAGCAGGAGACAGAGGCACCGTCAACTTCCACAGCACAGGTGAGAACAGATTTTCACTTAATGTCAGAGATTACTTCTGTTTGTGGAACTGGTGATGAAATAATTCAACATTATCCTGATCCGTCCCCAGTTACCGATGCAGGAACTGAACAGAATGTATCTCAT
The DNA here is from genome assembly GCF_033239565.1 of Halichoeres trimaculatus. Classification (NCBI taxonomy): domain Eukaryota; kingdom Metazoa; phylum Chordata; class Actinopteri; order Labriformes; family Labridae; genus Halichoeres; species Halichoeres trimaculatus. Next base: position 28,475,742 of record NW_027437195.1, read on the forward strand.
CAAAAAGATGACAAAAATGGACAAAGAGATGGTGTTTTTAGACCGGCAGATTCAGAAGACAGATCTTGAAATAGAGATGCTTCAGCATCAGTTAGAGGTTGGTACAGCCACAGGTGATTGTGTTACCTCCTGAAACAACATAAAGGCTAACTGTGGTTTCTGTTTCTGCAGGAAATAAAGAGGACCAAATAATTTGTGACTCATTTGTCTTTGTTAAAGTGATGTGCTTGTTTCAGGTGGAATAAGAAGAGTTGATGCTACATTAAAATTTAACCAAGTACTGTAGTTTAGAGGTACAGTCCACCAATAGATTTTTTTTTTATTTTAAACATTAAGTAACAGTAAGTAGAAAATCAGATCACACAAGTTGTTACCCGAGAACAGCGATGTTACATTAATCCAAAGTCTTATATACAACAAGAGCAGCAATCAATAATAAATAAATAATAAATAAATAAATACATAAATATGTAAACATACTTACAGTGTTTGAGAAGGAACAGGAGGAAGCTAAAGCCCATATCCGCCTGACTACCAGGAAAAAAAAATATTGTCCAATCACAAAGATTTTAAGAGTCCCCAATCTTTGTGAGGTTATTAGAATACTGAACACATTTTTTGGGGAAAAAAAAATATATTTCAGATAGTATGTATATTACAATGCTAAAATACAGTAAATAATATTCACACAATGTTCAAATGTTAAGAGTCCCATATAAAATATGCCACCAAAATTTGCTTATTAAAAAGTTTTATATACTTACTTTTTCTCTCCCCATAAATTGCACTTCCACTGATGGATGCCATTTTCCTTAATGAAAAAGAGAAAGGTACCAAAGCCCCACCCCGTCACATGTGGTATCATTGAAAGCCCTAATTGTCCTCTGTAGATGGCATGAGGAGTTTATTCAGTAGTGTGAAGTAAGCGGAAGATATTTAGGTTTACAAATGTCCCCCACAGAGGACAAATTTGAACTATTGGTAGTCAGGAGGTTATGAAACTGCCCCTACCTACTGAAGCACTTAAATGTATTTTACAGAGAACAACTCAATAAAAAAATAATAATAATAATAATAAAAAAAATAGTAATAAAAAAGTAATGATAACAATAATAATGTGAAAAAAAATACATTAACATGGGATGGTGGGATGGAAATGTATGGATAAATATATAATTATTGATGTTTTTTAATCACCCATGTCAGCTTGTCATCACTGCTCATTGAAAATCAGCAATGGGGGAATCTACTACTGTCATACACTATTTAAATACCTAAAGTAGTGAGATTTTTACAATTAAATAACAAAAATCGAATTCTTAACTCCCATTTCTTCCAAGATTTTCTAAAAATTAAAAATAATAAGTCCGAAGTACCCTTATCAAACCGCACGTTGTCGTCGCGCCACCCCTCCGAGCTGAAATGGTCTCGCCCGTGTCTCCCCAGCATCAAACGCACATGTTGGGTGTGTTGTGCTGAGGATTGCAGCGATATTACAGCATTTAGCAGCCTCCCGTGGACTGTCACGTTGCCGTGTGCTCTTTGAACATCAGTCACCATGCGATAAGCCTCACAGTCAATGAGAGGAATCAGAAAAATCAGAGTTATTGCGAGAAACTCTCAGAGCAAACGGGCTGACAGGCTAATCAGCGTGACTGCACCCGGCGGCTTTACCGGACTGAAGGTATGTTCACCGTCACCATTCACTGCATTACGTGAGCGGCTGACCACATGTGAGGCTGATTCTTCTTTTGAAAACTTATGAAACCCTAAAAACGCCTGAAAAGTTTGCAGGAGCCGGTCTTGCCTGGCTAGCAGCGCACCGTTAGCTTTCCAATCTGTCAGTCAACATGTGAGAGGTGTGTGCGCACCTACTGTTGGACTAACGGCTCGAATTTAAGAGAAATTAATTAAACCTCAATTCAAGAGAAGGAAACGGGAATACATGGCTGTTTTCTGGGAGTATTTGCATGAAAAGACCTTTTTTTGTAAGATAAATGAGAAAACGCTGAGCTAACCACCTGGTGCTGAGCAATGCCACGTAGCTAACCGGCTGAAGGGAGCAGACAGCCGGGGAAGTTTGTGCACAATCACTGCTGAGTAGACCTGCAGACTGAGGCTGTGCATGGGGGCAAGAACTCAGATCTTAATGATAAAATAATATCCACAGCCTCTTTACATCAGACTTACATATTTTTCTCTTTATTTTGAATTTTATTTAACCAGAAAAGCCTCATTGAGATTAGAAAATCTATTCCATAAAAGTGTCCTGGCTGAGACCAGCAGCAGCATATTCAAAGTCATCAGTCAAAGCATCTAAAAGCTGGTGCATCATCCTCCAGCTCCTTTTGTCTGCCTTTAAAATCATTTAAAGAGACCAGCCCACTCAACCTCTAACACTCCCCATCCTGCAGCACAATCCAAGCTGCAGGAGCAGAGGAGATAAAATTCTTCTCCCATGTTTCTGAAGCTTTCAGTATCTCTCAGATGAACTTAATGACATAAATATGTCATCTACTGATTTACTAGTCTACAGGTAGTCAGTGCAGACCAGCCATTGTGAGCATACAGGAAGCAGTAATGAGTCAGAGACTTAAGCTTGGTCATGAACCTCAGAGCTCAGTTGGTCGGTTAGTTAACAGTATCACTAAATCAATCAGAGGCATATGGAAGACGATCAGGGCCACTGAAGAAAATGAAGTCCAATTCTTTTTAAAACTGATTTTTTTTTTCAAAAAAAAATATTGAGATTAAAATCAAAATTCTGGAATTAAAGTAAGAATTCTGACCTTTTTCCTCCTTTGGATTCTGTAATTATTCTGCAAAAATAAGAATTCTGAGATGACAGTAAGAATTAAGTTTTCTTCTCTTTTTCTATTTTTTTTAGAAAAAAAGACAGAATTTTGACTTTTTCTCAGAATTCTTAGATCAAAATCAGAATTCTGCAGTAAAAAAAATCATAATTTTAGATTCTGAGGCAAAAGTCAAAATTTTGTTAAGAAAGAGAGATCTTTACTTTAATCTCAGAAATCTCTGAGATTAAAGTCATAATTCTGAATTTGAGAATAAAAGTAAGAAATCTGACTTTTTTTCTTAGATTTAAATCATAATTCTGAGAAAAACGACAACGCAATTTTAAATATTGAAGACAGAAGTCAGAATTCTGAGAGGAAAGACCAAGGTTCTGAAAAAAAAGTCAGAATTTTGAATTGCGAAAAAAAAAAAAAAAGTTAGAATTCTCAGAAAAAAAAAACAGAATGCTTAAATTAATGTCGGAATTCTGACTTTTTTTCTAAAAAAAAAACAGTGATAAAAAAAGGGACATTTTTCTCCCAGTGCCCCTAATCCTCTTCCGTCGAGGCAAGAAAGGAGCAGCAACACATGACTCCTCTCTGAAACAGGAGCCTAACCACAACTTTAACTTTTGTACAAGTTGCTGACTAGGCTTAAAAGACAGGGAGTCATCAATTAGGAATCTGAGGTCGTGATAAGAAGATGCAGGGTTAATCACATCACCCTGAGATGCAGGTTCAGTGGCTTTGTCTATAAAAACCTGTGAAACCTTTATTCTAATTAAAAAAAAAAAAAAAAAATGAAAAAAAGAAGATTTTACAGTTTTTTTCCCCACCTTTTAACCACATTAACCACAGCTTCTGGTCTTGTCAGATCTGGACTAAACTAAACCAGACTTATGAAACACAGATTCAGATTTGTGGAATGTTTGTCTCCCTGTAGTTTGTAACCTTGGCATCATCCTGGACAAGGGGTGAGAGAAAAATAAAATCACATAACTATCAAGAATTTTTGTTAAAGATTTTTAAACCACATTTTTTATAAGTTGGGTTGGTAAAAAGTTACAGCTTTTCTCCAGCAGAGGGTGAAATGTTTTCTTTGGTTATTTAGTAACGTGACGTCAAATCCCCTGAATAATCAACGTATCGTAGTATCAGGATTTTTTTTATGTTAATTTTTCTTTTTAAATACAAATCCTTCATTTTGGTGTTCCTTTGGAAGCTGAGTTGAAAAAAAGTTTAGACGTTAGACCCCCTGAATAAATCCTAAAAACTGACTCACATGTGATGTTCTTTTTTGGGGGAAAATGTGGCTCCTGGCAAACTCTGTAGACATCATCGTTCAACTTTTTCACATGGTCAGGTGTAAAGAAACCCCAAAAGTTGAACAAGAATTGAAAGAGGAGAAAAGCGGATGGTCCCAGCCCTATTCTGGACCCGTCCCTCTTCCCACACATCAGAAAAGTAACCAAACATCATTTAGACATTAAGACAGTAACACATTTCAGTGCTGAGAATCTCATTTTAAATCATGGATCAGGAATGGGTAAATATTTACAAGTAAGACTATTTCAAGATGACTCATGAAGCCGTCACAGAACCTTTAAAACGGCATTAAAAATCAGGTAACAAAAGTTTTGATGTCCCTTTTTTCCCTTCAGGCTCTGAGGCGTGCTGCCGTGCGACACCATGAGCTCCAAGGCGTGTAAAAACTGTGGCAGCACAGACATCGATGTGGACCATGCGCGAGGCGATGCCGTCTGCATGGGCTGCGGCTCCGTGCTGGAGGACAACATCATCGTGTCCGAGGTGGAGTTCGTGGAGACGGGAGGCGGAGGGTCGCTGGCTGTTGGACAGTTTGTGTCCTCAGAAGGTGAGAGCCATGGAGATTGAAGCTCCGGCTGATGTGAGAGGTTTGAAAGTTTTATCAGAGCCTGGTTTTTCCTACAGGACAGAGGCTGCTCATCTCTGCGCTGGAGTTTAGAGCTCTTCTTTTGTTAAAATGAGGATGTGTTTTTACCTTGACACTCGTTTTCTCACCTGCTGAGTCTGCAAAAGAGTTTCTGTCCCTGTATTGTAATTCCCCAGCTGTCCACTAGAGTGTGCTGTTGGATAACACTTCAATATCATACTCATTTTTTTCCCTTGCAGAGTAGATATTATTAATTTGATTTTAGTGGACAAAAAGCTCTAGGTGTATATTTTTTAGTGTTTGATCATTGTGAAGATTTTTTTCTGTCAATGCATGTCCATTAATCGTGGCTGATGGTTGAATACAAACAGACTTTTGACCAAATACTAGCGAAAATAAGTGTTTTTCAGATCTCTGACATTTTCAAAAAGCTGTTTTTTTCCATATCACAAAATAATGATAATAATTACCCATTTTCTTGCAATGCAAATAAGAGTTAACAAAAGAAAAAAGTCATATTTCATAATCTGGAGCCAATAACTGATAAAAAATTTGCATAAAAAATGAATTAAGAGCACCTAAGCAATCACATGTTACAGATTCCCTTACAACCTATTAAGGGTGACAGAAAAAGTTAACATTTTAAATGATCAGGTTTTTTTGTTGAATGGTTTTAAATTGTGACTTTTTTGTAAAAAAAAAAAATTATATATACATATTTTTTCAAATTTAAATACTTTATTTTAGTCTTGTTTATAAGCTGGGTTGAAAAAAAAGTTAAGATATCAGATCCCCTGAATTAGTCCTAAAACTAATATGTCTAAGGACATCGTTATCATCATTTAACTTTTTCACTTGGTCTGGTGTTCAAAATGTGAACTATAAATCAAAAATATGGAAGAATTTCAATGATCTGGATGTAGTTTTGTGGGTTCTTCATTGTGGCCCAGGTCTCAGACTCAGCGGTTTGTGTGCTTGTCCCTGGTTTAGGAGGGGTTCTGCTTTAGTCACACAAATAACAGGTTATTTAATCATCAACACAAACACCTCTCTGGGTTTATCCTCTGATTTATCCACTGAAACACCCCTGGCTTGAAAATCTGTCCACTTGGTGAGGTCTTTCATTCACTTACTGATTTCTCCCAAAGCTGGAGGTCATTAATCGTACGTCAGTTTGATTTATTTGATTTGATTTGTTTATTTATCTCAAACATTTGCAGATTGCAAGTAGAAAACAGATCACCCACGTTGTTGCCCAAGAGCTGGGATGCCACACCAATCCAAAAACCCATACACAGTCAAGAGCGTTTAACAATAAAAGGAAAAAAAGATAAATAATGAATAAATAAATACATGAATATGTAAACTAACCTGCAGTGTTTGAAATTGGTCTGTCGATCGGTGCTGATTTCCTTAATTTTGGGGGATCAGTGATCGGCCCATCCTTACATATGAAACTGATCCTATATACCTCCAGGAAGGTCTGACAGCCAGCCTTTGTTGCTTTTTGCACTGAGACTTAAAGCTCAGGACATTTTATTGGTTGTTTAAGTTAAAAGATAAAGATTGTATTGTGTCACAGGTATTGCTCAATGATTTTCAATAAAATAATATTGGAATGTTGAAGGTATAAACTTTTTAACTTTTTAAACTTTTCACCTGTGCTTTGAGATTTTAAAGTTGTGAATATGCTATATAAATAAAGTTGACATTGACAATATCTTACTGTAAAGTCTGAAAGAACATTAGTTTATTGATAAATATTGACATCACAGTATTGCTGCTGAATAAATATAAACATCCGTATATGTAGGTATTGGAACCGCATGTTAAACGGTGACTTAATGAGACTGATCTGGTCTCTGTTCTTAGGCTCTGGTCCAAACCCCTCTTTTGGAGACGGACACTTCACAGGTGTGGGAAGAGAGTCCAGAGCTCAGACGCTGCAGAGAGGTGAGTGACCAGCAGAGGGCGCCACACACTTGCAGTCAAATATACAAAAGCTTCTGCTAATGAAGTTACTTTCCCAGCATGCAGCTCTTTGTACATGTGTGTTAATGGGATTCTGGGGCCATTTTTTGTAGTTATTTTAATTTCCTCTAAAATCAAAATGATGACACATGGGGTGTCTCTACCACAGAGACTCAAACCTAGAATATTATCTCTAATTTTCCTTTTTTTTTTTTTTTTTTTTTTTTTTAGCATTTTTCCAGTTATAGTTTATGTGCTTTTAATGCTTGGCATGTCAAAGTTAAAGTCCCACTTTAGCTTGTGCATAATGTATTTGATGATTGTAGATGAAGATGAAGTTAAACATCACCTCGATTCCTTTTAAGTGTTTGCAAACCTGATCCAGAAAAGCCTCTACTGGCTCTCAGTTATTGCATGTAGCAAGAAAAAAGCTTGCATTTCTTCTCCGTGGACTCTTTCCTGGATGTAGCAGGCAGAAGCTGCAGCATCCTGAGAGTTTTGCTGCACTCGCTCCATCAATCAGTCAGTGAAGCTGAAGACCTGCAGCCCACATTCACTGTAGCAACACAGCAAACAGGAGAAGTGTTCCAAATTAAAGCTGCAGGTAGCGTTGGTCGCGTGTCCCTTATTCGGGTTTTACCTCCACTGTCAAGGTTTCATCCCTTTCTGACCCTCTTAGGTGTATCACACTGGAGGTGATGTATTATTTTCCTGCTCAGTTACATGATTAGCTACACCCAACTGTCAATCATTGAGTGACATCATCACCAACTGCTGCCCTCACAGGAGTGAAATTCGACTGGAGATTTAGAAACGTCTCCTTATAGATGCCACAATTTTGACCAAACCTCTGCAAACCTAACACATTTCTGTAGTAAATTTTGTCAGGAATCAATCCATGTCATTTGAAAGCTGTAACACTTTTCCTTTTTTGTGTAGAGGCCTAACTGCCGCAGGTCGTGTGGAGCTAGATCCTCCTCTCCCATTCATTCTAATAGGGGGAGCTGAAAGAGCTTCTTTGGGGATCACCAACTTTGAGGGCTTGTCATTCAAAAACCGTTTGAGAAACAACAAATTCTTACGTAGTTTTTGTAAAGCATGGCCCGCTCTGTCACCTGAGCGAATTTCAAGCCAATACCATTTATGGCCTAGGAGAAGATAACTTTTGTTTCAGGCCCAAAAATGCGGCCAAATTTTATTTTGAAAGGCAAATTGCTGGCTTCCTGTTGGAGATAGGTCAGGGGTGTCTTTACATATTTTGTGCGTCTTAATGAGACGAACATTTTGACATTGGTTTGATCTTTCTATGACATTCCTACTGTTATTAAGAGCCATTTTAGTGTGCCTAGGTGGCGCTAGCGAGTACATTTTGGTATTTTGGGGTCAATTTTTGGCCAAATCTGAGGTGTGTGCAGATTTTGGTGAGTTTTTGAGGGCGTTAAATTAGGGCTCAAAGAGTGGACGGAAGAGGAGGAGGAGTGTTAAAGGATACAGACACTGTGTACAGAGTTATGGCTGACTCAGATATTCAGCTGTATTTATCAAACCCAGCGTGTGGCTGATCACACGCCTGCAGAGCGAAGGCGGAGGCTGCAGTTGTTTGCATTCAGTTCATTCCCTTATAATGTAGACATGAGTTCCTCTGTGTGAGAGCTCAGCTTTTTCTGTCGGTATAATCTGCACCAAAGAATGAATTTACTGTCAGTGTTCTTGAAAATATTGTGCTTCCACTGTCTAAACTGTTTGCTAATGATCAGAAGGTCATGCTGAAGTCTTCCTGCCTCTCCTCCCCTCGCAGTTTTACAGCCCGACTGGAGACGGCTGTTAAAATTGATTACGGAGAATTAATCAAACTGTTCAAGTGAGGAGGACATGTCGAGAGGATTTCTGTCTGATTTCCTGTTTCTTCATAAGCCAGCGCCTCATGATAAAATCAGCTGATTCATATATCTGTCAGAGCTAACTTTGACCTGTTCGTCATCCCTCTGTGGCCCCTGAAGGGCCTCTCTGGGTGTCCCCCAAACCTCAGACCCCTGCAGACTCGATAACTCTTGTTTAGAATCATGTCAACAACTTGCAGAAAGAGACAAAAACAACCACTCAGCTGAGGGTTGGCGAGCCGCCGGGCAGAGAGCCAGGGCCCCGATTCGATGCCGAGCAGCTGGTTAGTGCGGCGACGACCGTCTGCTCAGCTGATGATGTTTCAGCGACGGAGCCGCAGAGTCACAGAGCTGTCAGACTGCAGCAGACGCTGAGTAATGTGTGTGTGTGTGTGTGTGTGTTGGTCTGTGAGGATAGGGGATTAGTCGGTCACAGAATGTGTGTGTGTGTGAGAGAAGATAGGAGGGTGAGGATCGGGGAATTCTGCTCTTATTTTCTGCCTGTTTGAAGAAGAAGTTGTGTGTTTTCTCTCCGTCTGAGTGAGCAGGAGTTTTATTTTGATCGTATGTGTGTCTTCACGAGATTCATGGAGTATTAGTTTGAGATTTGGGGGCATATACAAGAATAACTGCTGTTAATCTCACACCTTCATTTCAGGCGAAAGTAAACAACACACCATCAAAAAGGTGGATGGCATCGATAGTCTAAAATCATTTGTTACTTTACGTAAACAACAATCACGTAGAAGGCAGTTCCGAGTGATGTTCTGGCGATGCCCAGATTAACGTGAAATGCTTCATCTCCTCACTTGATCTCTGGACACTCGTCTTCTCTATTTTCCTCTTCTTCGTTAACTTTCTGTTGGGGATGTAACGATGCATCGTGAGACGGTTAAAAATTGATACAAATGTGTGACGATTCAAATCTTCTGAGATTCTGTTTTTCCTTAAAAAACCATGTTAATCCTAAACTAGGAAAACAAGCAAACCTGAGATTGTTTATCTAAACAGATTTTGTTTATTTTTTTTATTATTCATTTAGTTATTTTTATGTGAGATTTGTTTAAAACAAGTTCTTGTAATTCAAGATAAAATAGATTTTTATTGGACTTTTAAGATAAGGACTGACTTTGTTTTGCACAGTTTTCCCTACCTTAGAAAATTAAAAAGGGAATTCTTATTAATTTGTTAAAAATATAAGAAAATCTTTTTTGTAGTTTTTATAAATTTAAATATTCATGAGTGTTTTAATTTTTGCATTATTTGAATGTTTTTTGTTTTTTTTTGCGGTTGCAGAATTAATCAAGAATCTTTTTCAGTCATATTTTATCTGCAAGCTCATTCTGTTCAAAAAATTGTGGGAAAATCGCATCGTGAACCCACTACTGAAAATTGAATAAAACCAGGTACCCATGCCCGGTAAAACACAAATAATAAAAAGGAATTTTATTTTCACTTTAACATTTTTATTTCTCAATAGATAAACTTGTAATGCTGTGTTTGTGTCCAGCATGGAAAATCCCCTACTCTTCCACTCCCTCACAGTCACAAGGATGCATTTAGGTACCTGAACATGGTACCATTTGGTTTTACTTGAATTGGTATCAGGTACTTTTGACAGAATTCGGTTGGTACCTATAAAAGTACCCAATTTGGCACCCAGTCCTACTTTCTGCCCATTCTTTCAACCCAGAGTCTGACACGCCCACAAATGAATTTGTTTTTCCAGTCTGAACTAAATTAGATTCAGAACTGTTATGGAGCTGTGCTGGTATTTCAACCATAGAGTCCAGGAACTTTTGGTTCCTGTTAAAACATTTCCAAGAACTAAATGGTTCCTGCGGGCCATTCTTTGTCTGCAATTCGACTGCAGAGCTGAAGACTCAGAAAGATTATGCAAAACAGCGCAATGACGTTGGAGTAAAAATAGAGGTAAATACAAAACGCCATCAGACCACTAGAGGGCAGTAATATGGATGGTGCTTTGTTGTTATGATGCGTATATATACATATATCAAACTAAACAAGGATGACTTCTTTAGGACTTCTGTGTTTGAACAGCTGCTGTAACCTGGATCTCCACTGACATGTTCTGCTGAAGGTGTCCACTTTAAAGGGTCACTCTTTAAACTGGAACACCGGGAGCTGACAGAGACACATTCACACCATCAGGCTCAAAGAAGACCGTTGGTTAGGAGGTACTAAACCAAGTCCATCACAGCTGGGGGTTATCTTATTATGGACAAAGGGAGGGGGGACTAAAAACACTATTTATACATAACTCCTGGCCTGAGTATCTTTGTAACAGGTGTGTTAAAAACTTTTGAACTCCTGCACTTTGTGACCTACAACAGAAAAACTCATTCATTCAAAAATGTATCGTGTACCAGGTTGCAAACGTGTCAGTGTCTGCTGTAAAAATGAGCAACACAACATGAATGTCAAGGGGAGTCCTGGGTTTTGGAGCCAGCCTCTAGTGGCCCGTCGAGGAACTGCAGATTTTAACTTTAATCTTTGACTGTGTATCCTCGATGTTAGTGTTGTACTGTTATTTTTGTAGTGTTTGAATTAAGCGTGTCAGTGTGTATCAGTGACGCTGGCAGTGGGAAAAGCCTGGTCATGCTCTGTGTGGGTGTGTGTGGGGGGTCTGCGGGGAGTTTTTCAGCCTTTGTGGCGTATGAGTCAGGGAGAAACACCTCTTCCTCTTCTTATAGCTCTTTTATATATTCCAGAAAATTTCCCTAGCGGCCGTCTGCTCCTCTTCTGTCTCACCACTAACTGATTCATATCTGGGAGCTCCAACCTCAGCTGCTCCCCTCCTCGTGTGTGTTAGTGTATCAGTGTATCACCAGTCCCTCATGTAAAGGTCCACAGCGTGCTGCAGTGTAGGCGTGATGACTGGAATCTAAATGTAGCTTTAAAAGCCGTCCCGGGAAGATTTATGTGTGAAAACATACTTTGTCTGAGCAGCCTGAATCACAAACAGGCTCTGGAGTAAAATCTGTCTGCGTGTAATAAATCTGGATGGAGAGCTGGAAGATTAAAAGGTTTATCAATGCCACACTATGAGGCGAGGTGTTGACGGTGATCCAGGTGTTTACTTCCAGCGTGAATCCTGAAACTTTAATGTTGGAAGAGTTACTCCAAGAGTCAAACGCACAGCTTTAGTTAGCGGCTCTTTGACTCCTTTGCAGTGGCTTCTTGTAGCTTCAAAACATATTATTGGAATAAAGAGTTTTTATTTTTCTTACAGAGGGTATTGATGATTAAAGACTGACACTAAATAAAATCATGTGTTAACATTTTGTTGAGCTACATATGCATCACATCTTGCAAAAAAAAAACCTGTCATCGCTCTACTTTACCTCTTACGACATCAACAGCCCACCAACTTTCCATGCACAAGAAAACTAAATCATCCAAAAGACAAATCTAGTAGAAAATACAGAATAAATTCTGTGTGGATGGAGTCATTTATGTGCCAACACGCCAGCTAAATAAACATGATTGGGGCGAGACATTGCAAACAGCAAAAAATGACAAGTTGAGCCAAATTTTTTCAGATTCAAGTAAGATTTCTTAAGCTTTGAAATTTCTGCAAATTTTTATTTTTATTTTTTTTGCAGATTTTTTTAATTTCTGTTTTTAAATTCTGCAACTTTTTGAAATTTATTTATTTTTGGCATTTCTGCAATTTAACTTGGGTTATTTTTAAAACTTTTTGATGTTTTTTTTTCCCTTTTTTCACATTTTTGATTTTTTTTGCAAAGTTAATTTTTTTTTAAATTCTGGGACTTTTTGAAATTTCATTTTTTTTACATTTCTGCAATTCATTTGTTTTTTGCAACTTTTTGAATTTTTCTTTTCAAATTTTTTTCATTTTTTTCTCATTTTTTCAAAGTTTTGATTTTCTTTGTAAATTTTTAAAATTTCAGTTTTTTTTAAATCTGGAACTTTCTGACCTTTCATTTTTAGCATTTTTGCAATTTATTTTTTCTGATTTTCACAACTATTTGAAACAATTTTTTTCCAATTTTGCAAATTTACTGATTTTTTTTTTTAATTTTGGATTCTTTTTTATTTAAAAGAAAAAGATTTTTTTTTACATTACATGTTCAATTTTATAAAACTCCTCAAAACTTATTGTGTAGATTCTTTTTTATTTGATTTTTTTTTTCAATTTTATGCTTTCTATTGTCTTGTTATGAAAATAAGTCGATTTTTTTACTCCTGAGTGTGTTTTATGGTTTCTGGTCCATTAGGAGATGTATAACATGTTGAATGTATGTATTTCTTTGTGTGTTCAGTTCTGTGGTGAAACTTCAGGCTGAAGCTCCTGAAAATGATTAATAAGGGATCGTTAGCATAAAGGCTAAAGATGTTGATGGATTAAAACATCGAATCTTAACAGGAAACAGTTTTTAATGCCCATCCCTCGTCATTCAAGCAGGGTGAGCATCACTCAGTCGTCCTCAGTTACCTGCAGCTGGCAGCAGCTGGGCTGAGTGTTGTAAAGAGGCTTTGGAGGAGAAGGCAGCGGTGGTGGTGCTGCGTTATGGAGGCATTTGTTTACAGTGTAGCTGGTGAAATAAAACGCTTAAGAATTGTACGTGTTTCAAAATGTGATCACAATATAAATCAAGATTCTAATCTTTTAGCAATTAATCATGCTGTTTTCAATCCAGGTGTATGCAAATACTGACACTGACGCGTCCCCAGGCTCTTGAATCAAACCCTGTGGATGAATAAACGCCGCTCTCCTTCAGGGTGTCCCAGTTTCTGTTCATGTAAACGTTATGAGGTGTTCTGTCTTTATCTATTTAAAGTCTCCTATTAGTTCCTGTTTGGAGCTTTGTGCTGCAGAGTCAAGTGAAGGGCAGGAAACTTCAGTTTGTGTGTTTTTAGATCAGGGAAGAGGAGGCCTAATTACATCTGCAGCGAGGAGCGTCTGCCCCACTTCCACCTGTGAAGAAAATCAGAATTACATTACGGTGGCTGTATGGAGTCATTTTCCTCCAAAACTCAAGAGCTGGTGGAATGATTGGAGACAGATCCAGACGTTTACATGATGACGTTTGTTGATTTATGTTTGTGTGTGTGATCCTCTCACGTTCCCACACACACACACACACCTGAAACACTTTTGTCTTGAGCGGTTTTCTGCCGTTACACCTGAACTGGTTTGTGCAGTGTTTCATGTCGTGACACAGTCGTAGAATACGCCTGTTTGCCTTTAGGCGTGTGTGTCCTGATTTGTTTGCTCTTATGTAAAACCACGTGCATGTGTTTGTTTGTATATTTAGAAACATATTGTCGTCATCTTTAATGGCTGTTATGTCAGATTGTGTGACCATAACACCGTGATGTCGTCGTAATGTTTTCGTAACTCTGGTTAAAGATCTGTGACCCTGCCTAAAAACTCCACCAAGCTTCTGTTTGTCTCAATGCTTCTGTCTCTGTGTCTCCTCAGCCAAACACAGCATCAACACTCTGGGTAACCAGCTGCAGATGAACAAACACTGTCTGGACACGGCCTTCAACTTCTACAAGATGGCACTCATGAAGCATCTGACCCGTGGGCGCAAGTCCACCCACGTCATCGCAGCGTGTCTCTACATGGTCTGCCGTACGGAGGGGACACCACGTATCCTTAAATCACAGATACAGGCAGATATTCAGATCCTGATGCAGAGTAATGGAACTGATCGTTGGTGGAGGCCATATTGGATCTGACGCAGGCTCTCAGCTTCCTCTCTTACAGCAATAGGGCACCTGACAGTCACATGAGCTGAGCTGTGTCTCTGATTGGATAAACTTGTGATCCTAAAATCTCCTAAACCACAGAGTGAGAGAAGAATTTACCTCTCTACCAATTTTGTGGCACTTTTCTGTGTTAATGTGGTAATAAATATTAATTTGTGGAATAATGAAATCTTAAAATTTTAATTTAACATATTTATTTCTCACTATACACATTTGCAATGCTGTGTTCATGTCCCGCATGGAAAATTGGCAACTCTTCCACTCCCTCACAGTCACAACGATACGTTTAGAAGGGGTGGGGGAAAAAAATCAAAAATCGATATATCCAAATGTTTTGTTTGACAATATCAAAATCAAATTCTTGGCCAAAAAAATTTTTTTTTTCAAATTTAAAATCTTCATCATAGTCTTCGTTTATAAACTGGATTGGAAAACAGTTACCACTTTTCTCCAGCAGAGGGCAAAATGTTTCTCTCTGACTCATGTGATGTGCATTTAATGGGAAAATATGGCTCCAGATATAGTCTGAAGACGTTATCATCATTTAACTGTTTCCCATGGTCTGGTGTTAAAAAAGCAAACTAAAAATCGTAAATATTGAAGAATCGCAATTTGAATTAAATCGGCACCCCATAAATTGTAATAGAATCAAATCGTTTGAATAGTGCATCACCCCAGCGCTAGCGTGTAGGAACCTAAACAAGCCACGGTTTGATTTTACATTAGCAGGTATTCGTTACTTCAGACACAATTCAGTCGCTACCTATAAAAGTATCTAATTTGGAACCCATTCCTACCAGTCTGTAAATGTATTTATAAGGCTGTTAACGTTTTTTTTTTTGGCTTGGTGTATAGTTTCCAGTCTTTTTGCTGCTGACACATTCAGACGAAGGTCACAAGTCAGCAAGGTTACGCTTAACTCCAAAACACCGCTTGTTCTGTAAGGGTCAGAACTTAACAGAAGTTGACTCCACAGTGGAGGATCCTTTCTGACAAACAACCACAGAACAACCAGACTTTTTCACAATGCCTACAGTTTGAATTCAGAGTTAAAGGAGCTCTAACTTGTCTAAACAGATGGAGCCAAACACTGCCTCTGTTGCCAAAATGTGTGCACATCTTTGTGGTAGCGTAGGTTGGAAAGGGATCTTGTAGTGCCTGTAGTACAGGCTGACATTGACTTACTTTTTCTGATATAAGATAGTATTTATCATTTTTATTTTTGTTATTTTCATTTTTATTAATCTTATTTAACCTTTATTTAACCAGGTTGGTCCCACTGAGATTAAAAACCTCATTTTCAAGGCAGACTTAACCGAGACAGGCAGCAGCAAAAACACAAAGTTACAGACAGAAACTACAAAAAAATACAAAGCACAGTCAAAAAAACACAAGATTATGGCTCAAGGAGTCAGTCTTGGAGTCAGTTGTACAAAGAGCTAAGCTAAGCCATTGACATAGCATAGAACCAGCCTCCATATCTTTCATTTTAGATTCAAATACATTAAAGGACGCCAGCTTGTTGAGCTATAAGTCGTTCTGCTACTGGTTCCAGTTTTTCCCAATTTCTGTCCAAGTGTTTGGGACAGAGAGTGAAATTAAGTCCTGAGAACGCAGAGAGTACTAAGTACTGCATGATAAAAATACAGGATTTAGTGGGGAAGCAGACCAAGAACTGCCTTATAGATGAAGGTGTATCGGTGTGTGAGCCTCTGGGTCGCCAAAGCAGGTCATCCAACCCAAGAGGACAACTCACAGTGATGAGTCAGAGGTTTACAGTTTGTTACGAACCTTAAGGAGGTGTGGTAGACACTGTGCAGAGGCATGCATGAACAGAATCTCCATAATCCAGTAGTTTGAAGAGCAATAGTTCACTATGACTCCTCAGTATATTTGAATTTATTCCTTTCCACATTGTAATTATATCAAAGACATCAGAACTTTGAAGGAACAACTTATAAAAAACAAGCTGTAAACATGTTTTAATAATGGGTGTGTATATGGCTTTGAGTGTTTTTCGAGTCAACCTCCAGTGGACTCTCAAGGAACTGCAGTACTTCTAACTCAACGATGAAAGGTCTGTTACAGATGCAGTATGTGGTAATTTTAGGCATTCAGAAGAACAGACATGGTAGAAATTGTGAAAAAATACTAATAAGTGTGTAAATGTTTATGTAGAATTACCGAATACAAAGAAATGTTAAGTTTTTGTAGATGGGCCTGTTGGTAGATGAGGAAGAAGCTTGTTTTTTGACTGTAAAAACTTGGCAACAGCAGAATCATATTATCAAGCATCAGAGGCGCTTTTTGTCCTCAAAGGCCACCGTTGCTCCACCGACACACTGTATCCTTAAACCTGAAGTTGCTGTCAGCCTCACGTCCACAGCAGCCGGGCTCTGGTCCGTTGTGTTGGTCGAGAAAGTTGAAATAGTTTGATCAGAGCTTCGCTTTCATCCAGCAGCTGAGCCAAAGTTGTGCATTAGCTGTGACAAAGCTGCACATTAAATTTGTCACCCTTCATCCTGAGCTGATTGAGGATGGCACATCAAAGTCTGCAGGTTATGTTTGATGTGAGCCAGCGGAGGCCGAGCCGCGCGGCGCTGTCTTCCTTAATGCTCCGTAATCTGCTGACGGCAGCTTATTGAAGTCAGGAGTCATGTGTCATGGTCAGGATAATGGGACTTTTAGATTCATCCTTTTTTTTTTCCTCTCCCTCTGTGGTGTTTGTGCCGTTTACTCCTGACTCACATCGCCTCAGAGGATGAGTGTGTTATGTAAGAGGACGCAGCACAGGACTCCCAGGATAGGTTTAAAAACTGAAAGAGGGACGAGGAGGGTGTAATACCTTCCTGCTGCATTGTTTACCAGGCTTTGGTGTGTGTGTGTGTGTGTCAGTGCAGGCCTGTCTGTGTGTGTAGGGAGCAGTGAAGCCGGGGTAAAAATAGCTCTGCTCACTTCCTCTTCCACAGCTGGGTGAGTCTGTAATGTCGTCGCAGGGGAGAATCAGGACAAAGAGGAAGGAGAGGAAACAAACGGAGAGGACGGAGAAATGAACAGTGGACTTTTTGTCTTTATACCTTTTTTTTTTTCTTTCTCTGCCTCTGGTTGCTTTAATTTTCCTGTTTCATTCCTCTGACCCCAAATACGTCACAAAATCAGTGACGTCAAAATCATCCAACAAAATGATCGTAGAAAAACAAAAACCTGTCAGTGCCTCCTCGAATATCCTGTTTAGATCACCTTGAGGGTGGCAACGAAAAAATGTAAATAAAGATGAAATACTTTCTGTTTGCATAGTTTTATGTAGGATTTAAAGGGACAGTAAGAAGTTTCTGAGTTAACTTGGAAAAAAAAACATTCTAGATATATAACTAATTATAATCCATACTTTAAAATGAGATTATCAGCACTATTGTAGGTTATTTCTAAATGCTATTTCTCAGTTTCCAGTCAGACAGGACCAGAGTGATTTAGAGCATGTTTACGTCTCTATGACAACACCACGACCAGCTGACTAAGTCTAGTAGCCAAAAGGCCTAAACACAAGCTAAAGGCTAAAATTTGGGCTAAAGGCTAAAACATTAACTTAAGGCTAAAAATGCAGGCTAGGCTTGAACATAAGTCAAAGGCTAAACCATGAGCTTTAGGCTATAACGTGGTCTTAAGGCTAAAAAGAAAACGAGCTAAAGGCTAAACACAAGCTAGAGGCTAAAATATGAGTAAAAGGCCAAAACACAGGCTAGGCTCAAACATGAGGTAAATGCTAAAACATTAGCTTAAGACTAAATTGCAGGCTAGGCTTAAACATAAGTCAAAGGCTAAACCACAAGGTTTATGCTAAAACGTGGATTTAAGTCTTAAAAAAAAAACAAGCTAAAGGCTAAAACAAAGGCTATAGGCTAAAATATGAGCGAAAGGCCAAAACTCAGGCTATGATCAAACATGTGGCAAATGCTAAAACATTAGCTTAAGGCTAAAATACAGGCTAGGCCTAAAAAAGAGCCAATGGCTAATCCATGAGCTCTAGGCTAAAACATAAGCCAAAGGCTTAAGGCTAAAAAATTAACCAGCTTAAGCCAAAACATGGGCTAGTGGCCAAAACATAACAGTGGCTTAAATATGAGCTCAAGGCTTGAACCTGAGGTAAAAGGCTTAAAAGACAGGTTTAGGACCAGAACACAGGCTAGGCTAAAACATGAGCTAAATGCAAAAACATGAGCTTGAGGCTAAAATGCAGGTTAGGCTTAAACATTCGCCAAAGGCTAAAACATGGGCTTAACGTTAAAACAAAACAAGCTAAAGGCTAAAACACAGGACAGATGCTAAAATCTAAGCTAAAGGCTAAAACATGGGCTAGAGGCCAAAACAGAGTAACGGCCAAAATATGAGTTTAAAGCTCAAACACGAGCTAAAGGCAAAAATACAGGCTAGATTAAGACATGAGCCAGTTGCTAAAACATTGGCTTGAAGCTAAAACACAGGCTAGACCAAGACATGAAGCAAAGGCTAAACCACGAGCTATAGGCATACACCATGAGCTAATGCCTAAAACACTAGCCAAAGGTTAAAGCACAAGTTCAAGGCTAAAACACAGGCTTAATACTAAAAATCAAGCTAAAGGCTAAAACATGGGTTAATCTGTCTGTGCTAATGTTGTCTCCAACCCACAGTCAGCAGTTATTCTGCAGTGGTCTGTTCAAACTTGAGAGTCTGTCAATAAAATGAAGAGCCAGGTTACGTTAGCTCTGCTTGGTGAGGTTGGAGTTGGTAGATGAGCTCTGGTAGGACAGAACCAGGATTCACTAACGTTACACGTTACAGACACGTCTCAGAGCACCGGGCTGTGAGGAGAGAGAAATATAGCCGGCTGCTAAACTACGGTACAAAGAGTAGCTTTATCTAATCTAACCTACATAAAAAGTTGTTGTGAACAAAGAAAAGATCTTGACTTGTGATCATCATGTTAGCCTGTGGAGAGGCTGTGATGCTGGGAGTCTGTAATAATGACTGTCAACATATGCAGCTGTTGAAAGCGTTGGCTGACATCTGTATCTGTTTCCATTTTAAGTCTTTGTTCAGATTTATCCGTCCTCCCTGTCGCACCAGACGACGAGGCGTATGTTTTCACTCATCACACCCAGATGTGTCGAAGGATCTGTTCTCGCTTATTCCCCTCCTGATTTAGACGGGTTGTCTTTTAATCTCCAGACGGCGTGTGCTGGGATTATCTTTTTCCATTTCATCTGTGCTGCTGCTGCTAATTCCATTGTGAGGCCTTTTCAGAGGAGCTAATCCAGACAGCAGGCTGCAGACAGGTGCAGCCGGCCGTCACCAGGGAGACGCTGTCACCACAGAGACGTGGTCACTGGGAGAGATGGGGACGTGGTGTGTGTGTTGGTGTGTGTGTGGGGTCACTGTGGACTGGGGGGAGCAGCAGGTCCTTCAGTTTATTAAAAAGAGCTGTGTGGTCAGAGGTGACGGTGTCTGTGTCTCGTTAGATTCACGGCTACAGCTGCTGAAGCTGCACAAGTTTCACTTGTTTTATTTTTTATTTTTTTCATCACAACACAAACGTCTGGGAATATGGCGGACGAAAACTGTCAAAATACAAAAATAATAATTATATATGAATAAATAAATGTGTGAGCAGAGCGCTTTTATTTCATAATTTATTGATATTTAATTCTATTTCCACATTTTTTTGTATTTATTTTTTCTTTTTTTTTTTCTTTTTTATTTATTTTTTAATTTTGGCAGTTTTGGTCCTCCATATGTGAAACACTCAGAGAGGATTTTTCCTTTTTTTTTTGAAGCATCTCTAAGGGTTTTTGCTTTGGCCTCTTTAAATTGCATCAGTTTTGAGGGTTTAGATATAAGATGCACCATGTTTTGGAGGTTTTCTTCGAGGAGAAAAATGTTAAACTGTGTTCCTTTTTGCTGATTTCTGTTGTGTAGCTCTTTTGTAGAGTTTTCAACTCTTGATTTTGAGCTGCAGAAGTATTGCCATGGTGTTTTGTGCAGCTTTGCAACCTCCAGCAATCACTTGACTTAAATTTAAGAGTCTTTTCCATCAGCACAAGTTTTATTGACTACATAACAAACCACTGTTTTCTGCATGATTGTGACTGCCAGACTTTCTTGCAGTTGAAGCCAGTGTAGCTCAGTCTTGTGGGTCAAATACTGCCTCACAATAAAAAACCTCCCTGCGTTTTACACTAATACACCAGCGTTGCAGATGCAGCTCACTTTTTATGCTGAAACATATTAACACATCAAAATTTATGGCGGTTATTTCATGAGACGTGACAGGTTTGGTGTCAGACGAGGTGACTTGCTGCTCGTCACCACAAGGGTTGGATGAGATGTTTTGTTGCTAAGGAGATACTTCCTTCAAATTTAATCTCTCAGCTCAGTTTCCTTGACCTGTTTTCCTCAGACATGCTGCTGGATCTCAGCGATCTCGTGCAGGTAAGTTTCAAACCTACAGCCACACTGACACAATCGCAGTGGTTTTTAAATCTTAAAAACTCAAATTTTATCTTCCTCTGTCCCCCTCTTATCCCTTTAAAAAATGAAAACAAATAGAACCATCACCATCTCACTGTTCATTTAAATATAAAGTTAAAAAAAGGCTAATTGAAAAGCAAGAATGTCACCATTGTGTCTCCATTATTATTGTTAGTATTGTATTTATTTCATTAGTTTTATCATTTTTGTTATTATTTATCTTTTAATAATTTGTACCTCTGCTCTGTGTTGTCAGTTAACACCTGGTAAAGGGACTACCAATGAAAATTAGTCATTTTGGCTAACTTGGGTACCTTTACATTTGTTCAAATGTCAATTAATGTACATTTTCCCTTTAAAATAAATACATAAAACAAAATAGAATTGAAAAAAATCACTGTATAAAAATGAGAACATATCAGATCTTTATAGTGAGACATTTGACTGTTTCATGCAGAGTATCAGCCCAGTTAGAATTTGACGACGGCAACAAATCTCAGAAAAAGTTGGGTCAGCACCGTGTTTATGTTTTTGTGTAGCATCTGCTCTTCTTTTAACAACAGTCTCTACACGTCTGGGGACTGAAGATGAACTTTGGCCCAGAGAAGATGGCTTTTTCTTTACTTTAACTCTCATTCCTGGAAGTGTTCCTGAGCCCATGCAGTGATCTCCACTACAGAGTCATGTCTGTTTTTAAGGCCCCGTTGACGCAACATTTCATCCAAAAACTATAAAACACAGTGAAAAAAATCTGCGTCTACACCAGACCTGGGCAAACTACGGCCTGCGGGCCACATCCGGCCCTTTGTACGTCCCTGTCCGGCCCGCGTGAGGCCAATCATAAACATAAACATAAAACTCGTGCGGGTGCATATGTCTTAAAACTCCATCTATCACAGGCACTGAACAAGACATTTTGGATTGAATTCTCCCTCTCTTTCACTGGCTCAGTCAGTCTCCTCCACCCTCCTCTGTGTGCTATTACAAACCCGCAAGAGAGTGCCGTTGGTACACGCGCAGCGCATGTACGCGACGGCACTGTCTTCAGTACAACGATACGCGTTTCACTATTTTAGAGTCAGCCTTCTCACTATAAAATTCACGCTGCTCTTTCCTGATTAGAGAGGATGCTGCGTTAGAGCAGAGCTACGTTAGTTTAACTCACGACATGTCATGTCAAAGTTCTCCAAAAAAGAAAGGAAACAGCTAAGGCTCTGATAAAGTCTTCATCAACAAGTGCTGCACCGTTATCTGTCTCTGTCTCTGAGGTCTCCTGCAGCGTCTCTGGATCAAACCAACTAAGAGAGGGGGGTGGATGGTTTCTGAGTTTTCGATATAACGCCCTAGTACGGGACTTGATTTGACTTAGTAAAATATTAGAACTCACAGAAGCATACTTAAATTTTGGGGACTATCAGGAGAAATCACAAGCCAGGAGAACAGCTGGAGAAAGGGTTTAAAAAATGGGAGCTTCCCTCCATATTCAGGAGTGTTGGCAGTCTGCCAGCACTCTCAATCGGTAAAAGTGAGTTCATGTATGACAGATATTGACAAAGACGAAAACTTAAGACATTTTCTCTTTCATTTTAGGATTCAATAATTGTTTTGTTTTTTTCTACTTGACCTATACACCACAATTTTACATCACCTAATATAAACATTTACAGAGTGCTTTATTCTTCTGATAATCAGTTCCGACTATTCAAAATATTTAATTTAGAGCATTTTACGATGGAAGAAAGTTGGTGGCCCTCGGACACAATTCAGGTTCCTCATGTGGCCCCTGGTAAAAATTAATTGCCCACCCCTGGTCTACACAGAAAACACTGTAGTAAGCATGCCAGGCCTGTAGTTGGCGCTGTAACTGTCTTATCCAGAAGCAGCTTTTGGTAGATCTCCACTGAAGTAGAGTTGAGCTGATCATCTGGTGTGTTGGTTAATGCCAAGAGCAGAAGTGGAGCAACAGATGAACATTATGTTGAAAGACAGTCAGCAGATTCAGCAGATTTAGCAGCACAAGCGTAATATGATAATCCACAATGATGGTAACAAAGATACTTTTGTACTGTTGCACAAAGCGGAGTGTGATGTCAGCGTTTCTTACTGTTAACATGGCAACAGTGCCTGCAGCCTTTTAAAAAAAATTCCACTCTGGAGGCCGTTTTTCAAAAGTTAGCATTTTAGGTCGGCTAACACGCTGTTTCCATGTAAACTAGAGGTGAAACGCAACAATACTTTTGCATTTCACCCTAAAACCGTTGTTGTGTAAACGGCCCCTCACATTGGTGGAAGTGTTCCTGAGCCCATTCAGTGATCTCCACTACAGAGTCATGTCTGTTTCTTAAACAGGGCCTGAAAAACACGGGTATCCAGTTAAGACTTTGGTCTTTGTCCCTTTTGTCCTGATTTCTCCAGATTGTCTGAGTCTTTTGATGATGATCATAAGTTGTTGGGGTACTTAAAGTCTTCTCAATTTCCTGCTTGGGAACATTTATCTGAACTTTTTCCAAAATTATTCGTCACAGTGTTTCTCAGACTGGTGAAGCCTCAGACTCTGTTAGATGCTCTTTTCATACCCAGTCATCTTACTGAGCTTCATTGATTTAAAAATGTTCTGGACGTTTTGCTTTTTCGGCCTTTTTTTGCTCCTGTCCAAACTTTTTTCTGACGTCTTGCTGCCATCAAATTCAAGACAGGCTAATGTTTTGCATTAAACAGCAGCGTTTCTCCCTTTAAACACCTTAAATGTCGTCTATAATCTGAGTTTATGAGCTTTGTAAATCACTTCATTCTGCTATTATTTACATTTTACGCTACATCCCACAATTTTTTTGGAATTGCAGTATCGGTAATATCTTCAAATGTTGTGTTTTTCACTGGGCTTTAATCCAAATAACTCAAACTTTCCATTTAATAAAGTGTTAAACTATAAGAAGAAGCTAATTCTCAACTATGGAAGCTCAAGACAGTAGATGAAACTGCTTATTGTGCAGTTGAGCAAAATAAATTAACCGACATGTTCATGTAGACCATAGAGAAATCTTAAAATAAAGTTTGAAACGTAAAAAAAAAGTTAAAAAAACTTCTCTGCTCTTTGGGGATAACGTTTGATTTCCTCCCTTTAATTTTAGCCCCTTAAATACACACTCCTACAGCTCACCACAAGTCCCATAATGCATCTCTGCGAACCTCTGAGGACTGCAGTCATCTTGCATTCAGACGTACCCCCATGTAATTAGAACTGAGCCCTGTGTGTGTGTGTGTGTGTAAATTTAGAAAGCCCTCCATTTGTCTGCATGTTTAATGGCCGCAGACTCGCAGTGAGTCAGGGGGCGCGGCGCGGCGCGGTGCGGCGCTGCAGGACGGGCTGCTGGGACATTTCTCAGATTCACAGCTGGTCAGGGGCTTTTATTTTTATGCACCCAGCTGTCCCTGAGGGAGCCGGCAGCCCCCCTCCCCCGCCGTCCACGCCCCAGCATGAGGAGCCAGCAGGGAGCGGGTCCTGGGTGGGTTTGGCTGTGGGGGGTTATTAGCGTTAGCATTTAGACTGCTGCTGCTGCTGCTGCTGCTGGGGCCGCAGGGTGGAGGTTTCCACCAATCACTTCTTGTATGGATCCACACCCAGGCCACTTGTTGTGCTCAGCATTGTTAGGATGAATGAGGAGCTTTGGCAGAGTGAGCTGCAGATCGATACCGTCTGAATATATCAGCTGTTTCCTGCTTTAACGTGATGAGGCGCTCGCTTTTAATCCAAACACACCCTCATAACGCGATGCTTAACTCCGCTCACATCCACAACAGGTGCTCAGCGTGCAGAGGATCCTGCACACAGTCTGTCACTTTGAGGAAAATACATCCTTTAGGTTTGTTTGATGATTTTTAAACACATTTATTTTGAAAGGACAGTGAGTAGGAAGCCCGGGAAAGTGAGATGATGTGTAGGTTGCTGAATTTTCTGAAAGTAAGATCTTATGTGCCTCTGCGTCAGTGTATGATGTTAAACAAAAACTTCATTAACTCAGGGAAAGTCTTTCTTCCTGCCCGTGTCTCGGATCAGTTGATGGCTTTCATTAATGAATATTATGATGATAAATCTTCAAGCTGGATGATTAAAACTCGGACAAACCTGGATTATTTTGTTAATGAAAGCATAGAGTTGGAGAATCACATTTTTGGACACCATTTGTATGCCCTTGTGTAGGTATAAAGGTGTGATAACAGCAGGACATTGTGATGAGGCTGTTGAGTTATTGTCATAAGTAAAAAGCTCTTTTTTTATCGATAAAAGAGGGTCCAAAAAAGTTTTTTTCAACTATTTTTAAAGAGACTGTGAGGAGTTTTAAGTCATCTTGAAAAAGTCTCCTTTAGAGATATATGATCCATCGTAATCCACACTTTAAAATGAGATTATCAGCACTAATATAGGTTATTCCTAAATGCTACTTTCAGCGTCAAGAGTAGGGCTGCAGCTATCGAATATTTTAGTATTCAAGTATTCTACTGAAAATCCCATCAATTAATCGGATAAAATACATTTTTGTTTAATTAAAGAGCAGTTATTTTTCAAATGAAAATTTTTTCTCTTTAAGAAATAGAATTTTCTGATACAGCATGTCAGTAAGAGCACTTGCTTTGGTAGCTCTAAAATGTGTTAACACACTTTGACACATTTTTTGTGCCTTGTTCATCTCATCAAATGTTGTGGACCCAAATGGCACCCGTTTGGTAATATGACCCATTAGTTTCCAAACTCCAGAAAAGAAGCTAGATTTGTTGCTAGTTGCTATTTTGTATAAGAGGTAGCTTGAGACAACTCTCTTAATGTGGCCTCATATTTGAAATACCACTCTTTGATCTTTTTTAAATTAAAAGATTCCTCGAGGCAGAGCAATTACTCGAGTATTTTTTGTAATCGAGTACCTCGAATCATTCGAGGAATCGTTTCAGCTCTAGTCAAGAGCACGCCGAAGATAATTTTGTAGTGATGGTGGACACTGGAGCCTAACTGTCAGACAGAAAAAGGACAAAAGAGCAGAAGAAAGATAAACAGGAGAGAGATAGAGCACAAGCTAAAGGCTCAAACTCAGGCTTAAGGCTAAAACACAGGCTAAAGGCTTGAACATAAGCTAAAGGCCAAAAAACAAGCTAAGGGCTAAAACAGGAGCTAAAAGCTAAAACACGGGCTAAAAGCTTAAAAACAATAACTAAGTACTAAAACACAAGCTAAAGCTAACCACTAAAACAAGGGCTAAACTGTGCTAATGTTGATTCCAACCCACAGTCAGCAGTTATTCTGCAGTGGTCTGTTCAAACTTGAGAGTCTATCAATAACATGAAGAGCCAGGTTACGTTAGCTCTGATTGGTGAGGTTGGAGTTGGTAGATGAGCTCTGGTAGGACAGAACCAGGATTCACTAACGTTACAGACACGTCTCAGAGCACCGGGCTGTGAGGAGAGAGAAATATAGCCGTCAGCTAAACTACGGTACAAACTGACAAAGTTAGCTTGTTGTCACATTTTAACCAACAGTGCCATGTAACTGTACTGATAAATACCTTACCTCGTTGTGGTGTTGTATCCGGTTAAAAGTTGACATGAATAAAGAAAATTTGTTCCAAAACAAACACATGCCTGGTTAAAAGTCACCTCTTCACGACAGTGTGCGTGAGACTCCAGGCCAGAAGGTGGCAGTCCAATCAAAACAGATCCTCCTCACAGCATCTTTAAATGAAGAGCAACAATCTGATGGTGTAATTCTGCACTTTTTTAAAGAATATATATTTTTCTAAGTTATCTTTGGGGCTTGTTGCACCTTAGATGAGAGGGCAGGAAGCAGTGAGAGTGGGGAATGACAAGCTGGAAGGAGGCCACAGGCTGGGCTTGAACTATGGCCACCGGCTCCAGGACAGACCTCATGGGTGCAACCTGCCAGGCCATCTGCGCCCCAATTTTCCTTTTTTTTATTAAACAGTTTTAGAAATTTGTTTGTCAGTTTTTAAAGCTTGAAATAAATTGGCAGCATGTTTACCTCAGTTTCCCTGAACCAAACTGTCGCCTTTAAATATTTAGATGTTGAAAAAGTCTGATTTTCGACACAAAAGAGAAGAAAAAGCAACAAAGCTTTACAGAGAACAAGCCAAAACCATCAGACGTTAGACAAAATTCTTCAAAAAACGAATGAGACAAAAAAACAGTTTCTTTGTCTGAATAATTAACCCAATTTACTTGTTTGACTAGGAGTTGTTCAGAAGTTGCATAATTTTTGTCTTAGAGATGATATTAAGAAGAGTCTGATTTCCTAAAATAGACTTTAATCTTAACAAACGTCACAAGAAGAAAGCCTCACCCTGACTTTAAAACAGTCTAATAAAAGCACAAGTTGGTTAAATCTAACCGTAGATTTCATCCTGTGTGGTTTATAACCCTACCGTCTTCCTCTCTGCTCAGCTGAAGACTTGCAGACTTGTTGACAGCAGCTGTTCAGCTCCTGCCCTCAGTCGCAGGAGTCCCATCAGGAATCCTTTAATTGAAAGTTTTCCTCCTTTAACCGTCTGCCAGCGTCTCCACCTGTTGACACCGAGCCGTGAAGTATCCGGTAACCGAGCTCTGTTTTTGATGCTAGAAAGTTTGGAGCTGACCCCCCGACCTGGAAAGTTTCACTTAGCGCTGCAGAGGAGACGGGGTCGGGTTCTCCTCGGGTTCTTGATTTCACCCCAAACACCTCCACAGTCCACACACCCCTGACTTCAAAGTGAGGATTAGACCAGAGACCTGGGATGAGTCCTGATACCATGTTAGGAGGAGGGACGTGTTGGAGTCTTTTTGTGTGAAGTTACAGAAACTCTGCTGTGCTTCATCAGTCTGTGAAGATAAATGGGTGATAGTGCTCATGGGAAATGGAGTCTTTATCCAGGAAAACAGTGTTTGGCTTTTATCTGATAGGACAGGAGAAGAGTTTTAGAATAACTTTTACACTTAAAGCCTTTGGCTGCACTGACCAGAGCGAGAGTTGGGGATGATCTCAGGAGTGACACTGAGAGTTTAACCCAAGGGTCTTCAACCTGTGGCTCTGGAGCCTCATGTGACTCTTTGAGTCTTATGTAGTGGCTCCTTGTAGCTTTAAAAAAAAATAAAAATAAATTGGTTTTTCTTACAAAGGGTATTGATGATTACAGACATTGACGCTAAACAAAATTTAAAAAAATTAAACAAAAATAAAAATTATTTTTTGCAAATTAATGACATTGATATTTTCTTAACTTTTGCAATTTTTGCATATAATTTTTTTGAAGGTTTTTTTTTGCAAATTTTTATACATTTTTACAACTTGTTGCATAAAAAAGGTTTGATTTTTTTGCATTTTTTTATTTTTGCAATTTTGCATAAATTTGTTTTGATTTGTTTAATATTTTTTTGGCATTTTTTTAATGTTTGCAACTTGTTGCATAGAAAAAGTTTGATTTTTTTCTTTTTGTCGCAGTTTTTAATTTTTGCAATTTTTGCATATAAAAATTTTGATTTTTGGGGGGAGTATTATTACATTTTTGTATTTTTCCAACTTGTTGCATAAAAAAAAGTTTGACTTTATTCATTTATTTTTTATTTTTTTTATAAATTGCAACATTTAAAAAGCAGATTGAAAAAAAAATATTTTTTTTATATATTGCAACATTTTGAAAAAAGAGAAATTTTTGCTCATTAATTTTTTAATTGAAACTTTAGAATGTAAATTAAAATGTTTTGCAAAATTTTCTTAAATATTGAAAAAATAAATTTCATCAATTCTCAAAAAAATTAATTTTAATAGACAATTTTTTTTATTTGATAACTC
Organism: Halichoeres trimaculatus; assembly: GCF_033239565.1. NCBI lineage: Eukaryota > Metazoa > Chordata > Actinopteri > Labriformes > Labridae > Halichoeres > Halichoeres trimaculatus. The sequence goes on from NW_027437195.1 coordinate 28,504,398, forward strand.
TTAAATATGAGCAAATTCATTTAAAATAAAAAACTAAGACATTATTTTACAATTTTATAAATTAAAAAAAAAGTCTTGTGTCGATAATTATTCACTACATTTTTACTTTGTATGGAATTTATACATTTTATTGTTTTTATTGAGATGATAAAGTAGATTATGTAGCTCCGGTGTGTCTTCAATCCAGGTGGGATTAGGCAAAATGGCTTCTAAGAAAGTAAAAGTTTGCAGCCTTCTAATTTTTCTGGAATATCCGATGTTAGAAAACCCTGAATGAAAGTGTTTAAAGTTGTTATGGTGCATTTTGATTTGTATAATCAGTGTCAGTACATAAATAACCATGAGGGCTCCGTCCTCGCCACTTTCTCCTGTTTTTGCTTTTGTGAACAAATTCCTCGCTGGACTCCTCTTCCCAGAATAGCAGAGGGAGCATCTGCGTCCCTGCCCGACTCCAGAGGGGGCTGAGAGCGAGAGTCCGTCTGTCTGCTCCCCAAACTCCCCTAACCCCCTCAGCCCCGAAGGTCCAGAGAAATCTGCCTGAAGGAATGACAGCGATCTGACCCCGGCTCACGACCCGATCCTGCAGCTTTCCCTGCCGTCTGCTGCAGCTTTCAGGCCTGACCCCACTAAAACTGGGTTCTGGGCTGTAATGCAGATAATTCATGGAGGAGATGATAGATGTGCAGCCCCTGGCTTTGTTATTCAGCTTCAGATCCTTTCAGATGGAGCGGGGGTGGGTCAGGGGAGCCCAGAATTTACTGCCCGGCCTTCTGGAGGTGTTGTGTGTAAAATACAATGAAACATCTGTGAGGGGAGGTGCTACTGTGATAACCCTGATGACACACTTGTCCTTTTCAAACACCCACCCATCCTGCTTCCCTCCAACAACAACATCCTCCAGAAAACAGCTTTGGATTTCACTGCAAAACAGGCCTGGAGTGCACAGAAAGAGCTGAAATGTTTCACCCTGCAGATCACACAGTTTAAGACTCGGCACTGATGCAGATATAAATTCAAGACTATCAGACAGTCTTTTAGCTTTAAAGCCCTGTAAACTCACAGTTTTTTAATCAGCCAATCACATGGCAGCAACTCAATGCATTTCGTCATGTAGACATGGTGAAGACGATCTGCTGCAGCTCAAACCGAGCATCAGAATGAGGAAGAAAGGCTATTAAAAGGACTTTGAACGTGGCATGGTTTTTGGTCTGAGTATTTCAGAAACTGCTGATCTACTGGGATTTTAACCAACAACCATCTCTAGGGTTTACAGAGAATGGACCCAAAAAGAGAAAATATCCAGTGAGCAGCAGTTCTGTGGGACAAAATGCCTTGTTGATGCCAGAGGTCAGAGGAGAATGGACAGACTGGTTGGAGCTGATAGAAAGGCAACAGTAACTCAAATAACCACTGGTTACAACTGAGGTCTGCAGAAGAGCATCTCTGAACACACAACACGTCCAACCTTGAGGCAGATGGGCTACAGCAGCAGAAGACCACACCGGGTGACCCTCCTGTCAGCTAAGAACAGGAAACTGAGGCTACAATTCACACAGCAACACCAAAACTGGACAATAGAAGATTGGAGAAACGTTGCCTGGTCTGATGAGTCTGGATTTCTGCTCCACATTCAGATGGTAGGGTCAGAATTTGGCCTCAACAACATGAAAGCATGGATCCATCCTGCCTTGTATCAACGGTTCAGGCTGCTGCTGCTGGTGTAATGGTGTGGGGGATATTTTCTTGGCTCACTTTGGGCCCCTTAGTACCAACTGAACATGGTTTAAAGTCCACAGAAAAAAAAGGAAAAAAGGAAAAAAAAAAGAAAAAGGGAAGGGAAAAAAAGAGAGAAAAAAAGAAAAACAAGGGGGGGACAAAAAAAGAAAAAAGAAGGGAAAGAAAGGGGGAAAAAAAGAAAAAAAGGAAAAAAAAAGAAAGAAGGGAAAAAAGAGAAAAAAAAGGTAGAAAAAAGAAAGAAAAAAGGGAAAAAAGAAAAAAAGGGGAGAAAACGAAAAAAAAGAAAAAGGAAAAAATGATGAGAAAAGAGAAATGAAAAAAGAAAAAAAGAAAAAAAGGAAAAAAAAAGGAAAAGAAGAAGAAAAAAGAGAAAAAAGAGAAAAAAAGAAAAAAGGAATAAAAAGAAAAATAAGAAAGAAAAAGGAAAAAAGAAAAAAGAAGAAAAAAGAAAAAAAAAGTCCACAGCCTACCTGAGTATTGTTGCTGACCATGTCCATCCCTTTATGAGCACAGTGTACCCATCTTCTGATGGCTACTTCCAGCAGGATAACGCTCCATGTCATAAAGCTGGAATCATCTCAGACTGCTTTCTTCAACATGACAATGAGTTCCCTGTACTCAAATGTCCTCCACAGTCCCCAGATCTCAATCCAATAGAGCACCTTTGGGATGTGGTGGAACGGGAGATTCTCATCATGGATGTTCAGCCGACAAATCTGCAGCAACTGTGTGATGCTATCATGTCAATATGGACCAAACTCTCTGAGGAATGTTTCCAGGACCTTGTTGAATCTATGACACCAAGGATTAAGGCAGTTCTGAAGGCAAAAGGGGGTGTATATCGTTTTAGTATTGTTATTGCGGTATGTGCTTGCGCAGTATTAATATCACAAGGTTATGGGATATAAACAATATGTTATGCTTATTCTAGAAATGTCTCTAAACTTTACTTTTCATGGATTCATATCTCTGGCAAAATAATTAAACCTACAAAAAGGGCAAAATCCAGGAGGAGGACAAATTTAAGAGCCCCTTTGGGTTGCTCATATTTAATAAATATCCCTGTAATATTTGATACCAACATGATTAAAACTCTTTGCTAACATAAATAGCGTTCACAGAGGCAGAGAGAGAAAATTCAGCTGAGCAGAGTGAAGTAGTAAACTGGATAAAACGTCCTGATCCCACAGCGAGGGTCAGATCTGATTCAGATGGAAGAGGAGGAAGTGAAGCGGGCGACTGAGGGGCAGATATTCTGATTAGACGTTAATAGATGGAGATGTTCATTTGGGAGAGAAAGAAAAAGCTTTAAATAGCTCAGTGCTCGGTGTTTAATCACACATATTGAGGTGAACGGTTCTGCAACCTTGAGGGCGATTATGTAATAAGAACACTCAACCTGACGGTGACATAACAGCCTTATTTCCAACCCTAATCGCCTGATTTTTCATCTCTTCCTGGGGATGTCTCTCCTGGAGTCCTGTATAGGTGGCTTTAAACGTCTGGAGAAGGAATCAAACTCACACAGAGAGTAGTCTTTTACAGTTTCTGTTTTTACTCATGACGGTTTACACTCTTCTCTTCAGGTCAACGTTTACGTGCTGGGGAGGACCTTCCTCGTGTTGGCCAGAGAGCTGTGCATCAACGCCCCAGCGATAGGTACGGACACATCTTCCCTTTACCTGTTGCTACTGGATTTACTCTGCAACACTTTGACAAATCAGGCTCTCCAGACTAGGATTAAACCACATCCTCTACATCCAGTGTTACTGCTGGCTGACTCAGCTGGTTAGCTTCATAATTAGTCAGTTTTGCCATCATGAAGTTGGCAAAAAATGCCAATACTGGGTTCACGATGACTTAAAACTCTAAAAATCTGCACATTTTTATGATTCTGCCACTGGAAAACAAGAGTTTGTCACATTTTCTGGTTTTGGATCTAAATTTATGGGATTCTTGGATTCAGGAAGTTTGGTTCCTAACACCAACTTTCAGGATTAGACCTCAGTGAGGATTGTGCAGAGGATCATGGTGCGAGTGAAGCTTCCCCAGTCAAAGATGATGACACAGCAAAATCTAAAGTGAAGCTTGTCTAACATCCAGAATACCCCAGATGATGCATGGCTCCGTCACGGCGCTGAATCTGATTGGTTTCTATTTAAGTCAACGTGTTTGCTAAGTGTTCGGCTAGGTAAGAGCTATCTTATCTTCGGCATTATTCATTTAACACAAGTTTTAAGTCATTTTATTGTATGACTAACCAACAAAAGATACTGTTTTCCTGATCCTGTTTTTTTTTTGCCAGAAAAAAAAACAGTATTTTGACTTTTGCTGGTTTTAAGCGAGAACAAGTACAAGTTACTATATCCCCTCCAGGTCTGTGTACATGATTTTTTTTTTCTAATTGCAGACTCTGCGATTTGAAAATTGCAGTCTGTTACATTGCGAAGTCGGTTTAAAATCGATTAATTGTTCAACCCTAATGACGTTATTAATTTTCAGCTGAGCATCAGGAGCGTGAGCTGTTCACACACAGGCCACATGTGAAACTTGAAAAACAAAACCAAAAAACAGGAAGTAAACATTAAGTCCTGAAGTGCCCTGAAGTTTAAGGCTCGCTTCTTTCTTTCTTTCTTTTCCTGACAGTTGAATTCTGGGAGACTAAATGTCCCAACAATAAAAGCAGGTGAGCTTCTCCTCTTGAAAAAAAAAATCAGTTTTCAGTGAAATCAGGAATCAGTGAGCAGAAACGGTACCCAACCCTACTTTAGAGATTAAATATGACACTTTTCTGTTTTGGAAATTCAAAACCACACAAACACTCCCTCTTTTGTTTATAAATCCTGAATAAACAGCTCACAAACTGTGATCCCCTTCACTATGAGGCACTATGAGGCAGAGAAAGCACAGCCTTAAAGTGAGGACAGAGACGCTGAGAGGCTTAAGTCCAACATCTGCTGCTCAGTTTTTAACCTCTGTGTCCCATTTATTATCTTCTTTTTCTAAAGTTACTTAATAATTTAAGAAACAGGATGTTATTATTCAGCTCTGCTCTCTTCATGAGATCATAAACCTCATTTTTTAAAGCGACACCCACCAAGAAAAAAACATCTGACTCTGCAAGAACTCTCTGTTCTCATCCGCCCTCGCTGCCGTTCCCACTGCAGCAGCCAGAGGGCGCCGCAGCCCCTGGAATCCCAAGCTCCATAAAGATGTGACAAGTGCAGCTTGACTCACATTATTATTATTATAACCTTTATGTTTCATCATCAGGTGTATAAGCATTCTTGTACAGAACACATCTGGTCATCTTTAACAGCATCAAGCTGTTTGCAGTTATTTTACAAAAGACACAAAGTTTCTGAGGCCGTCCTCTCAAGTGCAAAACAACAAGATCTTCTACTTTTTTTTGCTTTTAGGATCATAACACTACATAAATCCTGCTCCGTGTGCCACAGCGCTGCTCGGACTCTAGCAACAACATCGTATACAGACTTGCAATTACACAATTTGAAGCAGTCCCGACTAATTCCAGTTGTGGATGGAGCTCAGCTTGATTACATAACCACAAATCACTGTATTATGTTGTTTCTACAGCAGCCGCAGCCTTTGAACACAGGCGTCAGAGCAAATAAGGTTAACGGAGAATTTAAATAACCAAAATAACGTTAAATTAAATAAGATAAAAGAACAGCTCCTTGGCTTTTAAAATAGTCTCTCAAAGAACGATCCAGGCCATTTAGTGTGACATTAGTCGAGTGTCTTGAAGCTACATTACTCTGAAGGCTGGGAGGCGAGGGTAATTCCCATCGGCGTCCGGAGCAGCTTATGCATAGAACACGAGCTCAGGGATCTGTCCTCCCTGCACCCCGGTCCCGTTGGTGCTGTCAGAGGAGCACTGGAATTGAAATGTCACCTTCCCACACTGCACCTCCGTCATGCCCTCCTGACCAAAATAGCTCAGCTCGTTCCCGTCCAGCACGGCGCTCACCGTGTAGAAGGCGTCCTGCTCCACCTGCACGGGATGCTCGAACCACACTGGGAACGTGCTGCTCGAGCCGTCCGAGACGAACTTTGTCAGGTTCTGCGCCAGCGTCACCCCTTGTCTCTTCAGTTCGATTTTGACGCTGTACTCGGCTTTGCCCCCGCTCGACCCGTACAGGCCCAGCCCGGCGATAAAGATCCGCTTGTCCACGGCGAACTGGATGCTGTCACACCGCCCGCGATAGCGCCACTGATTGCTCCTGTAAGCCGAGGACTGGAAGCGGTGGCACCTTTGAGGCGACAGCCCCTTCCTTGCAGTTAAGGGGAAGTCCAGTTGAGGCTTTTTCGCCGCGGTGTACCACAGGAACACGTTGTGCGTCTCTTCCAGTGTCAGGATATCACATTGCGCCGCCCCGTTGGCGAACTCCTCCAGGCTCATGGACGGGATGCGCACCAAGAACAGCGCCTTCCCGAGGACCTCTCGTTTGTTGCGCGTCGTCGGACTCAAACATTGTCTCTTGCACTCCGCCGTGGCCCAGTTCATGACGGCCTCGAACACCACCACCTCCTTGGTGTTGAGCGTCTCCCTGCGCAGGATGATCTCCAGCGTCTGCAGGTCGATCTCGCAGAAGCCCTCGGAGCAGAGCGAAAGCTCCGCCTGGGCGTCGATGACCTCCCAGCAGCGCTGCGTCAGCTCCGGCTCCTCGAAGAGGCGGCTCTGGGAGAGCAGCACGCAGGCGTTCTTCGCTTCCAGGCTGGTTTCCAAGAAGTTGACGCAGGCTTTGGCCAGTGCGGGTACGATGTACTTCTTGGCGGCGTACAGGGTGGCCAGCACCGTGTCCGCCTCCAGGTCGATCTCATCGCTGTACATGTATCTGGAAGACGGAGAACAACCTTTAACACCAACTCAAACACAACAACAAGATGGACCAACTTTTCCTGATCCATTTTCCTCCTCCTCCTGAAACATGGTGCTGGCTTAGCTAACGCTAGTGAAGGAGCAACAAAAGCAGGTTATTTTTAACCTCCAGACTGCACATGTTCCCCTCTAAGAAAATGATCAGGCTGCAGATGAGTTAAAGGGAAAAAATGTTTGTACTCGCACAAAGAGCGCTGAGAAAACCAGCAATTACAGAGCAGCGTGCCGCCACCGCCGCTCTCTGGCGCTCCGAGCATTTTGGCATTCGCCTCTGCTCAGCGTTGGATGAGTAATGACACGCTTTGAAGTGACACTGACTGCGCTTGTCATCTCTCCTTCTGGTCGTGCCTTGTGTGTGTGTGTGTGTGAGTGCGAGGGATGGCGAGGGATGGCGAGTGGCTTACTTCAGCAGAATTAGAAAAGCAGCAGGTTCCACATCTGGGATATGGATCTCAGACTCCTCCTCCGCCAGATCGCCGTAAAACATGGCACAGAAGACGGAGCTTCCCACGGCCAGCACATACTGCGAGGGAGGGAGGGAGGAGGAGACAGACGCGTCAGAGACACATGCAAACACAATCACTCTTATTTGCTGAGGAGCAGCAGGAGACGATCTTTTCACTCACAACTTACAGACGCTTAGCTCAAACTGAAACCACCAGCTTTTTATCAGAAAGAAGTCTCAGAAATCTCCTCACCTTGTGGGCTGGCACCTTCTGAGATCCCCCCAAAGGGCCGACGATGAAGTGGACGTCAGCCATGAGCTCGTTGTTGAACATCAAGGCGTTCCTAGCAAAAAAAGGAGCAGAGCAGGTTTCAGCAATGAGCCTCAATCAAGTATTGTATAACATCAAGTCCTCCCACACACTTTTTGCCTGGAGACACTGGTTATTTTCATAGATTTGGGGAGGAGGTAGCAACAGTAGTACGACAGCAGCTCCTATTTATTTTCATTACTGAGTTTTCTCTTTTTCAAATCTGAGAAAAACTCCATCCAAAAGTCTTTGGAGCTCATTATCATGTCTAAAATACCAAATTCCCCTCAATGCAAAGTCAGAAAGTGACAGTTTGGGATCTCGATGGAGGAAGTAAATCTTGGATATTTCTACTTGAGGTTGCGAGGAAGTCTTTCCAAAACAAAAGGAGCCAGGTGTGTCACAAACATGACTTAACATGAGCCACATTCACCTGACCAACCCAGAAAAGTGTCTTATTTCAAGTTGTTTAAAGACAAAAATCAAATCTGAGTTGCTTGTATCAAGAAAAAAATAAATCTGCCAATGGAACATGCGAAAAGTTTTTAATATTGAGATATTATTCAAGTTTCAAGCAAATTCTGAGCTAATTTTTCTTATTTTGACATTGCATCTGGCTCATTTTGAGTAAAAAACAAACATTTTTACTCAAAATAAGACAAAAACACTTCATTTTTTGCAGTTTTGTGATCAATCAGTGATGCTAACACATGCATTTCTTATTTTTGCATCGTAAAAAGCTGCAGGAATACCCCTCTTTAAACTTTTTTTTGCACCATATTGCGTTTACAGACGCATCCCTGCAGGTTAGGGCATGCAACCTGCAGTTTTCATTGTTGCAGGTTTGCATGCTGCAGGAGGAGTTGTCTGTTAAATCAACTCCACCACAGAGCAGAGTGACCTTCCTCCCCTCCTTTAGGACACTTTCCTCAGCCCCAGCACCAGCCGTGGGGTCAGGCTTACCTCTCTCTCAGCGTGGGGTGGCTGCACTGCCAGCTGGGTGGATCTACGTTGTTGTTGTTGATGTTTTGCTGGGTGGTCGGGGTGGTCGCCGCGCTGCTGCTGCTGCTGGCCTGGCTCACCTGCACCTCCTTGGTCTTCTCGGTGTCCGCCACCGTGGTGCCGTTGGACAGGTTGGTGTTGTTGGTGTTGGCGGGGTACAGCTCCGCAGCCATCTTCTCCTTCTGTTTCTGCTGCTGCTGCTGCTTCTTCTTGCTCGTCAGGGACAGGGTCAGGATCTCATAACAGACCGGCAGCCTGCCCGGCAGCTTCCCGACCTTCTTGGACTTTTTCAGTGTTTCTGGAAGTAGGAGCAGGTAAGTCAAACACCTCATGATCCGGCCATGATGGAGCAACCTGCAGTCTGCCGTGGGCATCGGCACAATCAGCTGATCGTGTTCGTGTTAGTATCCTGTGAAGTGAATGTGGAGCGGACTTAAAACGTTGGAACAGCAGGAGGGAGAATCTGGCTCCTGCGCTCGGCTTCAAATCGACATCGACAGCGAATGTGACACAAATATCAAGTAAATGGGAATAAATATCCAAGCAAGGAGAAGTTCGAGTCCTCCACAAAGTGTTCCCTCCGTGTCCTGTGGGTCAGCTCATCCTTTCCGGACTGAGAAATGTCCACGGAGCGTCGCTTGTTTTCCCTTTTCAGCGAGTGCGTAATCCGGAGAGTCGCAGCTGGTGCTCCAGTCCGTTCCCCCACACCTCCTCTGCGTTAATCCTCAGTTATTTCTCCTTTTTTCCGTCCGACCGACACGAACCCAGCTCTGAAGTCCCGCCGCAGCCGGTCTCATCCGCGGTAAACAGTCGTTTGTGGAGACTTTTCAACGTCTGCTTCAGTTTTTCTGCTTTCTCTCGTCGTGATCTCCTCGAACGCCCAGGGCTCGCCGAGGACCAATCAGAGCAGGAGAGTGATGTGACGTCAGGAGGGCAGAGGCGCCTCCCACAGCAGCTCCGCAGAGTGCGTCACCAGCTCAGGCCCCGCCCCCTCCCAGCTGATGAGACCCAGAGCTGGGATAAAAATAAAATTAAAGGAAGGTCGAGTGAAAATGACCCTGCAGACCCGCACTGCTGCGGAGGAGCTTTGGTTCAAAGTGACATTTATTTATTTACAGCTACAAACAGGAAGTAAATAAACAGTTTATACAGATATACAAGTTGTTGTATAAAACTACATTTTCATATTTATCACCTGATTCTGTGCTTCAATTAGATTTTTCTAACCACCTGAGACCCTTATTACTCACATTAGGACTTAAAACTTCTTTTCTTTTCTCCCCATTTTTTTTTCTGATTTCTGGATTTGTGATACATTTTTCTGACAAGCAAACACAGAACAGACCAAATTAAAGAATCAGAAACAAGTTTTATTGCCAAGTACATTTGCACGTACAAGGAATTTGTGTTTTGGTGTTAACACTTAACAAGAAGATAATAAAATGCAGATAGAATTTAGAAAAAGTTAAGCTATATGAGAAATATGAAAATTGTATTTAGAAAATAATAATAAAGCAATTATTAAAAAATGTATAGAAATATTAAAAAAAGATGATAATAATAATAATAATAATAATAATAATAATAATAATAATAATAATAATAATAATAATAAAACGATGGCAATAATAATAATTTTGATAATATTGATAATAAAGACAGAGAAAAAAAATCGAAAAAAAAAAAAAAAGGGTTCTTCATTACAGAAAAAACAAAAGGCTCCATGCACAGATCGCCTCCGCATTGGCATGCGCTGGCGTGGGCATTTCAGGTTACCAAAAGATGCATTCAAAAGTGACAGTAGACGGTGTTATGATGGCAGAGACTAAATAAATACAGTGTTTGCTGGAGTTGCCTAAAGTGTCTGTTAATGATATATAGAGAATTGCCAAGTGTCAAGTACAACACCATGTAGCACGTCGTGTTTAAAGTTGAGAGCTTCAGGTCAGTCATACTTTAAAGTCAGTTAAATCGTGTTTATACCTCTCACTTCATGTGTTTGTATTTTATAAGGCATAAGGTAAAAATGGGACTACAAGAGATTTCCCTGAGAGCCCACTCTCTGATATGCTAGCGGTTAGCATACATTGATAAAACCTTTTTTCAGCAGAATTTCAACTTTCATTGTCAGTCCATTCAGCATGTTATATCTCTCATACAGCTCACAGCAGAGGTTTGGAGACGGCTGAAAGAGCTGTCATCCCGTCTTGAAAAGGACACCTATGTACGATCACACGCAATCTCCTTTAGCACTCAATAACCAGGCCACAATTAAAAACATGAACGTAACTATTAATATTGACCATACAGCAACAACGATAATGCATGATTGGATAATTCGATGACAAACATTTAATATCATCAATCAGTAGCACGGCGCTCTGCGGTAACCGGAAGTTCACTTGCCACCCAGTTTAACCGTCATGCTCAATTGTGCATAAGGCCCATTGTCCACCTCAAATCTGAGTCTCCTCCTGACAGTTTCAGTGATAGGATAATAACCATTTATGATTTTAAACTATACTTATTTGACTTTTGGTGGGATTGGTCATTTCATAAATGCAAGGAATATGTTGGTTTTTGGTATGTTTTAGTCACCTAATCTAATTTTCAGCTTATGGACATCACATTTCTGCCTCTCAGACCCATTATACTTTATTCTTTTAACTTTTAGGAACACTGCCCATATTATTTTTGGAGATAACACAACATTTCAGCTTTTGCTCCAGAAGAAAAATTGGGAAAGTTAAAAATTAAATCCATATTTCCTGAATGAAACCAAAGTATTTATGCACATTAACACTCCAGAAGTGTCCACTCCTCTCCCTGGAGTTGGTTTAATCCAAAGACGCTGCATGAGATCCTCTCTGACTGAGGTTACACAGACGCTCACAGGTAGCTGTGTGATATTTGATGCTGAATAAAATGTGGGGACGCTTTTTTCCTCCACATTTTATTGGCAGCTCAGGTCAGCCACAGTGTCTCTTAGACGTTTCACCGCCTCATTTCAGCGAAGCTTCAGTGCATTGTGATTATTCAGCAGTCGATCAAGGAAAAAAGCATTTCTAAAAGAAGACTCAGTCGTTCAGCTGCACGGACAAAAACAGCACAAAAACACACTCCAGCTGAGTCAGTTTGGGGTTTTGAGGGAAGGGTTCAGCTTCCCTGCAGCTGAGTGATAACACTTTTAATGCCATTCATGCGTCCCCGCTCTGGCTGTTGATTGAAAGGAGCGAGTTCATGGCCTTTCTCTCGGGGTGGTCGCAGTAATTCTGGGGAATGTGGGGAGGCAGGTTGAGGTAGAGTGGGTACATGAAGGAGTAAACGGCAGCTCTCCATCACAGAACGACTCCTGGGCCGTTTGAGCGTCGCAGATTGATTACGCTCCTCGCTGAAAGACGACTCGAGGTGGATTTCTTCACCTTAAACAGCCTCTTTTTCTTTCCTATGGAGATCTTTCCAGAACTGAGTGTTTACAGACACTCCAGTAAAACCTGCAGCAGTGCACATGTATCATTACACGCCGTGTGTGTGTGTGTGTGGGTGTGTGGGTGTGTGTGTGTGTGTTGGAGTGGGGGATCAGCCTGGATCTTATTACCAGCTGGCTCTACCAGCTTTCCACTGGACTGCTCTTTAAACACAGCCTCTGACTTCAAAAGATATTTGACTCCGCTGTCACAGCCGGAGCATGAAGCTCCTCTTTTGTCTCTTGGCGACACAGGAAAGATTATTCCTCCTAATTTCAGCCTTAAATTAGATTCTCCAGCGAGGTAAAACCAGTTTGAAGCCCTTGCGAGCTGGGCACCTGCCAGGCTGTTTCATGGCAGAAGCAGGTGGTTCTGCATCGCAGCTTTTGTCCCTTCAGCTGAATCCAAAGTATTTTCCATAAAGTTTACGACGCACTGCACTGTAAGAGTTTCTCACAGACATCCGAGAAGCAAAAAGGGGCTGAGGAGGGAGCTTGTGATTGGACGCCTGCCCGTTCAAATCCTTTCACCAGCTGTGAAAATCTGGACAGAGGCTCTGAATGAGAACCGGGCTGCTTCGAGGCACACTCGAGCTAAATGCTAATCCTCAAGTCCTCCAGTGGAGCTAATTAGCTGCCAGCAGGAGGAGACTGGTTTTACTGGGAGGCTTGCAGGTGCGAGGAGCTTTAAATCTGTATGAATCAAAAGCAGGGTTTTGGTCAAAGAGTAGACGGTGTTTTCTTTGGCCTGAGCCAAAGTGGAAGACTTTATTAGGTCGCTGGTTTTTGTTTGTTTCCATCCTGGCAAACCCGGCCTGTAAACAAGAGCCACACGGACACACAAGCGAGCTGTTTGACCAAACGTCCGTCCAATAAAGTGTCATCCTCAGGGTTTTGGCAGCTGGTCGGGCGAGCTGAACAGATCTGATATCTGTCTGATATTGAGGAATGATGGATTTGTATGCTCTTCAGTTAATAACTCATAGTGCCACAGCTGAATGTGCTCATCATAAACAACCATCCAAGAACCAAAGATTTCTTTTTAGTCTTCAGCAACTAAAGAGATTTTTGAGGCAGTACTGAAACGATCAAAGTTAATATCAAAGTTGTTGTGTTGTGGGAATGCAGAAGATAATCTGAATGTGCTTCAACGTCTTCATTCTGTTTCTCTAAACCAAGGGTCTGCAACCTGGCAGTATCTTTACAAAATATTATTAAAATATTTTTTTTTATTATTTTTCTTACAGAGGGTATCGATGATTAAAGATTGACACTGATTAAATCTTGGGTTAACATTTTGTTGAACTAAATATGCATCATCTCTTGTATATTTTAACAAATCCAAGAATTATTTGTAATTTTCATAATTTTGTGTATTGAAATTTCTTTTGGAATTTTCATAATTGATTAAAAATTAAGCAAATTTTTGAAGTTCCAAAATTGTTTGAAAATTTTGCAAATTTTTCCAATTCAAACTTTTTCTAAATCTTTCAAATGGATAATTTTTTTGATTTTTTTTTTAGCACATTTAATATTTATTTTTTTTTGCAAATTGAGTTGTTGAGTTTTAATTTAATTTTGTGCAACTTCTGAAAATTTTGGAAATCTTTCCAAGTTTTTGTAATTTTTTGAATGTTTTTTTTTGCATATTTCATTTTGATTTGATTTTTCTGCAAATTTATTGAGTTTTAATTTAAAACATTTGAGCCTTTTGAAATTCCATAGCTTTTCCAAGTTTTTGTTATTTCTTTTTTCAATATTTTTTTTGTATGTTTAATATTGATTTTATTTTTATTTTGCAAATTTCTTGTGTTTTAATTTGATTTTGTGCAACTTTTTAAATTCCATAATTATTCCAAGTTTTTGTTATTTCTTTTTAAAAGATTTTTTTGCATATTTAATTTTGATTTAATCTATTTTTTCAAATTTGAGTTTTGATTTATTTTTTTGAAACTTTTGAAAATCCATAATTTTTCCAAGTTCTTGTTAATTCTTTTTTTCAAATGTTTTGTTTTGCATATTTTATTTTGATTTTTTTTTTGCAAATATATTGAGTTCTAATTTAATTTTGTGCAACTTTTGAAATTCCATAATTTTCCAAATTTGTATTTCTTTTTTTTAATGATTTTTTAAATTTCTTTTTTTTTATTTAGCCAGTTGTTTAAATTTAAAATTTGTGGGTTTTTTTCAGATTTACAAGGAATTAAAAAGTAAGACATCACATGTTCAATTTCATAAATTCCCAAACGTTCTTGTTTCGAGAAGTACTCACTAGGTTCAAATTATGTCTAGAATTTTATACATTTTGTTGTCTTAATTGTGAGGATAAAGTAGATTTTGTGGCTCCTGAATGACTTTAATCCAGGTGAGCTGAGGCTTAACAGCTCCTGTGAAAATAAAGGTTGCAGACCCCTGCTCTTGACTCACAAGCTCTCCTCTCCTGTCCCATCAGACCCGTGCCTGTACATCCCCCGTTTCGCGCAGCTGCTGGAATTCGGGGAGAAGAACCACGACGTCTCCATGACGGCGATGAGGCTGGTGCAGAGGATGAAGAGGGACTGGATGCACACGGGACGAAGGCCGTCGGGACTGTGTGGAGCAGGTAACCTTCAGCTGGTGCAGGATGTAGGCGTCCAGTGACTGCGCTTTGGGGCTGGAGCTGTTCAGCAAATACACATTGAAATTTTACTCTTAGTCAAAACATTTCCTCTTTAGATTTATTCATGTAGCGCTTCAGGGATCGGTATTCAAGTCTTTCCAAATGTTTAAATCTGTAGCATCTCACTCTTTAAACACTTTCTCTGTGTAATATCTGAGTTTAATCATTGATCCTGGAGTCTCCTCTCAATGTGAAGCTGCTGTGCTGTCCCTGCTGATCTATAGAGTAAGAAAAGGTCATTAAACACAGAGGACAGTGGAGTTATAGAAGAACAATTAGTACTCTAAAAGGAGTAAGGGGACATTATGGCTCCGTTTATAATCTTTAACCTCACATAAAAGTGCTACGGACACACTGCAATGATTGTTTACAACGATAGTTTAAAAAAAACATGGACTTTGAATGCCTCACTGTCATAAATTTTGTTAACGAAATTAAAAACTGGATCAAACTTCAGACCTGGTTAGCAAACAGCTCATTGGTTTCTATGAAGCCCGGCAAGAGCGGCCACCATATTGGTTTTGGTCAATGAAAAGCTTCAGTTACAGACTAAATTTGCAGCTCCCATTGCAAACCATTAGCTAAAATTAGCATAATGATAGCCAAACTTTAGCTCCTGGTTGTGTTGTTCACATGTCTCTGTGTTAGTTTGGAGCTGCAGTATTTACACTGAATCATTTAGCAAAACGTCAGCTAACCTTTGTTGTCTCAGCTATTACAGCTCCAGAAGCTAACATTAGCTTAACTAGCGCCCCTTGAACAACTGCTAACAATGATGTACGATCACCGGAGAACAAAAACTAGAACGACACAGACCAATGAACTCCCAACAAACACAGAGACATGATGAAGACTGCAGCTAGGAGCCAATGCTAGGCTAACTTTAGCTGACGTTAGAGAAAATCCCAAAGCGTCTGTCAAAAAACAAACAAAAACGGACTTTCTGCGATGTATTCAATGGACATCCAGACAGGGAATGTCTGAGTGTGTGGGAAAAAGTATGTGCACTGTGATTGGCTCATTGTGTTTGAGGGCGGGACTTAGCCATAGGCCAACAGCTCTGGTGGTTTTACTCACTAGCTGAATCTGACTTCCCCATGCACATGACCATGAGCCAGGTACGGTTTACTCTCAGCCGTCCTGATCAGAATGATCACCTGCACGGAGCGCTGATGTACCTGGGCGTTTCACCGTTTGTTGCTCATCCGTCAAAGACACTCGAGGGTGAGGCCGACCTGCCAGCACCTGCCTTAATCTCCCAGTTTGTCTGCTTCTGATCTCACACCCTGCCCATCGCCCCACGTGTGAAACAGCTGAGCCCAAAGCGCCGCTCTCCTCCTCTTGACGTCAACCTGAATCCCCTCGTTTGATGCTTCACCGGCCGAGGCGTCCTCTGCTCCCTGCGTGTTTACTCTCACAGCTTCACTTTTCGTCTTTCCCTGTTCCTCTGCTGCATTGCCTGAATAATTAATTCCTCATCATAAATCATTGAGGAGGATGGAGTCAGACGGAGAAGTTTGTTCCCAAATATGATGCAAATCCCCCTGATGATGAATGAGAAACATGCAGGAAGTTCTGCAGGGTCGTGAGATGCAGAAATTACATCACTTTGAGAGCGGTGGAGGTAAGACGAGGAGGAAACAAGTGTGTTTTGGAGTTGTGTGTTTTGAAGGTGAGTGTGGAGAAATGTTTGAGGAGTCATCAGTGCAGCTAAAAGCCACCACTTCAGTCCTGGAGGCTGTTAGGAGTGTGCATGTAGGAGCAGAAGCGTGCATCTATCTTTTAACAGGCTCTTGAGCGAGGAAAGCCTAATGACGGTTATGTAAGTGTTCCCTTCAAGGCTCTCGCTGCGTTTCGTTGCATAATATTAGTGTTGTTGTTGGTCCTCTTCTTAAAACTGTCTTTATGTGTGGGCGGACTTTTGTCCTGCAGTCTTAGAGGTGTGCACGCTGAGACACCTTTACACCAAACTGAACAGGGTGTCAGCGTTAGCATGTGTTCACTTCCTTCACCTGTGTGTTAAAATTCTGCAGCAAGAGACTGAATGTGAAGCTGTGTTTGTTCATAATCACACAAATGCACCAATTAATATCACTCCAAATGAAGTGTAATCATGTCATTTCTGCAACTTTTGCACATGCCTTTAAAAAGATGATCAAATCTAGAATATTCAGAAAATGTGGGGATAAGAGTTGAAATAAAATCACTTTTTGTTTGTGAAAATTAGAGAAGTCTTAATAAAAATATTTTATGGATCTTCTTTGTGTTTTGTTTTTTTGGTTTCATGTTTTTATTTATTTATTTATTTATTTTAATTTTATTTTTTTGGTGGGTTGGGGCACAAATGAAGGGTAATATGGCAACATTGGCCTGCGGCTCTTTTAATTTTTGCACTAAATGGTGAATTGTGGATTGTAAATAACATTTGTGAAGGAAGGGACTGACATAACGAGAACTTTTCTTCTTTCATCTCCCTTCTATTCATATGTTTAAGTTCTACTTTGAGTTTAATGTTTTATTTTTTGACAGAATGAAATAAAAATTAAAGTCAAATCAAATCACAAACATGCAGTTTGCCAGTCCTGTGAGGAAGGAGCTCAGAGACTCAGAGAATTAAATCCTCAATCCTCCTTTTTTTGAGTACAGGAAGGACAATGCAGCAGTCTGAATCTGGTGTTTTAACTCTGTCCCATTCTTGTTTTTCAGCTCTCCTGGTCGCCGCTCGCATGTACGACTTCCGCCGCACCATTAAAGAAATCGTCAGCGTCGTGAAAGTGTGTGAAACCACGCTACGAAAAAGGTGTGTGACACTTGTTGAAGATCTTATTACTTGAACAAAGAAATATTGATGACATAGACGAGGGATGGATACTGAATTAGGTACTCTTATAGGCACCCACCAAATTCAGTCTGTAGTACCAAGTATTGGTTGTCGTAAAGAGAAGGGAGTGGAAGAGTTGGCGATTTTCCATGCTGGACATGAACGCAGCATTTCAAGGTTATATATTGAAGAATGAATATGTTACATTGAAAAACTTTGAGATTTTCTAATTTAAAGAAATATTTATTACCACATAAACTCACAAAAATACAGAAAGTTGGTACCATTGAGTACCAATACTGATTGCCAGGCACCAGGCATTGGTTCCATATCGTTTCAGATGTAAAAGGTTTCCTTCCCCATTAGACTGACTTAAATTTGCTGAAAACAGTTCAGGTCAAAATGATCAGCCCCCAAAGAAATTTTAAGTTTTTATCCACTTCAAACTGGGGGATCTAAATAAATCACTGAGCTCAGGCTTTGAGCGCTCCCTGGAGCTGAAAGCATCATGAACATCAGAAAGTAAAGAAATCACTTTAGACTGGACTTTAAAAAGAGCTGTTGATGCTCTGAAAGCAAGAGAAGGATTTACAAAGTTGTTGAGAAGCCAAAGATTTCAAACCGGACTCTAGAAAAGGAAACCAAGATTCAAAAATGTGTGTCCAAGAAAATAGCAACCAGGCAAATTTCCTTTAGTTCATAAACTGAGTATTATATCCAGTTTTACCCTCCCCAAAATTAAGAGTCTCCCTCAAACCAGGAAAACAACACAAACAACAGCATCATGGTTAAAGTGTAGCAGCAAGACAAAGACTGCAAGACAAAACCGGAACCAGCAAAATGAATTTTTACCAACTCATTACTCTGCATCAGGATATAAACACTATACACTGTGTCCTCATCCTGATCTATTCCTGCTTTTTGCATTGCTGTTTCTTTAATCGCCCTGTGCAGACTGACGGAGTTTGAGGACACACCAACCAGTCAGCTGACCGTCGAAGAGTTCATGAACACCGACCTGGATGAGGAGTGTGACCCGCCGTGCTTCACGCAGGGACTGAGGAAGAAGAAAGTGCAACAGGTGCAGATTAAGGACATGATTGGGTGTAGAGAGGGTTTAACGATTCAGAAGAAAACAGACACACACACACACATGGTTCATCCCACACGCTCATCATGAATTACCTGTTTTCCCTCCAGCGTTATTAAAATGTTATCCTGTTGTTTTTGATGATTACACCTGCCTGAAGGCTTTCTCCGTTAATTAGTGAAGGGTATTAACCTCTAAAGTCTGAAAGTCAAAGATCAATGTTGGAGAAGTTCACAAACAGCAGAGAGGAAGCCAGCTGTGGTGGAAAACTCTGAGCTAATCCAGGGGTCTGCAACCTTTACTGTCATAGGAGCAATTTTTCCTTTAGATCACCAGAGCCACAAAATCGACTTTATCTTCACGATAAAGACTTAAACATAGATAAAAATCTAAAAGTAGTTAAAGCTAGTGAATAATTATCGAAACAAAGTTTGCTATTCTAAATTTATGAACGTGTCCATGTGTTGTCTCAGTTTTTATTCGTAATAAATTTGCAAAAATTAAACATATTTGCTACAATTGCAAAAAATGTTTTTTCTTTATTTTAAAACATTTGAAAAAATTAAAAATATTTGAAATTTCAACATTTACTAATTTCAAAAATTTGCCAAATTAAAAAAAATTTGCAATTTCCCAAAATTTCAAAATAACAAAACATTGCAAAATTTTATTAAAAAACACTTAAATGTGATAAAATGTATTTATCATATTGCTGAACTTTTATTTATTTTTTGTTGTTAGCTAATGTACATTGAGATGGCAGGTTTTCAGTTACACAGAGACTTTTTCCAATTTGTTCAATTGTACATGTGATGTCTTTTTTTTATTTTTCTACAATTTTCAGAAATATAAAAGAATAGAATAAAAAAAAACTTGCATAAAAAGAATCAAAAATTTGCCAAAAAATTGCAAATAATTGAAAAGATTAAAAATTCAAGAATTTGAAAAAAAAATATTTAAAAAAAATTAAACTTCAAAATTAAGCAAAAATTTCAAGAAAATTTGCCAAAATTTTTCAAGTTTTTGTGATTTGCAAAGATTTGCAAAATTTAAACACAAAAAATGTGTTTTTTTCTTTTGTCAATGTTTGAAATTTTTGGAATTTCAGTTTTCCATTTTTTTAATTGATTATTTAAAAAAATTGCAAAAATTCTCCAAAAAACATACAATGTGAAAAAAATCTGCCAAAATTTGCAAAAATTTCTAACAATTTTATATTTTGATAATGTTGCATAAAATGTATGTGCTACAATTGCAAAGAAATATAATTTTCTACTATCAGAACATTTAAAAAAAAATTCAAAATATTTGAAATTTTAAAATTTACCGATTTCAAAAAATTGACAAGTTAAAAAAATGTAATTTCAAGATTACAAAATTTAGCAAAATTTAATAAGAAAAAAAACTTCAATGTGATAACATGTTTTGATCATATCGCACAACTTTTATTTATTAATTTTTTGTTTGCTAATATCTCGCCACATATCAATTATGTACATTAAGCCAGCATGTTGGCAGTTAAATGAATCCATCCACACAGAATTAAAATCTGTATTTTCACCCCTCATGATCATTTTTCCTTTTTAAAAGTATTTCTGCAGACGATGACAGTGACAAACTCAGAGTTTTAGAGCTCAACGCTCACATAATTCTGCTCCTAACAGCTAAATAACACAGTTTAGTCTAAAAGGTTTCCACAGGACTTGAAAGTGTTTAGTCATTAAAACTTTCACAGCACACACTGTGGGTGTGTGTGTCCCTCAGTGCGTCCCGTCCTCCATCTGTGTCTCATGCCAGCAGCGCTGAAAACAAACTCAGCCTGGGTGTTTTTGTACTTTGAGGAAGAAAATGTACTCCTGGAAGAAAAAGCAGCATCTGTCAACCACCCACAGTCCTCGTGTTATGATGTTCTTTTATTCAGAGATGCTTCTCTCTGTAATCATTTCGCCCTGCGCCCAGTTTTGGATCAGCAGCGAGCGTTCACTCTTTGATTCAATTTATCTCTCTTGTCTTTCTCCCTGCAGCTGGAGATCGAACTGAGGAAAAAGATGGATGATGTTGAAGGTATGAATGCGACGTCCTTGTGTGTTTGCCAACGTTTGAAAGACAGCCTGACTCAGAGGCTACCGGCTACTTTCAATTTTTCAAAACCAGTTCTGTTCGGTTTTCAGGGCGGTTTGATTCACATTCATCACTCTGAATAAAACAAAGTTTCAGTGCATTTTTTACAAGGTTTCTCTCATTTTGCTGCTCCTGACTAAACGCAGATCAGAGCTGCAGAAGAGGAAACAGCTTATTATAAAAAACAGACACAATAAACGTATAATCTGACCCCTCAGGCTTTGATCTAACATGTTTTCATGAAGATTGAATAAAGTCTCTAAATCAGGATGGTTTCAGTGTGTAACCACAGCTGGTTTCACTCCATGTTTAACTTTTTACTCCAACAGATGAAATTCAAAACTACCAGGATGAAATTGACGCTGAGCTGGAGAACAGCAGACCCAAACTCAGAGGGGTGTACGCCGCCTACGTGAAAGAAGAAACGGCACAGAAAGGTGAGTTAGACGTCCGACTCTGGCAGCGAGTGAAAGTTCAGCCAATCTTCCCCCTCCATTAGTGAAAAGCTTCTTCTGTTTGGCGTTTCGTCTCACTTTGGTTGTGTTTTTCTCTCTCCGTGCTACGTCCACTGTCATAGCCGCTCTAATTAGCTTCTCCTACTCACTAATCAACACACAAAGTCACTTGCACACTGAGCGATCTGTGATTGGCTGAGGTAACCACGCTTACGCTCCGCCCAGAAACATCCCGGTACAACCAAAACATGAACACACAGGCTGAGGAGGGGGTTGAGGCAGACACTGACACTGACTTCGTTTACATGAAGTCATTAACCCTTTCATATTCGCTATATTAGCAATAACCCGACCATGTAAACACCAATAACCTTTTCTTAAAAACAGAATATGAGCATATTTGGTCACATATACTCTAGGGCTGTCACTTTAATGCATTAATGAGATTAATTAATTAAACCGCAAATTAACACACTATTAAAATTACCACAGGTAAACTCATTGGCTGACAACTATTTTCAGAGTATCTCATGTCTCTCTTCCTGTTTTTGATCCTTAAACAGACAAAACATACTGTTTTTTTTGAACATTTCATCTCGGGCGCTCCATCCTTCGATCCTCGCCATGATCTCCGTCGTCTTTTCTCACGACAGCGCCGCTCTTTCTCTCTAAACTACCGCGACACATCCTCAGTTAGAGCATGAGCTGCCTGAACTTTTCTGACTTGCAGCGTCTCTCTATGTCTCTGTCATCTCACATCTTCTCCTCATATCCATGCTGAGCTCTCATCCAAAGAGCACACCGCTCTCACCCACAGTTGTTAACGAGCAGGATTTTGATTGACAAGCTCTGCCAGATCCCACCCCCCACTGCTGAAAAACACAATCTACTTCTATAGATGTAGTATACAGCTGAAGTAGGTCAATGGCAGCGAACACAGACATTTTAATATCGGCCATTTGAAAAAATGTAGTTTTACAAATCTTCTCTTCTTCGTGTCTTCATTTCATCAGTAATGCACTTCAGTTTTATAATTTCCTAGAATTCAGATTCTTTATCTGGGGACTTAAAGCAGATATGAGATTAAAATGTGATTAATTAGATTAATTAATCACAAATCTTGTAATTAATTAGATTTTTTTTTTAATTGCCTGAAAGCACATTAATTTGTGTTCTGCGCATGTTCTGTGCACAAGGAATCTTGGTCTTTTGAGTACAGGAAGTCCACTGTGGTGCTGCTGTTGTTGTTGTTGCTGTTGCTATGGATACAGGAAAATGATGAGCATTGCATCATGACGTTCTCCGTGCGTTGAGATGTTGTACGTGGATCGCTGTTTTGATTGGTGTATAACCCTGATAGATCACGCAGGTAAATGGGTTTTCCGAATGTTTCAGAAACTGGAATATTGTCTGCGTATAAACGTAGCCACTGACACACATGTGTAGATTCCTGGAGGAGACGATTGAGTAGAAGTTGACATTTTAGTTTTGTAGGAAAATCCTGCAGACTCAACCTTCGAAGCATTAAAAGCTCTATCCTGAAGCATGTTGTTCTGTTAGCTTTAGCCAACATGCTAACTACTGTTTTTGCAAGTGTTTTGAGGCATCTAATGAGGCTGAACGAAACGCTAAAGTTAGCAGCTCATACTGAGGGATGGTTTCACTTACAGCCTGACTCGATAACGCCGTTTAGAGACCACGATAAAGATTTTTATTAAGACATGAAAAATGCTTCAGGTCATGTGTCGTGCTCCTCTGGTGAAAGGATCAGAGGACAGAAAACGTGTCTCTCGGCTCATTAAGCATCACTTCAGTTTGATCAGGTCAGTTACAATCATCATTGACAAACTATGATGCCAGCGTTGCTGCAGACTGGTGTGTGTTTTTCCCTCCCATCATGACTTTGTGCGCTGAAACGATGTGTCACACGGCGTTAACATTCACACAGCACAATAACCAGACAGCTGTTAGCTTTGGCGGCGTGCAAATAAAAACATCACGAGGGGAAATACTGCCGTTTAAATGTTTAATGATGCTTTTATTTAGAAAGGTTGTGAAGCCAGAGCACCTGTTAGTGCTCACACACAAACACACACACACAGGCCCACCCAGAGAGAACACACACACACACACACACACTTCAGAGTGGAGTCCCTGTCACTCTTCCTCTTTATCTGCTTCTACCTTTGGCTCTTTATCTGCAGCCCTCTGTCTCTGTCTGCTGCTCTCACACACACATATTCACACACACACACACACACACACACACACAGTCCCTCAGTTCTCACACAGCAGGGGTCATAGGCTGTCACTGATTTCAGGCATGTTGCGACGCTTTCGGCTCCGGCGTTTCGTTTCTTCTTAAACTGATTACTGACTTTCTGTTCTGACTTTGTGGGCTGAATTTTATACTTTTTAATTATTTCTGATTAAAGACACGTTTTAATTAGATACCGGGACGTAATTATGAGCCCAATTATTGTCTGAATGTGATTATTTATCGCCACTCCTGATTGTATTTGTGGCATTTTGTGCAGAGATCTTCGTCATCTTTTCGTCGCAGAGTTTGCTCTGAAAGCTCTACACTGTGTTTTTTCTCCATGAATAATTTTTAATTGGTAACCTGGGAATCAGGTAATTCTGATATATAATTATACGCGGCTAATTATACAATCTGACCACAAACTGCAGCTCTCTGCTGCTTTTATAATCCTCTGAGAATACTGAGGAGTCATGAACTGTATAATAAGATAGAGGAGAGGAAAGGGGAGACTAACTGAGTTATGATGATTGAAAATTAGCATTTTAGCTTGCATCAGGGCGACTGTTCATCCGGTGAAATGAGTGTGATTGTCTTCTTTTGAGTGACCTCTGAGGTTAGTGAAAGTTTTTATGATGTTCTGACATTTAATGGGCTGAAGAGACGGATGATTCATAATGAAAAACATGATTTTACCAAAACCACATCAACATTCAGACCTTCACATCGTGTAACTAAGTTTAACTATTGCGTGACTTTCTTACTAAACACCCACCTATGTTATAGACTTGGTTCTGATTGGTCGAGCCCCTTGCGAAAGGTAGTTCTACACTGGAGCTGCTGGACCTTATATCAACTAGTCTGCTACAGCTAGCTTAACTTAGCAGTTAGCTAACGTTTCCCAGGAAACTCTGATTCAGGATTTTCAGCTTTAAATTTCACTGAAACTCAACACATTCAACCTAGTATAAACCTCCTTATTTTGTTAAAACTAAATCAACAAAATAGGGCTAGCTTGATGCTAACGTATATAGGAAATTGCGTTGATATGCTAGTGGTAAGCATACATTAGTATAACTTTGACTTCAAAATAGAATTCTAACTTTCATCAGAGAAACATATCATAGTTATTCTTTGTAAAAAATACTGAAAACTTTAAGACAAATGAAAGAAAAGCTACGTGCAGGCTCATGGCTGGCTTTGTAACTATGGCAAGGTTCCAATACTGCTATAACCACTTTGAGACACTAGATAGCCTACTTAAATCAATGCTATATTACCGAACAGTACATCAACGTCCCGTGACATATTTTATATCTGTATATTTATGCCCAGAGATTTCCAGATCCTGTGACCAATTCCATAATTATTCCCTTATAAACTTGAGTTAATGTTGCTGACGCAGAAAACCTGAAAAGCAGCTGGACCTTATGTCGACTAGTTTGCAGTTATCTTAGCTTAGCAGTTAGCTAACGTTTCCAAAGCTTGAAGTTTTACTAATGAACTGAACACACAAAAAATCAACATTACTCTCTCACAAGGAATTTCTATTCGACACATTCAACATGGGATAAATCTCCTTATTTACCAAAAACGGTTTAAAAAAAAAAAGCATTTAGCATACAATAGCATAACGTCTTTCATTATGGAAACATATCCCAGTTACTCTTTGTAAACAATACTGAGAACTCTCAATGTCAAAATACTCACAGGCAAATGAAAGAAGAGTTACGTACAGGCTCATGGCTCCATAGCTACGGCAAGGTTCCAAACAACTTAATAATACAATAACCACTTTGAGACACTAGAGGGCTCACTTCAGTTAATAATGATGTTTCTTTAAGGATTTATTTTAAATTGGTACTTTTTGTTTTTAAAGCCCTCAACAGCTGTGCTACTCCCTATCTCACAGAAAAATTGTGAGTTCGGATCCCCAATAGGGTCTTAGGGTCCTCAAATCAGCTCTTGCTGGAAGTCCCAAGAGCAAGGACTAAAGTTGCCCCCTGAAATGCGTAAGGACTTTGGGCTTTTTAAATCCAGGCTTAAAACCTGTGTATCCAGACTGGCTTTTATCATACAGTAATAGGGTGTGATATTCTTGACATTTTTATTCAATTGTATTGTATTTTTATTTTATTGAATTTGAATTGTTGTGTCCTGATTTTAGTAGCAAGCACCTTGTGGTCACCTTGTGTGTTGTTACGGGCTCTACAAATTAAATTTGATTGAGTTGAATATATGACAAAACAATACATTATCGTCAAGTCAAGTAGTTTCACTTCTGCTTGTTGACACTGTGGGAAAATGGTCAGTCTCCATTTGCATGCTACTTCCGTCGGCTTTATCCTAGCTGCTGTCCCTTTAAGGGGCTGTTCTACAACGGTTTTAGGGTGAAACACAAAAGTATTGTTTTGTTTCGGCCTCTAATTTACACAGAAACAGCGTTTTAGCCGACCTTGAACTGAAACCTTGAAAACAATCTCCAGACTGGACTTTTTCTGAAACGCTTCTGGACAAGACAGTTACAGCACCATCTACAGGCCTGGCATGCTAACTACAGCATTTTTTAGTCCCTCAGCACTTCTGTGTAAACACTGATATTCCTCTCTTTGTTTCTTTGCGTTTTGGAGTGAAACGTAGCGTAAACAGAACCTAAAGGTACATGCTTCACAAACCCCCTTCCCTCCGGTGGCCCAGCGGGGGGCGGAGCTATGGGCAAACCTTGGTGTTTGAGGCCCGCACCACCAGCATGTCACAAACCAGTTAGGAGACCCTTTTGTGATAGTCTCCTTGTTTTTGTTTTAGCCTCTGTTTTAGCTGCTGTTGCTTCAAGGCTCCACAAACCCCCTTCCCTCTGATTGGCCAGCCTTCTGAAGGCCTGTCAGGGGCGGGGCTATGGGCAAACCTTGGTGTTTGAGGTCCACTCTCTTTCTGTTGGAGATCTTAATGTGATGGCATCATTATTTCAGCAACTCACATGAAGATTTTTGTTAAGATCTCCGTCTACTTTAATAATGGAGCATCCAGCGTTTTTTCATTTCTTTAAATGTAATAAAGCATGATATTATAAACTTCTGTTCCTTTTTTCTTCCCCTAGTTTGTGAAAATGAGGATGAAGACGCCCGCTCCACTTCATCCAACCCTGCAGACTGCGAGGAAGCAGAAGAGGAAGACGAGATCCAGGCTGTGGCGAAGCACTTTGGCAAAGAGCTGGATGAGATCACTCTGGAGGCTCTGATCAAACTGGAGCAAATGACACCTGAGGAGCAGGACAGGGACCAGGACCAGGGGGACACCCCGAAGCGAGTGGGACCGTCGCTGGCGTACATCCTGGGCAGGACCCCCACAGCGGCCTCGCTTGGCCTCAACGAGTCCATCACGGACTGCATCAGTAATGAGAAGGAGAACGGTGAGTGCTGCCAGACTCGTCGGGGATTTGATTTCCTGGTTTTCTCATTTTGGACGCCTCATTTCAAGTCAGAAAGAAAAAACCATTACAGGGAGAAGATTATGTAGATCAGAGTTTGTCTGATAGTGGGACCATAAAAATCTCATTTGTTCTCCAGCTTCTCTCTTTATTTCCTGAGAAAGCATCCGTTTGTGAAACTTCTCTCCTGCTTTGTAACGCAGCAGCAGCATGATTCACGCAGAGTGGGAGGACGAGCTGCTGCGTTTGATAAATATCCTCTGTGCACACAGCGCCTGTCGTCGGATAATTCAGGGAGTCTGGCGCTTTTAAGGCGACAATTCAGGCATTATATTGTTGTGTTTTGCTAACATCGCAGCGAGCAGAAGCGCCCTTGAGGCTGATCTGATTATGAATGCTGCGGTGATGCTGTTTATCCTTGACTCTGTCTGGTACCTGCTCTATCACCATAATAACCCATAATCAAGTTAAAGAATGCACTCTCAGGTTTAATTGTGGTAATTAGCTCTGCTCCAAAGTGAAATTGGCTGAGCACAGTGTGAAATATGTCATCCCGTATTATATTTTGCCCTTTTTAGTGCGGCACAGACAGGGAGGGGCTGCGTGAGAGATGTGAAGGAGACACCGAAGCTGAATTTTTTTAACCCTCTTGGTGGTTAACATGGAAAAGGATGGTCTTTGTTCAGAGGAGCACGCAGAGCCAAAACAAATGGTCCTTCAAAGCCAGTACCACCACAGTGAACAGGCTTTTGTTGTCATGTTGGCCCATTACTCTTAACTCAGGGCTCTGCAACCTTTATTTTCATAGGAGCCGTTTAGCCTCAACTCACCTGGATTAGAGTCATTCAAAAGCCACAAAATCAACTTTATCTCCACAAAAGAGATCGTAAAGCTTATGAAATTCTTTGCATAGTTAGGATCCTGTAAATATTTATCTAAACAAGAAGTTTTATTTTTTAGTTTATTTGCAAAAATTTCAAAGGATTTGGAAATTTAAAAAACTTGAGAAAATATGGACAGAAAATCCAAAATATGCAAAGATTAAAAGAAATTTAAACATTTTGCAAAATTAAAAAATTTGGATTTCAACAAATTGCAGAAATGTAAAAAAAAATAAACTCAATTTTAAAAATTTTTCAAAAATTAATAAAAAAATTGAAATAAAAAAGTTGCAGAAATAAAGAAAAAAATCAAAAATGTGCAAAATTAAATTTTTTTAAATTCTTTTTTTGCAAAATATAAAAAGTTGAAAATTAAAAAAATTGCAAAAATGTCAAAAAAGAAATTAGATTTTAAGAATTTGCAAAAAAATTATTTTGAAAAATGGAAATAAAAAAATGCAAAAATATGGAAAAAAAAAACAAAAATTGGCAAAATTTAAAAAATCACTATTTCGCAAAATTAAAAAAGTTGAATATCAAAAAATTGCAAAAATGTCAAAAAAGAAACTAAATTTTTAGAATTTGCAAAAAATTAACAAAATGGAAATTTAAAAAATTGCAAAAATATGGGAAAAAAAATAAAAAATGTGTAAAATAAAAAAAAATACTTTGCCAAATTAAAAAAGTTGAATATCAAAAATTTGCAAAATGTCACAAAAGAATTTTGAGAATTTGCCAAAATTAAAAATTTTAGAAAAAAATTGAGACTTAATTTTGCAAAAATTTCAAGAATAATTTTTTGTAAAACTTTTAATTTTTTGTGATTTAAACGTTTGCAAAAATTAATCCCCCTAAGTAAATAAATAAAATGAAATAAAATAAAATAAAATAGGTGAATAAAAATAAAATTAATTAAATAAATAAATAATGAAAATTTATGAATTTTTTTCTAATGTTAAATTTAAGACATCTGCCAATATTGTTTAAATTTTTTCTGATTTTATGAATATTAAAAAATGTTAAAAAAGAGAACTATGAAAAGGAGTCAAAGAGCCGCAGGTTTCAGACCTTTGTCTTAACTCGATGATCCCACCACGATGACGCCAAAACCCAAAACAGATAAAGGGGTGATCACATCCTCAGTCAGCGTGACTTATTAACAGTTGGAGAAATAAAACAACCCCAGGGATCCATCAAGCGTTGACTTTAATCACCTAATTACAAAGGTAGGATGCCCCCCCACCTCGCCCTCCTTTATCTGAGCGCGCAGAGGCGTTGATGGATGTGAGGTAATGGTGCTGTGCAGCTACATCTGTCCTGATGAGGAAACCTGTGTTTTTATGGCTCTGAGTGTGAGGGCGGGGAGTCAGGAGAGGCCAGGGGTGGGAGGTGGAGTGTGTGTTGATGGATGGAGGGAGGGATGGAGGGTGTAAGCGAGTGTTTGGTGGAGTGGTTTCATGTTTGGAGGACGTCCTGTAACTTCAAGGTCACAGGTTTGAGTGATTGGGCGTGGAAGTTAAAAGCTTTTCACAGGATTTTATGTCTCTGATTTTGTCATTTGTTCCCCAAATTAGCTCTTAAGAATGAGTGGAGGCTCTTTAGTGCTTGTTAATGTTGTTTCTGGTGCTGAGGTGGGGGATAAATTACTTTGAAGACGACATTTTAACTAAACAAAGCGTCTGCTACTCAACTCATCTATGCTTTTCACCACTCAGATAAAGATATGATAATCCTTCCTTTGTCCCACAGCAGGTAGATTTACAGAATATTATCATTACTAATATTTACATTAAGCTGTATGTCTCTGTCCTGCTGAGTCTTTTAGTTTGCATGTCAGCATCTTTCACACAGATTTACAGCTATTTGGTGTTAAACAAACTAAAGCATGTCACTAATTAAAATGTTCACATGATTAAAGTGCTGGAATAATATGGGATTAATAAAATTCTACCTGTCCAGCCTAATAATTGCCAATATGGACACCAATCTGATACCAGTGTTAAATGATAACCTGCATGCCTTACTGTGGGATAAGACTGGTAATGTTTTAGGAAAGATTCACACTTGAACTCATGTACAAAAAGAAGCAGGAAGAGGATTAATCTTGTTTTCCCTGCCTCTTACTCCAAAAAATAAACAGTCCATGTCTTCAGGGTCTGTCTAATTACAATCAGCGAGTTAGTACCATGCCAACATAAAACAAATCTGGCAGTTCAATCTTCACTTCCGTAGAAATAAGAAGGTGAAAATACCCAGGGCATACTCACCCAACCTTTCAAACATTATTTAACAAATCCCACAACTTAAAGGGCAACTCCGGTTTTTTGACACCTGGACCTTATTTATAGGTGTGTGCATGCTCATATACTCACTCAGACAAACATGGTGCAGCTCGGAGTCCTTCAGAAGTTATTTAGATCCAACCGATTTTAGCCGCACTTAGCGGGGGCCACGGCAAGGGAGCTTCAGCGCGGGACACAATCTCTTTAAAATCGCTCATTTCGGCGATATTTTTTCATCCATCGCCAGTGTTATCATAAAGTCAGCTCATCTACCGTCTCCAGACTACGACTTCGAGTTTGACGGTTGTCCTTACCGGTTTGAGCCTGAGTACACGGGCGAGGAGCTCCATGAAAGAAAGATGCAGAGGGAGAG
Organism: Halichoeres trimaculatus; assembly: GCF_033239565.1. Taxonomy (NCBI): domain Eukaryota; kingdom Metazoa; phylum Chordata; class Actinopteri; order Labriformes; family Labridae; genus Halichoeres; species Halichoeres trimaculatus. The sequence continues at coordinate 28,534,630 of NW_027437195.1, forward strand.
ATGAAGAGCTGGCTCGAGAACAACAAACAGGAGCACGTCCACGACTCAATGTGAACTGGTGGTGCGTTTGTGGACAGTGTTCGCCTATGGCAACAGAAGAAGAGTGTGTTTGTGATAACGATGGATAGCGATGGATGAAAAAATATAGCCCAAATGAGCGATTTTGCAGAGATTATGTCCCGCGCTGAAGCTCCCTTGCCGTGGCCCCCGCTAAGTGCGGCTAAAATCGGTTGGATCTAAATAACTTCTGAAGGACTCCGAGCTGCACGATGTTTGTCTGAGTGAGTATATGAGCATGCACACACCTATAAATAAGGTCCAGGTGTCAAAAAACCGGAGTTGCCCTTTAACACCAATTACAGAAATACACTTATGTTTTAAAGTTGTCTTTGCAAAACAACGCTTATTATTCATTTTCTTCTATGCTCTTCATCTTCTGACCTAAAAAACACATTTTCTGCAAACTTTCTGCCAATACTTTTTTTCTTTGATCTAGGGATGCACGATATATCGTTATCAACATCAGTATCGGCCGATATTTACTCATTAGCTGCCGCCATTTTCAGAGCATCTTGAACGATCTTTAAAGATCCAAATAATCTTGTTTTCTCTGACTATGTAAACACCAAAACTACCTAAGAAGAGCGGACTCTCTTCTTTTATGTCTCTCTTCCTGTTTTTGATCCAAAAAACAGATGAAAAATACTTTTTTGATCGCGTTCGTCCAGGGTGCTTCATCCTGTGATCCTCTCCATGGTCGTCTTTTCTCCCGACTGCGCCGCTCTTTCTCCCTGAACCACCTCAACATATTATCTCAGATTGATTTTTTAACAAAAATATGAATACAGCTTTCAGTATCCGCCAAAATTTTCATATCAGTGCATCCCTAGTTTGATCCGAACATGACAACAAAAATCCTGGCATTTGCATGATTCTTCACACAGAGATCACCTTGAGAACTGCGTGATAAACAACTCCTGTCGTGAAATTGAGGCTACATTTAGCAGAGATGAGGAATTGACGAAGGAAAAATGTAAATAACTTCTTCTTCTCTTGCAACACACCTCCTCAGAAGGTGGCTAACAGTGCTGCTATCATGCTCCTCTACCTCGGTTACCTCCTCCTCCGTAACAGCCATAGGGTACAACCAATCACAACAGTGTCTGTGATTAAAACAAATAAAGAAAACAAAAAACAAACAAATCAAACTTCAGGGAAGTCACGTTAACAAGAATGACATTTTTACTTTTCAATTTTAGAATCCCACGTCCCTTTAAAAAGAGCACAAACACGACAAAACGGCTACAAATTCAGAGAATCAACAAAATATTCTGACATTTTCCTTCCACAGTGTTTTTAGAAAACACATTTGAGCTGCGAATGTTTGTAAAATGGATTCAGTGATAATCCAATAAAATTCAGGATGGAAGTAAAACTCCTTTTTGGTAATGAATCCCTGTATCCGTTTAGGAGGAAGGTAATCCCTTTACGTTGGAAATGGTGTCCGGCTAATAGGGAAATGATCCGTCCTTCATTCAGAGCTGAGTCACTTTGTTTTATAAAGACGTAAACAACATTTTCCTGCTCTGTCGGACGGTTTCTGATAAAACCCATACCTCAGGTCAGAGCTCCATTAACCTGATGGAAACGTCGCCTGAAAGTGCCTCTGACCTCACCCCACTATGGTAATGCTGAGCAGCAGCAGCAGGGTCAGGAGTGAGAGCCTCTGTTATTAAACTGAATGAATCACAGCGCTCTTATTCAGACTCCTTTTATGTGACGCTGAAATGTCTCATTTCACTGAAAGGACGAGTTTTTGACTCATCCTTTTCAAGTCGGCGCATCATGCGGCTCGTCCGTGGAGGCCATCAGAGACAAAGTAGACATTAAAAAATGAAACACGGCCGCGCTCAGAGGGGTTAATCATCGGCCAGTGGGACTGGAGTCTGATCTCACCGGGGAGCGGTTTGATTTAAGGTTAGCTGCTCATCCCCCTGAGAGAAAGAGTGTGTGTGTGTGTGTGGCTCTGCTTTATTCTGCTCCTGCAGTGTGTGTTCGCGCTCCTCTGCTGCAGTGATTTCCAAACATATTGGGTAAAAAAAGAAGTTTTCTCCCAAAACTTTACAGCTTCTTTTGGCTCCTGTCTGGTTTTTGGACATCCTCTGTTACTACCCTCAGTGTTGACTTTCCTCCAACTGATCCCGGAGAATTTAAGCACATCTGACTGAGCTTTAATCCTTTACCACATTTTGAGGTCATTAGAGGACAAAAATGTCCTCTACCAGAACTGCTATAAAAACATAAAAGACCAATATTTTTTTCTACTTTTTTGGCTCAAATCTGTCAAACTACAAATCAAAAACACCAAATATTGAATTATTTTATTTTTATTTATTTATTTTAACACTTTAAGTGCCCACTTGATTACGTCACCATTTTATTTTGAAAAAATTAAAATAATAATAATAGCATAAATAAATAAATAATATTAGTTCTTTTCCCTAATAAATGTTGGAGAGCCAGGGATTTATTTTAATTTTATCTAAATATCATAAGATTAATTTTTTTAAATTTTCAATTGATGAATTATGAATTTATTTTCTCAGTGTTTTTATTATTATTATTTGAAGTAAATTTTGTTTAAAAAAATCAAAAATATAAAAATTTAAAAAATGTAAAAAAAAAAAATAAAGAAAACATTGGAAATCCAATAAATTTGCAGAAAAATTCTAAAAATCTTAGGAATTGAAAACTTTGCAAAAAAATATTTTTTTAATTTCCCAAATTTGCCAAAATTCAAAATTTTTAATTAAAAAATTATATGAAAATTTGAAAAAAACAAAAAAGCTTCTAATTTAAAAATATATTTTCATATGAAAATTAAAAGAAATTGCAATAATTTAAAAATTTGTTGAAGAATACTTGACATAATGAACTATACTGATATCACGCAACACTTATTTTAATTTAAAAAAATTACAAAAAATTGGAAATATAAGAAATTTAAACATTTACAAATTTCAAAAAATTTGCCAGATTTAAAAAATCTTGCATTTTCTAAAAAAAATTGAAATTACAAATATTTGCAAAATTTAATTAAAAAAAAAAAGATTTGAATGTGATAACATATTGATCATATCGCACAACTTTTTTAAATTTTCTTTTGTTTGCTAACGTCTCGCCACATATCAATCAATCATGTTGGTGTTTTAACAAATCCATCCACACAGAATTAAAATCAGTGTTTTCTTCCAGATTAGTCTTTTTGTAGATGTAGTTATCTTCCCAGGGCTGTAAAACTTGAGGTTAGCCACAGGTGCATGGAAAGTTGGTGGGCTGTTGATGTTGTAGGAGGTGAAGTAGAGTGATGGCAGGCTTTATTGACAGATGGGATGAAGATTCAGTTCAACAAAATGTTAACGCAGGATTTTATTTAGTGTCAGTGTCTTTAATCATCAATACCCTCTGTGAGAAAAAAAAAATCTTTATTTTTTATACATTTTTTTAAAGCTACAAGGAGCCACTGCTAAGGAGTGAGAGAGTTGCAAGTTGCAGACCCTTGCATTAGAGCACCTGCCAACATTAGACTTTGACAAAGCTGGAGACCCCTCCACAGTGTTTTTCACAGTATATCTTTCTTTCTTTTGGTCTCTTTAGACCCTCACCTGTAGATTTAAAACCTCTGATCGTTCCTGTTTGAGCTGCTTTTCACAGAACTATTATTTTTATGTCCACATCAGGAGTTTTCTCCCCTCTGATTCTGTCCAGAAGCCGCTCACGTGAGCTGGGTGCAGATTGAGGAGGAGGGGGAGGTTCTGTGGATTCAGGCTGGTCCTGGTTTGGTTCAGGCTTCAGCTAATTGAGTAGATATGGGAGGAGCAGGAGGAGGGGTGTGGAGTATCACGGCCCCCCCAAGCTCAATCTTTGAAGTATTAAGTGGACAGAGTACCTTGTCATTAGGGCCGAGCCTTTCATCTGCACGCATGTGAGTGTGTGAGTGTGTGTGTGTGTGTGTAGAGGTTTTGTGGACATTGTGAGTAGAGGGCAGGGCACTGGAAGAGAAAAAGAGAGGCTGTAATTTGGTTTGTAGCAGGAAAAGGGAACAATATCCAGGAGCAAGAAGTCACAAGGTTTCTTAATCTTTCAGTTTCTTCTTTTCATCCACAAAATTCAAAGATTTTTTTTTCACAGAGGTTAAAGTCTGTTTTTTTTCTGAATTGTTTTCTGCGTTTTGCTTGAGGTGAAAGTTATCCGATATTTTGTTTTTATCAGCTCTCCTCGACACCTTTAAAACATTTTTGTTGCAGGATTTTGCAGGAAAAAAAATCCTGCAAAATTCAGGATGCAAGCTATAAATTGCGGACATTTTTAGGAGTTTTGTGTTTGTGTTAACACAGCTTGTAAAGTGTAAGTTCACAGCAGTTATCCAGGATGTAATCATCCACCACTCAGCTTGATTTTACCTCAAATTTCACGTCTAAATTACCCAAATTTGTTGGATTTTTTGCTGCCGTTCATAAAAACCCCCACAAATAATTACACATACATCAATTTGTGGAATGATTGATGTTTTCAATTTTGCACTTCACTCTTGAAATCTTCCAGAGAAAGCAGGAAATGTGAACATGAACAGATTCATTTTCTACCCTGACCTTACCTACACCTTTTCCTGTCAGCTCTTGTTAGGGAAACAATTTGCTCAAGGCGTGAAAATAGCAGGAAACAGGCTGTCCTGAATTTTCCTAAAATGAAATAGAACTATAGGCCGTAAAGGTCGGGTGTGCAAGAATACTTCTTACTTGTTCGTACAACTGCGTGACCACACTCACCAGCTCAGCAACCACCTGCAATATCACTTTTCTACATGGTAGAGACTTAAGAGCTGTGCACCTGACTTAGCATGTTAGCACAAGCTAATCACAAGTGTTTGACACATACCAGGTTAGCAGAAAGCTAGCTTGCGTCACTCTTTGTCCTGTGCTGCTCTCCAAGTTCCTGAAAGCATCCTGTGCTACGTCTGCTATCATAGCTTCTGTAATTAGCTTATTCCAGTTGCTATCATCAACACACAAAGTCACTCGTGCACTGGGTGCGCTGTGATTGGCTGAGGTAACCGCGCCTACTCTCCGCTCAGAAACATCCTGATACAACCAAAACATCAACATCCAGGCAGAGGAGGGGGTTGAGGCTGAAGCTGAGCGATACCAGGAATTTTGGTATCGATCCGATACCAAGTAAATACCGGGCCAGTATCGCCGATACTGATACTGGTACTTTTAAATATTTAAGGCTGACGTATCATCAAACTGCTGACCTTAAGGTGTTTATTTGATTTTTTTTTTAATTTGTGTTATTGAAACCCACAACTAATTTGGACAAAGTTTGAAGGTGACAACAAAATACTTTAGTGTCATAATAAACATGTATTTTTGGAAACAATACAACAGCAACAAAACAAAATTTCCCAAAATGTTGTTATGTGTGGAATTATTTTCTTAAGAAAAAAATTGCAAAAAATTATCACTTTAAGGTAAAATAAAAACAAAACATTTTTTGATGTACAGAGTTGAAGACTACAATACAAAAAATAAATAAAACTTCTCCAATAATTGCACTCATTTTTTTGAATAATAAAACATAAATAAATATCACACCAAAACAAATTTTATATAGGTTTTTTTTTTTTTTTTTTTTTTTCCGAGTAGAACTGTTTATTTAAATAAAACAAAAATTAAGGAACATTTTTTTTCCCTAAGTGCACTTCTGTTTTTGCTTAATCAAAGAAGAAAAATTATCTCTTTGAAAAAAATTGAAAAAATTTTTTGACATAGAGAGTGGGGAGTAGGGCTGCAACTAACGATTAATATAGTAATCCATTACTCTGACGATTATATTTACGATTAATCAATGAATCGGAAAAAAAGGATGAAATGCTTAATGGTAAAATTTGCTATACCAAACATGCATTTTATTTCAGTTGATGACTATTGTTTGCTTAAAGACATATACAAATAAATATCATATCTGAACATAATTAAACTGACCAGATGCTAAACGTATAAAGTATAAAAAATTACTTGGATGTTTTGTCACTTAAAGAATCAACAATAACAGAAAATATATTGTTATGTCATCAGATTAAGAACTTAATGAGCCAAAAAGGCAAATAAATAAAAATGTGTCCTCAATCTTTTCACCTGCAGGTCAAACAGTTCACCCCCTCTGCCCCACCACTATCTGTAGCAGCTAACGCTAATGCTAACGTTGGTTTAATGAACTCCTTTTCAAACGCTGTGTGCTTTTACTCAGCATGAAATACTCCCAAACTCAGGAATTCAACACCAATGTTAGAATCAATATCATCAATATTTGGATTGATCCGCCCACTTCGAATTGAGGCAGACACAGACACTGACACACACGTATAGAGGCTCAAAGAAGACAATGGAGCAGGATCATTCCTGTAAAAGTTTATATTTTATTTTCTTGGAAAATCCTGCGGACTCTACCTTTAACCAAATCCACACCTCATTGGATGTGAAAAAGTCCAGGAAAAAGAAGAAAATCTGAGCCTTCCTGCTTCACTCTTTCACTTACAGGAGGAGGTGAAAATGTTTCTCCTCATCAGCAGAAATGACTTAATTATGAATGTATGAATTAATCATTTTGCTCCAGTGGATAAAGTAAAAAACGATTACCTTTCTGAGTGTTTAAACTGTGTTTCCACTTTAAAAACCGCTGCAGTCACTGAAACAGCCGAGCACCCCTCGTTAAACTCCTCTCTGTCTTTCACCCTGTTTTACCTCGCTCCCTCATCGATGTCCTGTCTGAGTAATGGCGTTTTCATTAACTTGTGCCATCAGAGGAGAGACGGAGAGCCGAGAGCGGCCTGGCCTGGCCTGGCCGGCTGGAAGAACGTGACTCCGACACCTCCGGGTGACTTTGTCACATCCGTCTATAGCCGAGGTCTTCGGGGAGCTCCGCCTCGCACCATTAGAGGCAGCATTGATTGAGGCACAGTGTTTTCAGCGGAGCACTTAGTTCAATCAATGACGTTTGCCCTGACCTTAACTACCTCAGCGAGCACGGCGCCCCAGCTCTCGTCAAACCTTTCTGCCGGCTTTATTGCCTGAAAACGCCGGGGAAAAGAGACGTTTGAAGTGTGTGAAACTCTAGATTACACCCAGGCTTTTCACTCTTTGAAGAATCCATTCCATTTTTAAGATCCAGTTTGGTTTCACACCTCATTCTGGGGGCTATTTTACAGGTGTTGGGCTGTGTTTAAGGAAACTGCCATCCCATCCCAGATAAGGAGTGTGTGTCCTGAAACATTTGCTCGCAGCCATCCTTCACGGCAGCAGCAATTACTGCGGTAAATGCTAGCTCTCAGGCTTTTTCAGGGGCGTGGTGGAAGCTCTCTGACAGATCTGCGTCCTGACAGCAGCACTGCTGAGTCAATTATAGTCTTTTAAATGAGCAGCATCTGTCTCATCTCTCCGTCCGCAGAGGAGTCGTTCACGGATGAAAGAAACTGCAGAGCCTCATCCTGTGTTTCAGCAGCATCACGCTGAAGCTCCTCGGCTCAGAGATCTGTGGAGAGAAAAGTCTACAAGCGCCTTTTGTGTTGTGGTGTTTGGTATGTTAATGAGGAGAGAGGGAGGTCGGTGGTTTGTCACAGCGGCGTCTTTAGCTCAGGAACAAAAACAAGTGATTGTTATGAATGTTCACGATTAAAGCTGCTGTGATGAGTTTTTATCTGCTGGTGGATCAGACTGAAAATGATAGCGATGCTTTTTAATGAATTCCAACATCAGCACCAGGTTTGATTATTTCTCTATAGCTTCTTCTAACGTCTAAAACCACTGTGAAGGGGTTTGTTCCTCCTTTCATCTGCACCTCTTACTGCTCTTTCTTCTCCAGACATCATCGTCCTGTTTTGTATAATCTACCCAGGTCTTCAGCCTTGGGTCAGAGCAACAATGGGCCACAGGAGCTATGTCGTTCTGGGAGAATTTTGATTAGAAGCTAATACTTAGAGGGCTTTCACACCTACCTCGTTTGGTCTGGACTTTCAGGCCCCGTTTACATGACGCCGAAAACGGTCGATTCCGCAAACATTTTGTTGCGTTTTGGCCTTCTGTTTAGACAAGACCACGTTGCGTTTTCAGTGAAAACGCAAACTTTTGAAAATGCTCCCCAGAGTGGAAAGATCTGAATCCGCTCCTCCATCCAGCTTCGTGTAAACACAGAGCGGAGCGTCTCAGGGTGAAACGCTGACGTCACCGCACGCGCACTCGCAGTTTCAGGTGAAGGCTGCGCGCTCAGCCACATTTCCAGTTGAGCCAGTAGGTGGCAGTAATGCGCGTCGTGGTTGGATTGCCGACCGTCTCACACAACAAAACGGCAGAAAAAGAAAGAACAGAAGAGGAGACTTCTCCTCCTGGAGTTGTATGAACACGGATCGTTTTTATGCCGTCCTCATGTGAACGTGGGTGGCTTTTGAAAACGCAAAGGAAGAATCGGGGCCTCAGACTTTTCTGTACAGTCCGAACCAAAGGGGTAGGTGTGAAATCTCTCCTAGACCCTTGTCCGGAAAAGCAAGCCATCACCTCAACAAAATGAGCCGTGGGAGACGAAAAGTTTGCATTTCTTCTCCTTTCCTGTCAACAACGATAAAGTCAGGACGCCGTTGAATCAGTCTTATGGACGTGTCTTCAAGTTGTAGATGTTGGTGATACAAAATCAACAAAAATATGACAGTGGGAACAATCTCATTCATTGTCAACATTAAAGACCTGCGTTGTTCAACATGCTGACATCAAACGCCCTGTGACCAAATGACCAATCAATGTAAACCACGGAGACACACAAAGCACACAGTTGATCATGATACAACGTAGGTTCGTCAAGGTCCGTTGGTCTGTTTGCAATAATAACAGTGTGAAACCATAACAGACAGAACCAAATGTATGTAATATAACAAATACCCAAATTTTGGTCACTAAGACCAGGCTCTTAGTGAATGTGTAGCACTGGTTATTGAATGCTGTTTAAGTTTGAACTATGGTCTTGCAGCAATTAATTGTGGTAAGTTATGGCTACATTATTCTACATGAAAAAAAATTATCTTGCTTTTCATAGCAGCACCTGCAGTCAAATAACTTTTATAGCATTTTGTCACACCAACTAAGGTTTTCACTTCTGTCTAAATTCTTGCTTGTGTTGTACGTCGCTAAACTAAACTGTGGAACTAAAAGTTACTGGAGCAAAGCAACCTTGTTTTCCACAAGAGTTTGACAAAATCAATTCAGAGTTACTCACTTTAAGGTTGCGGTCACATTGGCCATCCTTGTTGTGAAGTACGCGAGTATGATGGCCCACCACAGTGCCGTTCCCTCCCTGGTGTGAAGACACGGAGAACAATGCTTCAACTTCAGAGATGGTTTGTCTTATGTTAAGTTGTTTTGGTCCAACAGAGCCTTCAAAAGCCCTGTTTCCAACAAGTGGTCCAGTTTGGATCAGTACAGTTTGATATGGGTTGGATCGGCAAAGCCTGATCCTGTTCATGTTTCCACAATGGTGCACTTGTTGGTAGGAGGCGTAAGCTGGATGCCGATACTAGAAACATTCTGCGTGACGCCATAGCAGCGCGACACAGTGTACCCCACCAATAAATCCAATGAAGATGAAAAACCCAACACAATACACAAAGAGCAACAATGGAAGACATCCAGCGATTCGTGTCACAATTCTTTCCACCAATCAACACACTGCAGTGTTTCTAGCTCCCCCTTCTGGGGTCGAATCAGTATGTGTGGCACCCCAACAGAAGGGTACCAAAAAGTGGGATGGTACAGGATGGTAATTTGGGGACCTGTCCCGGTTTTAGTCAATAGCCCTGTTTCCACCAAACGGTTCAGTTCGGTCCATTTCGGCACTGTGCGCATTTCACAGCGTTTCTACTGACTAATCATTGCTCTTTGTTTACTGTGTCACGTGTTTCTTCATTGTTGGATTTATTAGCAAGGTACACTGTGTCACCCTGCTATGGCGTCACGCTATTATGTAACTGATGCTGCTGTCAGCATCCAGCTTATAAACTGCCTACCACAAATGGGCAGGGTTGGCTGTGGAAACACAAACAGGGCCAAGCTTAACCAAGCCAACCTGTACCAAACTGTACTGATCTGAACCAAACTGCTTGGTGGAAACGGGGCTAAAGGAAGCATCACAAAATGTGTACCGTACCATGACGAACTGAACTGAGCTGAACTGTTTGGTGGAAATGGGCTTTATTCCTCCGCCATTGTTTGAAATGATAGTTGAGAGAATGGTCGCAGCGACATCATGGATTATACGTTGTGTCCTCGCTGTGTTTGCGTGCTGGTGCTTGTGCATGAGTGTGCCGCACCAGAGTACGGTACAGAATGGTCACACCGGCCAAACGAGGTTCCTTTTTTCTTTGCATAAACATAAAATTCTGCTTTCATTCTTTCTGGTTAACAACTTTTGACTAATTATTGGCGAAGTTACGCAGCTCCATCTGGGGGAAATAATAACAATGATGCTTTTTGTCTGAGATTACCATTAGTGTGAGTGTTGTGCTCCAGAATAAACAGCAGGAGGAATCTCCCCAGTGTAGTTCGTGGTACAAAGACTGTGTGTGTTTGGAAGCTGAGGTGAAGGAACAAGTTTTAGCACCTGCTAAATAAATATTTGATGGCCGTCAGCTGTAAATCTGTGGCCTCTCACGTCTTCTGCTGCGGGACTGTTAAAAAGACGCGTATTGTCCCTTTAATTTCTAATGAATGTTTACTAATTCATGCAGCTAATCCGTGCAAAAACTTTCCCATTAACTGCTTCTACGTGTGTCCTGTCTGCTGCTGGGACAGCTGGCTGAGCTGGAGTGTGTTTGTGTGAAGGGGGGGTCACGGCGTTTCAGCGCCTGGGGCGGTACAGTAGAGTCTGATGGACATATGGCCGGACGGGCTCGACCTCTCTGGGTGTGACAGGCGATGACAGCGCAGGGAAACGGGCGCCGCTGATACACGGCAGCAACACAGGAAGAAGAAGTCGGTGTAATGTTTATTTCAAGCTCAGGCCGCTCTCTGCGGACGTCCAATCATACGCTTTCAGTGAGTCGGTGCGGGCGAAGCTACCTCAGCGGCAGCGTGGTGTGGAATATGGAATCAGGCTGTGAGAAAGTGTGTGTGTGTGTGTGTAAACGTGTGTGTGTGGGAGCTGCAGTTAGCAGTCAGTCTCTCTGGTGAGATGACTGTAGCGGCCCGTCACAGCGGCCGGCCGTGATTGGAGCTGATGTGCGTCTTCTGGCCCGAGGAGGGAAAGGGAAGCCGTCTCGTCTGCCGCCGCCAGCCTGACGGGAGATGACAGCTACCGTTTAGCAGGCAGGCAAAGGCAGGAAAGCGCTGGCCTCTGGCTGTTACGTCACAGCAGATTTCACTGTCTCAGCCCCCGCCTCACTTCACACAGCAGGATCAGGACTGGGGATTTGAGCAGGGGTCTCGCCCAGGTCAGGGGATTAACTCCAAATGTACAGAAAATATGAGCAGATTTTGCGGGAAAAACACTTATTAATCACCCCGTGGTCTGACAGACACTTGACATGTTTGGAATTTCTCTGCGTATTAAAGCGGCTGGAGAATAATCCTCTGCTGCAGACAGACTGTACGTTAGACCCTATATATCAATACACGACAGAAGCTGAGCCAGAAACTGAGCCAGAAACTGAGCCAGAGCAGGCCGGCGGTCTTGATTTGACTTCACAGAGTCGGGTTTGAGGTTTTTTGGTCCCTATGAGTCCACCGTGTTTGTGACTTTTACACATTTGCTGTGGTGGACTTGAGCAGCTTGAGTTTGTTGACAAAGTTAATCTAACACCAGTGTTTCCATCATCCCCTGATATCTCTTAAAACTGATCCACTTTGAGGTATGGTACCAAACTGGCCTGCAAACTGCAAAATACTCCAGCACAGATTTGGTCGTCGTGTCTCAGAAAATGAACATTCAACACCAAACATTTGTGGTCAAAGAAGTTGCTCATCCGTCACCGTGGATCCTCATGATTTAGTGTTTTGGAATCCAGTGAAGAAAATAATTTCTGGTCAATCAGACGAAGAAGATTAAATCCAGATTTTGTTTACGATTCCCTCAAACACAAACAAGCCCAAGAGTCAAAGCCAGAGAGTAAACGTTGTTGTCTGTAGTGGCAGCACGAGGCGTGGAGAAGTTTAGCCGAGCCACAAGGAGAACGCTGCTTCCCCTAACCAAACAACACACCCAGCTTCAGAGGAAAAGTTTGTGTTTTTACAGGATAGAGACTCCGTTTCCCATGAGCACCATCACAAATTATGGTAAAGACGTGACTCTTACTAAGATGTGCATTCGATCTTCGTTCAGTTTGGTTCGTCTCAGTACGGCACACATTTTGTGGCGTTTCCTTTGACTAATCCCAAGACAGATCCTCAAACTTCCAACCTGTACCGTCCCACCTTTTGATACCCTTCTGTTGGGGTGCCAGACAAAACCAACCCCAGAGGGTGGAGCTACAAACACTGCAGTCTGTTGATTGGTGGAAAGAATCATCACTTCCTGTACGACAGCGGTAATAAAGAAACAGAGCTTGATTGTTTGTTTGTAAGAAAGAGACAACTTACATGCCGCGGCTTACCGACCCTAGGGATGTCCCAATACAGATTTTTTGACCTCCGATTTGACCCGTTTTTTTGCTGATACTGATCCCTTTCTCTGATAAATCCTGTTCTTCGTTTGGTGATTCTGTTGTAAATGACAAATCATATTTGTTGTATCAAAGTGAGCCCTGTTGGTACAATGATACTGATCAGTGTATCGGATCAGGACGTCTCTAATCCATACTGGTCCACATGGTGGGAATGGGACTATCTGGACTTTTGGGCTTCATGCCTTAAATGGACTCCATAGCTTGGTCGACCAGGAACACTAAGGACTAGTTTGTAGAAATAACTGTGTTGGGTGCCAGTGATCTAATTTTAAACCTATGATTGTAAACAGGAAAATATATAAAAGTGAGACTATTTCAAGACCTCGGTAAAGTCTTAACAGAGCCTTTAAAAAAACAACAAAAACATCAACAGAACAGCAGCAACACCATCAACAACAACATCAGACACCAACACTAATGAGCAACCATCTAGTATCGGCAACCACCACCAAATAGCCACGGCAACAGGAGCAATACCAGCATCATCTAAACAGCAGCAAAACAACAACTTCGCAACTGAATATGGAGAACAACAAAAACAGCCCTGCCTCAACAACAAAACACACGTAACAGAAAAAAAAAACATCTATTCAATAATAAACAACAACTTCACCATAACACTGCAACACAAAATAGTAAAACTCCCCAAATAAACCACTTCCAACCACCATCCACAACAACAACCAAAAACATATCAGACAACAAACAACGACAATGGGTGGAAAAAAATGGAAGTATCCAAGTATCATTTAAATAATGATTATAATTTAATTCTTTCATTCTTGTTCATTTCATTTTTTTTATTTATTTTATTTTTATATTATATTTTATTTTTTCATTTTTATATTTTATTTTTCATTATTATTATTATTTTTATTTTGTTTTTTAATTTATTTATTTTCTTATTTTATTTTTCTCTTTATTATTTTTATGTATTTTTTTTTTTCATTTTTAAATTTTATTTTTTCCATTTTTTGTTTATTTATTTATTGTTTTCTTTTTTTCTTTTTTATGTTTTATTATTTTATTCTTTATTTCTATTATTATTCATTCTTTTATTTAAGTTTTTAGCTGATTGGGAAAAAGTTCAGAAAGTTGAGCTGTCAGATCACCTTAATAAATCCCAAAAACTGACTCACATGTGATGTGCACTTTTGGGGGAAAATATGGCTCCTGATCTAGTCTATGGACATAATCATCATCATTTAACTTTTTCACTTGGTCTGGTTTTAAAGAAGCAAACTTCAAATTGGAAATATCAAAAAATCCCAATTGAAATCAAATCGGCAACCCCACAATTGTTAAAGAATCGTGAGAAAAACATTTCTTCCCAGCTCCAATAACTAAAATCAACTACTGAGAACAAAACAACACTATTTAACATTAAAAAACAACCAGCAAATGTAAAGTATCTTCTTCAGATCTTCTGTCTCACGCTGATGATGTCATCGTCAGGGGTCGGAGGCTGGACTCTTCTTTCATTCACTGTTTCTTCTCGTTTCTTTAAAAGCAGTGTTTTTAGACAGAGAAATGATTTGTTGAAGCAGCATTTGGCAGAGTGTTTTTGTGGGCATGTCTCGAGTGTCAGATGTTTGATTATCATTCACAACAAAGCCGACATAAAACAGCTGTTGTTATGATGACGCCTTCATGGAAATGCACCACCACGACCACATAGATGAACCAGGGAGTGTCTTCCTCATCCATCAAAGAGTTCTTCTTATAATTCCTGACGTTGCAGAATCACTTAGCCCTAATGGTTTATTCATCCTTTCCTCTGATGTCAAATTACTTTCTGTTTTGAGAAATCGACTGGATGATGAGGCCGGGCGGATTGACAGGATTTCTCTTTGATCAGAAACATTTATTGGAAATACGGAAAACGTGGCTTCCTCTGTTGAAAAGATCTGTCTCCTTCGATACAAACACGAGTCTGATGTTTGAGAGGATGCAGGGATGTGGCGGCCGCAGACGGCGGAGAGGAAAATCAGTACAGCTGCTCAGAACAATGGGAACACAAGTGAAGTAATGTCGGTAGTTATTACATTTATCCTCAAGAATATCAAAGTAGGAAGAGTTTCTAGTTAAGGGGACTCTCATGGTCCAGTCTCTGCTATATGAATAAACTTTACCTCCCACCTCCTGCTCTTTGTTTGGAGGAGGAGGAGGTGGAGCAGGTGGTTGAGTGGGCGTGCACTCAGTTCTGGGCTCCTCCAAGGTCGAGGAGGTCAGGTTTTAATGGGCTCGCCCGGCCCGCCCGTGTCAGCGAGAATCCAGCGCTCTATTTATTGCCTCGGCCGGCTGGTTATTTCTTCAGGGCAGAGCTGGCACCGAGCCTCATTACCTCATACATCTGCAGGGAAGGACTTTGACACCAGGAGCTGTCGTCCTCTCCCTCTGTATTTATTTATCTCTTAGACGAAGGGTTCGAGCACTTTACTGACACGCTCATCCCGAGGAGTGCAACAGTCCACGCAAAGCTTTTTCTTTTAGTTAAGCAGGCCGAAGGTTTTACTGATGGAAAATCATTTTCATTACATTAGTCAACTGATTAAAACTCATCCCAGAGGCCACGAATCAAATAATTATCACGACTGATCCGTTCTTCCTGATCTGGTTTTAAAGACTTTTTTCTTTCCCTCTGACTAAAGGTCCACGCTCTTTGTCAGGTTCCTGCAGACGTGCGTAGGAGGAAACATCCAGAGGCAATAAACTTTATTAGTAACACAGTCTTCCTGTCCTTAGACCTCTTTGGACCAACAAACAGAGAATTTCAGACGGATATGGTCGATATTATGAGGAACCAGCCTGTCAGTCTGATTATATTAACCTGATACATTCAGAACATTAATGAAAACCAGTACAAACCTTTCTTTGTTTTGGTTTTTCTGCCTTAATCTGATTGGACGGCTGAAGAGAACCAGGAAATACTGGGAGCAGAGAGAGGAAGGAAGGTGTGTAGAAAACAGCCGTGGTGAGGAGGATCATAGCCTCTGGGTTTGTAGCACATGCTCTAACTGCTGAGCCCCATTAGGAAATAAGATGCTAAGCTAAGCTAATCATCGCCCACATTCAGCTCTCTGAGGAGCAATCATAGATTTTATTATTCAAACCTTTGACCTCAACTCATTGTTTCATATGGTGGCCCTGAGGTGCAAAAACAGGACAACAAAGACAACAATAAAACAATAGATATAAACAATAAGACAATAAAAAGGCTGACACAACAACAGAAGAGACAGTGTAACAAAAACAAAAAAATACGCAAAAAGGAGAAAAAAAACAACAAAAACAGCAATAAGAAACATAAAAATAAGCTAAAACACCATAAAGAAAAAGGCAACAAAGAATAATGTAAAAAAAGAAGAAAAGAAAAGACAATGGGACAACAAAAAATAGAAAACAACAATGAACACAACATCAAATACAACAAACATTACAACAAAAAAAGAAAATTTTACTTAAAAAAAAATAAAAAAGGCAGTAAAGAAGACAACAACAGAGCATAAAATGACTTAACATCAAAAAAGAAAATCATCAACAAAAAAGACAAGAACTCATTAGAGAGCAAATGGCAAACAAAAAAACAAAAAAAACACATCCAGTCATGAAAATAGGAAAAGACAAAGAAGAAAACAAAAGGAAGAATATGACAAGAAAAAAAAAGGAAAAAAAACAGGACAACAAAGAAAACATACAACAACAAAAAAAATAACACAAAAAGAAAAAAAAGTGACACAAAAAACCGTACAACAATTTAAAAAATGAGACAACAAATTAGACAAAAGGGACAACAGAAAAGAACGCTGAAAACAAAAAAGAGGCAGGAAAACAAAGAAGAGAAAACAACACCATAAAGAAAAAGACAACATTAAAGAAACAAGAAAAAAGAAAAGGAAAGACAATGAGACAACAAATAAGAAACATTACAACAAAAAATGAGAGCTTGATGAAAAAAGAAAAAGGCAGTAAAGAATACAACAACAGAATAAAAAAACAATGCAAAAACAAAAAAGAAAATGATTTAAAAAAAAAGACAGGAAAAAAAAAGAACAAAAAGCAAATAAAAAAGACAACCAGACATGAAAACAGAAGAAGACAAAGAATAAAACGATAAAAAGGAGAATGTGACAAGAAAAAAAGAAACAATAAACAACACGGCAGACATTGACAAAAAATAAAACCAACAACAACAAAACAGAAAGGTGCAAAAAAATAAAAGAAAGCAAAGAAGACAACAGAAATAGAAAAAAAACCCAACAAAAAATAAAACTTTTGACAACAAAGAAAGGGAAAATAATAAAAAGCAAATGGCAACAAAAAAAGACAACCAGACATGAAAAAAAGAAAAAAGCCAAAAAGGAAAACAACAACAACAAAAAGAACGTGACAAAAAAAAGAAACCCCCCCCCCCAAAAACCCTGACAACAAAGTAGACAACAGAAAACAAAATCAGCAACAACAAAAAAGAAATATGCAAAAAATAAAAGAAAGTGTAGAAGACAACTGAACAAAAACTCAACAAAAAAAGAAAAAGAAAACACAAGCAAAACGTTGTTTTTTTCCTTTATTTTTGTTATCTCATTGGTCATTTTTGTATTTGAACTTCAGGGCCACCGTAGTTTCTCTTTCTTTCTGCCACAAAAAACTGTAAGCTGTTATTAGCTTTGAAAATGACGAAAGTGCACTTTAAGATATAATTTATCATTGAGCAGTTTCTGCAAAGTGTTTCCTGTCTTTCAGCTCTTTGGATCAACCATCATGTGTTTTTAGGTTTATTTACCTTGGACAGATTTCTCCTAGGTGTTTTCTTATGCTAAGCTAAGCTAAGCTAATCACCACACACCCCTGGGACTAAAAAAGACAAAAAGGAAAAGAAAAAGGTTTATTTCCTCAAACTTTGTGTAGCTAGTTTTGCTAAGTATCTGTTTGATCTGGTCTAGAAAACGTTGGTTTGCACGTTTCCCTCACACCCTCCTATTGTATCAGATTTCAAAGCCTCTTGTAAAAACTGCTCTCATGCTTTTTGGGCCCAGAGTGCAGAAAGACGTCTTCATACATTTCCAAAGTCCTGTCTTTCGTTTCATCTCTCTGCCGTGGCCCCTAAAAGCCTGAGAGCTGACAAATTGAAATATCTGCCTTCATGTCGGGCTCTCCCCCCCGCAGCCCTGTGGCCGAGCGCGGCGCAGGTCGAGGGGGTTTTCGCATCGTAGCGGAGGATCAGGATTGTTGCTGACATCAAGAGCTGTGAGTCTGGATAATGTGGGCGCCTTTTGAAGTGTGGATGATGGGTGATCCTGCAGCACCCAGGCTGCACAGCCCCATTCATCCTACACACACACACACACACACACACACACACACACACACACACACACACAGTCTTTGTTTTTGGGAGAAGGAGGCTGCACAGAGGAGGAGGTGTGGAGGAGTCTGCAAACTGACGCTTCTATTTAATTTCAGCAGCATGACTTTATTCACTCCTCTTTCTCCTCGCTTTTTGTCTTTTCTGGCGGCGTCCTCTCCTCAGATCCGTCCGAAATGAAACACAGCGCAGGATTAAAAGATCAGTGAACTCCTCTTAAGCCTACATTCTCTTTTTCTTTCTTCCTCTGCTCTTTATCGACTTCTTTCCTCTCCTTTGTCCTTTTTCTCTCCTTCTCTCAGCTGCTGTCTGCTCATTTCTCCGTCTCCTCCCTCCTGCTGCTTTCCTCCATCAGTCTTTTTGTCTCTCAATCTCTTCTTTCCCCTTTAATCTTTCCTTGTCTTCCTCTCTGAAACATTTTGTGTATGTGCCCAAAATCCTCTACTTCTCTGAGATTTATATCGTTACAAACAAAGAAGTTTGAGAGTCTCAGCCGGGGTTGGAGAAGTCAGACGGTTTATGAGACAATCCAGCAGATTTTGGGTCTGGTCTTCTCTCTTTCAGGGTTTGTAAACGTCAAGAAAAACAAAGAAACCATCAGCCTCCTCCTTTCATATCTCTGTGGATCGTACTTTCTATGTTTGGCTCCGTCTGTCACCTCCCTCCTCCTCCTCCTCCTCCTCCCTCGCCGCCTTCAAAAGGCCGTCTTCTTCTTCACCTGTTAGCGCTCCTTCCTGCAGGGCATGATTTCTTTTTTCTTTGTCTTCCCTTTTTTCACATCTTTGGTATCAGAGGGAGTCTGCAGAGAAGCGTCTTATTCTCCTGACCACATCAGACAGGCTCACCGCCACATGGGACTGTGTAATGCGTGGGAGTCAGGGGGAGGAGAAGAGGAGAAGAGGAGAAGAGGAGGAGGGGGGTGGGGGTAAATGTGGGGTCAGGTTACCTGCGTGAGAGAAGGAGGTGCTCGCGGCTTCAACACTGATGCATTTCTCTCAGATGAATCAGACTACAGTCGTCTTTGAGCTTTACGCGTCTGATGGTGGACGACGAAACTCCCGTTTCTCTCTGAGTCCAACGTCTGTAAACAACCCTACGCGGCCTGCGGCTGATGACGGGAAATCATGGATCAGTTGCCTGGATTATTTTCTTGTTATGGAATTAGTGTTGACATCAGAGGATGGAGTATCTGGAAATCCGACCTCTGATGCTAATCTGCTTTACACGTGCAGACCACAGTGTCAGCCAGAGGTTTTCAGCTCTTATCCCGAAAGGTCCAGTCAGAGATTAATTACTACAGCAAAGGTCAAAAAACTACGGTGAATAACCCAGAAATAAAAATCAATCCTCCTGTTTTTACAAGATGGTATCTTATAACAGCTGGATTTTAATTTTTGCATTTGGAGTGAATCATTACTTTGTATGGCTCATTTGTTGGTCATGGACACCAAACTGGTTTTGTCTTCAGCGATATTTTTTAGTATTTTTGCTCCTGTGTTTGTCTGAAGATCCTACATGTAACCATGGCTCCATTCTTTACATGTGAACTCAGCTGTTAGCAGCCTGTAGCATGTCAATGCTAACTGGTGCTAGGCCGGATGTTTACCACAAGGTGAGGAGAAGGAGGTGAGGACGACGTGCTGGTTCTCAGGTGTGAGCTAAGAAGTGACAACATCGTTATTGGGAACTTAAGATCTATCTCCAACAAGATGGACAAGCTAGCCATGCTAACCCAGCAACAGAGAGAATACCAGAAGGCAGAGTAGCATCATGCTATTCACAGACATGGCTAACAGAGCTAACACCAGACACCAACGCCACATTGGAAGAACTTCACCTGCTGTGAGCAGACAGGATCCAGGAGACAGAGACTGAACAGACTGCTGAAGAAGCTCAGTCCTGGACCCTGTGGAGGTGGAGGCTGGCTGACTGGACAATGATGGACAAGCTGTCAGCATCTGTTTTCTTATGGAGCTTTTCACACTTTCTTTACACTTTCTAACTTTTGTTTTCTTGATTGCTGCTGTGACTTCAATATCGTTGTATTTGTTGCAATAACAATAAAGTTCTATTCTATTCTATCTTTACAAAGAGTGTGTCTCGGTTAGTTTGAGCTACAGTATTTACACCGAATCATTCAGCACAACGTTAGCTAACCTTTGTTATCTCAGTTATTACAGATGAGCTAATGAAGCTAAGCTCCAGAGGCTATAGTTAGCTTAACTAGAGCTCTTTGGAAAACGGCTAACAATGATGTACGATCACCAAAAAACAAAAACTGGAACAAAACAGCCCAATGAACTCCCAACAAACACAGAGACTCGATGGACAGCCCAGCTAAGAGCCACCGTTTAAAATTTAAATCTCAGAAAAACTCTTAAAACTGAACAAAAAATGACTTTCTGTGATGTATTTAAATTGACTTTCAAATAGAGAATGTCTGAGTGTGTGGGAATGGTGATACGCTCTGTGATTGGCTCATGATGTTTGAGGGCGGGACTTAGCTACAGGTCAGTTAGCCGTCCTGTGGTCACATCTTGCTGTGTTTTCTCAATGAATCTGACTCTTAAAGGCTGTGAAGAAGAAACTCACTCTGGCTCTGGTTTCTCCTGCTTCAGTGGAAGGATGGCTCTGATCATCAGTTTGGTAACATGAGTAACTCCCCCTCCCTCCCTCCCTCCCTCCCTCCCTCCCCTCCCTCCATCATCTCTCCTCTTTCTCTTTAAAGAATTATTCATCCCCTCAGAGTGAACCCTCTCTCAGCACAGATCTCCTCCTCTCCTCCTCCTTCAGCGAGAGGTCGGAGGTGTGCTCCAGCGGGATTCTCTGCTGAAGAGCAGGAGCTCCTCATACTGGGAAAAAAACATGTTTGGGGAATCCTGTTTTTTTTTTTTTTTATTCAGTATTGATATGCAGGCAGGGCTCACTCTCTGAGTTACTGAGCTTCTGCCAAAAGACCCGGGGCTTCTGTCAGCCCAGGCGAGAGGAGGGAGCTCGTTTCTGGATGTGCAGGAGGTCATCAGGGAGCTGGAGTCTGTTTTCCAGGAGGAGGAGGAGGAAGTTTTGTTACTGTGCTGGGAGATGTGGCCAGATTTTCCTGCTAATGAGATGATGTAATGCACTTTTTATTAATCTGTCAGGCACAATGTGTTTCTGGGTGTTTAAAAGAGGAAAGCCACATGTACGGTAGCCCTAATGTGCAAACATTATAACAAAAAAAAGGAAAAACCCCACAGAAACCTCATTAAACCAAGAGAACATGCAAACACAAAAGACTTCTTATTAAATTGCTATTGAGAACAGGACAAAAACAAAAAACAACTACAGAAAAAAATAAGAATAAACAAAAAAAAAAGGAAAACAAAACAAAACTGTTAAAAGAAAGAAAGGAAAAAAAAGAAAAAATAAGGACAAAAAAAAACAAATAAAGGAAAACTACAAAGAAAACACAAAAGAAGAATTAAAGATAAAGTTTGTGCAACATTTAAAAAAAAAGAAACTGAAAACTTAAAACAGACTGAAAAAACAAAAAACTTTAACACAACAGAAAACCATAAAAAGAACTAACGAAAAACAAAAATATAATAAAAACTAATGCAAAATGTGAAAATACTTACCAAGAACTTCATTACAAAAAGAAAAAACAAAAACAGAAAGAAAGATAAAGTTCAAACAAAATTAAAAAAAAAGAATCTGAAAACTTAAAAAAGACTCAAAAAAATAAAAACTCTCAAAGAAAACAAAAAAAACTAATGAAAAAACGAAACAAAAAATCTAATAGAAACTAATACAAAAAAATGAAAAAAAAACGAAACACAAAAACAACTGCAGAATCAAGAGAAAAAAACACTAAAAAAATTGAAAAAAATGTTAACAAAACACAACCACAATAAGAAAACAAAATAAAAATCTCTTAAGAAACAAAAAAACAAAAACAAAAAAAATAAGGTCAGAACGGAAAAACAAAGGAAAAGCTTAAGGAAAACTAGAAAGACAACTTAAAAACAGAAAGAAAATGTTTAAACAAAATAATAAACAAAATAATAAAAAAAAATGAAAACATGTAGGCAAAAGAAAAAAAAAAAAAAGAAATCATCAGAAACATAATTTATTTATGATTAAAAAATGAAAAAAAAAACGGTACAAATTAAAAAACGAATCACAAAAAAATTAAATTGCAAACACAATAGAAAAAAAAGAAAGGAAGAAAGGAAAAGAATATTTGTAGAGAGGACTTCCTGTTTTCGTTTTTCTTCTCCGGACTGAAAAAAGACAGCTTGAAGATTATGACTTGGGCTCATCTATCCTTTTTTTTTTGCTTTTTGTTTGTTTTTCAGTCCAATTTTCCAACCTTACTCTATGTTAGCAGAATTTTTTTACAGGAAACATGAACATCTCGTGAAGTTTATCAGATTTCATCAGTCGTTTAAACCTACAAACCGTATAAATCATGGCTCTCTGCTGCTCTGTACCCGTCTTAAATAAACCCGTCCCTTGAACTTTTTTTAGCGCTCAGCCCAAATTTGAACCCTCAGGTCTGCAGATTCTTGCACACGCTCACTAAGAACATTTGATCAAATTATCCTGTGCAGAGATATCAAAGCCTGGGCTGAATAATAACTCTGTAATTGCTCCTCCCTCCTGTCCCTCGGGGGTTGGACCCGGTGTTATCAGCTCTCAGTCTCGCTGCCTCTCTGCCTCCTGGAGCTGCCAGTCTCTCTCAGGGGTTGTCTCCATCTTATCTGGCCCTCACACTTCACGCAGAGGAAGTTCTTAGAGGGCTGGGCGCGGCAGATAGCGACTGACCTGTCTCTTCCCTCTGGAGTGGTTTCTTATTTAAGCAATCTGCTAACTGCACTCAGACGGCTGACTAGATTATCTGCTTCCCGCGGCTGCTGTGGGAGAACACACCCTTCACTGTCTGAGTGAGGAAGGCTCTGTTCCTCTTCCTCATCTAGTCCCTGTCTGTGCCTGCACCTGTCTCCGTAATGAAGCAGGAAGACCGCCCGTGGACTCAGGTGGCGGCTCTTTGAAGCTGCCGCCCTGTGGGGGGATTGAACTCAGAGAAGGAGGGCCCCGGTGTGTGCGTCAAACGCTGACAGAAGTTAAACGACTCCCTCAAACCTGCTTTTTAAAACGTTTCTCTCCAACTTTCCTCTTTTTGATTGACTGTCTGATGTGTGAAAGCAGCCGCTCACAAAGCGCTAATCAAGCTGGAGGATCTTTGGAGTGAAAGCTGTTGAATTCCTCCTGCTCCCCTCTCCTTACATCCTTTTGTTTCTCTTTATCAAAGCCGATCTCACTTCCTTTGAACTTTTCTTTTCCACGATTGAACCGAGCGCGCGCACAGGGATTTCACCTCCAACATATTCAAACATCTCTTGTTTTTCTCGCACAATCAGGTAGAAGTGGGAGCGCGTCTCGGGGCGGCGCAGCGTGAAAAATGCAAATTGACGTTTCAGCATCTTCCCTTTCAAAATAAAGTGTGCTGCAATCTAGAAAGCGTATCATAATTGAAGAGAAAGTGCGTTAAAGGTAGATCCGCTTAAAGCCAAGATAAGCCTATTAGCATCTTATCAGGAGTCACAGCGCCGTTTATTCGCAGGTTAACCCTCCATGGAAGATGCTCCAGCAGCAGGATGTTGGAAAGTTGGAAGCTGCTGCAGAAATGTGCATCACAGCAAATTCTCTAAGTGTGTCCGTTGTGGTTTTTGTCTCTGTGACAGATGGCGCCGCTGACAGCGGGGAGCTGGACCTGAGCGGGATCGATGACAGTGAAATAGAGCTGGTATGTACCTGCTGATTAATGAGATCCACTGCACCAGAAACACACCTCAGTCTGACGAGTGCTGGAGCAAACATCAGAGTAAGAACCCCAGAGCTGCTCACCGGCTCTAATATCACATTTTCCTCTGTGTCCAAACTGCCTGCTCCGATTTGATGTTGGGAAAAATGCCAAAAACAGCTTCAGCTGAAAGTCAGACCATGAAATGGAAACTGTACTCAGGCTGGTACTCAAAACCGGGGACTGGGCCAGGATTTCAGTTTTGGGTGGGACTTAAAAAATTACAAAAGTTAGTCAATAACTTTAACTTTTACCCGTTAAATAGTTGAAATTTCATAAATATATTTAATTAGACTCAAGTGTTCCTTTCAGTTTTTCTTGAAAATGTTAAAGATATTAAAAAAAAATAAACATTTGCAAATTTGAGACTTTTTTTGAATTTTTGCATTTTTTAAATATCTATTTTTTTTTTCCAAATTTAACAAATTTCTTTGTTTTAGTTTTCTTTTTTTTTTTTTGCAATTTTTACAAATTTTTTAAATGTCAAAATTTTTCCAAATTTATCAAATATCTTCTTTTTTTCATTTTTGCAATTTTTATTTTTTGCCCCATTTTTTGGAATATTTGCAGTTTTTTTAATTTCTAAATTTTTTCAAATTCATTAAATTTCTTTTTTTTTATTTAGCAATTTTTTTTAATTTGGAATATTTGCAATTTTTTTAATTTCAACATTTTTTTGCCATTTCTGCAAATTCAAATATCATATCATTATATATTATATTATATTATATTATATCATATTATATTATATTATATTATATTATATTATATTATATTATATTATATTATATTATATTATATTATATTATATTATATTATATTATACTATATTATGTTATATTATATTATATTATATTATATTATATTATATTATATTATATTATATTATATCATATTATATTATAGAAATAAATATAAAAAAAGTAAATAAACTATACTAGCGAAATATAAAGAAAAAATCGCACCAATGGGCTGCACCACCTCAACTTTCCTGTAAGAGCAGCAACATTAACCACAGTTAAATTAAAGACAAAAATCTACAGTCTTTCCCAAAATAATTTCTTAGTACTACAGGTATAACATAAGGCTGAAAGAGTCATAACTTTTTTACCAACAGGCTTAAAATTGCCAGACTTGGCTCATTTTATAAAGACAGGGCATCTCACAATAACAAAACGAGCGTAAAGTGACAAAACTTTATAATATGTCTCTTCAAAACTGAGTTTTTATCGTATTTTCAAAGAGAAGTTTGAAGTTTAGCCCCTCTTACAAGTTTTCAACAAGGTTTCAAGTCAGGGCTTGGTCCACTTCAGTTTTCTGGAGCATTTGTGATAACTTAATATTTCCTTTTCCTGCTTTGGAGGCATCAACGATTTGTTTCTTCGTCCAAGCATCCAAAATAAAACGAGGATCTTTGGAAAAACTGATAAAAAATCACTGGGGGAATATTGAAATGAACTTAAGATCTCAAGGGAGGCTGATCATTTTGACCTCAACTGTGTTACATTTCATGTCTCCTAATACTTGATCAATAACTTCTCCTCTGACCCACTCCCTCTGCCTCTCTTCAGTATCTGCTGAGCGACACAGAAATCAAAATCAAGACGGCGCTGTGGATGGCAGAAAACTCGGACTACCTCAAAGAGCAGAAAGGTACGATCAAAATGATTTCTTCTTTTCTTCTGGATTTGTTTTGAGGAAGACTTCAGTTTGTCCTGAAATGTGTCTTCATCTCTCAGTATTCAGCAGCCAAACAGAGTTAAACCTCCAGCTGAACCCAGCAGCTCATGTACTGTGGTGATTTCCCACCATGCTGTGTTGTTTTTATCTCAAAGTTTGTGTGTTCAGACTGTTTCTCGTGTCTGCTTTCAGAGAAGGAGGCAAAGATAGCGAAGGAGAAGGAGCTGGGGATCTACAAAGAAAAGAAGGTAACAGTCGTCAGACTTAGACTGGAGATGAGGAGGTGAAACAAACGGAGGGAAGCTGCAGGAAGAAAGTTTAAACCTGCTCAAAAACAAGGCGTCTAATCCTTTATTCGTCCTACACTGAGGAAATTTACAGAGTTACAGCAGCTAACAAGAAAACGGCGCCTCAGACAAAGAAATCACAGGCTCCAAATGGAAAGAAGAATCAAAAAGGAGAAAAAAAGTAAAAAAGGACAAAGAAGAGAAGAATATGGCAACAAGTGGACATGTCAGCGTCACCAGAAGGGAAAAAAAAGTGCAACCTATATTACACATTTTACGGTAATCTAACCTGTAAACTATTAAGAAAGAAGCCATACAAATACACATTGAAAGGTCAGTGAAACATATTAAAAAACAACCACAGAAATCAATTGAATTATCAAAAAATTAAAAACAATACAATCACAAAAAAGCCATGTCTATGAATAGCATGATGCTGCTCTGCCTTCTGGTGTTCCCTCTGTTGCTGGGTTAGCACAGCTAGCTCGTCCATCTTATTGGAGATAGATCTTACGTTCCCAATAACGATGGATGAAAGGACAGGTCGATGTCGTCACTTCTTAGCTCACACCTGAGAACCAGCACGTCGTCCTCACCTCCTTCTCCTCACCTTGTGGGTAAACATCCGGCCTAGCACCAGTTAGCATTGACATGCTACAGGCTGAAAACAGCTGATTTCACATGTAAAGAATGCAGCCATGGTTATATGTAGGATCTCCAGACAAACACAGGAGAAAAAGTAGTAAAATTATCACTTACCAACAAATGAAAAATACAAAGTAATGATCCACTCCAAATACAAAGATTACAAAAACAAGATGAAAAAAATGACAAGAAACGGAAAAGGAAGAGAGAGCTGCCACAACAGGGTGGTGCCTAGCAACTTAAAAAAAAGAAAATGAAGGTACTCCTTTTAAAAGCAGCTGTTAGTTGAGTCTTCAGCGAGTTTGTTCCAGATATTTGAAGCGTAGAAGCTGAATGCTGCTTCTCTATGTTTGGTTCTGACTCTTGGGACTGACAGTGGACCTGACCCAGATGACCTGAGTGGTCTTGATGGTTTATACTGGATTAGAAGATCCCAGAAACGATTGGACCTAACCTGTTCAGAGCTTTGTAACCCAGTGGGAGGGTTTTAAAATCTATCATCTGACCCTGCAGCTGCCTGTACGGATGGGACAGACCCACGTCAGTCTCACCTGGACCTGGCACCGGTACCTGGTCCATCATAACACCAGCCACATAATCTTCCTGTCCAAAACGCTCAACACAGACGAACGCTAACTCCACTTTTCTTCTTATTGGGGAAAGAGTGGACTCTGGTCCTGTTAAATTCATGTTTCTGCATCCAGCGCGAACGGAGGATTTAACCACCTTAATGAACGGGCAAATTAAATAATAAGTTGGAAAAAATACAACAAACAAGATCTTATATGATATGCCCGCTTTTACTCACTACCACCAGTTATTCACATTGGATTATACAACGCCATGTTGAAAAAAAAAGAGAATTGTAAACATCTGTACTGAAAACAGATACTTCTTCCTCCAAATTTGTGCCTTTTTGTGTTGAAAACATTTAAAATCAATGACTGACTTTAAGAAGTTTAAAGTTAATTTGCAAAAGAAATAATAATAACCCACAGTATGATCTTTAACAGACCACCCATCAGTCCAGAAACCCAAAGATAAACAATCTACTAGAAAGAGATAAGTCGCTCATCTCCACATTTTCACTCTGAAAACTGAAGTTTTATTTAAAAATTAAGAAAAAAAAACAAACATTATTTATCATTTAGCAGATTTACGTTTCTGTCGGTGTAAATCTCACATCACGAGTCCATGAAACAGGCGCAGAGCTCAGCAGACAAGCGCTCAGACCAAACACAGACAGACAGGCTGTGAGACTGGTTCCCTCTCCTTTCCTGTTCCTGGTTTTGGCACCGGATCGACTTTCTGATCGACCCAACATCTGTTCGCCGGTTTTAACGAGCTAAATCAACGGCAGTGAAACAGACCTCTAATGAGACGAGCAGCCTCCTGACAGCCCTGATCCGAGCGACGCCGACAAACCGGACGAACAGAAATGAGTAAATGACACAGAGGACGCCGTGAAAGATCAGTTTGGACACTAACATCCTCAGTCTGTGCTGCATGAAACACGTTTCAAAGTTGTTTCCAAGGTGGACTTAGAGTAACCCAAACTGGGTGATGATTAATAAATCAGATGAATTTTCTGTTCAGTGCTGGTCTGAAATGACTCAAACATTGTTTTTTAGAAGGTGAATCTTCCCCATCTGGTTTGTTTTTTCCTCCTTCACCCTCAGCCCAAAGGAGCCAGTCGAAAACGCCCCCCGATCCGAGCTAACACTGCTGACGAGGCCATCGAGAAGATGCTGGAGCAGAAGAAGATCTCCACCAAGATCAACTATGACGTCCTGAAGGATCTCAACATCAAGCCCGGAGCCAGCCCGGCTCGCGCCGTCGATTCCCCGAAGAAGGAGCCGGGTGCCACGAAACTGACCCCACGCAACCGCAAACCTGCCCGAGCCCCGCTCAGCCTCAGCACGCCGCTCAGCACCCTGGGAAAAAGGTGGGTGAAAGGATTGTCTTTATGCTTGTTTGGAGTGAAACAGCTTAATCAAAAAAATCAACTCGCTAACTTAGACTTCTGCCTCTGGATGAGTCTGCTCATCTCCACGTTCTGAGAGCAGCAGCGGGTTTGTGTCGTTTCTTCTTTTGAGCTGAAATGAAAAAGGAGAAGAGTTCAGAGAAAGTGGAAACACAGACAGAAAATCACAGCTCTTAGCCTCAAAATAAAACCCAGAGAGCTCTGAGTGCTTCAATTTGTGACAGTTAATAACGTGAGCGTGCGTGTGGATGTGACCTGGTGAGTTGTAGATTACTGATTGTTCAGAGTGATGTCAGCCTGCTGTAGAAACACGCAGCACACAGACGCTGCGCTGTAACGATGATGATTGAATGTTTGCCACATAACAAACACGAGTCTGTGAATCTCTGCTCTGCGTCTGCAGCTTCAGGTTGTTGGTTAATTCAAAGGGATTAAGGAGTTTATCGATTTCCAAAAGTTTAAACATTTTATAGAAAATTTAGACGGTTTCTGTGTCTCGTAAATCTTGATCCCGTTGTTTACATCAAATGTCCTCAGTCATCCACCAAAGTTTAGATTGTCAGACGTGTCAAGCATGAACCAAACTTTAGCTCAAGTGTTTGTTTCAGGATCACCGCTCTAAAGATTCATCACCTACCTTTTCTTTTTATTTTGAGCCCGATTTTACTTTATTTGTCATGGAAGCCTTTGAGTACGGTGGCCCTGAGAGCTCACAGTGCTGCAACTTAAAAAAAACGTGCAAAAAGACAAAACACAAGCAAATTGAGAAATATCTTCATCAGTTTGACAATGCATGCACAGCGTTTAGAAAACGCGCTGCAAATACAGTACAACACAAAAGTGTTTCAAGGGGACACTTTAAAGTGATGCACATGTCTCCACACACTTGTTGTTGATGTGGATTTTCATTTTCCAACACAACTGATAAAAAGAAAACCATAATAGAGCTGTGACTGCAAATCAGTCCCAAGGCAAGATGGCGACGCGTGTAGACGCAGCAACCCAGCAGTTCCTCTAATGGCATGACCGTGAAGTTTGAATGAAATAAATTAAAGCAGTAAATTGGGGTAATTTTCAGTCCCTCCAGGATTTTGTGAACTTTTTTATTGTGATCATTGCGGCCAAAGTGTCTAATTTTCTGTCTGTGTTTTGGATAATTTGCTGTTTTTAGATGTTTTTTTGCAGTGAAATTGCGGCAGTGTGCAAAAATTGCAAAAGTTGTTGCGATTTAGTTTTTATTTATCATATCAAAGTATAAATATATAATGTTAATAAGTAATGCATTTTTTAAATTAAATTGTTTTTTTATTAAATTGTTCTTATGAAATTATCATTTTATTTATTTTTAGTTTTTAATTTTATTTTTAGTTTTTAATTTTATTATTAAATATATTTTTGAAAAAAGCAACATGATCCAGTGAGAATGAAACAGCATAGTGTTCTGAGTTAATATTCACTCAGTGAGGTCTCTCTCCGTCACTTTTTCTTTTGCACACACTCACACACTCCTCATCTGATATAATTACACATTCAGAAATATATTTAGCATAAGTTTTAAAACACCTGGAAAACAAAATCATATATACATGCACACACACCGTTTATTTTAGGCAGCCTCTGTCAATTCCCGGATATGAACACAACATTGCAAGTTTATGTGTTATGTAGGGATGGGTACCTTTCACATTTGAAATGAGACGGCACCAATGCCTGGTACCTGGCAATCAGTATTGGTACTCAACAGTACCAATTTCCAGTAGTTTTGTGTTTATGTGGTAAAAAATATCAATTTGTTTAAAGATAAAATGTAAATTAATTTTAATTTGACAAATTTATTCTTCAATATATAACCTTGCAATCCTGTGTTCATGTCCAGCATGGAAAATCACCCACTCTTCCACTCCCTCACAGATACAAGCATGCATTTAGGTACCAAAACATGGTACCTTTTGATATAACGTGAATCGGTACCTGGTACTTTTGACACAATTTGTGTAAAAAATTAGTTTAATTGAAACGTAAACACTACAGAAACACACACAAAAGTGCAGAAAATTGATACCTTTGAGTATCGATACCGATTGCCAGGTACTGGGCATTGGTACTGTATCGTTTCAAATGTAAAAGGTACCCATTGCTAGTTTTGCAGTAGAAAAGTGTCAATAGATGAATTTTGTTTGTTTTCCACCACGATGTTGCACTGGTGCGAAACGGTTTCATGCAGAACGTTGGCAAATTACCTTTCATGGTCTTGAGCTGCAGTATTTGTTGGTTAATGTGGAGTTTTTCTGTCTGATACGTCTGCAACGTCATCAACAAGGAAGCTAGTTTTGTGGGGGACTGACTGCTACGATTGCTGAAACTGGAGGGGGCGGGTCAAACTGTTACGATTGGTCAAATTTGGAAATATGTTTCAGTGATTGGACAAATCTGCAAGGTTGCCCTGAATTCACTGGGATTTGTTGAATTTGCGTAAATTGTTGCGATCGCGACATTGCAACTTCCTGGAGGGACTGAATGTGGTTTTAGCATCTGTGGAAGCTGGCCTCTAGTGGCCATTTGAGGAACAACAGTTCACAGTTCCAGCTTTACTGCTCAGCTAAGACAGAGAAGTTAACGTCCAAAAGTAACCTTTGTGTCCTGAGGAGCAGCTGAAGCAGCTCTGAGCTGTGTGGTGTAAGTCTGAGTCGAAGCTAACTCTCAGATCACCTCGACATCTTCACTTTCTCATCCTCCAAATCTGCTGGTTTATCAGATTTCTTCCAGCTCACTGCGAACACAGAAAGGCTTTTATCCACTGCTCTTCAAACATACAGTACAACTCCCCAACACCTGTGATCTGACTTTGATGCGTAATATCTCCGGAGTTCCCCCTCGCAAAGCAAATCCAGAGACGCAGAGCTCGACACGGCTCTGATTTTTCCCTTGATTTTAAACTCTGTAATCAGGCTCTCCAGAGCTAATTATGAATCCAGCGTCCCTGAAAGGGTTAAATAATCCTCAATGCAAACAGCAGATGCTGGATGAAAAGAAGGCGCCTTGGATGGAGAGTGTTTACACATGTCTGGTGCAGCACCAGGGTCAAATCATCGCCTTTTCCTGGCACGTGGCGGTGGCTTCACTCCCTAATGATGATGCGGCGCTTCTTCTCCCCTCGCCCAGAATAATCACCTGCGACAGGAGGACAGATGCTCAGTTTTGTCGTGGAGGGGGTGGTGTTTTCTGCTTCCCTGCTCTTGTGAGATTTTGTTTTTCTCACGTCTCTGCCAGGATCTGTCTGTGGCTGCTGCTTTCTCCCCTCCCCACACGACGAGCCGAGCCCTTCCCGTGAATTTAATGGGTTTTCTGCAGCGAGGGGAGAAGCGAGGAGGGTTATTTTTGTTGTGTTTGGTGTTGGTTGCTGGAAATTGGATTGCTGTTGCTGTGTTTTTAAAGCTCTTTCAGTTAATATTGGATTTCAGGCTCCATCCTGGGGCTTTCTAGCAGACTAATCGCTGACTCCTCCTTCTGTAGGTGATAGTTTAGCTGCTCTTTAATCCTTGACGGACTCACTGTGGGCTTTAATAAGTCTTATTTCCTCTTTAGTTTCCCCTGACTGCAGTTTAGAGTTGTTAAGTATCGAGTATCTGCTGACACCAAGTCCTGATCTGATTCTTCAGTTTGCAGAGATGAACTTTGGGAAAGAGGTCAGAAAGTGAAGCAGCACACTGTTTTTCTGTTTTATCAATAATGAGAAGTTAATTAAAGCTGCAACATTTGATATCATGTATTATTTCCTATGCTTAGTCACATGACCAGCTGTCAGTGTGTGACATCATCACACAATTGCTGCTCAGTAAGGAGGGAAATTGACGAAAGTTTGTAAACAACTCCTCATAGACGCCACAGTGTCAAATCAGTCACTGTAAAAATTTGATTTTTTCGTAGGAAATTTATGAGGAATCCATTGTTGTCATTTTCAAAGCTGCACGACTTTTACTTTTTTGTGCAGAGGCCCAAATGCAGCAGTTTGTGTAGAGCTGGAATCTGTTGTCCTATTCATTTTAATGGAGGGAGCTGAGAGGGCTTCTATGGGGTTCACCAACTTTGAGGGCCAGTCAATAACGGACAATAACGTCTAATATGTTCAACCCGATTGCACTTATAGATTGTGACTGGTTAAATTATGTTTAAGGCTCTAAACTAAATGATTGGATCTTCCCCCCCCTCTGAAACTCGCAGCACCTCCTAGACCTGAGCAGCCTAATATCTGTCTCACTCCATCGTTTGCAAAAATTTTACTAAAACATTCTCCCAAAATTTCTACTCTTTAAAGTCGTCCTAACGTCAAAAATAGACTTGAACTAGAATACTACCAACTCTGACATTGCAACTGGTAGGTTGCTTGGCAACCAAAGGATACACTTTTAAAAAACTTGAACCATGGGAAAACAACATGAATGATTGATAGATAGATAGATAGATAGATAGACGGATAGATAGATAGATAGATAGATAGATAGATAGATAGATAGATAGATAGACAGATAGACAGATAGATAGACAGATAGACAGACAGATAGATAGATAGATAGATAGATAGATAGATAGATAGATAGATAGATAGATAGATAGATAGATAGATAGATAGATAGATAGATAGATAGATAGATGGACAGATAGAAAGGTGGATGAATGGAAGGATGGATGGATGGATGGATAGACTGATGGATGGATAAATAGATAGATAAATGGATGGAAAGATAATAGATTGATTGATGGTTAAATCAATAGAAAGTTTGATTGATAGATTTATAGATAGATAGTTCGGCAGATGGATGGATGGATCGATAAATGATTGATAGTTTGATAGATAGATAGATAGATAGATAGATAGATAGATAGATAGATAGATAGATAGATAGATAGATAGATAGATAGATAGATAGATAGATAGATAGATGGACAGATAGAAAGGTGGATGAATGGAAGGATGGATGGATGGATGGATAGACTGATGGATGGATAAATAGATAGATAAATGGATGGAAAGATAATAGATTGATTGATGGTTAAATCAATAGAAAGTTTGATTGATAGATTTATAGATAGATAGTTCGGCAGATGGATGGATGGATCGATAAATGATTGATAGTTTGATAGATAGATAGATAGATAGATAGATAGATAGATAGATAGATAGATAGATAGATAGATAGATAGATAGATAGTTTGATTGATAGATTTATAGATCGATAGATGGACTGATGGTTAGGTAGATGGATGGATAGAAAGATGGATGAATGGATAAATAGACGGACAGATGGATAGATGGATTGAAAGATGATAGATTGATTGATTGATGGTTAGATCAAAATGAAGTTTGATTGACAGATTTATAGATTGATAGATGGACAGATGGATAGATAGATAGATAGATAGATAGATAGATAGATAGATAGATAGATAGATAGATAGATAGATAGATAGATAGATAGATAGATAGATAGATAGATAGATGGATTAAGAGATGGTTGGATGGACAGATTGACAGATATATAGATGGATTGATGGATAGTTAGATGGACAGAGCAATAGATGGATGGATGGCAACTGTTACCCATTGAAAAAAACCCATGAATCATCAATGATTTGCCCCAAAGTCACATGACCCAAATCAGCTGAGGTCCCATCCTTTTTGGTGTGAAGAAAATGAGCAGAAATATGAGCTGATGGAGGTCAGGTGGTGGCAAGTTCAAGGTCTGCAGTTAGCACAAGGGACAAAAAATGGAGGAAATGTCGACTGTGTTAGCGTCACAGCTTTCTCTCTTCTTGTCCTGTCAGCTGTGGAACTGAGATTTTTGTGCCATATTTCTTTACATTTTGGTTAAACTGTGATATAAAGGATATTTTTTAGGTCACCTGTGAATTGACTTTAATAACAGTCCTGGTGTTGAAGGACATGAAGGGAAGCGTGTGTAGCATGAGCAACAAAAGAAGCAGAAAACGACATGAATCATGTCTAAAAACACTGTAATTGCTGGAGCATCTTTTCTTGACTAAACTTCTGTCAGATTGCCCAGATTATAATTTCTGGTGGCTCTGAGGAGGTTGTGGCTCACTGAGTCGAGTACAGCCATGATTATTCCCGGGGTTTGTGGTTGAGTTTCTGGCTCCTCTTGTCCTCGTGATTTTGAGCATGAGATTGTGTACAGACCAATTTATTTTCTAACTATCTCTGCCCGAGCCAAGCATTCACTGAGTGTTCATTCTATTGAGCAAAACTGGAAGACAGAAATAAGAGAAATGGATTCAGAAATGAGCACTACCGAAGAACAGTTACATAAAAATATAAAAGACGATGAACTGAGAGCGATAGAGGCTTTGGAAAATGATTTTAGAGATGGTTAAAAAGGAACAACAATCCCCTGAGATCTGTTACAAGACCAGAACAAGAAAAGCACACGTGTTACATAAACTGGAGAATAAAAAAAGAGAGGACTCGAAGCTCTGGAAAGATCCCAAAACCTCCCAAGTTGGACCAAAATCAATAGAGAGCCGTTATCTAAGAGGAGAAAAACCCACACTGCTTCTCCGACGAGATGATTGATGACACGGGCGATGACAGATTACAGGACTTCCCGTTAAGGGGACGGTAATGTGATGCTTTATTGATCGTCGTGGGGAAATTGGCTTTTTGTTCACGCCCCCCATGGGGACGTCAAAGGTCGTCCTCAGCACAGGGAGGCAGGTGCTGAAGCTGAGATGAAAATAAGCTCAGAGGAGCTCTCTAACAGCTTGTCTGCACTTCCTGGATCAGGGGTTTGCAACCTTTACTTCCCTAGGAGCGTTTTTTTCCTCAGCTCACCTGGATTAAAGTCATTCAGGAGCCAAAAATCTACTTTATTTTCACAATAAAGACAAACAATTGTAAAAATTCTATACAAAGTAAAAATCCAGAGAAAAATTATTTGAACAAGATTTTTTTTTAATTAATAATATTGTACATGTAATGTCTTTGTTTTTTTTAAATGTAAAAATAAATATAAAAAATTCTTAAGGTCAAATATTCCAAAAATTTATAGATCTATGAAATTTTAAATTTTTAGAATTGGCAATTTAAAAAAAAGATATTCAATAAATGTGCAAAACTTTGCAAAATTTGCACATTTTTTTTAAATTTCAGTTTGCCAAACTTTTATAAATTTGCTAAATTTGACAATTTGATAAGTTTTAAGAATTTGTAAATTTATGAGATTTAAAAATTTTGAATTTTGCAATTTAAAAAAGTAATGTAACAAATGAGCAAAATTTGATTTTAAATTTTAATATTTGCCAAATGTCATACATTTGCAAAATGTATGACGTTTTTAAAAGGTTCAATTTTTTTTCAAAAATGTTACAATTTGCAATTTTTCAATATAGATATTTAATCAATATGCAAAGCTTTGCAAATTTGCATAATATTTAAATTTCAATTTTTGCCAAAATTTCATACATTTGCAAAATGTATGATATTTGGTTAGGTTAGGTAAAATTGTTTGTTCAAAAATATTTAAATATAAAATTTGCAATAAAAAAAAAACAATTTAATATGTGTGCAAAACTTTGCAAAATATCCAAAAAATTGCCAACAATTTAAAATTTTAATATCTATGAAAATTTCAAAAATTTCCAACAAACTTGTAATTTAAAAAAATAGAAATAAATGAAATAAAATTTGCCAAATCTCTTTTAAGGGATTTTAAATTATTTGCAAAAATTTTTAGAAATTTTAAAAAAATGTGCAAAATCTTAAAAATATTGATTTATTTCTAAATTTGACACAAATGCCAAATAAATTGAAAAATCTCTGAAAATTTAAAGCTCTTTTGCAAGATGTGATGCAAATTTCATTCAACAAAATGTTTATGCATGATTTTATTAAGTCCCATGTCCATGTCTTTAATCAATTATACCCGCTGTAAAAAAAATAAAAATTCTTTATTTCAATATTTTTCAAAGCTACAGGAAGCCACTGCAAAGTAGTTAAAGAGCTGCATGAGGCTCCAGAGCTGCAGGTTGAAGACCCTTGGTCTAGATTCTACATCCGTGTTGTGCTGTCATGCATACATGTGTGGGAGTTTTCAGCGGTGGTGATTCTGGTGCGATAACGCACAAAGCTGGGGGGGTAGCTGGATTTGAGCTGCTCCAGTTGGCTAATAGCTGAGCCTCCATGAATGAAAGAGCATCCCCAGCTTCATGTTTTGGTCTTCAATGGCTAACGCCCCCCTGCTGCTGCTGTTTTTAAGAATGGATCCTTTTTCTTCTTCCTGAGATCCAGTTTTTAAACCAGTTCCTGTTTGTCGATGAATCATTGATGGGCTCTTCTGTCGTGAATCATTCATTCTGCACTTTTCTTTCATTTTTCTTCCTCTTCCTGAATGGAAACCCGCTCCGTCCATTTACCCAGAAACCGCTGAACTCTGCACTTTGTCGCCGTCAGTGCACAACAATGTTTTCGACCCCTGCGGTTTCCCAGTTTTCAGAAAAAGCCTCCAGGCCTCGCGAAGAACAACGTGGTGATAATCTCCCATTCTCTCCAAGCACGTCAGACGCAGCACAAACCCGTCCCAAACGGCGACGGTTGGGCGCAGAATGGACTCTTTCAGAGCGGCGGCGGAGGAGCAGACCGTTGCTCCGGCCCCTGAAAAGGTTGTTGTGCTGCTGGTGGAGAAAGGGGAGAGGCCTGGTGTCAGGGAGACCTATGAAAGTGCAGGAGGAGGCCTGCTGACAGTGCAGCCATTGTGCCTTGTTCGGAGGCCTCGCTGAGGGGCTACACTGAGGCATTGTGCCTCTCCGGCCTCCCCTTCCTCCCCGGGTTCCTCCTCCGGGCTCCTGCCTGCTCCCTGCGCTCCACTCCAGGCTTTGCTCGTGGAGCTTTGGGCTCTCGCTCTGAAGATCAGCCTGAAGTTTTCCCCTTGTTCTCTTCCCCTTTTCATTTCCTCCCACTTTCCTCCTCTTTCTTCTTCGACTTCAACTCTGCGTCCCACTTTTCATCCCCCTCTTTCGTCTCCTCCTCCTCCTTTGCCGGTCCTCTATTCTCGTGCCTACCTCTCTAATCCTCGCTCGTGTCTCCTGGTTAAAAGCCTTCAGCAGCAGCTACAGGCCTTGTTGTATCGCTCTGCACCATCAGGTCTGCTCTCGCTCTGGGCTTTTGCAACTTCACTAACGAGTTCTTTGCCTTTCTTGTCGTCTCCCTGTGTCTCCCCCCCTCCTCCCCGTTTTGTCTCTTTCATCTCTGCTCTTGATCTCTCCACTGAAGTGTTTGCACTTTACCAAACATGCTGTAAATTTGCCTCACTTCACTCAGACAAGTTTGATCGCAGGACTTGAAAATGAGCCGTTAAATTGGTGTGACGACAGAGCTGAGGGTTTGATGAGACCACTTTGAGTTAACAGAGAGCAGCCAGGGAAAAACTTGTAGCTTTCACGTCTCTCTGGCTTTGGCTGACATCTTACTTTGATAGTTTTTTGCCTTTCTTCTTTTTGGTGCACAAATCAGAGGCCTTGCAGACTTAAAGCTATGGTCTACGATTTGGAAGCTTTGCACATCTTAATAATACCGGTTATAGGGCTGTAATGGTCCTATGGTCAAATCTACACAATATAAAGACCAAAAAGAACGAAAAAAATCCATTCTGTATATCCACTGCAAAGCTGCATTCTAGTTGACCAATCCGTGAGTCCATCCAATCCCCTGTCTCCCTCGCTTCGCACCGTCATGCCCATGGTCCCACCTCGTCCTTCCCCACTACCCCTCTCACGTCAGCTAGCTGCTCAGCTACCGAAGCGTCATGGAGCCAGAGAAGATTGACTGATGCCGAGACAGCTTAGTTTCTGTTGAACAGTAGCCACGTATACATGGACCCAAATATTCTGCTTGCATTTGGTTTATTTGCTCAAACGGAAAGAATTTAACCTTTGTATACACCTCATTCCCAAAGAAAAGAGCCAATCAGAATGGACATTTAATCTGTTTCACAGGGGGGGAATATTCCTTTCCCCAAACTGATTGAGGTATCATGTATCCACTTAAACGGAAAGTTGTCAGGGTACGTTCTTGCAGCGCATGCTCAGATATGACGTAAGACGCAACTAGAGACGTTCCTCAACTTTAAAAATGGTGGCGAGCCGTCAGCACTAGACTAGAGGTCAACCGATATGGGTTTTTTGGGGGCCGATGCCGATGCCGATGCTTTCCAAATTTGGGCAGCCGATGCCAATATGCATAGCCGATTTTCCCAATTGGATATTCAGGCCGATTGTTAAATAAATATATATTTATCACATTTTTGTGAAACGCAGCAATTTCTGAGCAACTAAAAGAAATCTATTAACACAAGTCGTGTCCAGTCCTCTGAACATTTATTCAGCTTTCAAAACAATGAAATATTTTGTCTGAGTAAACACACAATGTAACAAGCAGTAGTAAACATTCACACTCTTCTTAAAATGTCAAAAAAGAAATTTAAACTTATTAATATAATTTGAACAAAAGTATGTAATGTATCCAAGTGGTTCCACAAGTTTGAGGTGCTCATCTTTTTTGTGCCTGATCAAAAATTGCGTCATTTTATACAACGGATCAAAAATCGGCTTTTTAAAAGAAAATGCGGCCGATGGCAGATAGAGACAAATGTCCAAATATCGGCCCGATATATCGGCCGGCCGATATATCGGTCTACCTCTACACTAGACTGCTGCGGACAGTTTGTTTTTGATCCAAGCTTTGAAAGAAATGAACATAATTTCAAGACTGGACGGACGACAAACTCGCAATGTGGAGTATTACAACACCTTGATAAACAAACTGTCGTCCTCCAGCTTTGATAAATCTCGTGATGTTTACGTTTTTCTGCGCATGCCCCATTGAGTATTCTGTTTGATTACAGCGGTGCATGTAGACCAGAGATTGGAATATTCCTTTCCATTTATACTGTTGTTTTCAGAAAAATAATTCGGAAAGATTCCATTCGCAAAGACGAAAAACTCCTCATGTAACCGTGGCTAGTGAAACACTAGGGTTTATGTGTCTGGAAGTTTGTCACGCATTTCCTTTTTCATTTTGAATTTTTATTTTATTTTATTTTTTAGTCAATTCATGTTTAAACTCAGACTTTTCCTGTGTTTGATCTCACTTTTTCACATCCCAGCTCTTTAGCGACAGGCCTCCAACACCTCCCCCTCCTCCCCTTTGGCGTCCCTCCCTCTGTTATCTTGTCTTTGTCTCTTGACGTCACTCCATTCCACCTTTATCCCTCCCTCTCTTCTCTTTCTTTCACTCTGTCTTCTTACTAACTGGACCCTTCAGGGACGGCAGAGTCTGGCTGAACTCTGTACTGTAGGTCCAGACGTCCCATGCACTTATTCACTTCTCCTTTCTTTCTTTTAATACCCCCTTCCTTCTTCTTCTTCCACCCTCCACCTCCTCCAGCCAGCTGCCAAACAGACCCTCCCTGTTCCCTCCGTCCCCACTGGAGGATGGAAAAGCAGTCTTCCAGAAATAGCCCAGATAATTGCCCTCCAGTGATATTTTTTCCTCCCCGCTCTCGCCTTTTGAGCCTCTCTGTTCTTTTCCCATTCAACCTTTTTTTTTCCCCTCGCTGGTCTCGTCAGAGTTTTTTTTGGGAGAAAGAAAAGAAAAGACAGAAAAAGGAGAATTCCTCTCTGCATTTTTGTCCTCAGAGGGAGAAGAGTCAAGGCAACCGCTTTGGTTTGTGTTGGTTTTCCAGAAATGTAAATCGCACCCACAGACTGAGCCGGCGCGGAGGTGAAAGCTGTGGAATCAGCACTTTTTTCAGGCCAGATGTTGCCGCTGCCACTGCTCCTGCGGGGCTGTGCCAGAGGACGAGAGGGGAGGAGGAGGGGGAGAAAAAGGAAATACTTCCCAGTTTGGTTTTCCAGCCTGTCAGAGCAGGTGTCATGAGAAAGTCAAAAAGTCAGGCATGTGTTGGAGAAACTTCACAGAAACAGGAAAAAGTGACTCCAGCTCAGCGAGGGGAAAACGGGGTCTGGCTCTGGAGATTGGATCATATTTTCCTGCCCTGCTCACCCGATGGAGGAGGATGTTTTTCCTTGTTATACGACCAGCTGTGTTAGGGGAGGGTGTATAATTTGTTTGTGGTTTGAAACCCCTCCCTGTACGCGCCCCCTCCTCTCCCCACCTCCACGGCAAATGAGCCATTGGATGTTAGTGGAAGTTAACAGATGGATGAATGTGGAGACTCACCCAACACTTACAGGAACTCTTCAGAAGCCATGTATAAAAAAAACGCTCACAGCATCAAAAGCTGGATTCTGCAGAAATCTCTCAGCTTGATATGAGTGTTTCCAGGAATCTATGGGAATGTTGCACAGAGATGTCTTCATGGAGGATCATCAACTGTCTGGAAGTGACGTCCAT
The DNA here is from genome assembly GCF_033239565.1 of Halichoeres trimaculatus. Lineage (NCBI taxonomy): Eukaryota > Metazoa > Chordata > Actinopteri > Labriformes > Labridae > Halichoeres > Halichoeres trimaculatus. Next base: position 28,575,620 of record NW_027437195.1, read on the forward strand.
TTCTGTCCCTCTCCATCCATCCCTAAATGTTTACACTGTGATTTAAAACAGGGGAGGACGCAGGATGGTCCCAAAGACTCAGCTGATTTCATAGGATCCATTTAGCCTTAGCTCACCTGGATTAAAGTCGTTCAGAAGCCACAAAATCTACTTTATTTAACAAAGACAAGTATTGTCTTTAAATCTGGAATATTCTTTGGTGCCCTCTGGTGAACCCTTTTCTTTACTTCTTTCCACAAATGTTCAGTTGGATTGAAGTCAGGTGATTGACTAGGCCATTCTAACAGATTGATTTTCTTTTTCTGAAACCATTTGAGAGTTAACTTTGCCGTGTGCTTTGGATGGTTGTCCTGCTGGAAGGTCCAGCCACGTCTCATCTTCATCATCCTGGTGGATGGCAGCAGATTCAGATCAAGAATTTCCCCATACATGGCTCCATTCATTGCTCTGTCAGTTATATGAAGTTTGCCAACACCATGAGATGAGAAACAACCCCATGCCATGATGCTTCCACCTCCAAACTTCACTGTTGGTGTAGTGTTTTTTGGCTGATGTGCAGAGCCATTTCTCCTCCAAACATGGTCTGTAGTATGACAGCCCAAAAGTTCAGTTTTGGTCTCATCTGACCAGACAACATCCTCCCAGTATTCTACAGGCTTGTCAAGATGCTGTTTAGCAAACTTTAAACCAGCTTCAACCTGCCTTTTCTTGAGGAATGGAGTCTTGTGGGCTGAGCGTCCATAGAGGCCATGGCGGTGGAGTGCATTGCCTTTTGTTTTCTCTGTAACAATTGTACCTGCTGCCTCCAAGTCTTTCTGGAGCACTTTCAGGGTGGTCCTTGGCTGGTTGAGTCCTCTTCTGACTATCTTTCTGACTCCCTGGTCAGAAATCTTCAAGGAGCTCCTGTGCGTGGCCTGTTGATGGTAAGGTGGTGCTTCTTCCACTTGTGAATAATGGCCCCAACGGTGCTGACTGGAATATTCAGGTGCTTTGATATAAGTCTGTAACCAGTTCCATTCTGATGCTGAGCAACAATCAGGTTGTGAATGTCTTCAGAGAGCTCTTTGCCTTTACCCATCATGAGGTGTGTGCTATTTAACTGCTTGGTGAAAAAATGACCTTTTTTATAGGACCATCAATTTGCTCTAGCCCAGCTGATGTTGGTTTGCACTAATTGGAAGTTCAAGTAATAATTACTGACAGATTTCAGGTGGTATGGTGCATTTCCTGTCCAAAGTATTCAGCCTTTCCATGGTGTGTTCAATACTTTTTTCCTGTGTTATCGTACTTAATTCACCATAATCATCATTTATGGACCTGAACTTGTGGATTATTTGAGTTAATACCAATGTCTGGGAGAAATTTTGTTTGAATTGCAGCTTTGGAAATAAATGTAATGAGAAAAAAGTTGACTTGTTCAATACCTATTTTCCCCATGGTAAGCTGTTGATCAGGAGCGTATCTTTAATCCTGATTTCAGTCACCTATTTGTCCATCAGGCAGGTTTCTGTGGATGGGCTCAGTGAGCTCTGTACTTTCCCTCTCAGATGAAGTATTGGTGAATGACAGGCCTAGGAACATCAAAGTCTGAGCAGAGGGAGCTCCTGTGGGCGGTATCATCACATCTTTCTTTGAATCAATCCCTTTCAAACCTCTCTGGTGCCTGTAAAGCTGAGGACTCTGTGTTTCACGTCCTTGTGTTGTATGTTTGTTGATGACATCATGAAAGCACGTTAGCAGTGGTGTAAAACAGACGGACGGCCTCATTACAACACAGCTGTCGGGTGTTTCCCCCTAATGCTGTTTAAATTGATCTGTTTTTGGCTCGACTTACATAATTTCACAGATTCAAGAGATATGGATTCAAAATCCTTCAGATACAGAGAAATTACATAACAATGTGCCAAAAAAACACCCTCACCAGTTCAGGTTCACAGGATCGTTTCTGTTGCATCACTCTGAAGGAAAACTACAGTGTTGGTTTCTTCCTGACACTGCTAACATCTTTATCCCAGAGGATTTATAAATCAGATCCTCTGTCCCTAAACCCTCAGATAAAAAAAACTCTGGAACAAAGAAAAATCCCTGACAGAAAATTACAACAAGAGAAAACTGACAGAGGAGGGATCAGCGGACTCTATGTCGTTGTGTTGTTGTTTGTTTTTTGAAATACTGCACTGCTGCTGAAACTGCCCCATAAATGAGAGCTCTCTAGTAATACCTCAGAGAAGACATGATCTACTTTTTAATATTTATACAAATATGGATATAAAGGAACCGTGTCTGTTGTTCAGACTTAAAATGCAGATTTTTTAATCTATACAAATTCATACGTTGAAGAAATCCCTGGATCTGTCTCAAAACACATTGTTAAAAAGCACAAGATCTTTACCAGATCTTCACGAAATCATCACAAGGTTTTTTTGGGATCATCACAAGGTCACCTTGAGATCTAAAAGAGATTTAAATGAGATCTTCACAAAAACTTTACAAGATCTTCAGGAGATTTCACAAGATCCCTATAAGATCTTAATATCATCACAAGATCAAAACAAGATCTTAAACAGATTTTGGCGAGATAATCACAAGATCTTGATGAGATTTCATTGAGATTCTTACATGGCTTTACAAGATCCGTATGAGATCTTAACAAGATTTTAACCTGATTTTTAAGAGATCTTTACAAGATAATCACAAGATCTTCACAAGGTCTTTACCACATCTTTGTCAGATTTTAAATAGATTTTAATGAACTCATGACAAGAACGTCACAAGATCCTCAAAAGATCTTGGTGAGATGCCTATAAGATATCACAAGATCTTTAAGAGATTTTAACGAGATCATCACAAGATTTTATTTAGATCCTTTTGATATCTTCAAAAGATCATCACAAGATCTTAATGAAATCATCAAGAGATCTTCACAAGATCTTTACCACAACTTAACAAGATCCTAAAAAGAGTACAATAAGATCGTGCAAGAGGAAATTTTCACAGGGTCCCTGTGGGATCTTTAAAAGATCCGCACAAGATCATTGCAATGTCTTAAGCAGAGTTTAACAAGATCATCACAAGATCCTCACAAGATCTTAAAGAGATTGTTTTGAGATCATCACAAGATCTTTAAGAAATTTTATTGAAATTCCAACGATATCTTTACAAGATCGGTATGAGATCTCAGGATTTTAACCAGATCTTGAAGAGATCTTTACAAGATAGTCACAAGATCTTTATGACATCATCATAAGCTCATCACAAGATCTTAACTATAAACCTAACAAGACCTGAAAGAGACTTCAAGAATATCGTGCAAGATCTTCACAAGATCTTAAGGAGATTTAAATGAAATCTTGACAAGATCTTTAAGAGATTTTAACAAGATCAGCACAGGATCTTAAAAAGATTTTATTGAGATCTTTATATTTTCTCAAGATCCTTAAGTGATCTTTTTAAGATGATCACAAGATCTTTATGAGATCATCAAGAAATCTTCACAAGATCTTTACCAGATCTAAACAAGATCTTAAAGAGATTTCAATGAGATCTTAACAAGACCTTTACAGGATCTTCAGAAGATCTTCATGAGATCTCTATGAGATCATCACAAGATATTAAAGAGATTTTAACGAGATCTGTACGATATCTTCAAAAGATCTTTACTGCATTGAGATCTACATGAGATCTTAAAGAGATATTAAGAGATCTTTACAAGATCTTTGCGTGATCCTCGTGAGATCCTTGCACAATTTTAGGGAGATCCCTGTAAAAAACTTTACAAGTTCATGCAGAGATCCTGTTGAGATTTTAATGAAATCTCAACAAGACCTTTACGGGATCTTCAGGAGATCTTCATGATATTATGGAAATTTTAACAAGATCATCATGAGATCTTCACCACATCTTTACAAGATCTTATAGAGTCTTAATAAGATCGTGCAAGATCTTCATGGGATCTTAAAAAGATCTTCACAAGATTTTTACCAGATCTTTGTGTGATCCTCATGAGATCCTAACATGATTTTAAGAAGATCCCTATGAAATCTTTACAAGTTCATCCAGAAATCTTGTTGAGATTTTAATGAGATCTTTGCAAGATCTCTACAAGATTTTCATGAGATCCTCAAAAGATCCGTACTGACTTGCTAAAAGTCTCCCCACAGGCCTCCAGAGGGCTGGCCAATCAGAAGGGAGGTGGTGTGTCATGTGGGGAGCCTTAAAGAGACGGCACTTATAAGAAACACACATCAATGATTTTTCAGAATGAAAGTAAAAGTAATCTCGTAGATTATTTATGAATGAAAGTTACGATTTGATGAGATCAAATGTTTTTTTCTCAGGCTGAGGATGTTCAAAGTGTTTCTCCTCCCACGTGTGACGCCATGACACACCAGGCTTTCATGTTCTTTCCAGAGGCTAACAGGCCTGATCCACAGCTGGTAGCATGTTAAATCAAACATGTTTCATGTGTTTACACTCCAGTCTGAGCTTTCACTCCCATCCACAGAGATGTTCACAGAAATAATCCCTCCATCTTAAGACAAACTCTTTTCTCATGAAGAAACGGGAGCTTCTCTTTGATTCTGGACATCCGGCTCAGCTCCGCAGCATCCACAGCAGCTTACCCGCTGCAGCCTCAAACAGCTTTCAACGGCCAAACCTTTGTTCTGCGGCGCCCCTCGCTGTAACTAATGGGGCAGTCGGGGCCTGGAATTTCAAGGGGAACTCTAAAACTGGGCCATTTGGAAAACATCCAGTTTTTATCCGGGGCTTTGCCACGAGAAGGAGGAAAAACAGCCCAGCCAGCAAGCGAAAATGTTGACACTAAAAGAGTTGATAGTATTGTGGTAGTTCACGGCCTCACAGAGCCGCAGCGTAGCTTAGCAGACGAAGACTTTCCCCCCCGAGCCACAAAAGAGACGCTTTAACTCAGAGAGTCGCCCTCTTTTGTCCCGCTTTATCTTCACTCTCAAGTCGGTCTCCTCTCCTTTAAAACCCCAGATGATATATTAGTTTCATTTTTATATTTGACTCCCCTTCCCCTGCTAAGTTTTATTGACACCATCCCCCCCAGCTATTGCCAGTTGTCAGCCAGTGGCTAAACGGCCTCCCTCAATCGCCTTTTCAGCTCAGGCTTAGTCTCATTGGCAGTAAGCTGATTAGGAACGAGCCGCTAAGCCCGGCAGAGACTGATAGCCTAACAGAGAGAGCCGCAGTGGAGTGGATGAGGGAAGGAGGGTGAGGAGGGGGAGGAGGAGGGAGGCAGTGAAAGGAAAGACGCTGAGACAGAAAATCTGACTGGAAGGAGGAAGAGATTAATCGATGTGGGGGACACAAAGTTTGGTGGTTTGACGTTTTCATGACGCAGTACAGGCTGCTTGTTTGGGAGGGAAGGGAAGGTTTCGGCTTTGATGAAAGAAAAAGAGAATCCATATCTGTCCTAATGTAGAGGAGGAGGATGAAGAGGAAGAGGAGGAGGAGGAGGGGGATCGCCCAACAGTGAGTCTTGAGTCGTGGAGCATGGATGAAGGGCAGCAGAGGCAGAAAAGAGAGACAGATGGGTGAGTGATTGTGCTCAAGAGAGGGAAAAACAGGGAGGAGATGTGAGTGTGTGAACTCCAAGGTTCTGCAGGCGAAGGAAACATCCAGAAAGAAATAAAACCTAGCAGAGATTACAGTGGGGAAATCAGTATTTAACGCGTCAACTTTTTTCTCATCACATTTATTTCCAAAGATCCAGTTCAGACAAAATTTCTCCCAGACATTGGTATTAACTCAAATAATCCACACATGAAAAGAAATCACAACGTTCAGGTCCATAAATAATGATTATGGTGAATTAAGTACGATAACACAGGAAAAAAGTATTGAACACACCATGGAAAGGCTGTATACTTTGGACAGGAAATGCACCATACCACCTGAAATCTGTCAGTAATTATTACTTGAACTTCCAATTAGTGCAAACCAACATCAGCTGGGCTAGAGCAAATTGATGGTCCTATAAAAAAGGTGTTTTTTTCACCAAGCAGTTAAATAGCACACACCTCATGATGGGTAAAGGCAAAGAGCTCTCTGAAGACATTCACAACCTGATTGTTGCTCAGCATCAGAATGGAACTGGTTACAGACTTATATCAAAGCACCTGAATATTCCAGTCAGCACCGTTGGGGCCATTATTCACAAGTGGAAGAAGCACCACCTTACCATCAACAGGCCACGCACAGGAGCTCCTTGAAGATTTCTGACCAGGGAGTCAGAAAGATAGTCAGAAGAGGACTCAACCAGCCAAGGACCACCCTGAAAGTGCTCCAGAAAGACTTGGAGGCAGCAGGTACAATTGTTACAGAGAAAACAATAGGCAATGCTCTCCACCGCCATGGCCTCTATGGACGCTCAGCCCGCAAGACTCTATTCCTCAAGAAAAGGCATGTTGAAGCTGGTTTAAAGTTTGCTGAACAGCATCTTGACAAGCCTGTAGAATACTGGGAGAATGTTGTCTGGTCAGATGAGACCAAAACTGAACTTTTGGGCGGTCATACTACAGACCATGTTTGGAGGAGAAATGGCTCTGCACATCAGCCAAAAAACACTACACCAACAGTGAAGTTTGGAGGTGGAAGCATCATGGCATGGGGTTGTTTCTCATCTCATGGTGTTGGCAAACTTCATATAACTGACGGAGCAATGAATGGAGCCATGTATGGGGAAATTCTTGATATGAATCTGCTATGGGTTGGACTGTTTTATGTGCTTGCGGGAAGCGGAGTGTGACGCCATTGTTTCGGAAAATTGTCACTCTGGAGGCCGTTTTCAAAAGTTTGCGTTGTAGGTCACCTGAAACGCTGTTTCAATGTAAATTGTAGGCTGAAACACAACAAAACTTTTGATTTTCACCCTAAAACTGTAATTGTATAAACGGCCCCTGAGTCCATTTTTCTCGTATGCGTTTTTTGGATCCATAACCCGTAAATAAAAACACTCCATAGACACCTTGCACAATGAATCCGATGCATTTATTTTGTATTTGCAAAAATTTGCAGTACGAGAGAAATGGAATCATCAAGCAATTGATCCTGAGCAGCCGCTGTCAGCATGCATGGCGTGCACATACACGGGCACACATTCACAAGTCTTCATTCATCATCTAAACATCGCCCAAAAGGTGTGGAGAAAAATATGTCAGAAAATGTGAAAATGTGATGCTGTAGGTAGCCTACAGCGTCTCTGAAGAGTCAAACTACCCAGGAAATGAGCCGCGTGGATGCGAAAAAATGCGAAAAAATCGAACTTGTTCCGACAGACGAAAGTTTGGGATTGAGTGTGCAAACATGATTGACATAACGTGGGATCGAATTTATCTTTTAATGTGCGTAAAAAAACTGACTCGGTGTGTAAAGACCTTAACAATGGCGGACTACCGTGTTGTGCTTGTGCCAAATCTGCTGGCTGCCTTTCAGCAAATCTGCGTCTGTTGCTCCACTTCTCAACCAGTGAAAACGCTTTCAGTACGTACACCAGATGATCAGCCACCTCTAGTTCAGCAGAGAGCTAACAAAAGACGCTTCTATCTATCACCACCTGCAGGCCCTCGTGTGTGGCCTGAGCAGCACAGCGGTTCCAGTCCCTCAGCGTTTCCACGTTAACGCAGAAATGAGACGTTACTGAAGCAGATTCTGTGACGGTTCAGCGCTCATTCATCTGCGACTCATCCTTCAAAGAGTGCTTCTGTATTTTGAAAAACCCTTTTTTCCCACCAGTCAAGGCAGATAATCATTTTTTGTTTGCTGTGTGATTTAATAATTCTGAACAGACTCTTTAAACCTGCCGGAGTGTTGCTCAGATCAATCTGCTCTTCACCTTCAAACTAATGGGCTCTCAATGTTTGTTGTGATGGATTACACCAGGATATCACTCGTTCCATTGATTTTCATGTTGTACAGAAAGAAGTGGGAGAGTATGGGTGCTCAGAATGAACAAAAAGGGTGAGCATGATAGTCTGCTTTTGAAATGGAGGCTTTTTTAGTCTCTCTTGATGATCTTTTTAAGATCGACATTCAGGAAAATTTCTTTAAGGCTCTGTGAAGACTTCGAGGAGGCAGTTGAAAGAAATAAGAGGAAAATCTCTTTTTGGATTTTAAACACTGGCTTACATTCTAACTTTGCACAAAACAAACTGTGAGTCAAACAAAATCTCAGCATTTCCTGAAAGTCCTTCGCTGTGAAGTGGAATTGTTGACCCCGGCTTGAAGAGGTGAAGGAGGTATAATAAAACAGGAGCAGGTTATTGTTGAAGCTCAAGAGACGTGAGGAGACACGGTGTCAAAGGAAAAGAAGGAGCGCTGACCTCCTCGTAGCGGTGAAGGAGGCAGGAAGAGGAGAGCAGCGCTGCACTCCAACAGGAGAGCTTTGACCTTTAATAGAGGTCAAAAAGTGAGGAAGGCAAACAAACAGAGAGGGAAAAATACAACCTGGAACACTCCAAACACTTACAAACAGGTCGTTGGTTGTGAAGCTTGTATTTCTAAGGCAAGAGCAAGGTGAATGTGATTGAACTCCTCTGCTACAGTGTTCAAACTTAGCATCTGAGCAGGAGAGCAGCCTGTACGGAGAGCAAAAGCAGGCTGAGTTAGCCTCAGCTCTCCAGGATTAAAGTCATTCTGGAGCCACAAAATCTACTTTATCATCACAATGAAGACTATACAGTTTATAAAAATCTATACACAGTTAGAATATGTTAATAATTATCTAAAAAAGAAGTTTTTCTGAGTTCTTGAAATTGTAGAACTACAAAATTCACAGTGACAGGTCATTTTGAACAAAGACAGCACAGACACTCTTACACTAAGTCCATCATAAAACACAAACAACTCTCTGAGTTAAAGATTTGTTTTTAAACAAATTAAAAAGTGCAAATTAAAACTAACAATGGTGAGAGTTTGAGTATTTTTTTTTTTAAACTTAAGTTAAAAATAAAACAGTTTAACTGTTAACCCTTTCGGGCTCCAATTAAGTTTAAGTAACAGAAAAAATCAGATATTTGCAATGCATTCTGGGATGTTGCAACATTGAAAGAAAGCTACCTCTAGAGACCAAGAGGGGATCAAAACTACTAATTGGTGAATACTGTATCTATATTTATTCAGGATTCATCTTATGCAGTTTTGGTTTCAAATTAGTGGAGGTTGGTAGTGAAACTTACATGAATTTGACGCCTTCAAAATCTATTTCAGTGAAACCAAGGAGACAGCCATGGTGGAAGTGACACAGCTCTGCCAGTTGGTGGGATAGCAGGAAACTGTTACTAATGCACAACTAAGTTCTGCAGTGCTACTTTGGAGAAAAAAAAGGCTCATAAAATGTGGATGTGGAGTAATAGGTAACTAGCAATAAGCTGTTGCAAACTACAACATTTGCCTCGGGGTTAACACTCCCTGGTTCATTTCTGGACCTGACGCACATTTGCCGTCGTGTTAAACCGCAGCAATGTAGCTAAGGAGTATTTACTTGACATAAGATTTATTTGCCTTGAGTATCAGCTCTTGGTATCAGCAGCCTTCAGCAGAGCTGATACCTTAAAAAAAGGCTGATATCGGCCCGATACTCAATACCCGATTACCAGTACTCGCCCGTCTCTAATATTAAGTTGGCCTGTTGTCAGTTAAATGGATCCATCCACACAGAATTAAAATCTGTATTTTCTTCCAGATTTTGTCTTTTGATGGGCCTTAAATTACAAAAGTTGGTAAATAACTATCACTATATGTAGACATAATACTGTTACTATGTATGTTTTCAAGCAGATCTGCAAAAAAAAAAAAAAAAAGTGAAAAAATAGAAATAAAAAAAAATATATAACATTTTTGAAATTTGGAAATTTTGTGAAATTTTACCCCCCAAAAAATCTCAAAAAAATTTTAAATAAAAAAAAATTGCAACATTTTTAAAATAGTAAAATTGGATAAATTTCATTTTTTTAAATCATACTTGAATTTGACAACATATATTGATAATAATGCTTGAATTATCATTTTTTGTTGTTTGCTAATGTCTTGTCACATATCAAACATGTTTGTTAAGGTGAAACGTTGAATGAATTCATCCACACAGAATTAAAATCTGTATTTTCTTCCAGATTTGTCTTTTTGTAGATTTCGTTATCTTACCAGGGCTGTAACACTTGAGGTTAGCATTCGATAGTTGGTTTAACTAGCTTAATACCCTGATCTACTAGATGATAACAGAAACCAATCAGTGTTTAGATTTTCAACCCTCTTGATGACAGATCTTAAAGCTTGCAACTGCACTTATTACAAATCAACAACATAACATTGTTGAAGCAAACTTAAAACTGCACTTTCACAATAAATGAACAAAACTGTCAAATTACTTAGCTAACCATCAACCAAACTGATTTCCTTCAGATGCTGGAGACTGGTGTTTTTTTTTTGTGACAGTAAGAGAAAAACTGAGAAATTCAAGTGTTACAGCAGCAGGTTGTTTGAGTAAGTAAAACACCGCGGAGAATAAAGACAGTAAAAAAACCCAGAGTTCTCCATAAATGATCAGAAATCCTTCCTCGAACAGTCTGTGTCCTGGTTCCCGTAGGCTTTCTCTGTTTCCTGGAGAAGTTGACGGAGCAGACTGGAGTGTGCTGAGTTAACAGAAATAGGCCTTTTTCACTGCAGACATATTGACTCTCCATCTGTGCATGAACGCTGTTTGTCTCTAAAAATAGTAACTAGTCCAAGTGTGTCCCAGTAAGCCATGATAGTGTGACCGTGAGCCAGCAGGCACCGAACCAGCCTCAGCGCCCAGAAAGAGTTCAGCTCCTTTTTCAAGCACACAAACAGCACAGGGAGAAAAATATGATCAGGTCGCTGTAAATGAGGCCTCCATCGTAGAAAGGCTCCAGGGCTCTGATGCAGTTCAACTTCCTTTCTTCTCTAAGGCGCGAGAAAACCTGAGGAAACCGTTTGCACTTTACTCACTTTAATGGCAAAAGTACGGTGGCCCTGAAGTGTAAAATTCAGTTAAAAATTAAATATCTTGCTTTTCCTTTTTGTGTTTTAATTATTTTTTTTTGAGTATCCTCTTTTGTTCTTACACTCTTTTTTTGGTCATTTTTTGGGGTTCTCATTTTCATTTTTGTTAATGCATTGTCATTTTTGTAGTTGTCTTGAACTTCTTTTTGGTTGTGTTTTCTTTCTTTTTTTGTTTATGTTTTTTGTTTGTTTGTTTTTGCCTTTATTGTTGTCTTATTCACTTGTTTGCTTTTTTATTCTTCTTTTTTGCACTTCTTGCATTATCTTCTTTGTTCGTCTTTTTACCTTCATTTTTTATTTTCATTTATTATTTTGTTTTTGTGTTTGTTTTTTGCTTAATTTTTGCCTGCATGTTGTCTAATGAACTTTTTTTTCTTTTTTTGTACTTTTTGACTTGTCTTGGTAGACTTGTTTTCTTATTGGTCATGTCTTCTTTCTTGTTTTTTGTTCTGTTTTGTTTGTTTTTACATCGTTTTTGTTGTCTTTAGAACTTTTTTATTTTTTTTCTCTTTTTACTTTTGTTTTATTTTTTTATTTTTTATTTTTGAGTTTTCTTATTTGTTGCCATGTGTACTCCTCTGTTGTTTTTTTATGTTATGTTTTTTTTGTTGTGTTTTCTTTTTTGTTGTCTTGTTTCCTTTGTGGTTTTCATGCTTTCTTTTTGTTTCTTTTTATTTCCATTTTTTGTTGTTTCCTTTTTTTTTTATTCTTTTCTCTATCAAGGTGTTTTTTTTCTTACTTATTTTCTTTTTTGTTGGTCCTCTTTGCACCTCAGGGCCACCGTACATGTTGCATTGAATCATGCAAACGAAGGAAAACATGTTGTGAAAAACCTTTTTTCTGTGTTTTTGTCAATTTCATTTCTGTTATTCTCAAACTGAGGAAGCAGAGAGTGAGAACTGGGCGTCATGTTTCTCATGTTGTGAGCCGTGCGTGAGAGAGAGTGTGTGTCTCTGTGGGGGGTTGAATAATCGTCCTTTTATTAGAGCTCTACATACGGCTCCTTTGTTTTCCTCTGGGAGTGATTTATACGTGTCCGCTGTGTCGCACGGTGAGGGCTAACCAGGCGTCAGGAGCCACTCCCTGCTGCTGTAAACGATCGCCATGGACACCGAAGTCTGCCAAAAAGTCTGCCGCCGCAGTCTGCTGGCTGCGCTGTTGACGGCCGTTTGACCTCTGACCTCCACAAGTGACTCTTGGAGTCTCCCAGTGGGCCCAGATTAATGCTGCTGTCACATCCAGGGCTCGTACCTCCTTAGTGTAAATGGTGGGTCTCTAAATCTGAGACCCCAGGTTGTTTTAGGGGTTTGGATCCCTCTGGGGCCAACATTAGTGCCACCAGAATCATTACAAACATTATTTCAGTCTGTGTGTGGAAGGAAAACTAAACAAACTGGATTGACGATTGACTTCTACTCATTGTTTTGAGTGAAATCGAGTAGACGTCTTTAGGGAGTAGATCGTAAAACAACGTCCGTCAGTTTTTATCTTTAAGTTCTGTGGGTCACGGGTCTGAAAATACCTTAAAAGTTCTTCTGAATATACATATATATTTTTTTTAAAAAAAAGGTGTTTTTTGTTGTTTATGGTCAATCTGTTGAAGTTTAACACTCAAACTTAATGTTTGCAAATATTGTTCGTCCTCTGAGACAGCGTTTCCAAAGTGCCTTAATATACACTTTTTTACAGTAGCAGGTTTTATCCATTATTGTAAAAATGTAAACAAAAAATAGGTTAAATTTTAATTTATTTGAAATCATTCTTTAATTTTTGTGCATTTCTGGTTTGGTCTATTAGTTTATTTTCAGATTATAGATTATGGCTTTTGATTTGATGACTGTTCACAGGACAAAGACTGAGAAGGATCTGTTTGAAGTGTTCTGCTGTGACACCCTTCGGACTAAAGATGTGGCTCTTAACAAAACGTATGTTTGTTTTGCGCCTTTACCCCACATATATTTGAGCCTTTAACTCGCGTTTTAGCCTTTAGCTCATGTGTTTTAGCCTTTAGCTCATATGTTTTAGCCTTTAGCTTATGTGTTTTAGCCTTTAGCTCATATGATTTAGCCTTTAGCTTGTGTTTTAGTCTTAAGCTCATGTGTTTTAGCCATAAGCTCATATGATTTAGCCTTTAGCTTGTGTTTTAGTCTTAAGCTCATGTGTTTTAGCCTTTAACTTGTGTTTAAGCCTTAAGCGCATGTGTTTTGGTTTCTAGTGCATGTGTTTCAGCCTTAAGGGCATGTGTTTAAGCATGAAGCTCATGTTTTAGCCTTCAACCCCTGTTTTAGCCTAAACTCATGTGTTTCAGCTTTTAGCGCATGTTTTTTAGCATTAACCTTTTTTTTTTAGCCTTTAGCTCATGTGTTTTAGCCTTCAGCTTATGTGTTTTAGCCTTTGGCTTGTGTTTTAGCCTTAAGCTTGTGTTTAAGTCTTTAGCTCATGTGTTTTAGTCTTTGGTTTGTGTTTAAGTCTGTAGCTTATGTGTTTTAGTCTTAAGCTCATGTGTTTTAGCCTTTAGCTCATATGATTTAGCCTTTAACTCGTGTTCTAGCCTTTAGCTTGTGTGTTTTAGCCTTTAGCTCATGTGTTTTAGCTTTTAACTTGTGTTTAAGCCTTAAGCGCATGTGTTTTGGTTTCTAGTGCATGTGTTTCAGCCTTAAGGGCATGTGTTTAAGCATGAAGCTTGTGTTTTAGCCTTAAAATCATGTGTTTTAGCCTTTAACTTGGGCTTTTGCCTTTAGCTCATGTGTTTTAGCCTTATGCCCATTTTTTTGCGTCTTAAGCACATGTTTTTCAGCCTTTAGCTCATGTTTTAGCCTTTACCTCATGTGTTTCAGCTTTTAGCGCATGTTTTTTAGCATTAACCTTTTTTTTTTAGCCTTTACCGCATGTGTTTGAGCATTGAGCTTTGTTTTAGCCTTTAGCTCATGTGTTTCAGCTTTTTAGCTCTTAACCTGTCTTTTAGCCTTTTGTGATGTTTTAGTTTTTAGCTTGTGTTTTATCCTTTAATTCGTGTTGTAGTCTTAACTCGTGTTCTAGCCTTTAGCTTGTGTGTTTTAGCCTTTAGCTCTTGTTAAAGCCTTTAACCCTTGTTTTAGCTTTAAGCTTGTGCTCTATCTCTCTCCTGTGTATCTTTCTTCTGCTCTTCTGTCCTTTTCCTGTCTGTCAGTTAGGCTCCAGTGTTCACCATCACTACAAAATTAATCACAGAAATCATTTTCAGGAGAGAAAAACATAGATCTCTCTTCTCTCTACTAAACTTCTTTCAGCTGGCTTGGTGTTGTTATAGAGACTTAGCATTAGGAAGCTAAGAAGTAGCATTTAGGAACCAAAGCATTTGAATAAAGAAATGAACGAGCACTTGCAGATTTTCATGTTGTTGTTTTTTTTAATTTAACAAAATTTGGGATCATTTTAACTTTGCTGGAGACCTTGGAAATGTTGGGCGAGATCAGAGATCAGACATTACTTGGCTCATGCCAGGAATCAGTTGCCAAATTGCTCTTAAATAAAATACAGTACATCCCTAAAACAAAGCATAAGCTGTAAAAAGTCAAATTAAACTGTCACTGTGTTGAAAAAGGCTCAACTGATCAAGATCAGAGCAGAGACGTGACCAGAATAACTGACTAAAAAAAGACATCAGCCATCTGCCTTTCTAGAAAATCATTAACAGCCCTCAACATAAACAAAGAGTGAAGAAAACGCTGTACAGAAACAAGGTTAGAGTGCTTCACAGAGACAAAGAGCACGTGTGATAAAGCAGAGCAGACAGCGAGCGGGGAACCTGAGCGCCTGCAGAGGAGGAGAACGACGTGAGGAGCTAACCTGAACGCTGAGCCCAGTGAAGTCTGGAGTGTGAGCGTGAATACTAAGATGTTGTGATTTCCTGCCGATGGTGGGAAGCTCAGTCATCAGGGAGGGATTACAACTTTAAATGCTCACTTCCTTTTGATGAAGTTGAAGATTTTCTGCATGCTAATTAAGGAAAGTTTCCTTGACCAAAATGTCAATAATTCCCCCAACTCTGCGGCAAACAGCTGAATGCTTTTTGGATCTTTTTCCCTCCGTTTCTCCCAGGAAAAAGTAAAGGAGTCATAATATCTAATTAGCCAACATTTGACCTGAAGATTTCTCCCTGGCGTGATAAGTTTCTCACCAAACACAAAAGTTACAGCAGCCCTTTCAGCCCTCAACAGTTGGTAGAGACGTTCTGAACCATATGTGGTTTTAGCTCTCCAAAAAGACCACTTTGTTTCCATGGTACCTGAAAAGATGGAAGTGTTAGTTTGTTGTTTCCCACTCAGCATCCACCAGGCGCCTCGTTTTTAACAGGAGCACTTAGCAGATGCCTGTGGGAAGCGCTGGTCATGGTTACGGCTGTTGCTAGGCCACGAGATGAAAAGTTGTCTGAACCTGAGGAAAAGCTGGTCGACGTACGAAGTGATTGATCTTTAAAGAGGGGGTCCTTCCAGTCCCCCGTGGTATATTTACATCATTTACAGCTAAAAAAATCCCTATTCTTCTTTCTCTGGTGTTTTATCAAACCTTTGTTTTAGCTTCAGTTTTAGCTTCTTCCCTTTGATTGGCCAGTTTTCTAGAGGCCTGCCAAGGGTGGGGCAGACCTTAGTGTTTAGTCACATTTCCACCAAGCGGCTCAGTTCGGTTAGTCTCGGTACAGCACGCATTTTGTGGCATTTTCTTTGACTAAAACCCAAATTACAGATTCGTATCGTCCAACTTTTTGGTACCCTTCTGTTGTGGTGCCAGCCAAACCAATCCGACTCCAGAAGGTGGAGCTAGAAACAATGCAGTCCGTTGATTGGTGGAAGGAATCGTCACTTCCTGTGTGACAGCTTGATTGCGCTTTGTAACAAAGAGCTACATGCCAATCACAAAGAAGACAAATTGCTGGAGGTCTCCCATCATTGCTCTTTGTTTACTGCGTCGCGTTTTTCTCCTATGCTGCTATTTGGCTAACATGCTGCCTACCAAGAAAAAATTAAGCTATCAACATAGTTTGCTAAAATTCTGGATAGACGTTTTGCATTGTAAACTGGAGTATGGATTACCTGTTCATAAAGTTAGCTTGAGTAAATGACACATTTTTGGTGCAGTCAACAAACGAAACTTGGATAAACTGTCGGTATAGTTAGCAAGAGTTATGGTCAACTGTTGACACAGTTACCTGGATTAAGTGGTAAACTATTGATAAAACTACTTTAGTAGTATCCCGGTTTTGGCTAAAACCAGGACAGATCCCCCAAATTACCGACCTGTACCGTCCCACTTTTTGGTACCCTTCTGTTGGGGTACCAGACTCAAAGATCTGATCCCAGAAGGTGGAACTAGAAACACTGCAGTCTGTGGATTGGTGGAGGGAATCGTTAATTCCTGTACAACAGCACTAATAAAGAACAACACATGACCCTGCTGTGTTAAAATCTCCAGTCGGCTTTTTGAAGAGAAGTTTCTCTTTGTTTGGAAACCGGCAGTGTCCCATTTTTTCTTCTTCGTTGGATTTATTAGTGGGGTACACTTTGCCGCCTTGCTATGGCGTCACACTTTTACATTGCTGATGTGGTTATCAGCATGAATCCTACCAAGAAGGGCATGGTTGGCTGTTGGCTGCTGTCGCTACCATCAGGCAAAAGGTTCACAGTGCCTAGATGCAAACTAAACAGATTTAAAGTCTTTTATACCTATGGCAATCAACCTAGTCAATGAGCTTGATTTATCAGCACTCTGTTTTTGCACAGATCAGCACTTTGCTGGTTCTTATCTATTTTTAATCTTCACTATTTTATTGAGTGTTCTTGCCTTGTTTTTGTCCTTTCTTACAGTCATGGCATTGTTGTTGTATGTGATTGCAGCAGGGGCAAAAGGCCCAAAACAAATTCCTCTCTGGGACAATAAAGGCAATCTTGAATCATGAATCTTGGAAACATAAATAGGATCAGGCTTTAGTGATCCAGTCCATACCAAACTGTACTGATCCGTACCGGACTGCTTGGTGGAAACAGGGCTTTTAAGGCCGCATCCCTCCAACTTGTGGTGACCTCATCATTTGAGCAATTCTCATGAAGGTCACACAAGTTTTTTGATCAGTTCACTGACAGATTCATGGATTTCTATAACATTTCGATATGTAGAGGTTAGAAAATCTGCTCACACTCAGTCTGAACATCTTTGAAATATCAGACAACTGTATACTTCCTCTTTAAGTAAACAAATGTGGAGCTGTTCTACTCTTTTGTTTTTGCTTTGTGTCTTTCTTCTTCTTCCCCCACCACCCCGGTCTTTGAGCCCCTGAACATGCTCAAAAACTCAACAAAATTGGCACACACCTCACAATTGGCAAAAATGTATTATATAACACCAAATGTAACCCCCAACATTCCATAATTTGTTCTCTAGCGCCACCGAGGCACACTAAATCAGCTCTAGTGGGCAGTAGGAATGTTGTAGAGAGATCCAACAAACATCAAAATGTTCGTCTCTTTGATACGTAAAAATCATACACTTACACCCCTGACCTATCTCAAACAGGAAGCTGGCAATTTGCCTTTCAAAATATTTTTGTATTCACATTTTTGCCTTTTCTACAAAAGTTACCTTCTTCAACACCATAAATGGTATCAGCTTGTAATTTGCTGAAAAGACAGAATGGACCCTGCTTTACAAAATTAGTGCGCTATTTTGTTGTTTCTCAACCCGTTTTCGAATGACGAGCCCTTAAAGCCAGCGAACCCCAACGAAGCCTTTTCAGCTCCCCCCTCATTAGAATGAATGGGAGAGGAGGAGCATGCTTCACACAACCAGACACACTGGAAAATTCAAGAGTATTCAAGTATTCTTTGAGCATAAATAAAGTAAACCTGAAGCGTCTCCTCCTGAACGAGGTCAAGTTTAAACTTTTAAGTTTATCCGAGTTTTCTGCTGTGAACGTTCAACGTCTGTGGTGATACTGTTGTGTTTTCTCCTTTGAAGAAGAAAATGGAAACACAACTTTATTCCTCATTATTTCCTCTGAAGTTAGAGACATCAAAGGCTGCAATTAGTTCGAGTACCTGGTTTTCCTTTTTATTTCCCAAACGCTGTCTCGTCTCTTGTTGTGTTTGGGGACCAGAGCCTCGCTTAGCGTCAAATTCAGTCAGGATTGTTTGTCATGGGAGATCTGTAATCGAAGCATCTAGGGTCAAAATGTGTGTGTGAGTGAGTGTGTGTGAGATCTTACTCCTGTTAACCCCCTGCTCTGTCCGACTCCATAGTTGTGATCTGTGTGTGTGTGTGTGGATGTGTGTTAATAGCGTGTGATCCTCCCTGTTTGTGTGATTAGTGGTGTGTAACACTGTGATCCTCCCCTGTGGTCACGCCACCAGCCTCTGACACACACTCTTACACACATACACTCACACATCGCTCACTCCTGACACACAGAGCTCTGTAATACTTCACAAACACTAAATGAAATGTTCCTCCTCCATCAGAAATCTGCGCCCCGCGTCGTCGTCCTTGTTACACTTTGTTCCGTTAATGTCTCGAGTGTTTAGCCTTCAGCCATAAAGCGCCGCCCGTCTCAATGAACGGCTAATCTCTGTTCACAAGACCCGTCACACTCCCCTTCGTATCAGCGAGGGAGGAACACAGAGCCGCAGTGCGCAGCCGGGCGCTAAATGACCCAGAAATCCCATCCATCTGGAGAAATGTCACAGCTCTCATCAAACAGCCACGGATGGGTTGGTGGGTTATTAAATACGGCCCCGCCATGTCTCAGTGTGTGTGTGTGTGTGTGTGTGTGTGTGTGTGTGGTGCAAACTAAATCAACTCATAAGCAGAGAGAAAGTGATGGAAATCCCCTTGCCCTGAGAAGAGGGTCCTTCATTCACCAGAAACATTAATAAGACATTTTTCAGGCGTGGATAAAAATAAAAGTCCCCAGAACCAATTTTCCTCTGATCAGCTTCTTATTTTAAGTCATGAGCTGTTAAAAGAACAGAGTGTTACCCACTAAAGTTGACAGCTTAAAGTTGCTGTCCTGCAGCAAATGAGGCTGATCAAGCCTTGAAAGTTGGTGTTACCGATTTCTCCAGGTGTCCCAACTGTCCTTACTTCCTTCAAACAATCTCGGTGTGTATAAAAGTGAAGCTGAACACTGCGTGAGACCAGACCCTCATGGTGAGCATTACTGAGCAGTGTTGTTCTGCAAAAAGTCGTGTAACGCTCTGAAAACGAGCAGGAAAAGATGATCCATTCAGAAAGAGAGACAGAGCATCAGGACGTTTCCAGAAAGAGGTTTTTCCTCCAGAGAAATGAAGTCAAAGAAGGTCAAAGTGAGCTCAGTGAGGAGATTTCCTTTGGCATCGAAAGACACTCACTCACTGGAGCTGGAGAGTCACAGTCTTGGTTTCAGTTACTGTAAAGAGAAGACTCTGAGCTGCAGCTTTGACAGGTCGGACTGCAGAAAGAAAGACATCCATCACTAAGACGGAGGCTGGACCATCAGACCCCACCGGTGGACAACTGAAGACAGGAAGATGGACGTCATCAGGAACTCTGTGGAGTAGGACGTGGAGTAGGCTAAGAAAAGGATGGTTCCTGTGGGGAAGGACATCAGGTGGAAACATGAAGCAGGAAGTGGGATGGTCTGGGTCTGTTTGGCTGGATCCAAGGTCTGGGACTTGTACAGAATGAGGGTCACCCTGAACCATAAATGGCTCCCATAGTACTCTGTAGCTACCACCATGCTGTACCCAGGATTTTGCAACCTTTGCTTTCATATGAGCCATTTAGCCGCAGCTCACCTGAATTAAAGTCATTCAGGAGCCACAGAATCTAATCTATCGTCACAATGAAGACAATAGTGTGTGTGAAATTCTATGCAAAGTTAAAATCTGGACAAAAACTACTTTAAAGATACTTTTTTAAATTTATAGAATAATACATGTGTTGTCTTCATTTTAAAAAAAAATTCAATTAGTTTGCAAAAATTTCTAAAAAAAAAAAAATACATTTCAAAAAAGTAGCAAGAGTGTGCAAAAATGTAAAAACATTTGCAAGAATAAAAAAAAATCAGAATTTCAAAAAATGCGCAAAAACTGCAAAAAGATTTTGAAAATTAAAAATCTGAGGTTTTTGAAACTTCTGAAAAGTGTCCAAAAATTTTGAACTTTGATTTTCAAAATTTCAAAAATTTGCAAAAATATCAAGTAAATTTTGCGGAAACTTTAAAAATTGGCAAAATTACATAACTTTAAAAATTTTGCAAAGAAATAAAAAAAGGATATTTCAAAAAATTTGCAAAAATGAAAAAAAATGAATTTTATTACATTTTCAAAAACTTCAATTATTCAAAATGTTATACATTCAAAAACTTGTAAAAAAATGAAATTCCGAAAATGTTGGAAAAAGACAGATTTTTAATTTTTTTTTTTTGTTTGTTTCAAAAATTTACTCACAATGAAAAATAAACAAATTTTTAAGATGTGGTGCATATGTAGTTTAACAAAATGTGAACACTTTTTTTTTTAGTGTCAGAATCTTTAATCATCAATACTCCCTATTAAAAAAAATACTAATAATAGTAAAATAAGTTTATTTTTGAAAAAAACTTTTTTCCAATAAAGAATTTTTAAAGCCTCAAGGAGCCACTTTAGTGGAGTCAGAGAGCTGTAGGTTGCAGACCCTTGGTCTAATTGGTCCGGGGTTCATCCTTCAGCAAGATACTGAGCCCAAACATCAGTCCAAGTTCTGCCAGAACCACTTCAAGAAGAAAGAAGACAAAAGTCAGCTTGAAAAATGAAGGGCACTGCCAGCACAGCCTCAGTCGGAAGACTTAGAAATTCATTTTTTCTCATATGTTCGACTATTTTAATTTTGATTACTTTCTTTTTATTTCCCAAGTCTCTAACTTAAGATGAACATAACATTAGAGCTCATTCGCCAGAGGACACTTCCTGTTCTTTGCACACTTAGCACCCTCACGCTAAGATTTGCTGTGTTTTCTCCAGCATTTAGAGTTTTTCTGGAATAAGTCCTCAGACGTGTATCAGCAGGGTGTGTTTGACTGCAAAGTGTCTGAGTCTGCATGTGTATTCTGTGTGTTTGTGCACACATGGACATCTTTATAATCCTGTCAACTGTGAATTGGCTGTACCAGGTACTCTGCGTGTCGCCGTGCATGCATGCGTGTGTGTGTGTGTGTGTGTGAGATGTGTGTGTGTGTGTGAATGGGGTCAGTGCTGGATGAACCGGCCAGAGAAGAAGAAAACACAATCATTCTTTTGGCTGAATCTGCGTCTCCTGCTGCCAAGCTGCACACCGGGCCACAATGAGCTGCAGCATGAATGGACACAACTCTGCACAAATGAGCCAGTGTGTGGAAGTCTCTATTGTGTGTATGTATACAGGGCTGTGTGTATTTTGTATGTGTGTGTGTGTGTGTGTGTGGTTAGTCTCTGGGAAAGTAAGAGTGGGCACCATGGCTGCGTGTGTGTGGGTTTTTGTGATTATGCCTGATTTAATTGTGCTGAGAAGCTAAAGGAGAGTGTGTGTTTCTGTGCGTGTGTGTTTTTGTTACTGTGTGTGTGTGTGCATCTCAGAGGGCTCAGTCCCCAGCTGGAGAATTGAGCTTGAAGCTTAGATTATTATCATCATTTATTTATATGCAAGCTCCACTCAGAACTTCCTCCTCCTCCTCTTCCTCGGTCATTGATTGGATTATTAATTCCTGAATAATGAAGTCGGTCTCTCAGATTACTTTGTCTGAGTTTACTCATGCAAAGATGAAACACGGAAGCAGTGATTAAAGACAGAAGACGATTAAAGACGAAAAACAAACAGATGCTGTCACAGTGAGCGGGACGTATGTTTGCAGAAAAGTCACCTCCACGCTAACAAGCAAAACAACGCCGCAGAAAATTTGAATAAGGATCGACGAAACCATCTGCATGATCACGAGATCCAGAGGTTTATAAGCAGGTTTTATTAAAATGAAAACGGATCTAATGCAGGAAATGAAAGCATGTGAAGAGTGAGACAGAGAGGATTTGTTTGTGCGCCTGTGAGAAAGCGTGGAGGAGAGACCGTGTGTGTTTTTGACTTGATTCACAGCAGCAGAAACTCTTTCATTACAGAATCTCTCAGTGAGGACTCCAGAGACGCTTCGCGAGAAGGAGAATTGAAAATATTTGTAATACAGCATGAAACGGAGATCAGTTTTTGCTGAGGGTTACAGTTACAGTTCAGAAGTTTGTGTGATGGTTATTCTTAAAATCTGAAGCTCCCTCAGAGTTTTCAGTTTACTTCACTGAAACTGAAAAATAAGATGCTAGAATGTAGTGACGTTTGGCTCTGACTTTTGCTTCAGCTGACAAAAAAATACAATAAACTATCGACATAGTTTGCTAAAATTCTGGATGAAGTAGAGTATTGATTACCTGTTCGCAAAGGTAGCTTGAGTTATTGACTGATTTTTGGCAGATCAACAAATGAAAATTGGATAAAATGTCAGTGTATTAAGCGAGAGCTTTGGTCAAACTGTTGGAACAGTTACTTGGATTAAGTGGTAAACTACTGACTAAACTACAGCAGAAGTGTCCCAGTTTTGACTAAAACCGAAACAGGTCCCCAAATTGCCGACCCGTACCGTCCCACTTTCTGTTACCCTTTGTTATGAGTGCCTCGATAGCAGACTTACATGATTCACAGGTGTAAAAATTCCTGTTTCTCCCTCTCTGGTGTTTTATCAAACCTTTGTTTCAGCTTCTGTCTCCGTAAGGCTCCCTGCTCCACGAACCACCTTCCTTCTGATTGGCCAGGCCTGCCGAGGGCGGGGCTACAGGCAGACTTTAGTGTTTAGTGCTAAAATCTGCTGTTTCTTGAGTGTCCACTTGAGGCTGGCTCTGGAAGTACAGGAAGTCACATACACACCAAGCCAAAAAAAAGACGTTTTCAAAGCAGAAATTAACCTATTTACAGCCTGGTTTGAAAACGTCTCCTGTCCAAATCGCTAATTTCACTATCAGCACCCACTGTATGGGGGATGAATTTTTTCTAACTCGGCAGTTCAGAGGATATTAAGATCCCGAGCTCACCCAATCAGAGGCACAGCTCAGGTCACGTGTCTAACGAGCTCCTTATAGTTGAACTCAAAGCCCTTGCTACTTCCTATATGGCCGTGATAGCCGATATGCTTCAAAAATCTGTTTCAGAAACAGACAGGTGACACTGGGTAGACTATGTCCATTAATTAGACAGTCTATGGTTTAGTCCCTTTTCCACCAAGCAGTTCAATTCAGTTCGTCTTTATAGGGTACGTATTTTGTGGCATTTCCTTTGACTAAACCAGGATATGTCCCCAACTTAAGCACCTTTTCCACCAAGCAGTCCGGTTAAGATCAGTATGGTTTGGAGCGGCTTTTCTCAGTTAAGCTTAGGGCTGAACGATTTTGGAAAATAATCTAATTGTGATTTTTTTTTTTACCAATATTGTGATTGCGATTTAGCATGCGACTTTTGGGGAGACATTTATCTTCAGCATTATTCACTAAACACAAGCAATAAATCACTCTATAGTACAACCAGTATGACAAAGGATACTGTCAACATATAAACAGTTCTTTAACTTTTAACTTCAAACTTTGTAATAATGTAAAATAATTATCATCAAAAACCTCAAATAAAATCAGGGAAAGGAAGAAAAGCACTGCAGAAAAAAAGGCATTGTACGAACAATAATTTTAAAAACAACCATGAATACACTCCTCTATGAATCCCACACTACATGAAGTAAAGAAATATAAATAAGACCTAATCTCTGGCTCAACCAGTAAAATGTGTCAACATGTGGAATACACTTTTTAAATGCACTTTTAAACGTTTTATTTTTCGTAATTGCAGTCTTTGCGATTTGAAAATTGCGTTCTATGACATTTCGATGTTGGTTAAAATTCGATTAATTGTTCAGTCTTAGTTAAGCCTGGTCTTGTTTGCGTTTCCACAGCAAGCCATGCCCCCTAGTGGTAGGTGGTGGATAAGCAGATGCCAATAACTGCATGTAGTATAACGCCATAGCAGTGCGACACAGTTTACCCCGCTAATAAATCCAGGGAAGAAGAAAAAAGCGACACAGTAAACAAATAGCATAGATGGAAGACATCCAGCATTTCGTCCTCTCTGTGATTAGCATGTAGCTCTTTGATACAAAGTGCAAGTTCAAGTCTGTGTGCCGCCAGGAGAAATACAGCAACCGTCATGAGGTAAGTGACAATTTATTCGACCATTTAACGGTCTGCAGTGTTGTTGCTCCACCTTCCAAGAGCAGATCGGTTCAGTCTTGCACCCATATGAAAGGGTCCCAAAAAGTGGGACGGCTCATGTTGGTTATTTGGGGATCTGTCTTGATCTCAAACTACGCCCCCTCTGGGACATAGCCTGAAATTGAGCTTTTTTTCCCTCTCCTCTCCCAATGTCGTCATTTCTTATCTAGTGCAAAGGGGCGCTGGGCAGCTGGCAAGATCCTGGGTTTCACCTCATTTCTGTTTTTCCCCACATTTGTTTTCTTATATGTCTTGGAAGGGATGTAACTGAAATGGAATTTCCCCCTCGGGGATCAATAAAGTTTTTCTGATTCGAAGTCAGTAGAAACGCCTCAAAATGCACGCCGTACTGAGACGAACTGAACTGGTCTGCTTGGTGGAAATGCGGCTTTACTGACCCATACCGTCCCACTTTTTGGTACCAATCCAACCCCAGAAGGTGGCGCTAGAAATACTACAGTCTGTTGATTGTTGCAAAGAGTCGTCACTTCCCCTGTAACAGCAGTAATGAAGAACAACACACAACCCTGCCATGTTGATATCTACAGTCGACTTCCTGAAGAGAACTTTCTTTTGGTTTGGAAAAAGCCAATATCGTGTTTTTCTTCTTCATTAGGTTTATTAGTGAGGTACACTGTGTTGTGCTGCTATGACATCACATCTATTACATAGCTGATGTTGCTATCAGCATCCATCTTACACGCCACCTACCAAGAAGGGCTGGCTGTGGAAACACAAACAGGATCAGGCTTTTTTGATCCAACCTGTACCAACCTGTACTGATCTGTACCAGACCACTTGGTGGAAACGAGGCTTCATTTTGCTTGAGTAGGGAAATGAGGATTTTTTCAGCCACCCTGTTATGAACAGTGTTGAAAAGATCATGAAATCATTGATATGAGAATAACCAGTTGGTCCTTTGGGGACTATGATCTCTTGAGCCGTTGAAGCTAATGTCCCTTTTTTTTAATTCTCACATTCATCACTGGATGTGCCCTGACCTCTGACCCCTCTCATCATCGATCCCTGGACCATAATTGGATTCTGGAGATGTTAATGAAGTAGCTGCATCTAAGGCTGAACCTCCATCAAATTACGATTCATCCCAAATCTTTGCAGATTTGTCCTGGTTACTGTGGTTCCAGCATGAGGGCTGGTGTTTCCATTCATGGCTCCTGGAGTCTGCACGTCAGAGAGACCTCAGGCTCTGGAAAAACCTGGTTACTGATGCTGGTTTGATGAGACCCAACCAGGACGCTCTGAATTGGATTAAAATCAGGGTGTTAGATCTTAGATAGCATACAGGATCACTGAAGCGCTTCAAGACGGATCAGTCTCCAGTTTTTGCTCATTGATAAATCAATAAATTGACGTCCATTCTTTTTTAAATGCTAAATGTTGTCCTGGGGTCTTCACCTGGCGAGTGAATCTGATTGGTTATTGATCCCATAAAGGGTTGATGATTGTTTGATGAGGTTTCAGATATCCTTGTCCCCTTCTCCTCCTTCCTTCCTTCCTTCCTTCCTCTGTGCCCTCACTTCATGCCATTATTTAATAACCTGCTCCTTTGTACCCTCCCTGTGCGCTCCTCTTTTCTTCACCCTGCCTCCCCCTCCTCGAAGTCCAGGTCAAGGCTCAGAGGAGCAGGTCTGGTCTAGCACATGTACGGGGGGCCCTGAATCGTCCCCTCAGCAGGGATCCATTTGCCAGCCTGGCTGTGATTTTCTAATGAGCTCTGAAAAACGAACAGGGGTGTGATGGAGGGTGAGGATGCCACATTTGGTGTTACCCATCCTCCCCCCCGTTTCCCCGTGGTTAAAGCAGATTAATTAAAAGCTCACTCAGGCGCTGGCTCTTATCAGCCCGAGTCGAGCACTTACTGTAAGCCTCCAGGGAGGGTTCAGCGCCGAGCCGGCAGGGTGGGCAGGGAAAAGGGGCGGGGAGCCTCCGGGAACGATGCTAATTCCAGCCAGTGGGATGTTGGGAAGGCTGCTTAGGAATTACAGGCGGCGGGACGTGCATCGCTGATTATCTCTGTCGAGGAAGAGATTGTGCTCAGAGACAGACAGTCTGCTGCTGTCACTCACAGTTTGGGCTCATTTCACATTCAGGGTTTTTTTTTTTTTTCCTCCACTTCTCGTCTGTTCGCCGTCGCCTGGAGCCAAAGTACACCCAAAGACCAGCTGAAATGAAATCCTCAAACGCTATTGTGTCAGCAGTAAATCCTGGGATAAAGAGGGTAATGAATAACTATAAATATTATAACACAGGTTAGAGGAAGCCATTATATGTTAATGACATCCTACTGTTCCCCTCTCGCCATAACCAGGCAGTAGCTGTTGTAGGCAGCGTTACATTTATTCTTTATGATTACTGTTTTACATTTCATCCCTTAAATAAAAACTGGGCCACTTTATGCAAAATAGTGTAAAAACAATAAATATGACTTGATTTATTATTTATCCTGGATTACAGGGAGGGAGCCCAGGAGGAAAATTAGGTCTTTTGATCCAAATGGAAATACAGTGGGGAAAATAAGGATTGTCAACTTCTTTCTCATCACATTTATTTCCAAAGATTTAATTAAAACAAAATTTCTCCCAGACATTGGTATTAACTCATATAATCCACACATGAAAAGAAATCACAACGTTCAGGTCCATAAATAATGATTATGGTGAATTAAGTACGATAACACGGATAAAAAGTAT
Source organism: Halichoeres trimaculatus (assembly GCF_033239565.1). Classification (NCBI taxonomy): domain Eukaryota; kingdom Metazoa; phylum Chordata; class Actinopteri; order Labriformes; family Labridae; genus Halichoeres; species Halichoeres trimaculatus. The sequence continues at coordinate 28,602,693 of NW_027437195.1, forward strand.
TGAACACGCTAACTGAGACCTCAGCCACGTCTCATCTTCATCATCCTGGTGGATGGCAGCAGATTCAGATCAAGAATTTCCCCATACATGGCTCCATTCATTGCTCCGTCAGTTATATGAAGTTTGCCAACACCATGAGATGAGAAACAACCCCATGCCATGATGCTTCCACCTCCAAACTTCACTGTTGGTGTAGTGTTTTTTGGCTGATGTGCAGAGCCATTTCTCCTCCAAACATGGTCTGTAGTATGACAGCCCAAAAGTTCAGTTTTGGTCTCATCTGACCAGACAACAATCTCCCAGTATTCTACAGGCTTGTCAAGATGCTGTTTAGCAAACTTTAAACCAGCTTCAACATGCCTTTTCTTGAGGAATGGAGTCTTGCGGGCTGAGCGTCCATAGAGGCCATGGCGGTGTAGTGCATTGCCTATTGTTTTCTCTGTAACAATTGTACCTGCTGCCTCCAAGTCTTTCTGGAGCACTTTCAGGGTGGTCCTTGGCTGGTTGAGTTCTCTTCTGACTATCTTTCTGACTCCCTGGTCAGAAATCTTCAAGGAGCTCCTGTGCGTGGCCTGTTGATGGTAAGGTGGTGCTTCTTCCACTTGTGAATAACGGCCCCAACGGTGCTGACTGGAATATTCAGGTGCTTTGATATAAGTCTGTAACCAGTTCCATTCTGATGCTGAGCAACAATCAGGTTGTGAATGTCTTCAGAGAGCTCTTTGCCTTTACCCATCATGAGGTGTGTGGTATTTAACTGCTTGGTGAAAAAAACACCTTTTTTATAGGACCATCAATTTGCTCTAGCCCAGCTGATGTTGGTTTGCACTAATTGGAAGTTCAAGTAATAATTACTGACAGATTTCAGGTGGTATGGGGCATTTCCTTGCCAAAGTATTCAGCCTTTCCATGGTGTGTTCAATACTTTTTTCCTGTGCTATCGTACTTAATTCACCATAATCATTATTTATGGACCTGGACGTTGTGATTTCTTTTCATGTGTGGAGTATTTGAGTTTATACCAATGTCTGGGAGAAATTTGTTTGAATTGCAGCTTTGGAAATAAATGTGATGAGAAAAAAGTTGACGCTTTCAATACTTATTTTCCCCACTTTATGTAGTCTTTAGTTGAGTGTGCACAGGGGTCACTTACATTTAAAAAGGTTGTAAATCTAGTTAAGTAAACTTTAGCATGTCATCATCAGCTTTAATCACATTAAGGCATAATTATCCAACAACAAAATTGTGGCTTGTGGAAATGTTAAGTGGCTAGTAACTCTGGGAAACCTGTAGCCACAGTGGCTGGTGGCTTTCGTAGCAAATAACACCAGCATCAGATTCAAGTTTCAGGCTTTGAAACCAAAACAAAGTGAGTTTGAAGACTTGTGTGATTTGTGCAGCGTGAAATGTTGTGTTTCAGACCGTGCTGACGTTGCGTTGTGGTGTGCGTTGCAGGTTGCAGCCGTTCGTCAGCGGACAGCCCAGCAAGAAGCTGGCGTTGGAGGAGCAGGTGAGCCACCGTTCATCCTCACTGCGTCTGCTCTTCATCTCTGTCACTCACCTGCTCGCACTCTGCTTCGTCTGCCTGCTCACTCACTTAGACTCCACTTCACCCCCATGAACACACACACACACACACACACACACACACACACACACACACACACACACACACACACTCAGTCAATCACTCAGACTGATAAGTTCCCCCTTCACTCCTCCTTTCTGAGACACTCACTCACGTAATCACTCACTGTTACCGAGTCGTATCTGCTTCACGGTCCCACACACTGAAACACACACTACGGGAGCCCAGCTGGACAAACTTCTCCATTTTCTGCTTATTTGACCAAAAACATTCCCTTAGATTGACTTTTCAAACTAAAGGTGCTGTAATCTGTGTGTGTAATCCAGATGAAACAAGGAGATTGTCTGAAAAACATCCCAGAGTCAGCCTGAAGAATACATGTTATAATCTCAATTTACAATCCCAACAATTCAAACTAAAGATGTGCTGTAATCCTTAAAGTCTGAAAGAGCAAGTCTGGGATTATTCCAGATTTTAATCAACATCAAAACACCAAGTTTTCATTCACACTGAAGCTCTCAGTGATGAGCTTACTTTGAAACCAGGTCACTTTTAGTGTCATGATAACAAAAGGCTTCATAATCCTCCACGGAGCGGTCACCAGAGTTTTGATCATGTGCGACTCAAACTGTGTGTTTGTCGGGGATTATTTTCAGCTGTGGGTTAATCCACACTTGGAGCTTGGTCGCTGAAGTGATCAAGTTGAAATAAACATCAGTAAGTAATCTTTTTAAGGTATCAAACTTTAAAGAGGGGGTATTCTGCTGTCCCCAGATTTTAAACTGGATGTTCAGACTGAGTATGTGCAGATTTCCAACTTTTAACTGATCAAAACAGTTGAAGGAGTGGACCTCAAACACCAAGGTCTGCAGATGACTCCGCCCCCGACAGGCCTCCAGAGGGCTGGCCAATCAGAGGGAAAGGGGTTTGTGTAGCAAGGAACCTTAAAGAGATAGCAACTAAAAGAAAGCAGCTGTAAAAGATAATATTTTTTTAGTTGTAAATATGGTAAAGCTACTATGGGAACAACAAAGAAACAGAATAAAGAGTAAAAAAGCACAACACCCCCTCTTTAAGCATCATTTCCTGACTGGAATTGGGTTTTAGTCTCACTTTATTCAAACTGTGATGGTGTCAGGGACTTTATCTCAAGAAGTTAGACACCTTAAAACTCAAACACAAAAGCCTGTTTCTGTTCAGTTCATCTCGTTACAGTATAGACTGTTACAGCGCCAACTACAGGCCTGACATGCTTACTACAGTGTTTTCAGTCCCCCAGCGTTCCATGTAAAAACAGATATTTTTCACTGTGTTTTTGTTGCGTTTCAGCGTTTTCAGATGAAGGGTTGTCATGCAAACGGGTCTTACAGAGACAGAAGCTAAAACAGAAGCTGAAACAAATGTTTGATAAAACACCAGGAAGAAAAAAACGGATTATTTTAGCTGTAAATCATATAAATATACCACCAGGGCACCCATAGTAAAGGGTATCAAAAGTGGGCCGACACGGGTCGGCAATTTAGGGACCTGTCCCAGATTTAATCAAAGGAAATGCACAAAATATGTGCCATATCGAGACAAACCAAACTGAACCCCCTGGTGGAAATGGGACTAAAAACCAAGGTCTACCCGTGGCCCTCTCCTAGCAGGCCTCTGGAGGACTAGAGGTTTTTAGAGCTGTAAATCATGTAACTTTACTATACCATGGCCCCCCACACAGTATTTCCTTCTGGCTGGTGACCTCCTTTGGAAACCAACAGTCAAATGCTTCATGATTTTTGCTTATGCTTTAAGAATGAATTTTCAACTTTTATTCACTTTTCAATAGTTGTTACATTTGCTTAGAACAGGAAATTCTTAACAAACAAAATCCAGATTCACATAAGTGGGTTGTTGCAAAAGAGAGAAGGCTCTGTATACCAAGGTGAGGTACACCTTTCTTACATGTAGCCAGTAGTAGGGATGGGTACTGAATAAGGTACTTTATCTGTACCGACTGAATTCTGTCAAAAGTAGCGGGTACCGATTCACATAAAATCAAAACTTACAGTGTTTAGGTACCTAAATGCATCCTTGTGACAGTGAGAGAGTAGAAGAGTAGCTGATTTTCCATGCTGAACATGAACACAGCATTAAAAGGTTTTATATTTTTTTATTAAACAAATTGATGTTTTTTTAGCACATGAACACACAAAAGTACAGAAAATTTGTACCGTTGAGTACTGGTACCGATTGCCAAGTACCAGGCATCGGTACTGTATCGTTTCAAATGTGAGAGGTACCCATCCCAAGCCAGTAGTTAGATAGGAGAAGAGCCTCAAAGTCCAGTTCAGTTTTATACAAAGCTCAAAAACAGGCGCAGACTGCCAGGTCGACACAGATCACAACGTGGTCATGGCGAAACTGCCGCTGTCACACAAGGTGTTGTTTGATACAATCGGAAACATGTGAACCAGACAACTATGGCACTTTATGTGATGTGTGTTCAGGATGAATTGTTATAAAAAACAACAAAAACTATGTTTAAATATAAATGAAAAAAAAATGGATTCCATTTTTCACTACCTTCCAATTTTCTGAGGCCCCCACTTTAAAAACCACTGCGCCACAGCACACACTTTGTGGGGTTTCCACTGACTAATCCTGGGACTGTTCCCCAAATAACCGAGACGAGCCGTCCCACTTTTTGGGACTCTTTCATAAGGGTGCCAGATCATAAACTGTAAAAAAAATGGACGTCACCACAAAAACTGCTCCCCCTGGTGGTTGGCTGCAGTATAGGTAAAAAAAAAAAAAAATCCATCTCCCCAGTCATCCCAGATGGGCTGTGGTCAAACTTTAAAAAATTAATACACCTCATAGAAATCCTGGAAGGTGGAGCTAGAAACACTGCAGACTGTTGATTGGTTGAAAGAGCCACATGGAAATCACAAAGATGAATTACTAGATGTCTTCCATCGTTGCTCCTTGTTTACTGTGTGCCGTTTTTCTTCTTCGTTAGATTTATTAGCGCGGTACACTGTGTTGAACTACATTGGCGTCACACTATTATGTAACTGATGCAGCTATTAGCATCCAGTTTACACGCCGCCTACCAAGAAGGGCACGGTTAACCATAGAAACACAAACAGGATCAGGCTTTACTGATCCGTCCCGTACCAAACCGTACCGATCCTGAACGGACGGCTTGGTAGAAACGAGGCTAAAGTAAGTCTTGTGTTTACTGCTGGAAAAAAAAGAAGCTGTTGTTTAATACCCTTCAGATTGACTCATCACATTATGTTTAGTGTGTAATCAGCTGAGGTAGCGCCCTGGACACAGGCCGTAACTCCCCGTCAGTCTCCTCTCAGCGGTCGTTAAACAGTGGTTGCAGATTGCTGAGTTTCTCCTGCAGAGTTACAGGGATGAATAAATCTGCTCCCGGGCCGTGTGAGAGGTGAGCCTCACTTTGTCTTTTGTTTGCCCTTCCTTTATTACTCCGTCTCCGCTCCCCTTCCTCCTCCAGGGCGTTCGTGCTCCTAAAAAACCCTCTGACAGCCTCTTAAAGTAAATACGGCCTTAAACTTGGACATAAAAATGTCTTGAACAGCACTTCTGGAAGCGCTTTCTGAGCTCCCTGCAGTGACGGCTTTCTGTTGGCTGCTCCCCGGCTTCCAGATGAATCCACAGAGACAAGGTTAGTGGTACATTATGCGTCCTATCTGCTTTACTAAACCCAGTTAGACTCTGAGTCTTTGAACAGTTAATTTACAGACATCAGACATCGTCAAGGAGAAATGTGCCAACTTTCTCCTTAACTTGATGTTAAATTGGACCCAAAATCAAGCTCAGGTAGCTTTACATCACCTTCAAAGTCTTATATTTAGTTTTCAGGACTTCTTACGCCGCTCTTTCCCTCCATCATATCTTAATTTACACATTTCTAACTCCCCGTCCTGCTTCACTCCGCGGCTGCTGATCTGTCTCATTTGTCAGAAAGTTCCTTTTCACCGCTCCTGTCTTCATCTCTCTCCACAAAGAAGCAGCGTTGATGAAGTTATTTCCTGGCTCCAGTGAGGGAGAAGTTAAAAGTCCGGCTTTCAGTGACTGACAGGTTTGCACTTGCAGCTTTGAAAGGACTTGGAGCGGAGCATGAGTGCAAAACAGACAAATTGTGCTGGGGAATGTTTGGTGCTCAAAGGAGAAAATCAAAAAGTTACATCTAAAAGGAAGAAATCAACTTTTTTTAAGGAGTATTTCAAGAGGAAAGTCCAGTGACAGGAGTTTAAAGCTGTTCTCTAATGGCTGAAGCCAGAAGCCAAGAGAAACACGGGTTAGTTCTGAAACATGGGGAAACGCTCATAACGCAACGAAAACATACACATAACCCAGCTTAACATGGAAACACAGGGTCTGCAGGTAAAAAGTGTCAAGTTAGTTTTTGCCTACATAGATTCTCTGTTTTCTAACACTGACCAACTGCACCACGATGTCCAGGAGATGGCATCTGTCATCTGTGTCTGCTTACATCCGGGTAGTACAGCTTTAAAGCACTTCATTAGCTCAGACACAAAATGTGACTAACATTTCAGGCCTAGATTAAGCAAAAAAAAAAAAAAAAACTTAACAAAAGAGTTAAACTACCTGGAAAAATGTGTTAGAGTGACTTTTCCAGGTTAAAGCTGAGATAACCCTTTATTCATCTCACAACAGGGAAATTTACTGAATTACAGCAAAAAATGGGACATTTTCAAGAAGAATATGTAGCAAAGAATGATAGAATAAGTTTCGCCTAGAAAAAATCTGCAAAAGGTTATTTAACCACAACCCGCACCCGCAGTGAAGTCCGTCTGCTGCAAACCCCTGGTCACCCTGGTCTGACATCACTGCAACTATCATTAGCGGTAACTGTCGCAGCATTAGCTAGGTCGTCATAAAAAGCGATTTCAAAATAAAACCAACAATTCAAAACATGACTAGTATTAACATGAAGTAGGAAAGGATGAGTTATTTGACAAAAAAAAATATGGATATCATGGGAAATTCGTCAAACACCTTAATTTCAGGTCAGGTTTTGGTTTGCGTTTTAAGGGCTGTGTAGCCCTTTCCCCTTGATCTTTTGAAGAATTGGGACACTGCTTCACTACACGTGCACGTACAAAACCAAGGCCTAAGGGGTAGAGTTGGGATTGGGATTGGCCCCTAAGCCTGGTTTATGCTCAACACATCCACAAGGTCCGTATGGCTTTGGTATACAAATGTCACCTCATCAGCCACGCCCCATTGTGCAGTCTTTTTTGTTTGGAAAACTTCTGCTTCATCCATGTGGTCTTGTTTGTCACAACTGAAGCAACATGAATCAAATGTTGCCTCAGATCAGGAACCTTCTGTGTACAGGTTGTGTGCTTTTACAGCTGAGCCGGACTGAAAACTACAGGAACTTCCTGTTGTAGACTCTTATTTTCTTCTGTAAGGGGGAAGTGTTGATGGGTAAAATGAGGCACAGGAGTCATGTGACTGATCAGCTGTTCCCGGTGTTTTGTTTCCCACCTGACGTAAAAAGAACAAAACTTTTCTTGAACAGAACAAACTGGTTTAGATGACGAGGGTCTCTTGATGTGTTTAGCTCATTCTTCATGGAGCCGACACTTTGGGCTTCAGCCAAGTTGATTTCAAACCTGTTGTTTGGAAAACGTCATAAACACATTTGAAAAGTGCTCGGCTGAAACAATCAGTGACTCATCTCTGGCTTTTCGGTCTCTCCCACACACCTCCTCCATCCAGCTTCCTGCTGCGTCTCCTCTTTGAATCCTTCTTTCCTTCATCTCTGAATTCATGATTATTCCCTTTGAATTCTCTAAATCTCTTCCTGCCTTTTCTCTCCTCCTCTGTTCCCGTTAATGCCTTTCTCTCTCTTTCCCATCATCCTCCTCCTTTTATATTTCCACTCCTCCTCCACATTCCTTCCCATCCCTCCTTCTCCTCCTCCTCCTCCTCCCCTCGGTTTTTGTCTCCCTCTTCATCATGTGCTGTTGGCAGCTCTGCATGGAGACGCCTGGGAGCTCGGGCTCTGTCAACCAGGAAGAAAACACTGCCACGAGGGGCCGGGTCAACAAGGCTTGTTACTTAGCAACCCCTTCACCTTTCCCCTGGGAACTGGGATCAAGCGGCCGTCACTGTTGGCCCAGGCAGCTCCTCGCTCATTCGTCGTTATGTAACGCTGCCGTTTCATTGCAGCAGCAGGAGCAGATTGAAAAGAGATATTTGGGCTGTGGGCGTTTACTGCCAAGCTCACTCTCATTCTCCTTAGTAACCCAGCAATTAGTCTGAGCCCTCTGCAAACAAACCCAGGGAGATGATCTCTTTACAAGACGCAAAACAGGAATCCAGTTGATCTCCGTCGATTGAAACCAAAATCCAGTGGCCCTCATTTATCAAACGTACGACCAAAAAATGGGTGAACGTGGGCGTCAGGTTCGTTCAAATCCCACGCCAGGTCTGAGTCGCAAGGAAAATCCGTCTGTGGAGGAGAATTATCAGATCATATGAGCACAAGACATTTTCAGAAATAAAAACTGATGTTCTTTGATTAATATTTTGATCGTTGAATCAAATATGACACCAAAAAAGTTTCTAATATTCTACTATTCTTCTGCCAATCTATAAAATACATCACTAAATAGAACAGCATGTGCTATCAGCTGATGTTTCCATATGACGAACATGTTTTGATTATTGTTATTAGTATGATTTACTTAAAGAAAATAAATACAGAAAGGTCGTTATCAGTAATTAATACACTCCCATATCCATAATAAAGTCTTTGCAGAAAACATTCAGTCGACACTAAATCAAGCCACAGCAAAAAAAAAAAAAAAAAAATGTGATTATAAAAACATCAATAACATGATGTCTTAATTTTTATTATTTTTGATAAATTTTTTAAATTAAAAAAATTAAAAATTTGTAGTGTCGTACATTTCATAAATTTGAAAAATGTTAAATATTTTGATAAGATTTTAAATTTTTCACTAAAATTAAATTTCAAAAATTGAAAAATTTGCAAAAAAAAAAATTTCAAAAATGTGCAAAATTTTTAAAAAAATCTGAAAACTTTCAACTTTGCAAAATAAAATTGAATTAATATAATTGGCAAAATTGCAGAAATTTAAAGAATTTTGACATTTGCAAAAAATTTTTTAAAAACTTGGATAATTTTCTAAATTTGCAAAAATGTCCAAAAACTTAAACCAAAAAATTTTGCAAACTGCCAAAAAAATTTAAAAAATCTAAATAAACAAAATTGTAAGCTTAATTGCAAGATTTCATTGACTTTTAGACTTAATTGTTAACACATGATCATATTTAGTGCTAATGTATTTAAACATTATTAGCCTCTGTAAGAAAACTAAAATTCTCAATTTTGATTAAAAAAGAAAAAGATCTGTCTGTGACGGGTTCAGGCCTGCAGCTTCTTTCAGAACTTAACACATTTTCAAGATTTATCTTTCCACATTTTTGGACCTGAACCAAAACAATTAGTTGTGGCTTTTAATTATCATGGACTAATTAATCAAGGAATATATGAAGGATGTGTTGAAAAAAAAAATGTGATTATAAAAACATCAAAAACATGATGTCTTAATTTTTATTATTTTTGTTAAATTTTTTTAAATAAGAAAATGAAAAATTTGTAGTGTTGTTAATTTCATAAATTTGAAAAATGTAAAATATTTTGATAAGATTTTAAAATTTTCACTAAAATTAGATTTCAAAAATTCAAAAATTTCCAAAAAAAAATATTTCAAAAATGTGCAAAATTTAAAGAATTTTGACATTTGCAAAAAAAATAAATTCAAAACTTGGATAATTTTCTAAATGTGCAAAAATGACCAAAAACTTAAACCCCGAAATTTTGCAAACTGCCAAAAAAATTAAAAAAATCTAAATAAACAAAATTGTAAGCTTTATTGCAAGATTTGATTGACTTTTAGACTTAATTGTTAACACATGATCATATTTAGTGCTAATGTATTTAATCATTATTAGCCACGGTAAGAAAACTAAAATTCTCAATTTTGATTAAAAAAGAAAAGAAAAAGAAAAATAAAATGTTTGATTGGCCCTGGTACACGCGTTTCATAAATCACATGTGAACCTTGCTGTAAGCTCGTTTTCACACCCAGATCTGCGCCAATTCCCACGCAAGATTGTTAAATGGGAGCCAATGTGAGCAATCTGTCAGCACCAGTTAAAGTGACATTTTGGCTTCACTTCAACATGAGGCACGCTGCCCTGCAGTATGTCCCCTCTTCTGTCTCTGCTCCTTGAATCACATTTAGTCTGAAACTGTCCGGCGGAGGGAGCAGACGCAGCGGACGGAGACGTGGGGATTTTAAAAGAGGCTTAGAAAATCCCAAAAAGGGCGATGAGGTCACAGGAGAGGGGCTTTGAACTGCAGACAGTCGCTCTGGCGTTGCAGCTTTAGTCTGCTTATGCAAGCAATCGTCTTGGCAATTGACGGCTGAGTGTATTTGAAGTTCTTGGGAAAGCTGTCAGGCCGGGCTGGGAGGAGAAAAAAAAACACATGACATGCAGTTTTCAGCTCGTCCTGTTGGAAAGCGGTGACCTCTTTGTTCACCCTGATGAAGCAGGATTTCACCGACAGGCTGGAGGAGCTCAGCGCTTTCTGTGTGGAAACAAACACACAGATGCTCGCTCCTCTTAGGCGTGAGAGGACAACACGCGCCTTTAGTAATTAGAGCCTTAAAGGTCGAACCGTTTTCACAAAAACAAGAGAATTTATTTGTACATAACCTTTAAGCGAGGTAACGCAGAGCATGACATAACACAACACACAGCAGCATTAGGAAACAATATCAAAAGAGACGACAAACATGCAGGTATACACGGGATTTAAAAGGATTAAGTCAAAACAGAAGATTAGAACAAGCTCAAATCGAATAAGACGCGCAGATTAAAACAGCAGAATAAAAATGCCACAGCAGCTACAGCCAAAGAAGAAATAATCCCAAATTTAGTTTTATAAAAAGGCAAGGACAAAACAAGACTCAGCTCCTGATTTAATTTTCTGGGTTTAGCTCCAGATGTAAGCAGAGCCAGAGGACTGAGCTGTTTTTTTACAGTTTGGACAGAAAGAGGAACAGTTCACGGTCAAACCTGGGTATCAAAGATGAGCTTAAAAAAAAGACTGAACAAAAGACAGAAGAAGATGATACACATGTCTAAGTAAGAGTCACATCTCTAAGACAGTGAGTGAAGGTGCTCATGGGAAATGGAGTTTTTATTCCAACATCAAACAGAGAGTCCGTAAAGAGTCTTTAAGTTATATTCCCAGCAACAAGCTGAGATTACTGATGATGTTCAGTTTGGTTCATCTCGCATTTTGTTGCGTTTCCATTGACTGATCCCGGGACAGGTTCCCAAATATCCGATCCATACCGTCCCACTTTTTGGGACCCATTCTTTGGGGTGCCAGACTTACTGATCCGACCCCAGAAGGTCAGTTTAGAAACACTGCCAGATGATCAACCCAACTCTTCTTCTGTGGAGATCTGCCAAAAGCTGCTTCTGGACAAGACAGATATAGCACCACCTACAGGCCTGGCATGATTACTACAGCATTTTCAGTCCCTCTGCGTTTTAGCATTTTCGGGTGAAGCGTCAAGTAAACAGGGTCTTACAGAAACAGGAGTTAAAACAGAAGCTGATACAAAGGTTTGAAAAACACCAGGAAGAGAAACCCAGGATTTATTTTTTCTGTAGAAAATGTAAACATAGTACCAGAACACCCATAGCAAAGGGTACCAAAAGGTGGGACGGTACAGGTTGGTAATTTGGCGATCTGTCCTGGATTTAGTCAATGGAAACGCCACAAAATGCGTGCCGTAGCGAGAAAAACCAAACTGAACATCATCTGTAATCTCAGCTTGTTGCTGCATCCAAAAATATAATTTGAAGACTCTTTGCGGACTCTCTGTTTGATGTTGGAATAAAAACTCCATTTCCCATGAGCACTGTCACTCCCTGTCTTAGAGATGTGACACGTACCAAAATACGAGCCGTACTGAGAGAAACGATACTGAACTGTTTGATGGAAATGGGAATCACACCAAGGTCTGCCTCCAGACAGCTTGAGTCCCAGACCGAGGAGTTCCCTGGATTCCTTAACGCCAGATAAACAGTTTCATATATCCGCCACAGAGATATTTCACAAGTCCATCTGGGTAGCAGCTCTTTGGGTTTGTTTTCAGAGGCGGGACCTTCAAAAAAAATCAGCAGCTGGTGATTGGACGATCGTTCTGATTGACACACTCACCACAGACCAATCCACATCAAGCCACGGTACAACACAGCTTATGTGTGCTGCTGCTGAGAAACAATAGACTAACAACTACAGGAACACGAGAAACAGCTGTGATAATGGCATCAGACGACTGCTAACGTTTTTGTAAAGTTAGCTTAAGAATCAAAGGAACGCTGATGAGTGCAAAGTCTGCTGACGTCACTTCCGCTGCTCCCGCCTCTCCTCCCTGATTGGACCATTAAGAATTTAGTCGAGTGAATTTGTTGATCACTAGAGCCTGGCAGGATGGATCTGCAGGATTTCAGAAACTGAATCAGGTAGGCCCATCTGCTCTGCAAGGTTATGGATTCCCACTCCAATGATGATCCTCTCCTGGTTCATGTTGGGCTGTAAAACCTCAAACCTGTTGATCCTGGTCTGGCTCTGATCATGATGTCGGTTTGTTGTTGTAGCCGAGATAAAAACCATCTGGTTTGGACACAGTTTGTTTTATTTTGAAGGTCATTTTCAGGTGGTTTCTGTGCTCAACTTCCTGTCCCACTCAATCTACTTTGAGCAAAGTGACACGTCACTGCTTCTGACCTCGATAACAAAGAGGATGCTATTTTTCTCCAGGTTTTTTTGTAGCATTACTCAATTTTTTCAGTGTTTAGTTGTTTCGGTGCTAACTGGCTGAAACATGTTGTTGGCATCAAATTAAAATATTCAGTTTCAACGCTGGAGATGCTGTCTTAACCTCATTTTTAATTCCTGTAAATGATTCACAAATCATCAAAATCTGTTTTTCTTTTTTCTCGGTTAACACAGCAGCCCAACTTTTTAGAGATTGAGGCTGTAAGATAAATTATTTAGATTGTTTTGTGTCTAGAAAAATGATAGGAATCTAACTTGTTTGCGATGCCACTCCTAACAGAGAGCGATGTATCCCGAACAAAATGTGCTTCTTCTGAGTGAAAACAGTTTCAAACACCAGGACATGATTAGGTTTGTGTTACCGTTCCTAAACACTTGAAAAAACAGTCGAAAACGTGTTAATTTTCTGTTTTCTCTCAGTGAATTTGTTTCCTGCGCGAGTTACTGCCGGCTATCAGATGTCAACATCCTCAACGCCGTAAAACTCCTCTCTGAGCGCTTGTTTCCTGGAGGGTCATGTTGTTTTCTGTCTCCTAACGAGCCGCGCTCTCGTTAAGGAGCCTAAAAAAGGTTGAAGCGCTCCACAGTTGGAGTATCGGCGTCTGCTTCGCAACAGGATATTTGTGGAGCAGCGTTATCTGTGTGTAAAGACGATCGGTAACGTCCTGCTCATCCTCGTCCTGATCTTTGTTTCTTAATTGTGTTTTCTGCGTCCAGCTCCTGTGATAATGAGGTTAAATTCATCAGGGATGAGGAAGAAAAGGTGGATCTGTGTGTTTCTGCTGTGTCTCGTTGGTTTATTCCAAAATGTGAGGATGAAATAACAAGTGGGAAAGTGGGAGACCTGGAGCCAGAGCGAAGGAGTGAAGAAGGAAGGAAGGAAGGATGTGGGTAGAGAATAAAAGAGAGGCCAAACAGAGGAAGCACTGAATAAAAGAAAGGTGGGAGGAAAGGAAGGAAGGAGGAGGAAATGAAAGGCAAATTGGAGGGGGAGGTGGCAGGAGGAGGAAGGCCCTCAGCAGGATCTCCAGCCGGCTGTTGCTGAGGAGAACAGAAATATCTCTCCGTCACACCGCGGACCCTCCACCTGCTTCTCCTCCGGCTTTATAATTAGCCGAGCCGAAGAGAAAGTGATCGCACGCAGCTTTCTTTTTACGCTGTGAAGAAAAATCTGAAGCTTTGCTGCGAAAAAAAATGTGATTTATTCGATTCCCAAGCTGAAAACAAGCTGAGATCTCTTATTTTAGATGTTTTATTAGTTTTGACAGCTTTAGGCAGGTCGGAAATAAGGAGGGAAATGAAATCTTCCACACCTGTCTCCCCTGGTGTAATAGTTTGTTTGCCTTTTTATATCTGTACAGCCAAATAAACACACCTCAGACCTCAGACTGAGGAAGAGGAGCCGGCCTCCAGAATAAGATCAGGTTTTCTTTTTCCACGGGGAAATTTCCTTTGTCCTCCAGCTGCTTGGGTTAAAAACAGATCGTCTCACATTAAGTGTTTTCAAGAGCAGATCTACTTCCTGTCACCACCTGACAACCAATGGATGATGGATTCTTCTCTGACTAATGTGATGGAGTCAACACTGACTTCTTCTCTGAGCTCGGAGGTTATCGGGACAAAAGTCTTGTGTCTTCGCAGCGAAACAGCGGCCTAAAGTTTTTCTCACCTGCTCTGCTGCCGTCTCCAGGATTGACAGAGAGGATGCAGAAATGAATTAAACAAGTATATCTACAAACAAAGAATACAAAGATTATGTGTACTTAAAAAGTAATCAAAATGTAACAATGACCCAAAATGTTTCAAAAAAATAAAAAATTAAAAAACCTAAGAAGCTCAAAATGAAAATCGATGAGGTAACAAAAGGAAAAAAAATTAAAAGGCAATAAAAAAGGTGTGACAAAAAATGCAACAAAAATACAAAATTGAATTTAAAAAAGAAATAAAAAAATATGTTAAATGTATAAAAAAAAATATTCTAATGTGGCCCAAAAGTGTAATTAAAAATTGTAATTTTTGTTTGATGTTTTTTTAAGCCATTAAGCCAAAAATGTAATAAAAATGTAATACAGCCCCAAATAAAATAATAAAAAAAAAAGTTTTAAGGCCAATAATGCAAAAAAAAAGTATTTAAAAAAAGTAACTTTAAAAAAGTAAAACACTCAAAAAGGTGTTGAAATTGATATAATAATTTTTTTAAAAAAAGAACAAAAAATGTAATTAAAATGTAATAAAGCCCTCAATGTGATTAAAATGTATATTAAAAAAAGCCCCAAATGATTTTTTTAAAATTTTAAGGCCCAAATTTAAAAAAATAAATTAATAATCATAATTTTAAAAAAAAATTGTAATTAGCCAAAAATAAAATGAAATCAATGTAATAAAAAATATGAATAAATAAATAAATAAATAAATAAAGTAATAAAACATGCAACAAAGCCCAGACTACAATAAAAAATACAGGACAACAAATAAATTTAAACCAAAATTTTGATTAAAAAAATCTAATAAAGCCATAAAATTTATTTAAAAATGTTGTAATATAACACGTTGATGTTATAAAAAAAAACATTTCATTAAACTGAAAAGGTAATTAAAAAAATGTAACAATGCCCACAATGTAAAAGAAGGAATAATATCCATAATGTAATAACTTGTCAATCATGTCACAAAAGTCCTGAGCCTAAAATGAAAATAAAAAAAAATGTAATAGAAACCAAAGTTTAAGAACTGACCTGACTTGTTTTCATTTTGGGCTGTTATAACATTTTTTATTACAATGTGTTTTACAAATTGGGTCGTTGTACAAAGGCTCCAACAAGCCTGATGGTGTGAATGTGTCTCTGTCAGCTCCTGGTGTTCCAGTTTAAAGAGTGACCCTGTAAACTGGAGACCTTCAGCTGAACGTGTCAGTGGATGAGAACATCAGAAATCCTGAAGAACTTGAATCTCATGTAAACATCTTTAGTTTAGTTTCAGATGACATGTTTCCCTGATCAGAAAACTCACACTCCCATCATGCAACAGGAAAAGCTTCACTGCTTACTGAGCCACTTGCTGTAACCTATGGGGGGAAATGTCCTGCTCAGGTTTTAACATTTGACAGCTCTGTTAGAACAAAGTGAGGAGGAGAAATGCTGAAAAAGGCTCTGATTACATTTTCCCTCTGCCGGTGTTTGTATGAACCCTGAAAGGTGTTTCCAGCCCGAGGCGCTGCTTAATTTCTGACCTCTGATTCACTGAAGAAGACTTTAAAGGTGGAAACACGATGTAAGATGAAAAGCGAAGCGGCGGCGGTCACGCTCTGCTGCTGTTTGTAGTCATTATGTAGAGACGCCTCCACCTCACACTTCCTGCCTCCATACGACGCCGTGTTTACTATTTTTATCATCTTACAGGAAGTGAGAGCTTACCGCCTCAGATTTCCCTGCAGAGGAAAATATTAATAACTCTGAACATTTCACGTCTCATCCTCAACAACAATATTTTCTGCTTGTTTGCTCAGGTTCCAAACTCCAAGCCCCTGCCCTTGCCTGTGGGAAACCCCGTCAGCAGCGTGGCGGTGGTGGTGGAGAGTGGGCCGGTGGTGTATGATGATGTGGGCGGTGACGAGGAAGAGGAGGACGAGGAGGAGGCTTGTGTCAGCGCCATGGACCTGATGGGCGCCAACGGTCAGTGTGATAGATAAGATCCCTGAAGCGTAGATATATGACTATAGAGATGTTTTCTTTATCAAAGGAAGTCTGAATCAGTAAGATGTGTCACCATGTGTCCACTCAGGGCTTCCGTAGTTTTAGTGAGTGGTTGAAAAAGTCTCCAAAGTTTCAGCTTCTGACTGGAGTGTCCTCAGACTCCACTTCTCTGAACATACGAGTCGATGCTCGCGGTGTCGCGGTGGCAGAGGTCTTTGTCACTCCTGGAGCGTCTGAACCGTGAAGCAGTTGGTGTTTTAATGATTCTGCGTCTCCGGGTCACGGCTCTGTTCCGAGTCGGGCTCCTGCGTCGTTTTAATGAGCCCTCGCTAAGATTAAGTTTCTCCACTTTACGTCTCTGCCTGTTAAACTTTAAGGCCCCTGACTCTGCCGCAGTAAAACGTCCTGAGCTGCTTAATTGATTCCTGTAGGGGAGCTCTTTGTTTGTACCTGTGGTCCTTTCACAGTGAGGTCAAAGGTCAGGGTCGGCCTCGGAGCTGCGGCTCTGGAGGTGGTGGAGGACGAACGCCTGCAGACACAGAGATCACACCAGAGTGACTCACTCTACATTTTACAGCTCTTATTGGTTTTGAATGGGCTGAGATATCTACCACTACACTGTAAAAAAATATCAGTGAAATTAACAGTGAAGCCAAAGTGTGAGCTGAAAAACAATTGTACAGCAAAAACATGATAAAATCATCATATTATATAATTTTTCTTGGTAGAAAGTTAAAATTACAACATGACGGTGTATAAATTTTGTTTTTTCGTCAAGTGGATTTGTTATTTAGGTGCTGCTTTCACTGTAAAACTATGACCTCACTTCAAAAAAAATACACTACATTTAAAGTTACTTTGAAATAAACTTTGATGTCTTATACTGAAGATTTCACAGCTAAACTGCACAGCAAGTTTAACTGAAAGAAATAGTGGAAATAGTATGCTGATTAAGTAAATAAAAGCTGTTGATTTTACTGGTTTGAAATGTAATTTGTCTGTAAAAAAAACAGTTTTAAACTGTAAAATTTACCTATTCTTTTGTTAGGCTGTTTAATTTTATTATTTTTTATTTTTTATTTTTTATTTTTATTTTTTTGCTAAATTTCTTTGGCAACCACAGCTGCCAGTTTTTTCCGTAACAACAACAACAGATTTTTTTTTTTTACAGTGTAGACACTGCACTGGACTTGTTCAGTTTGAATAACTACACTAAAAAGCTGAATCTGAATCCAGTGATTAGACGTTTTATTTAATATTGAAATTTTCTTTTTTTTAATTCCTGTTTTAACCAATCTGAAAATTCTGTTCTCTTTTCCTCTAATTCTGAAATTCAGTTTTCACTTTCAGTTCGCACAATTCAATCCAGTTTTTCAAGTCAATTTTAGTTCATAGAGACACACTTCACACGTGAAGTATTTTCTAGACTATAAGTCACTTTTTTTTTTTCAAAGTTTGGCTGTTCTTGTGATTTATTTATCAAAGAAATGAGGCTGTGTTCTGGGATATTGAAATGGAAATGATCACTAAATTCATGCATGAGGAATATTGATGAGGAAATATCTCCACAGCCCCGATGGCATCACACCCCAAGCCTGACAGCTCCCAGTGTTTTAATAAAAAAAAAGTTCACTCACGTCGTCTTCGCTCTCCATTGTAAACAGTTTTTGAGGATTTGGGTCACGAACTAGAGTCAAAACTTCGGTAACTTTTTAAAAGTGAGGATGATCATCAGACGTTATCCGCTAATTTAAGCTCACACTGCACCGGTCTTACTGAAAACACTCAGAGTAGAGCAGGAGAGGCGTGAGAGGAGCACACGTAGAGAAGAGAAAGTGAAACTTAACTATGGTCACAAACGTGGTGCTGTAGGAACAATGTTAAAACATCCCAATATACAAATACTACAGAATAGGATTAGTGCCACTAAAAAAGAAAAAAAAACTTCATTTTTTTTTCAAGGTTTTTAGTTTTTATTAATTTTTCTATTTTTTAATTTTTTTAATTATTTATTTATTTTTTATTTTTTATTTTTTGAGAAAAAATGTCAGAATTCTGTCAGAAAAGAATCAAGGCCACTGAAAAAAAAATCTTTTTTTTTTTTTTTTTTTTAAGTCAGAATTCTAACTTCTTTTCTCAATAAAAAGAAAAAAAGTAATAGAAAAAATTGATGTTTTTTTTCAGTGGCCCTAATCCTCTTCTGTAAAATACTTATCAAAGTTTTATCTAAATAGTTTTCTCTGGAAATACCGTAAATATACCAAATCATTCTAAATAAATGCAACTTAAAGTCATGTAAATGTTTTTTCTTTACTTCTCATGACGCATTTTTGACTTCTGCTTCTACTCTGGGGCGACCTATAGTTGGGAAAATACAGTAACTGCGCGTAGAGTTACTAATTTTCATGTTGCATAAATGTTCAGGCGAAGTCAAGTGTTTCCAAAGTGGATTCTACATTTTTCAACTGGGATCATACTTTAATGGATACCAATTCCTGCCAGGTACTGAACACCTGAGATCTGTACTCTTTGTCTTTTAAAGCTCCAGCTGCTCTCATTTCACAACTTTTTCAGTCTCTTCCTGGATCTGTTAGTCTGACTTTGAGAAATCAGCGTTGCACAGTTTCAATCAGGCTCAGATGTTTACATATAATTTTAGAGTTCAGTGTCAGTCAGACCGTTACAGTAAATAGATTTTTTATATCGTGTAAATTTGCTGAAAGATGGTAACAAACATAAAAGAGAATAAAAACATTTAAGTGTTTTTCTTGGTCTTTCTTATTTGGATTTTTTCTCAGATTACAACAGAATACTTTTTTAACCTTTTCATGCGTGTGTGTCCCATCCCTCCAGATTACGGCTTGGACGGAGACTACGACGATGGATTCTAGCCCAGGTCTTCTTTGGGGTATTTTCCCCAAACTGTGGACCACGTTGAATCCTGGAGAATCAAACTTCCAGAGAAACCAAATCGCTGCTACAAACGGGAGCTGTAAAGCTTCTGTCAGAGACAAACGAACATGTTAATGGAGGAGAAGAAGCTGCTGTGAAA
The DNA here is from genome assembly GCF_033239565.1 of Halichoeres trimaculatus. NCBI lineage: Eukaryota > Metazoa > Chordata > Actinopteri > Labriformes > Labridae > Halichoeres > Halichoeres trimaculatus. The sequence continues at coordinate 28,621,964 of NW_027437195.1, forward strand.
AGCTGAAGCTCAGTGTAGATTAGTATTTATGCCAAACAACGGAAATCCTGCGACAAACAGGAAGTGTTGATGTGGATCAAACGTTTCCTATGTGATCTTTGAATTTGCACTTTGCATTCTCGACACTATAGTGCTGAACGGCGTGCGCTAACTCCTCCAGTGCTTCCTTAAAACGATCAGGTGGCGTGAGATCAATCAGCTGTCTCCGATCAGTATTTATTATTGCCTTAGGTGATCAGAGGACGACACACACTGTGCTCTGCTGAAGCCAAAGTTTGCCCATGAGGTTGCCTTTAAAGTGTTTAGAGATTTTAATTCCAAGTTAGTTTGAGGATGACGGTGATTGATTTCGTTTTGGGGGTGGTCTTGTATCTTTTTTGAAGAGGTTGATCCTCTGTGATTAATTTATGAGCTTTTCTGTGTCAGGAAATGAAGACACATCCCCAGAAAACAGCAGATTTCATTTGTATTTAAACTTTTATGATTTGTGTGTTTGGAAAGTGTTTGGGAGAAGCGACAGATCGGTGCCTTTCCGTGTGCACATGACGGTATTAACGAGGCGTTTTGGTTCATCCCTGACGCCTCTGTGCTGCTGCTAAGAATCAAATGTTACATCTGAATTTTGTCGTGTGGATCCGATGCTACAGTAAAGAGTCACTACATGAGAAGAAAGTGTGATGTCTTTTCTTTCCCATTCAAAAATATCAATCCATCAAACCCTTATTTACTTTCCAAAGGACATTGAGGTTTGTAAATTCCCGTTTTAAGGTAAGAATGTTACAAGTTTTTCTCTGTGATTGTTTTGTCTGAATCTGTAGAGATTTTAGAGTCTCAAAAATACAAGTTTATAGCTGCCAAAACAGAAGATTTTAGACTAAAATCTGACCTCAAAAGAAAAACTCTAACTTTACGTCCCATCTGTGAAGCTTTTAGTTCCTTCTTTCAGGCTCTCGAGGTGTGAACTCTCAGGCAGCAGCAGAAAGAAAAGTCTCTTTTACTCGACTCATCCTGTACCAAACATTTACTGTGACCACTGACAGGTGAAGAAAATCACAGCATCTCTGTTGGTGACCTTAGGCAGCATATGAACGAGCTGCCTTTGAGAATTCTGTGTTAGAAGAGCTGGGCAGTGATTCACCTGCAGCTCAACAGCAAAGTATACTGTATCACCATGCACTCATACTCAGTAAAACCAGTTTATTGCAGTACAATTTACTGTATAGTGATTTTATACATTCTTACTTACTTAAAAGCACATTTTTCTTATATGAAAACATGTACCAAAAAAGAGGGTTTTATTGCAGGGTGTAGAACAAATAAATGGAATTTCAATTCATTTCAATGGGAAAACTGATTTGACTTATACATAACTTTTATGACAAGTTTCATTATGGAACAAATGAAACTCATAAGTCAAGGCACCGCTGTATATTTTAAATAAAAAGTCTTTACATATATTTAAGACGGTTACTATATTGATGCATTAAAATCTGTTTAACATTATCACTTTGAGTTAAACCCTGGCAGATCTGGCCTGGGGGATATAAAGGGGGCTCACCTTAACTAAAATTTCACTAAAGGCTTCCCTTGTAACTTAAATGTAACATTTTAGTATTTAATTTGTTGCTCTTTAGCACTCTGAGATTCTTGTAAAGTAAAGTGCAAAGTATAAATAAAAATGTATTCTTCTTATTATTATTATTGTTATAATTGTTTGTTTTAATTAATGTATCCAATGTAGAACTTTATTAAACTATTTAGACAATACAGGTGAATGATAATAATAATAATAATAATAATAATAATAACAATTTTATAATAATAATAATAATAATAATAATAATAATAATAATAATAATAATAATAAAAATAATAATAATAATAGTTATTTTTATTATTATAATTATTATTATTATTAGTTTGGGGTTTTTTTAATTGATGTTTTTTTGTTTGGTTTTGTAGAACTTTTTTTTTTTAACTATATAGACAATACAGTTGATCAGGCTGTACATAAAATTTGAGGCTAAGTATAATAAATATACTATGAAATACAATATCATACTTAAATTATAAGCATAATACATTCAATTTTAATAGGAAATCAAAATTAAATAAAAACAAATAATAAAATACAATACATGAATAAATAAGATGCATAAGACACATGGTATACAATTTTTGGCATATTTTGGGGTAATTGAAAATCAGTCTTTGACATATAGTTGTGTGCGTTCAATTATCTTACCTGACATCAATTTTAAGGTGGCTTAATGAAAAATTAAATTCTGTAACCCTGTCCCCTGCTGTTGGCTTGTCAAAAACAGAAAACAGTATTGTTGTTACCATGGCAACCACAGCAACTCTGACAACAACTTAACTGTGATGGCCTTACACTTTGGTCCAAGCGTCTCCGAAACAGCAGATTTTGTCGGGCATCCCTGGTCTGCAGGGGTCAGCACAGAACGGAAATGGTTGATGGGAGGAAAACCAGTAAAAACCAGTAAAACCAGGACAGGGTTGTGGACTGAAAAGCCTTGTGCAGCAATAATTAGCTCAAGGTGTTGACTTCAAAACCTCTACGTCTGAGTCTAAGCAAAGAAGGCCTGACATTCAAAATGATTGGTGCTGATTTATCAGGAAGAAAAAAACAAACGTAACTCTTCCAGTTTCTTTGTTGGTGCTTTAAACTCAACCTTCAGCCGGTCTTCAGTGTTTCTTACCCTCATTGTGTAACGCTGAACTCTACCTGAACCATTCATGACAGACAACAGCAACACATCGACTCATAACCTGACACCAGCGACCATCCCCGACATGCTTTTGATCTGATAAGACGTTTCTCTGGATCATTTAACGCCTGTTCACTGTTACCGTTTCTGGAGCCATTATTTCCAGAGAGATTCGGTGTCTGCGGGTGTGTGAGCAGCTTCTACAGAAACATGAGTCCCTCTTCAGAGTGGGAGGAAATCTGAAACTGAGGCGCTTACGTCAGATGATGTATGCCGAGCGTTAACACGCAACCGTTCCTCTCAGAGAGGCACACGGCTTGGCGTGAGCTGGAGGAGTGTGTGGATCTATTGTTTCATCAGAATCTGATCTCTGCTTCAAACCTTCAGCTTCTTTTGAAGCTCTATTTACGTCTTCAATCTTCATTTGTCTCCTTCTGATAGAGCAAAAACAATCTGCTCCAGTGAAAGAAAGAAGTATTGTTTCACTTTGCCTCAGTCTGGAGGAGATTCTGCAAACAGAGCAGCAGATAAAATCAATGGAGACTTTGCTTTCTCACAGTCTTGTTCAGACTGTTTTTTTTTTCTGCTTTGAAAATGTTCTCCGGCTGTAACTTTAACGGTATCTCAGAAACTTTTCTTCCAAAGCAGCGCTCTTTCACAAACTCAGGATTTTTGACTCCAGCCTTCATACATCCGCTAAAAGTGTCTGCTTTCTGTGTCTACCCACCATCACCAACAACGTTAAACATCTGTGGAGCCAATCTGCTGAATATCGAGTTTTCAGTTTGGGGAAAATGTTTTACACAAATTCTTTCTAAAAAACTAAACTTAGAGTCACTTCTGAAGATGAGCGATCAGTTTTTCTGCGTTCAGTAGTTTTCTCTCCCTCCCCTGGGAATTTCTCTCAGGAGAAGTAAAGATGAGGTCAGGTTCACCTCTGTGAGAGACGGTGTGAGGACGTAGTTTAGTGACTCCAGAGTAAAACTGTGAACAATCTGGATTTCATCATCAACAGGTTTTGATGTCATTGACAGAGTCAGATCTAAACCAAAACTAAAACTACGTGGATGTGATCATCAGGCCCTCAGGTATTAAAAACCTACATGACTCCCACATGGCTCTGTAGTGCAGATCACCGGACTCAAAACTGATCTAAAAAGTCAGGATGTGATAAATTGTATCATATCTGCATTAAATGTAATCCTATTGTATTACATCGTAACGTATCACATCATACAGCAATGTATCATACTGTATTGTACAGTAAAATACTGTGCGATATGGCTCTACTGAGCCATATCGCACAGTATTTTACTGCATCACACTTAATCATATTGCGTTGCATCATATGATATTGTATGGTATTGCATGCATTCAACTGTGGCATATCATACAGTATTGTATCGAGTCGCTTTGCACCGTACCTTATACTGAATCATATCATATCGCACTGTATCTTGTCGCACCCAGTTGTGTTGCACTATATCCCATTGCACTACATAACATTGCACTATATGTGTTGCACTTTATTACTTTGCATTATGTTTCATTACACCATATTGCATTGCACTATATCCAATTGCATTATATTTTGTTACACTATATGGTATTGCACCATAGTGCATTGCACTATGTTCCCTTTCACCATATTTCATTGCACCATATCACATTGCACCATAACACATTGTACTTTATCCAATTGCACTATATATATATATAATTGCATTATATTTTATTGCACTATATGTTATTGCACCATATTAAATTGCATCATATTAGATTACACCGTATGCATTGCGCTAAATTGCATTGTACAAAATCCCATTACACCATATCACGTTGCACTATCTCCAATTGCACTATATGTTATTCCACCACATTGCATTGCACTATGTTCCCTTTCAAATTATTATTTCATTGCACCAAATCCCATTGCACTAAATCTCATTACACCATGTGTTGCACCATCACATTGCACCATATCGCATTGAACCATATCACGTTGCACATTATCCGATTGCACTATATCCTATTGCATTATATTTTATTGCACTTTATGTTATTGCACCATATTAAATTGCACCATATCACATTACACTATATGCGTTGCACTTTTTTTCACATTTCACTATATCCATTTCACCATATCATGTTGCACATTATCCGATTGCGCTATATCCTATTGCATTATATTTTATTGCACTATTTGTTATTGCACCATATTGAATTGCACCATATCACATTACACCATAGGCATTGCACGATATTGCATTGCACAATATTGCATTGCACAATATTGCATTGCACCATATCACATTTTACTATATCCAATTGCACTATATTTTATTGTACTATTTGTTATTGCACTAAATGTTATTCCACCACATTGCATTGTAGTATGTTCCCTTTCACCATATTTCATTGCACCAAATCCCATTGCACCATATCCCATTGCACTAAATCCCATTACACCATGTGATGCACCATATCACATTGCACCATAACACATTGCATTTTATCCAGTTGCACTATATCCTATTGCATTCTATTTTATTGCACTATATGTTATTGCACCATATTGAATTGCACCATATTTCCTTACACCATATGTGTTGCACTATAATGCATTACACAATATCCCATTGCACCATATCACATTGCACTATATCACATTGCACTATATCCAATTGCACTTTATCCTTTTGCACTATATTTTATTGCACCATATTGTTTTGCACCATATTGCACTGAGCTATGTCCTGTTTTACTATATTACAATGCACCATATCCTATTCTACCAAATTGCATTACACCAAATGCGTTGCACTATATCCCATAGCATTTTATCCCATTGCACCTCATGACTTTCCACCATATTGCATTGCACTATCACTATCACTGTATTGCTTTTGTTGCCAATTGAGTTGACCCCTGATACTCATTTATATCCTAAGTCTTTTTTTTTTAAATCCTGCTGTAGATTGATGTTTGGGAAAAGATCAGACAAAGATATTTTTTGGATCTGCTGCAGGTGTTAAAAAATGTTTAAACATGGATTCGATTAATTTTTTTTGTTGAAACTTAAAAGGATAGGACCATTTTCAGAATAAGTAAGCCTTCCTGAGGCTTCCTTAAAGCGTCCTGACCTTTAACTGTCCCGTGGTTATAAAACATGGAAAATAAGAAATCCCAGCATTCACTAACCATGACTGGTTCGTTTGGAGTGCAGCTAAATTAGTCCTATTAACAGATTATTAGTCGGCATGAAAATGTCATGAGTAAGCCTGCAGCTGTCTGAGGGAATTATCGTCCCTTCATCCACGCCAACGTCTGAACCTTGAAACAGAACGGCAGCGTCGCCTCGAGCGTCTCTGAACAAAGAGATTGTAGAAAACTATTAAATTAGACTCCGAGTGACCCTCCGCTGGTGTCCCTTTCAGGTCCACTTTTCTCCTAACAGCGCCGGGAAATCATTTCATGCTTTATGATGCTCAGTAATTGTGCTGTCAGGTCAGCTTTCTGAGGCCCACTCTCAGTTTTCCTCCCACCCCGTCCTCACCCGCGTGCTCGTCTCCCCCGAGGGTCGGCTCTACCTAGCATACACGCCAGCTCCCCCCTCCTTCACTTAGAAGTTTCACTGAAAGTTAATCTTCTCCTCCGACACCAAACTTTTACTGTAACCTTTACGACGCAGCCCAGGGACGGAGGGAGGAGGAGGAGGAGGAGGGAAATAAAGTTGGCTGTTTAGTTTCGCAGTGTTTGTGACCTTGCCGCCCTTCTTTAGCGCGAAGGAGGGAGGGAAGGAGGGAAGGAGCCACGGGCGATAGTAAGGATTCCTTCCGCTTGTTGAAAATATCCTCTGAGCGGGTTGATTAAACAGGAGTAGCTGCCTTTTTTCAGCTGAGCCAGATTTTTTCTGTGGCTCTGAGCGAGACTGTAAGAGGCGACTCCTCCTCTCCTCCTCTCCTCCTCCTTCCTTTAACTTCCTCCCTCAGTTTCCTGTTTTGGTCACAACAAAGAGAGAAGCTGAAGTTGTCGTTCTTTTCCCCGAGGTTCCTTCCCTTAGCCTCCGTCATAATCTCTTTATTCATTGCCCTCCATCCATTAAACCCCAGATTCCCAGCATCCTCAGTTTTTAATTCCTCCTTCGCCATCAGCTTCCTTCCAAATATATCCTCATTTGATCTCCGGCTCCTTAAGGGCCGTCACCCACACAACAAAATAAATCGGAGCATCTAAGCTGGTTGAAGTTCTGGCCTCGGCGTGCCTCCTTTCCGTTGGCGTCCTTTATTTAAAGTGAGGATGGAGTCAGAGCGGGTTGTTGGCTTCACTTTAACGCAGATCTCTCCTCATGAATCCAGGTCTAATCATCATATAATGACTTCCTGTGTGTTACGCCTCTATGTCCAGCATCATGGTCCTGGAGTAAGGTCTCAGTCCACTTCCCCCAATCCTTGTCTTTTATTTCCTCCCCCTCCCCCTCCTCCTCCTCCCTCTGACAGCTGCAGTTTAGCCGCTGAGCTAACGTCTCCCCAGAGGTTTGTAAGTTTGTTGTTCAAAGGCACCTCTGCAGAGCGAAGCCACCTCCCTTACAAAGATTTGAAACAAATACTCACTTGACGTGTGGGTACCCATCATAGCAACACGATAAAAACACAGAAATCATCCTTAGAAATGTTTTTAGTTTCTTTTTGTTTTGTTTTTTTTTAGCATTGCAGAAGAAAGGTACTGGGCTAAGTGCAAAAAAATGGACTGATAGACCAAAAAGTATATAAATAAAAAGTAAATGATGAATTGAAGTTGATTTAAAAAAAAAACACTTAAGATATTTCAACGGTTAAATCCAGAAAATTTTCAATACACTGTATAAAATTTCACTGTAAAGTTTTAGAATTTCACAGTCGTTTTACAGCAAAGTAATTTTTGTTGTGAAGATGTTTTGTAACCATGAGTGAGGAGGGAACACAGTGGATATGAGACCCGCCTATATACCGTCATATTGCACAGGCTGGCTGTGCTCCACATGGCACTGACTGGCTGTAATGATAATGGACCAAATGGATTTAGCGCTTTTGTAGTCTCTCAGAACACTCAAAGCACACTGCTAGTCAAGTCAAGACAAGTCGAACTTTATTTAAATAGCACATTTTAAAACAACCGCAGTTGGCCAAAGTGCTGTACAGGCTTAAAATCAATATTAATAAAAACACAATCAATAAAACACGTTAAAGGTCTCATATTGTGCAGAAGTCACTTTATTAAGTCTTTTAGTGAAATGTGTGGGTCTTTGTCTTTCCTCCCAGCCCATAAAATGTGATATTTAATGACAAAACCTGTTCTTAGTAGAGCTTGTGAATGTAAAATCCTGACCTAAAACGAGCTGTTTGGAATTTGGGGATTTGCCGATGTCAGCAATTCCCTTTTTTGACCAATCAGGAGCAAGTCTGACCTATTTGGTCCACCGGAGCCCACTCCCCTCCTCGAAGAGCCATCACTGCTCTGTTTTTGGCTGTAAACAGCCACATAGCTCCATGCTCAAGCTTCCCATCTCAGAAGAAGACAGACTAAGTGTCTAGAGTTCATTTATCAGGAAATGTTCCAGCTACACTCAGTAAAACTGTGCATGTGTGTGCTAGTCACTTCACGGCCGACTGCTTTTCCAACTTTGGACAGTCCAACAGAGGGCTAGCCAATAGACTGGTCCTGAATCCAGGCGCATTACCAACCATCCTCCAACAAACCTGGGACCCTGGAAATGTGAGTATTTTAAATGCTGTGTGCTGTGGAGCAGATGGAAGAGCTTTTCCTCAGTGTCCTCCTGTCTCTGTGTTAGCTTCAGGATGCTAACTTTAGCTGCGGTTAGCCTGTTGTTTTAGCCTGTAATGTTACAGTAAACGAGCTTCTCTGTTTTCTAAACATTGTGCACTTGGAGCTCGTGGCACCGCACTCAGTGACGTGGAAGAGCGGGGCGGTATCAGCGGTGGCTCATTTACATATGGAGGCCACGCCCACTAAATCAGAGCGTTCTGAACAGAGGGGCTATGAGAGCCTGGAAACAATGCTGCTGTGCTTGATTTATTGGCTTTTTGGACCAAAACATGTTACTACCATTTCATGAAGACATCAATGATCCAGATTAAACTGCAGGAAAGAAGCAGAATGTGGAGACTTTAATATACTGTAATCCAACACAGTATTACTGGACATTTCTGCTTCCAGTCGTTTACTGTTGTTTTTACGGTGAAGTTTTTAACAGTGTTGTTAAAGGAAACTTTGGAAGACTGACACCTCTCCAGCTAACAAACTAACTTTCCTACTTTCAGTCGTACAAGAACCTGACCCTGTGACCTTTAAGTTCAAACCAAGTCTGTGCAGGCGGAGATCCTGTTGGTGGATCGAGTTTTAAAACTACGAACAGAAAACAGTTGGAAATCCCCTAAACCCACACTAACACTTTTAACACCCTTTCAAACCCTGCTTTTCACATGTTCCTGAAAAAGTTGTAACTTTTAAAATGTGGGGTTTTCTTGAATAAAGTGAAACCCACTTTCTAGAAATCTCTCTGCTTCCCAAAAGTGTGCACACTTTTTAAAGCTGTCAGCATTTCTGAGAATGTCCTTGCTGCCTCAAAACGTCCAGAGTCTCAAGGTCTCAAACTGTGATTGGTTCCCATAAAGACAGAAGTACAAGAACACACTCACACACACTCATATACACACACACTCTTCTCTCAGGCCTGGACCAGCCTGCCTCGTTTCGTGCCAGAGCCATTTTCCTAATAATCCCACCCTGCCTGCCCTCAAACTCTCCTCCCTGTCCTTCCTCTCCGCACTGCGTTTTCCTGCATCAGCATATCAAACTCACCCCGCTCCAATCTGCATCCCTCCCCAAACACCCCCCTCCCCCCTTTCCTGGTTGCCTTCCTCACCCCAATTATTTCCCGGGACCTTAGCTTGGAGGGATTCTCACACCGCGGCGCTCTTTGTAGCCGGGCTTCTCTCTAACCTTCCTCCACTGCAGGCGACGGCGTCCATTGTGTAATAAATATATGAAGGTATTTCTGCCGCCAGGTTTCTGTGCCGTCATCTGGATGGATGCTCCCAACAGGAAGCGCAGGGGTGGTGGAGGTTGTTCTTACAGTGGATGTACAGACACGGCGGTCCAGTGGGAGCATCTGAAGGACAGAGAACAACCAGGGCGAAACTTTCCCATCACCGTCTATCATATCGCTACCTGCACGATTTGATTTTTAACTTCTTAGGATGACGACACAAATACCAACATATGTATGAAAAATACTCTGCTTCTGGGAAAAATCCACCACATGACTCTAAAAAAACCCTCCTGAACGCCTCACAGAGAGAGCTGAGCCAAATCAGTCTGAACGGCGGAGAAAATGAAGAAATTAGTCTCGGCTGTGGAGCCGTCCGATGCACAGCGCTGGAGCTCCTGTCGTCCCCCGCTTCACAAACATAAATCCTGGACGGTTTCTGGCTCGGCGTGCGGCTCTGTAAACACACGGAGGACGAGCGGGAGGATCCAAATTGTTTCTCTGCGGCCACGGATGAGCCGTGTTGATGTATGGTCCCATCTCTGTAATTGAATTCATTAAGGAATAAGTGAACCCCCATCTGTGGAGACAACTCCCATGACAGCCATCATACACACACACACAAACACACACACACACACAGAGCCTTCCACAGAAGCAGAGCTTAAACGTGAACAGGTTTACACACACAGTCAGTGTTAATCTCTCCCACACGTGATGTAAAACATGTATGTAAACAGCTTAAACATTTTCAGACGTCTCTAACCAACGTAAACATGTTTCAAAGTGAAAAAGAGGGCCGGGACTAAAAACAGCATCCATGTCAGTGAAATCTAATTTGTGCTCTGATTAAACCTTAATCTGGTCATTTACAGGCAGAAAAGCGTCTGGGCAGCTTAGAACAAACCAAACGAGGTTAAAAAGTTTTCTTGGTTTCAGACATGCAGGTTCCATGATTTAAAAGCTTTAATTGTTGCAAAGTTCATTACAGAAGAAAATCAGCTCATGTTTGGTCACCTGGTATCTGAACCACAACATGAAACCGACGGCCAAAATATATACAAGATGTGTCTCAGGTACGGGATCTGTTGTGTTTCTTTCCAAGTCAACATGTCAACACTTGTTCCACAGTAGATATAAAAGTCTCCTGTTTCATGATGGATGTTTTGATAATAATAATATTAATAATAATAATGCATTTTATTCAAAAGCGCTTTACAAGACACTCAAGGACGCTGAACAAGATTAAAACAATCACCACAGTAAAACTGGCAATAAATATAAAATCAACCGTGAGGATCGGTGTGAAGAGGATCATCTGTTGTACAAAGCAGGACACTTCAACAACTTTTGTTTTGTTTTGTTTTGTTTTTTTTGTTGTTTTTTTTTTAGTTTCAACTCAATTTTTATTAAACTTCAAAAGTTTTCTTTAAATTTTCCAAAAAAAATTAAAATGTAAAAAAATTGTAAAAAATAAAAAAAATAAAGAAACAAACAAAATAAATAAATAAATAAATAATATTAAATTGAAAAGCTTTTTGGAAAATGTAAAATTTGCAAAAATATATTAAACATAAATGTAGAAATCTGAAAAAATTTCAAACAATTTTGGAATTTCAAAAATTGTAAAACAGAAAAAAAATGATAACATATTGGTAATATCTTTAAACTCATAATTTTTTGTTTTTTGCTAATTTTGCCACCGATCAAGCATGTATATTAAGCTGACAAATTGGCAGTTAAACAAATCCATCCACAGAGTATTGAAATCAGTGTTTTCTTCCAGATTAGTCTTTTTGTAGATGTAGTTATCCTCCCAGGGCTGTAAAACTTGAGGTTAGCCACAGGTGCATGGAAAGTTGGTGGGCTGTTGATGTTGTAGGAGGTGAAGTAGAGCGGTGGCAGGCTTTATTGACAGATGGGATGAAGATTTAGATCAACAAAATGTTAATTTGTGTCAGTCTTTGGTCACCAATACCCCCTGTAAGACATATAAAATTTCTTTGTTTCAATAGTATTCTTTTAAAGCTACAAGGAGCCACTGCAAAGGAGTCAAAGAGTCCCGTGGCCACATTTGTTATGACGCTGGCTGTGAGTTTCATTTCAAACAGCTACAGGGCGCTCGTCAGTCACGTGACCTGAGCTGTGTCTCTGATTGAAAATTCAAATGATCCTAATAACTTATAAACCACAGAGTTAGAAAAAATTCACTCGCGGTACAGTGTGTGCTGATCGTGAAATCAGCGTTTTAGACCCAGGCTGTTTTTGAACCAGGCTGTAAATATGTTTTTAATGCCGTAAAAGTCTGTTTTTAAGGCTGGGTGTGTACGTGACTTCTGGTCTTTCTGCAGTCAGCCTGAAGCGGACTCTCGATAAACAGGGACTTTCAGCACATCCGCATAGGCTTCATTTTTACAAACCGGATGTTGTCCCTTGGCCCTATCCCTAAACACACCAGACCTGTTAGTAACCTCAGAACCCTTATGACATCATCAGCTGTGTGGTTTCCATGGTGATGGGTCATCTCCATTAATTTACATGGGCCAATCAATGTTGGAAAACACTGAATATCTTGAAAAGTATGAGGGTTAAAAATGTGAAAAGTACATGTTCAGTTCTCCTGAACATGCTGAACATTTTACACTGTGAATGGTGAAAATTGGTGATAATTTGTCCGAGAAGTAACGTGCCAAAAACATACGGAAGAATAAGAAGTGTCATTTTATGTAGACAAGCAACTCCTTCTCAGTCGCACTCACCATCATGAACAAGAGGCCACAGAAAGCACTGTCCTCTGATTTTGAGATTTTGGTTTTAAAAAATCTGTTATGGGTGGTGAAAGGAGACGTTCAGAAAACGATTGAGGAGAGAAGAGGAGAGTGAAGGAGGGATGAGGAGGAGGAGGAGAGGAGAGCCGGCCTTCCTGTCTGTACGGCAGCTTGGTGTCAGACCTTCCTCTCCTCTTTGTCTTCCTCTGTCTCTTCAATCTCACTCAGCTTGTTTACCTTTCCTCTAGTATTGCCTCAAACACACACTCACACACACACACACACACACACACACACACACACACCTGAACATGGATTTTGGTTTCAAACCTTGAGGCGCAGAAATAATTGGGAAAATGAAATGTATAACTTAAAATACAGTTAGTGACGAGCAAACATTCAGCTTCACACTAAAACACACAAACACAAAGGACACAGGTGTACACCCACACACACAGGGCCACACACACACACACTCCTCACGCACACACACACGCGCGCAGGTGGGCTCAAGCACAGCTCCCACCCTGTAATTAAATTCTGTCTCCCACCTGTGCTACAGAAGCAGATCTGACTCCAGGTAATTACAGGCTGCGATAGAACAAAACAACACACACGCTCACACACACACACACACACATCCCCAAACCCTGTTAAGAGACGCCACAAAAGAGAAACGTGCAGCCTCACACAGATGCAGATACACCTGCTACAGAACAACACCACAGGGCCATCAAACACACACACACACTCAAAAACAAACACACACACACACACACACACGGGGGCTATAAATGAACCCAGCGGGGGACTCGTGTGGTACCGCTCTGTGTTTCCCATCAGGGTTTCACTGTAAATCTGCTGCCTGTCCAACGCCTCAGCGTCCTGCTGATCTGCACATGAGCACAAGAGAGCATCAGCTGATCCTGGACAATATGGGAAAACATTTCTACTTTACCTTTCTAAGAAACTTGAAATACTGTGAGGACTTTCATAAAAATGAGTACCTTGCTAATAAATCCAACGAAGAAGAAAAATGTGACACAGTTACAAAGAGCAACGATGAAAGACATCCAGCAATTCTTCACTAAGACAACTAGAGATTTAATCATGGCAGGGTTATGTGTTGTTCTTTACTAACGCTGCTGCACAGGAAGTGACAATTCTTTTGACCAACCAGTTTCTAGCTCCACCTTCTGGAGTCAGATTAGTATGTCTGGCCCCCCCGACAGAAAGGCACCAAAAAGTGGGACGGTACGGGTCGGTAATTTGAGGACCTGTCAGGAATTTAGTCAAAGGAAAGCCGCAAAATGCGAGCCGTACTGAGATGAACTGAACTGAACCACTTGGTGAAAATGGGGCTTTTGACTCGGAAGAGGAAGAAGACGAATTTCATAAATTATAAATTTATGAAATTTCAATGAGTTGGAAAATTTTTAAATATTTTTAAACTTAGAAAATGTGCAAATCCCCCCCCCTCCCCAAAAATAAATGAATAAATAAATAAATAAAAAAAAATTGAAATTCCAAAATTTAAAAAATTAAGGGAAAAAATGTAATTTTTAAAGTTTTGAATAATTGAAAAATTGTAAAATTTCAAAAATTGCAAGTTTTTGAAAAAAAAAGGATTTTGATTATTCACAAAAAAAAAATAAAAAAAAGAAATCTACAAAATTTGCAAAATCTTGAAAAAAATGTTTTTTTTCTATATTTGAAAAATCAAAAATTTGAAATTCAAAAACATTCAAAAATATCACAAAGAAATTACCAATATCTTTGAAAAAATTTCAAAAATCTCAAAAATAATTGGAAAACTTTGCTATGATGTGATGCATATCTAATTGAACAAAAAGCTTCTTTAACTATCTTTATCCATTGTAAGAAAATGAAAATATCTTTATTTCAATGATGTTTATTTAAAGCTTCAATGAACCACTGCAAAGGTGTCAAAGGGCCGCATGAGGCTCCAGAACCACAGGTTGAAGACCCTTGATCTAGATAGATAGATAGATAGATAGATAGATAGATAGATAGATAGATAGATAGATAGATAGATAGATATAACCGCTTGTAGAGAACAGAAAACGAAACTTAAGTATCAATCTCATTACTCAAGTATTGATCAAAACTGATCCCAACATTGGCATCAATATATCAATATTTTAGATTGGCTGTGGCAGTTTGCTGTGAACACACAAACAGGATCCAACCCGTACCAAACTTTACTGATCCTAGCCGGGCCACTTGGTGGAAACAGGGTTTAAGTGATCTCGAAAAGGTCTCACTTCTATAAACATGCCAGATCATACTTAACAATTATAATGAGAATATCCCGATACTGGTCTGCAAAGTTTGGCAGTTAGAACCAGGATCTTGAAGAAAATAAAGTTGGAGCTGGAGCTGGACTGTGAAAAAGCAGCAGCGCTAACCAGTCGTCTATTCATGAAGCTGTTTCTCTTGTGTAAAAGCTTTTCTCCTCTCAGTGAATTTCCATTTCAGGCGGTATAAAAGTTCTCACTTCTCAGCGGCCGAGGCTCTTCCTCTGGGCCAGGGAGAAATAAAGCCAGACTGAAAATAGCTTCAATGTAGGTGGACTGTTTCACGTAGAGCAGCTAAAAGGCAAAAGTTCCACCTGAGGGAAGGAGACGTTCAGGGAGAGAAGAGAGCTCTTTATTTCGCAGCCATCAGGATTTACTGTAACAGTTACCATTATCATCTGTGTCTAATTTTAGACTCAAACTCAAACTTTGGAGCAGCTTCTTCCTGTTTGTGCATGATAGCTGACTTTGTTTTACCTCTCAAAGCCCTCTCTGTCAGCCAAACTCATTTTGAGCTTCAGTCCCTCTGCCTGCTGTGTTACTGCCAACCTCATGGCCTGAAACAGCGCCAGTACACCGCGGCCCATTATTCCTCCACCGGTCGGTGATGCCTCCAACTCAGAGAGGATTCAGCTCCACATCCAGGAGGCTGAACATCAGCGATGAGAGGGTGAGATATGAAACACAGAGCAGAGGTTCAGCAGTCATCTTTTCCTGAGTTTGACGGTCAGATTAAACGCCATCAGGAGGAAAATGCACAGCGCAACTGTTTTTAAAGTAAAACCTGGATTCAGAGTTTGATCAGATGATGGGACTGATTGAGAGTCAGACCAGGGGCCTGTACTACGAAGCTGGATTAAGTCATCCAGGATAACTCTGCGACAACTCGCTGAACTTCACCGGATCTCCGTCATCCAGATCTGCTGTACTACGAGGCTCATTATCAACTCGATAAGTGAATCTGGCTGGGATCTGAGCGCGCACACATAAAATGGGCGTGGTTAGTGACCCAGGAGCATTGTCCACAATGGAGAAGAGAGCAACCTACTTTACGGCGGAGGAGCAGCAATAATCCTGCAAAAATACGAGGAGTACCACAGTATTATCCAGGCCGGAGGGATTGCTGGCAATAAATCGCCGACTCTGTGAATGCGTAAATTTCCAAAATGCTGATATTAATAGACCTATCTCATCATGTGACGACACGGGCAGTTAGGTCCTTATTCATTCATGTTGTCAGTCAGTGTGTGTGTCATCAGCATCATATCACAACTCATAATTAGATAGAGTCCACTTTCCTACAAATCCAAAGGAAAACGCTCATTACAGGCAATTTTACGGTGGCCCTGAAGTGCAAAACACAACAGCAAATAAACTAAACACAACGGCAAATAAACTAAACACAACAGCAAATAAACTGAACACAATGGCAAATAAACTAAACACACAGCAAATTAACTAAACACAACAGCAAATTAACTAAACACAACAGCAAATTAACTAAACACAACAGCAAATTAACTAAACACAACAGCAAATTAACTAAACATATTGGCAAATTAACTAAACACAACAGCAAATTAACTAAACATATTGGCAAATTAACTAAACACAACAGCAAATAACCAAACACAACAGCAAATTAACTAAACACAACAGCAAATTAACTAAACACAACAGCAAATTAACTAAACACAACAGCAAATTAACTAAACACAACAGCAAATTAACTAAACATATTGGCAAATTAACTAAACACAACGGCAAATTAACTAAACACAACAGCAAATTAACTAAACACAACGGCAAATTAACTAAACACAACGGCAAATTAACTAAACATATTGGCAAATTAACTAAACACAACAGCAAATAACCAAACACAACGGCAAATTTAATAAAAACACAACGGCAAATTAACCAAACACAACTTAACCTGCTCCGGACCAGGTTTGGCGTTCAGCATCAGTTACCGGGGCAACGTGTCTGGATAAAAAGAGATCTACATTCGTAGTACGGAAAACCCGAAACTTATCCTGGAAGTTATCTCTCTAACAGCTAATCCAGCTTCGTAGTACAGGCTCCAGGTTAACTGAGGCTGAGACACAAACACATTTAATAACTCACAGACGCCTCTGGTGTTTCAGTTTGTAACTGGAGACTGTCAGCCCAAAATCTGAAGGTCCTCAGTTAGCACGGTCACTCTTTGCTCCACAACACCGGTTGCTCAAAACTCGATAAAAGTTGACCCAACAGTGAAGAACTGTTTCTGACAACCAACCACAGAACAGCTGGACATTTTTAAGCTCCTAACAGTTTGAATTCAGAGTTTAAAGAACGATAACTCATCTAAATGAACGGAGCTAAACGCTGCTTCTGCCAAAATGTCTTATTTTACCCACATCAGGGTCCAAAATCCAACAGTTTTTGTCAGTCTTGGTTTTGTAGCACATTTTATATCACAATTTGTTGAGTGTTGATGTTCTTATTGCAGCACTATTTTATATGTCTGAGGAAACAACTGTTGAAAAATCAGAACAAGTTCTTTTTCTAGAGGTCGCCAGAAGTCAGAAAACTTCTGAAATGATGCATGAAAAGCTCATTTTTTAAATATTACAATGAAACACACACCTGAACAAACACCTGGTACACCTGTCTGTTATCCTTACACACTTAAACACACTGATGCACACACACATCATGTCAGCATGTTTGGCTCTGTTAACCCTATGACAGAGGAAGTGAGCGTTTCCTTCTGTCTCAGCTCCTCCTCCTCCTCCTCCTCCTCCATCCTCTGCAGCTGCACCTCTAGCTCCATTAGCTGCCTGTAAGCTCCCCCTCGGCTGATAAATCATTCATCCCCGGACTCAGCGCTCCACAGCTCCACGGCTCCACAGTCTGCGTGGGAACTCAGCGTTAGGAGCTGCGTCCTCATGACCTTGTTTTGACACGACGCTGAACGGCTGCTTGTTGGGACGACACCATGAGCCTCATCGCTCCTCATCGCTCCTTGTTCCACGGTTGTGCAGGAGCAGTGAGAGTGTGAGCTGTTTGTTGGAGAGTGGAGGTGATAATCTGTCTCAGCTGACAGAATAATGACATAAGAGCCTCAGAAACACGCTTTAGTGGAAGTTTCACCTTTTTTTGATCCAGAGAGGACGACGTGCCGTCCACACCGAGACGATGGTTTTGTATTTGTGTGGATGATTTCCTCTGAATGGATGCAGCTAACGCCCTTGAACCTGGCTTTCCCTCTGAACTCAGAGTTGATAAAAGCCTGAGATAAAACCCGTAACCTCTGAAACCTTCAGATCCTGGAGTCTGACTCCTCGTTACCCCCAGAGGAGCTTCCTGCGGCTGGCTCCCGTTGAGCCTGTCAGCCTGAGGGAGGCCCGCCGTGGGGCTCCGAGGCAGAGATGACACCCGTCATCATGTGGGGGAGATAAGGCCTGAGGGCCCGATCGTGTCTGCCTGACACTCCTGACGAGTCCATTAGAGCGGCGGGATGACTCCATCACAGCGCCGGAGCTCGCCACCATGGTTGAAAATACAGATTTTCTTCTTTTGGATGAAGTCGTGTTTGAAAACTGGACTTTTATTGAGTCACATGTTTTCATTTTCAGTCCAAGCTTTAAGGAGTAGATATGAACTAATGGCCATATTTATCAACCCTTGATTAAAGATACATTTTTAAAAATTCTTTCATCAATAATTTCACTTCAAAGTGCTCAAATAACATAAGAAATATCCTCTATCACATATTTACCCTGCAAAAACTGAATTCAGGGCAAGTGTTTATTACTTCCCATAGAGGGATTTTTTTTTTTTATCAACAATTCCCGATACGTGTGTTTCTTGGGTAAACGGCTCCCAGGATTGTGAAATAGCAGTGATTGGACAGAAGAGATCAGCAAGTGGCCAGATATGAGGTGGACAGACGTTTTTAGTCACTCGATGCTCATGACTGTATTATCCGTGGACACTTACCAGACTGTGACAAACCAGGATGTTAACATGTGTCAATAAATCAGAAACCCTCCAAACCAAAAAAAACCACAGAGTGCTGAGTCTGAGACCTGTTTCATAATAAAAGAACCAGAAAACTACGTCCAGAGTTAATCATTTACCTGCAGACGTCGTAGAATATGTCCAGAAATGTGCACATATTTCCTGAGAAATACCACTCACCGGCAGAGTTGGGGTCCGTTACTCAAAAAAGTAACGAGTTACCCGTTAGAATAGAATAGAATAGAAAATAGAATAGAAAATACTTTATTTATCCCCGAGGGGAAATTCAGAAGTCACCGCAGCATTTAAGAAAACAAAAGTAAGAAAGAGTATAGAAAGTGCAAAAAAATGTCCATAAGAAATTAGATGACGACATCCCGTCCACCACTCGTCCACCACTCTCCAGCCCAGCCAGTCTCCACCTCCACAGGGTCCAGGACTGAGCCTCCCCAGCAGTCTGTTCAGTCTCTGTCTCCTGGATCCTGTCTGCTCACAGCAGGCGAAGCTCCTCCAATGTGGGGCCGGCGTCCGATGTCAGCTCCGTCAGCCACGTCCGTGAACAGCACGATGCCGCTGGATTAGCACGGCTAGCTCGTCCATCCTCGAGGGGCTAGATCCAACGTTCCCAACAACGATGGATGGAAGGACAGGTCCACGTCGTCACTTCCCAGCTCACATCCGAGAACCAGCACGTCGTCCTCACCTCCTTCTCCTCGGCTCGAGGGAAATCATCAAGCCCTGCACTAGTTAGCATTGACATGCTACAGGCTGCTAACAGCTAATTTCGCATGTAAACAATGCAGCCATGGTTACATGTAGGATCTCCAGACAAACACAGGAGAAAAGAAGTAAAAAATATCGCTGAAGCCACAAAAAGTTTGGCGTCCGTGACCAACAATGAGCCATACAAAGCGATGATCCACTCCAAATACAAAGATGACAAAAAAGAGACAAAAAAATTACAAGAAAAAAGACGAGAGAGCTGCTGCAACAGGCAGCTACTTGGGCAGCGCCTGGCAACGGGAAAAAAAAAAAAAAAAAAAGGCGGGAAACAGAACAATGAAAGGAAGTAAGACTAACTGAGATAACAACGCACCAGAATGCAAAATAAAACAGGAAGTAAACACAACACATGGCACAAGATATTACAAAATAAAGTGAGTCTAAAAAGAAAAATAATCTGCTCATACTTAACTCTCAGTCCAAGAAACTAAACAAGTATCAGCAGTCCAGGCGTCCTGTTGTCTTGAACAAACTTCAAGCTTATAAGACATTTTTTCAAGTCAAATAAGACACAAACTCTGCTTAGAGATCAGTTTTTGTGATGTAGACCTGGACTAATGGTTATGTTTCCTCAATAATCAGATTTTCAAAGTGCTCAAAAATATGAAAAATGTCCTTCACAAGTTTCTCCAGGAAAGCAGAGACTCAATCATCCTGAAATGTTTCAAAGAAGTTTCGTTTTTTGTGGTTTTCCAAAATTCTGCCTGAATTGATAAGAGCTGTAACGAACCGTATTAAAAAAACATCCAAATGTAAATGAGACGTGTTTTTGTCTGATTGGAGCACGGCGTTGATTCGAGTAATCACAGGTTGTGTTTGTTCGCCTCGTTCAGTGATGCCACTCAAGCTAATGAGCGCTCTCCACTCCCAGCTGCCTCTGTTTGGGTTCACGTTATTTACCGAGCAATTAGTCATGAAGCGCCGCTTTGAGAGCAGGATGACTGTACGGCGTGACACACACATTTCCACACACACACACATGACACGGATCATCCCTAAAAACTGAGCTCTTACCTTCATTTCTCACTCGTTCAATGACACAGTTTACATTTCAGGCACGCAGCGCAGCGCGTACAGCGATGTGATAAAATGATCCTGTTATCCTGCACAATGGAGGGAGAACAGTGAAGGTCACAGGAAACAGAGCTGAGGAGGGACGGGACAGAATCTGGTCTAAAGTTCTGGTCTTAAAGCGGGTCCCATGAGCTCTCCACGGGGACGTGTTTCACTCCTTCATCAGATGAAAACGTTAATTGATGGAGCTCGATGATGAGACCTGGATCAGCTCCATCACAGGAAGCTCAGGTGAGATGATACTGAGCTGCAGCTCCGGCCTCGTGGTGACATCATTTTGTTATCTGCTCCCGGAGCGCTCTGATTGGTCGGCGCTCCCCTGGAGAGGCTTCTCATTACAGGCTGTTGTTTTGATATCTCCCTCCTCCAGACCTGCACTCAGCACTTTCCACTCTCTTAATTGACAACCTCAGCGCTCTGAGAAATGACACGGAGACCTGCCCGGCCTGTTAACAAATAAATCTGCTGCGTGCTGTACATTTACAGATTATACTGCGGCGGAGTTGCCTCTGCTTATTCAGACGCTTTAAAGCTTTAAGATCATGAAGCAGCTTCTGTCACAGGACGCAGGGTGGGCGTCAGGAGGAAGGAGTTGTTGATCGAACGAAGACATGCAAGACTGTCTAATTTTATTAATCTGAAAGTGTTTTTAGTGAAAACATGAAAGCAAATACAACTTTTCTGCCTCATTAACAGTTAAACCGTTTGTTTTTTAGATGCAAGACTCAACAACAGAACTTATTCGCCTGTTTTCAGAAAGTCTAACAACTCTTCAACACTTGATTTGCTTTAGCTTGTAGTTTAGCCTACAGAGTCTAAGCCTGAAGATCACTTGCCTTTAGCCTGTGTTTTGGCCTTTAGCTCATGTTTTATCCTTTAGCAAATATTTTAGCCTTTAACCAGTGTTTTTGACTTTAGCAAATGTTTTGGCCTTTAGCTCATATTTCAGCTTTAACCTGTGTTTGAACAATTAGTTGTGCTTTAGCCTTTAGCTTGTATTTTAGCCTTTAGCCAGTGTTTTAGGCTTAAAAAGGGTTTTGGCCTTTAGCTTGGATTTCAGCTTTTAGCCCTTGTTTTAGCAATTAGTCGTATTTAAGCCTTTAGCCAGTGTTTTAGTCTTTAACCTGAATATTAGTCTTTAGCTTCTAATTCAGCCTTTTGACAGTGTATTCGCTTTTGGCTTATATTTTGACCTTTAGCAAACGGTTTAGCCTATTGCCAGTGTTTAAGGCTTTTGCACGTGTTTTGGCCTTTAGCTCTAATTTTAGCTTTTAGCCTTTGTATTAGCAGTTAGTCATGTTTTAGCCTTTAGCTTGTATTTTATCCTTTCGCCAGTGTTTGAGCCTTTAGCCAAATTTTTTGGCCTTTAGCTCATGATGTAGCGTTTCGCAAGTGTTTTAGAAATTAGTTGTGTTTAAACCTTTAGCCCATGTTTTATCCTTTAGCTTGTATTTTAGCCTTTAGCCAGTGTTTTAGGCTTAACAAGGGTTTTGGCCTTTAGCTTGGATTTCAGCTTTTAGCCCTTGTTTTAGCAATTAGCCGTATTTAAGCCATTAGCCAGTGTTTTCTCCTTAAGCTTGTATTTTAGTCTTTAGCCAGTGTTTTAGTCTTTAACCTGAATATTAGCCTTTAGCTTCTAATTCAGCCTTTTGACAGTGTATTCGCCTTAGGCTTATATTTTGACCTTTAGCAAACAGTTTAGCCTCTTGCCAGTGTTTAAGGCTTTTGCACGTGTTTTGGCCTTTAGCTCTTAATTTTAGCTTTTAGCCTTTGTATTAGCAGTTAGTCATGTTTTAGCCTTTAGCTTGTATTTCATCCTTCAGCTTGAATTTTAGCCTTCCGCCATTTTTTTGGCTTTTAGCTCATATTTTAGCTTTTAGCCTGTGTTTAAGAAATTAGTCATGTTTTTATCTTTTAGCTTTTATTTTATCTTTTAGCTAATATTTTAGCCTCTAGCCAGATTTTTAGCCTCTAGCCAGTGTTTTAGGCTTTAGCAAGTGTTTTGACCTTTAGCTCGTATTTTAGCTTTTAGCCTGTGTTTTAGCAATTTGTTGTGTTTAATCCTTTGGCATGTGTTTTCTTCTTTAGCTTGTACTATAGCCTTTAGCCTGTGTTTTGGCCTTTTGGCAGAGTATTAGCCTTAAGCTCATATTTTGACCTTAAGCCTGTTTTTTAGTCTCTAGTTGTGTTTTAGCCTTTAGCTCACACTCTCGCCTTTTGTTTGTGTTTTAGCCTTCAGCCAATTTTTTTGGCTTTTAGCTCATATTTTAGCTTTTAGCTTGTGTTTTAGCAATTAGTCATATTTTAGCCTTTAGCTTGTGTTTTCTTCTTTAGCTTGTATTTGAGCCTTTAGCCAGTGTATTAGCCTTTAGCTTATTCACTCAGGTTTAATCCTGTAGCTAGTGTTTTAGCCTTTAGCTTGTATTATAGCCTTTTGCTATTATTTAAGCCTTTAAGTTTTGTTTAAGCTTTTTGGCAGGGTATTAGCCCTAAGCTCATATTTTGACCTTTAGCCTGTGCATTAGCCTCTTGTGATGTTTTAGCCTTTAGCTCACGCTTGTGTCTGTATCTTAGCCTTCATCTTGTGCTCTATCTCTCTCCTGTTTCTCTTTCTTCGGCTCTTCTGTCCTTTTTCTGTCTGACAGTTAGGCTCCAGTGTCCACCATCACTACAAAATTAATCACAGAAATCATTTTTCGCAGAGAAAAACACAGATCTCTCTTTTCTCTACTTAACTCCCTCAGCCAGCGTGGTGTTGGTGTTGATAATCTGTAATTTTTGTCTTTAAACATCTTAAAATAAAACTTTCTGGGGGCTTTTCAGGTGAATGTGACTCATATTAAGTCTAATCAGATATCTATTTTGAGAAATGTGACACCCAGTGGCTTAGATTCAGTTTCAGTAAAGCTGAATACACTCATTCGCATTCTCTGCTCTGTCTCTGTTGAATGAAAGTGAACTTACTTTACGTCACGTGTGTGTTTCACAGGAGGGTGAACCGCCAGCAGAACTTTGTCTCTCATGTCCCAGCGAAAAAACACAATTCGTCAATTACCGTCGTCTGCTCTGCTTTGTCTTGTTTTGCGTGTTTTTTTTCTTGTGTTCTCCCTGCAGTCATGAATATTCAGAAAAAGAAGATATTTATGGATGCTAATGAATATTCTGCACAAAGTCTGCTTCGCAAATTAGGTAGGCGGGGGAATTGGATGGCCACGAGGCAACAACATGGGGAAAAAATCTCCTGCCTCTGCATTTTAAAAGCTAATTTGATGTTTTTATTACTTTATTTTATATGCCTACAGCCAGAGATAACATATGAAGGAATGTGAGAGGGGGAGGAAGTGAATCTTTTCACGACGACAACAAGAGGAAGCTTTAAAACTGTGGTTCAGGTCACATCAGTGGAGGAGTGAAGATGCAGAGCGATGGTGGAGGTAAGAGTAGACGTGTTCGTTGACGGACAGTCTGATGAGTTTTTCGTAAAACGGTAGACGTGGACGTTTCTTCAAGGACGCTCTGATCTCAGCTCAGTCTCACGCCTCTCAGGAGCAAGTTAATCCCTCCACACCCACGAAAATGAGGTCTATTTTTAGAGCTTCATTAGAGCCACTTCTATGTTGAGACCCACGCTGACAGTCAGAGAGGAGTAATTGGTGTGTGTGTGTGTGAGTGTGTGTGTGTGTGTGTGTGTTGGAGGCAGCAGAAGTCATGTTCCTCTCACACTGAACTTGAATGTTTGCGCTGTGGACGAGCAGCTCCTGAATCACTAACGAGGACTCGTGGCGTTAATCAAAAGTGCCGCCGTGGGTGCCAATCAACATGATTACAGTGAGAAGCTGGGTGGCGATCGCTGCAGCTAAGCATGATGGGAGATGGGCACAAAGGTGGGGATGGGTCAAGAGCTTAAGCCGTCATCGACAGGCTTCAGATGTCTGCTTCAGAAACCAACAGGTGCCGTTTCTGAGATTTAAATCCTTATATTTCGATAGATATGTAACCAGTTTAAACATTGTTTACTTTTTTTTTTTTATCTTTAAGTTTGCGGAAATATCTAGTGGTAGTATGCATTCACCGAAATAAAAACCCTCATGTTTCTATGACATATCTCATGAAAACATGAATTTATTTATTTGAGAAAGACCAGTTTTTAAGAGATAGTATCTCAAAAAAAAACAAAAAAACAGAAAATATTTATTTTTGATTTTCCTGATTTTGTGACAAGCAATCTTGTACAAGCAGGATTTCTTATGATGCTCCCCTGCATGAGTCATTGCTGCATATTGTGCTAATCAGAGGTGCAGGGTCAATAAAGTGTCTTTTAGTATTATTAATAAGGGTTACATGAATCTGAATTATTATTATCATTATTATTTTTATAAACGTAAAGTAGGCTTTGTAATGTGTTTAAGTTAACACTTACATGTTTAATTTTTTTTCATTGAGATCATAGATTTTCAGGAATTCCTTTATTTATCAGATTCCTGATTTCACAACATAAAATCACATAAAAACAGGAATATTTTGTGTTTTCATGATATAGTATTCAATAAAACAGGAAATTCAAAAAATAAATTTGGGAAAAATCCTGTTTTTATGAGAACGTATCACATAAAAACAGGAAAATCAAAATAAATATTTTTTGTTTTCATGACATAATATCTCAAAATACGGGAAAATTAAAAATGAATTGAAAAAAAAATAAGACAGTACCACAAAGAAAAACAAGATAATTAAAATAAATATTCGCTGTTTTCACGGGAAAGAATCACATTAAAAAAAAAAAAAAAAATCTGTTTTCATGAAATAGTATGTAGTAAAACATAAAATTCAAAAATGATAGTTTTATGTGATACTATCTCTGTTTTTATGAGATAGTATCACATAAAATCAGGAAATCAAAAATAAACATTTTCTGTTTTCATGAAATAGCTTCTCATTAAACAGAAAATTTTTAAATATTTTTTTTTTCCTAAAAAAAAAAATAAAACTGTTTTTATGAGATAGCTTTGTTGTAAAAACAGGAAGATTTTATTTTCAACTTTTTTTTTTTTCAAGTGAATGCAATATGCCACAGTTTTATCGTAGATTAAACATGAAAAAGTCCTTTGTGTCTTAACTGGCCAAGGAATTTATACTTTCAAGAAAAACTGTTAAAAAAGCTAAAAGTTGACTGATGATACAGAGTCCTTTTTATTTTCATGTCTGTGTGTTGGATCCTGTTGAGAGGCCAAGTCCCGCCCTCAAACCTGATGAGCCAATCACAGAGTGTTAAGCTGTTCCCAGACATTCTCTGTCCAGACGTCCATTGAAATGCATCAGAGAAAGTTAGTTTGTGTTTGCTTTAAGAGTTTTTATGAGATTTTAAAAAATGGTCAAACAGTGTTCATGGCGTACATGTTACTCTGACACAAGGTATCCTGAGAGTCTGGGTGATGGGGTTTATTTTAACTCTTACTTAAACAACTGTGTGTGAATCAAATGAAGAAGGATGTCTCCATCTGTTCTAAGGTAAGATGACATCGCATCTGAGGCAGCAGATTGTGACTTTGCTGTAAAGAAATATAAACTTATCTTTAACACCCGCTCCACAACTGCAGTCTGACGGACACTTTGGGATATTCTCTAACATTAGCTAATGTTAGCCTAATGTTAGCTCCTAGCTGTGTGGTGTATCATGTCTCTTTGTTTGTTGGGAGTTAATTGGCCTTTTTTGTTCTAGTTTTGTTCTTTGGTGATCGTACATTATTGTTAGCTGTTGTCCAAAGGGCTCTAGTTGAGCTAACGCTAGCCTCTGGAGCTTAGCTTCATTAGCTTATCTGTAATAGCTGACATAACAAAGCCTGTCAAATGTTTTGCAGAGACACACACTTGGTAAAGATGGTAAAAACAACTTTGCTGCCTGGACAGAAAGTTTCCCTAGTTTTGGGAACTATCCTTTTTAAATGTGTTTTTTTTTCTCTTGTATTCCTCCTCTAAATAAATAAATGACATCAGTAAGAGTGGTTCCCTGTTTTGGGGTTGGATTCAGTAAAAAAAAAATCAGAGAAATGAGAGTATTTCAGTTACAATCAGGGACAATCTGTGTTTCCACCGTGTTTACATTCATAGCCAGGTTGTTCTCTGTGTGTTTGTGGCTCTTTGCCATCGCAGCAGTTAATTATCTTTGAGGATTTTATCACTGCTTTCATTAAAACAAGGCTTTCTCTGCTCTTTGTAACCATTTTTTCTGCAGATATACAACATGCACTCCATACCTCCAGCCTTTGCCATGGCGGTAATTAGTATTTGTTGAGTAATAAAGCCTGGAAGAATAGAGAGACTACAAAGGAAAGGCTGATTTAAAGTGGGTCAGAGCTGGATAATTAAAGCGGCTGTGCATCTGGCAACTTTTCATTAACAAGCCAACACACAGAAAAACAACAACAAGCACATGGCTGAGCAATAAACAATCCCTTGTCGTTCTGGTTGGTTACATAAGGATGGCACTGAGAGTCCACACGATAGAGATGGAAGATACTAGCTGTTAAATACCAGATGATTTGCTTTTCTTAGAAGTTTTACTTCTATATATTATATTCCCTTCCCCTTATTCAGTGGCTAGAGGTTGCAAGTTGGATTTGATCCCTATACCTAAACCGGTATACCAGTTTTATCACCGTCATCCCCTGGTATCATATGTTGCCATGAAATTAATTCTGCAATACCGTCATTACCGTGGTGAAGCATTGTTACACATAATTAAGTCCATTTAGTCACTTTTCTGCCACAGCTGTTCTCAAAATAACCCTTTAAGGCCAGTAGCACCGAGAACGTGACGTGGCTTACTAGAAGGAGTAAACATTTACCGGCGTGCCAAAAGTGCGCCTGGTGTGCATGACAACGGCTCCCCTGTTTTGGACACATGCTGCACATCACTTCAGGTATGTGTCTATACTCAAACCTCAAAACCAAAAATGTGACAACCATTTTTGAACAAAAGTAGTGGCATCAAGATAAAGATTTTGACTAACTGAATACCAATGAGCCGCAACATTTTTCACACGCTTCGAACCCTGCGGCTAAATTATGGATTTTTCCAGTCCATCTTTTTTGTTATTTATAAAATATATGCCAACGAAAAATATGAATTTTGCCAAGCTTTGACGGAGTTAAGGCGGAGTGGCTGCTGTCATATCAGTTGGTGCTTCTGCTAATGGGAAAGGACAACCATAGACCAGTGGTTCTCGAACTTTTTTCAGTCATAAACCCCCTGTGATGTGTTTTTTTTCTTCTGCTAAGTACCCCCCCCCCAACCCCTACAAGCACAAAGCAGATCTGAATGAAAAAAACCATAGCACTGTACTCTTAGTGTCTATAGAAAATGATTTAAAATTTATGAATTTGAACTCAAATTGGATTCAAACATTGATTAATAAAATGGTGATAAAGGATTTTTGCTTGGTTGCTATTTTTTGAATATACATCTTTCAATCTTGCGTACCCTCAGGGGTACACCTACCCCCGTTTGAAAACCACTGCCATAGACTGTTTAAAACTTGAACGAAGCCTCCGCGATGTCACCCGTCTGTTCCTGAAACCGTGAAATGAAGCCAATCCGCAGACGCAGCCACATTCACTATGACGCCGGCTGTGCGTTTTTCTTCAAGCAGCTACAGAGCGCCCAGCGGTCACGCGACCTGAGCTGAGCCTCTGATTGGACAATCAAATGATCCCAATAACTTTTAAACCGCAGAGATAGAAAAAAAACACTCACCATACAGTGTGTGCCGGTAGTAAAATCAGCGTTTTAGACCCAAGCTGTTTTTTGAACCAGGCTGTAAAAACGCTTTTTAAGTCAGTTTTTATGCGGTTTTTATTGATATCGGATATCAGTCCTATATCAGCAAAAAAACAAGTATCGGTATCGTATTCGAGTGCATCTAAAATCTCTGATATAAGCAGTTTCTGTTACCCATTGGTTAATAATAAATGGGTCAGTTTTTCCTCATACTGTTGCTGACTACTGTTCTTTGTTTGAATAATATCACTTAATCAAGCCTTTTCTAACATGACAGACACACTACTAAATAAGTAATAAAAGTATGCATGTTTTATAATGATATTGTATCGGATTAATATCGGTATCAGCTAATACTCAATGCTGCAGTATGGGTATCGTATCGGAAGTGAAAACGTAATATCGGGACATCCCTACTTACCGGATTTTGCCCCTTGGGGGAAACAAGCATTGTGCTAGTTTGCTTTAAATTTGTCTTTACCCTTCTTTTTGTCCAATAAACATGTATCTGAAAAATGCCTTTGATAGACTCTTGTTCTGAGGATGAAGCCTGAGCGCCGTCCAGAGCAACATCATATTGTTCTGTCAGGACAATTTATTGTTTTTGATGATGAATATATTAAAAAAAAAGTCTTAAATGATTTAAGAATCATAAGAATCATGCCTCAAAAGATTTTTCGTTTTCATTTGTTGTCTGAAAAAAATGCAATAGTGGCAGAAAAATCATATGAGTGAAATGTTATGTTTCATGCCACAGCCGTTTGTTTTACAGCAGTGTTTGGAGGAAAAGAAGCTCAGAAATCTTAAGTGCTTCATTAGACAACCTTACAAGCTTCAGAAAACAGACAGAACATACATTTAGGAAAACTCACAGGGCGACAATCCAGTAATGTTAATTTTAACAAATTTATTGGCGTCCAAAATGCTGTTCGTTAATTGCTCACCGTTTTTAAATTTAGTCTGTAAATATTCTTCATTCCTCAGACCCAGTTTGCTCAGCAGTATCGTTACTTTAAGCTTGAAATGGATTAAGTTTCTCTACCAAAAGCACATTGTGGGTGAAGACTTTTTCCACCTGCGAGGTAGGATGAGCACACTGATTACACAGAACAACGTCAGAATCCTGTTTTGAAAAGACTTCCCTTATTCCATGTTGGAAAATTGTGATTTACCGTTATCGCAAAATGAAAGAAAAATACTGTGATATGAATTTTAGGTCATATCGCCCACCCCTGATATTGCCCCACCAGTTCACTGAATCCTGCACCCTCGCCTCCTCTTGCTCGCTCTCACTGAGCATGCGGTGGCGGCGCTAACACAGTCAGACCAGTACATTTCCCATGCTCATATTGATCCAAAGTGGAGGCAAGTGCTTCAGGAAATAGTGAACGCTGCTTGTTATTGTTCACCGTGACGACTTCTCCATCGATCTGCGGATTATGCTCCAACTGTGGACCGTTGCGCTTCTAATCAGGGCGATGAAGTGAAGCTTTTTCAACAATAAACCCAGGAAAACATCTTTAACGTTTGATATTTAAACATACTCCTTCAGCTTCATTTAAATATATACGTATCCTTCTCATTTATCGCTCCATTAAAGCAAAAATAGCACAATTCAAGCAAGACGCTGGAGACTTTGATCTGCAGACAGATGAGTGTGTAACAGTGTTTGAAGCCTGAGTGTGTCCCCTTGAGATCTATATTTAAAACATGCAGAAAATGCATCTTATTCTAATTAGGAGGCAAATTATGGATTTATGGTTCATATACTGAAAATTAAAATAATATAAGAGTGCCGTGTCTTTGAGACGCAGGAACCTCCAGAGGTTTAGAAGAAGACGAAGGCCCAGGAAAACTAGACGTGAAGTTAACTACAGCTGTGATTCTGAAACGAAGAGTGTGTTTCTGTCCAAGCATGAAACCACCTCCTCTCATCTTCCTGTCATCTCCTCTGCTGTCTCCTCCTCCTCCTCCTCCTCCTCCTGTCGGGCCTGTTTGGGTATCACGGTGACTGTAGGGGAGCTGCGGCTCTGCAGGCATCTGCTCGTTTTGTTAGGAGCCGTGTGCAAGTAAACACTTTCTGCTCGCGACCATCTGTCCAAGCTCAGATCTGCATGAGAGCTGGCAGACTTGGCTGGAAGAGACGGAGAGAAGGGAAGAGAAAGAGATGAAAGAAGCACAGAAAAGGGAGAAAGGAGGGAAAAAGGAAAAGTAGTTTTTGATCGAGTGTTTATGTAACAAACATCAACCATCTCCAAACCAAATATCTCCCTGTGTCTGTCGTGACCTTATAATATGTGGACGCTGTCTTCCATCTCTGTCTGATGTGATGTTTTTCGAAGCCTTTTGTTGCCATAT
The DNA here is from genome assembly GCF_033239565.1 of Halichoeres trimaculatus. NCBI lineage: Eukaryota > Metazoa > Chordata > Actinopteri > Labriformes > Labridae > Halichoeres > Halichoeres trimaculatus. The sequence continues at coordinate 28,652,830 of NW_027437195.1, forward strand.
TGGAAGTAAAGAGGCGGGCTTTGAGTCTCGGCACTAACAGCCATAGGGCACCTGTATGTCAGTCAGGTGAGCTGTGCCTCTGATTGGTTGAACTCTTGATCTTAATATCTCCTAAACAGCCGACTAGTAAGTCCCCGTGCAGTGTATGCTGATGGAAAAATGTTGTATTCAGACTGGAGTCATGTTTTAAACCAGGCTCTAACTGGTTTCCACAGTACTTCTGCAGACTGCCTCTAGTGGACATTCGATGAACTGCAGTTTCCATCACTTGGTGGTTTCCGCCTTGTTGTGATCATCTGTTTCTCTCTATACCTGTGTAAGTTAATCAGCTGTTATAGATTTAGTCTTTTGATGAAAATATCTGTCAGTTTTAGTTTTTTGACCTTCACACTGTTAGTCTAGTTTTAGCAAATTAAGATTTTATCTTCAAAATCACTCTCTTTGTGGATTTTAACCATTGATTGCCAAATAAAAATGGCAGACTGCTAGCCAAGCAGCCTGCTTTGGCTTTCCAGGAAGTGTACTATAAAATCTCCCTGTTGTTATGGTGTTTTGTAACCGTGAGTGAGGAGGGAACAATGGGTGTGCAAAATCCTGCTGTATATCGACTTGTCCGGCAGAAAGTACAGGTTGTCTGTGCTCGAATCAAACTACAGCCCCACGAGTGGTGTTTTAAGTGAAAAAACAGACATACCAAAAAACTCATTTTATCTTTTTCACAATTTTAAAGTTGGCCAACAAACTTTAAAATCCACTGGGCACATGGTCTGTGCCATGTGAAGCACAGATAGTTGTTCTGGGCTGTATTAAGCACAGACGGCTGGTCTGTGCCATGTGGAGCACTCACAACTGGCCTGCGCCATGTGGAGCATAGACAGTGGTTCTGTGCTACATTGAGCACGGACAGCTAGTCTGTGCCATTAGGGGCTTAGATAGTCATTCAGTGTTATATTGAGCACAGACAGCTAGTATGTGCCCTGTGAAGCACAGACAGTTAGTTCATATTACGTGGAGGACAGACAGTCTTTCTGTTCAGTATTGAGCACAGGCAGCTGGTCCTTGCCATGTCGAGCACAGACAGTCAGTTTATATTATTTGGAGCTCTGTGCCATGTGGAACACATACAACCATTACATACTATATTGAGCATAGACAGATTGCCTGTGCCATGTAGAGCACAGACAGTTAGTTGATATAGTTGATATCATGTGGAGCGCAGACAGCTGACCTGTGCCATGTGGAGCACAGACAGTCCGTTAGTATCATGTGGAGCGCAGACAGCTGGCCTGCGCCATTTGGAACACAGACAGTCAGTTTGTATCATGTGGAACACAGACAACCGTTCTTAACTATATTGAGCACAGACAGCTGGTCTGTGCCATGTGGAGTTTAGATAGCTGGTCTATGCCATGTGGAGCACAGACAGCCAGTTCATATCATGTGGAGCGCAGACAGTTGGCCTGCACCATGTGGAACACAGACAAATGTTACATACCATATTGAGCACAAATAGCTGGCTGGCGCCATGTGGAACACAGATAGCTGGTCTGTGCCACGTGGAGCATACACTCTTTCTGTCTCATTGTTTCACAACTTATCCTGTCATTTCACACATACACATCTACATTACTCACTTTAATAACACATAGTTCATTTTAGCATTCTTTAAATATTCCTCACAGCCCTTGTGTGAGGTTATAACAGTTTACTGTCTTCATCTACGATAGTGTCAAATGATGTTTTTCTGTCATAAAAAGGAGTATCGGATAAGACTTTGTGTTCTTCACCATGAGAAAAATCTTTGTTGGGAAAGGTTTTTTTTTTTTTACTTGAGCAGTTATAAATCCTATGAAAGCACTAGCTGCTTTAAAAATCCATGGAGATGTGTCCCTTTTTTATTTATTTATTCATGTTTGTCTGAGTACGAGCTGGAAACTGAGAGTCTCAGTTTCCTATTGTTCAGAACAGAATGGAGCAGGTTTTGGACGTGTTTATGTTGAAGATGCGGTCCAGAAATGGAGCCTGTGAGTGGGCGTTGGCAAGATGCAGCTCTGCAGGGAGATGTGTTTAAATATCTCCATTCACCAAAGGCTGGGAGACAATGTGCATCATGCTCTATTTTTTAGATAAATGAAGTTATTCTTTGACAAAGGTTATGCTAATTCTCCCTGATAAACACAGCTTCTGATTGGCTGAGGGGGAGCTAAGATAAACACATGTATGAGACAAGGAAAACACGACCAGCTGTGACTGTCCGACTCAATCACACCCATGATTTTAGGAAAACAGCCGTGATGTTTCTCTGTTTTAAAATCTGATATTTTGGTATCAATCACAGTGAAATCAAAACAGTTTGAGGAAAGTGAGAAAGTGAAGGAGAAGCTGCAGAATTAGCAGAAAGGCAATCTGCCAAAATCTGATCAGATCTGTAGTCTGTGTGTTTACGTCGTGACTCCATCTGCTCGTCTTTATGACGGGTGTTATCGGCCCGTCTGTGTGTTTATCAGCGCTCAGATACACAGAACAAAGGGCAGGAAACACAACATGTTGATGAGGTGAACTCCCCTCCACACTTTTCCACCCACAGCTCAGGCTTTCAGATAATCTCTGGATCAGGTCCGAACATCTGCCCACACTTCCTGGACCGGCCATGTTTACTCTGATGTAATTAACTGTTTTTCTCAGTTATCCATAAAGGAAGGAGGAATAATCCGTTTTTGTTGATTGCTAATCAGGACGCTGACTTTGAAAGGGAGCTCTGCAGATCGTTTGCTCATCATGATGCCGGACGAGGATGCTCTTTCTCAGCAGGTCAGACTTCTTCACCTGGCTTCACTCCTCTTTTTCCACTCTTTTCTAACCCACTCCATCACCCGGCCTGTGTACCTGTTTGCCTCTTTATCCTTTGAGCTGCTGATGTGCTCTGAATGATCCGGCTCCATCTGCCCTGACCTTATTCTGTCTCTCTATCCTTCAGCCAGTCCATCACTTCTTCAGTCTGCCTGCCCGTCAGAATCACAATCACTGGTTTTCCTCCAGGACCACATGTGAGGAATACAGAAGGAGCTGACTCAGAGCTGAGATGCTAACACCTCAAGAAAACATGGTTTATTATTATTTTACAAATATCTTTATCACTGAAACTCCAACGAGCACCAGGAGGAAGTTTGGGTCTTTGGAAGACTTTGATTTAGAATAACTTTAGGCGAGTTACAGCTTAAAGACTCTTTACTTACATCAGATTTGTGCCTTTTCAGCCTCTGGATGTAAACCTTTATTTTACTTACTGTCTCTTTAAGCACCATTCTCCACTCTAGAAGCCTCCTCCACTGCTGCCACGCTTCAAAGTCCTGTTTTTTTTTTCAGTAAATCTCAAGTTCAAGTTTAGTCTTGAGTCCCTAAGATTCAAGTCACCAGAAGAATTAGAATAGAATAGAATAGAATAGAATAGAATACAATACAATACAATACAATACAATACAATACAATAGACCTCCACAGGGTCCAGGACTGAGCTTCTTCAGCAGTCTGTTCAGTCTCTGTCTCCTGGATCCTGTCTGCTCACAGTAGTTAGCTCTGTTAGCCATGTCTGTGAATAGCATGATGCTACTCTGCCCTCTGGTATTCCCTCTGTTGCTGGGTTAGCACAGCTAGCTCGTCCATCTTATTGGAGATAGATCTTACGTTCCCAATAACGATGGATGGAAGGACAGGTCCATGTCGTCACTTATTAGCTCACACCACACACTTTGTGGGAAACATCCGGCCTTGCACCAGTTAGCATCGACATGCTACAGGCTGCTAGCAGCTGATTTCACATGTAAACAATGCAGCCATGGTTACATGTAGGATCTCCAGACAAACACAGGAGCAAAAGTAGTAAAAATATCACTGAAGACAAAACCAGTTTGGTGTCCATGACCAACAGATGAGCCGTACAAAGTAATGATCCACTCCAAATGCAAAAATGACGGAAGAGACGAAAAAATAACAAGAAACAGACAAAGAAGAGAGAACTGCTGCAACAGGCAGCCACAACCAACATAGCGGTGCCTAGCAACTGATTAAGGTCTGATTCAAGTCCTGTTTATCTCAGTCCAGGTGCTGGTCAAGTCCTGCTGCTATCAATATGAGTCCAACTCAAAGTGCCGTCCAAGTCCAGCCTTGCTTTTCACAGTCCAAGTCCCAGTCTAGTCCTGCTTATCTTAGTATTAACCAAAGTCCAAGTTTAGTCTTAGTCCTAGTTCTGGTCTTTTCTGCTCATCTCAGCCCCATCCAAAGTCAAGTCCTGTTTTTCTCAGCCCAAGCCTGAGACAGTATTTATATGAGACCATGTTTAAGTTCTAGGCTGAGCCAAGTCTTGCTAGTCTCTCTAAAAATCAAAAATTCAGTCGGCCTATCTAAGTCCCTATCCAAGTCAATCCCACGCCAATTCAAAGTCACGACCTTCTTATCTCAGTCTGAGTTTTTGTCCAGTCCTGCATATCTCAGTCTGACTCCAAGTCAAGTTCTGCTTGAGTACAAGTCCTAGTTTAACTTTGCTTACCTTAGTCTAGGTTTAAGTTGAGTCCTGTTTATATCAGCCCACTTCCAAGTCTAGTCTTTCTTATCTCACTTTGAATCAATGTCAGTCCTACTTCAGGTCTAGTCCCGATTTTCTCAGTCTGAGTCCGAGTTAATTTCATCTGGAGTCTCTCATTGACCCTGAAACCAGCAGCTCAGACCGGACAGGATCAGACCCCTTTACTCTCAGGGGTCTCTTTATTTATTCTCAATGAGTCAACAAAGACTCTAATAAAGAGCTGATGTGTTGATAATCTCTCTGCTCTTTCTGGTGCGTTATGTAACAAAGTCAAACAGCAGAGAGGAGGAAAAATCTCCAGCGAAGGTGTGGAGGAGTTTTGACACCGTTTCTGACAGAACCAGAATCTTCTGTTGTGGTTTTTAATGTAGAGAGAAGTTGAATGTAGAGGTTTGAGCTTCCAGAGTGGACTCAGAAAGTAATAAAAGACGTTGCTTTCCTGTTTGGAGTGATTCTGTCCAAGCTGTCCACATATTTGATATTCATGGAGGGCCGAACACAGCCCCCTCCTCCTCCTCCTCTTCCTCCTCCTCCTCCTCCTTTCTGTACCAGTTCGGGGGCGAGGCAGAGGATCAGCCAGGATTTCTGAAGTGTCTGTTGTGTTGCCATAGATAGAACATGCCAGAGGCTCTGATGGATAGATAGCTAACAATTCATCTCCCTGCAGATGGGACCCCCAGACTGGTAAACCCAACGCCCACGTCCCCTGCTCCCCTCGCCTCCCCTCCCACGCTGTCTGTCTGTCTGTCTGTCTGGACGAAGGGGAAGGGGAAGCTTCAGCGTTTCTGCCCCGGGGGTTGAAAACACACACTAGGAAGATGCGTAGCGAAGCACGAGGACGGTAGGAACATGTCTGCTTTTTATTTTTAACAAGGGATGAAAAATTAGCTTCCGGCCAGGATGTCTGTAAACATCCACGATGCCAAGTGTTTGTGTGTTTGAACCAGCAGCTCTGGTACAGGAGAGTTCATGTACACACACACACACACACACACACACACACACACACACACACACACACAGTCAGCCATGCCTGGAAGGAGAGACAACAACCCAAACATGCAGCTAACAACCTGTTTTCACAGAGACTGACTCCGTACAGGTGAACCTGACAGACTGTAACTGGTCATAGAAATGTTTTCATCAGGTTTGATGATGATGATGTTTGTTAAACGTTATTTTTAATGAGTTACTTAGAAAACAAGTTACGAAAAAGGGTTCCTGTATGTGTCGTACAAACTCAGAAAAACATCCAATCATACAAAATAAAACACATTTATATTTACTGTTAAAAGATCAGCTGCTTTGGCTTGGTGTGTGTGTGGTTTCTGGTGTTTCTGCAGGCAGCCCCTTGTGGACGCTTGGTGAACTGCAGTTTTTAACACTTTTGCATGAGCTTCATATTTTTGGACCAGAGGTTGCTGCTTGATCAGACTGCATCACTACCTGACTCTACCCCCTGACATATTTTACAATCCTGGAAAAAAATACACCAGAACGGCAGCTGTCAATCATCGTTTAACGTGACGTAAAACTTAATTTTTAACCTCTTATAACTAATGACAACAAAACTTTTCAGAAAAAAGAGGACTTGAATACAAGGCAGCCAAATTATATCTTCAAATCACCACAACAATCAGACGTGAGAAACATTTCCACCAGGTGTATTCATTTTTTAAAGTTTGACCACAGCCCATCTGGAATGACTGGGGAGATGGATTTTTTGACCTATGACACAGCCAGCCACCAGGGGGAGCAGTTTAATATTTAGGGTTATATGTTAAATTTTTACGCAAGAGCTTTTATAGTGTGCTAAATTTAATGTGAAGTGTTAAAGAAAATACAGACATGCACCGATTTTCTTAATTTTGGGGGGATCAGTGATTGACCCATCCTTACATATGAAACTGATCTTGTGTACCTTCGGGAAGGTCTGACAGCCAGCCATTGTTGCTGTTTTGCTCTGACACCTAAAACTCAGGACACTGAGTTTGATAACAATGACTTTCAATAAAAAGAGATTGGAACATTCAAGATATATGCTGTCAGTTAAAAAAAATAAAAATCAGTATCGGCCTAAATGGGTGTCGGCAGGTCAGGCTTTTTAAATATCGGTGATCGGCCTGAAAACTGTGATCTGTGCATCCCTAATAAACTACAATATCATTACTCAGTCAATATTTATTTAGTTTATTTTAATAATTATTACGTCCTCTGCCTCATTATAATTATTCTCTGCTCCCCTGCCCTGGATTTCCTTCTCCTGCCGTCTAACAACTTTAAGCTTTTCTAACTTGAGCTCAGTAGATAAGCCTGATGAATCTGACAATTTCAGGACTGAATTGGTGCATCCCTAATGCCAAACATCTGCATGTTTTAGATTAGCTGATTTTGAAGAAGAGAAGAACACTTTGAATGAGTTTGGATGACATATAATATCAATTTCTCGGATGTTAAAAGGCAACTAAAAATCATTTTAAGATTTAATTTAGAACTTTAAGTCAGAACTGTGCAAATCCAGAAAAAGAAACGGATACTTTTAGTGATGAAAATGATGCTAGATATTATTTGAAATATCTTCCTTAGAAGAGGATGTTACCCTAATGATGATCCTCTCCTCAATCATAGGTTTGTCTTATTTTGAAAGGTGTTTTCTGGATGTCTGTGCACCACTTCCTGTCTTGCTCGATCTGCTTTTTATAAATTGATGCTTCACAGATCCTCATAGCTCCAGCCTAACAGAACTAGGACACAGCTGGAGTAAGTCTACACATTAACTTGAATAGAAAACCAATCTGATCGGCTGCCATGATGGGACAAAGATCATCCAAAACTTAAAAACACAACATGAGCACCAAATGTTGGTATTAAACCGAACTAAGTTTTGGATTTGAAGTAAACATCTGCTCACACAGGAAGCTGTTAAAGTGGAGATGTTTGTGTTGATTTAAAAGCCTGAATCATTTTGAGTATTTTGTTAAAAAAAATGTCTATTTACATATTTTCTGCCTCCTAACTTTTTTCATGCGTCTGGGATTGAAAAACTTGAGACAGGATGAAAAACTCTGCAGAATGAGCTGATTCCTGCCTCTGAAGAGATGTTTGTTATTCCTATGGAGGCATATATTGTGACACAGTTAAGATTCAGCATATGGCTCCATTACAACAAACAAAATTAAAATTCTTGGAGCATATCTGCCGTCTTTGTGCAGAGCAGAGAGCAGATGCACCTTCATCTTAAAGCTCTTTAACAGCTCCAGTTGATGGAGCTTTCCTCCAGCACACTTTCTCCTCCTCCAAGCCTTCTCATCTGTAACTGGTCACTGTTAAACTTATTTAAATTCAGTCCAGGGAGGGGGGATCATGGCCGTCTTTCACTTTCAGTCTCCCTCCTGCAACTGATGGCTAACAAGGGCTTAAGTTTTCAAATCTGCGCTAACAAGGCCGGTGCCATCCCGAGGTTTGGGGATTTCATTTGGCCTGGAGGTAAAAAAGGCTGACTAATAACCAAAAACAGAGCTCACTACCCCCGCCAACATGCCCCGCAGCTTTATTTTCCTACTTCACCGCTCATTTGTTCAGGACAGGTTGGGCTGAGCAGGAACATCTGTGGGTAAATCTGCTTTTTTTGAAGTATGTAGTGAAAGTTGGAGCATATAAAAACTTTAGACTTAAAAAAAAAACCCGATATTGTAACACTTTGCATTCACCTTCAGCCAAATTCAATGTTTGTTTACATCCGGTTACATTTAACCATTCAAATCCCCATTTTGTAAACAGCTTAGCTTAGCTGGCTTTACTACCACAAAACAACCCTGATCCCTCTGCTGTGTTTACCCTCCTATTAAAGCTGCATTTCAGCCTCTCACACACTCTTTCATTCAGCCACAGCGCAGAGCCGTAAACAGAAGATAATACTCAGTCACTGTCAGAAAAGCCTCCTCACACCCTGCTCTGTAATTATTCCCTACGACCATTACGGGCACTCGGGGATAAGACGGAGAGGATGTGGAAATGTACGACATTACTCGATGTAAAAATCACTACATGAGAGGGTGCTCCTCTAACAGGAGCTTTAAGTGTTTTAGCCTTCAGCTCTGGAATAAATGTCACAGAGGACTTCGTGGAAATTGTTGCACTAAATGTCACAACGTGGAGAAGTGCAGACTGTAATGAGGAGGGACTCTGGAGTCTTCTCTTATTGCAGATTTGTGCTTGAAAACCTTCATTTCAGTTACTGTCTCTTTAAGAGCCATTCTCCACTCTAGAAGCCTCCTCCACTGCTGCCATACTACAAAGCCCTGTTTCCTTATTTAGAGAATGAGGAAATGCGGCCACGTGTTACACCCTCAGATGTGACCAGGAAAGTTTGGAAAGGGACAAAATTCTCAGTTAAAAGTTTCTTCATCAAGTCACCAAACCTCAAGTTTGTGTTGAGTCTCAAACTCTTGGGATTCAAGTCCAAGACGAGTCCAAGTCACCCTAAGAGTGAAGGTCAGATCCAAGTCCTGTTCATCTCAGTGTAAGATGGAGTCCAGGAACACCTCAATCAAAGTCCAGACTTGTTCATCTCAGCCCAAGTACTTGTCAAATCCTTCTATTATCATTTGGAGTCCGAGTCCTGCTTATCTTAGTCCAAGTCCCACTAAAGTCTTGCTTATCTAGGTCCTAGTCTAAGTCAAATCCTGCTTGTCAAAGTTCCAGTTTGAGTCTGAGCAAAGTCCAGACCTGCTCATCCCAGCCCAAGTACTTGTCAAGACCTGCTACTATCAGAACAAGTCCAAGTGCTGCTTGTTTCCATCTGTGTTTAGTCCTGTTTATGGTAGTCCAAGTTTGACTCAAGTCCTGCTCATCTCAGTCCCAGTCCAAGTTGAGTCCTCCTTATTCCGGTTCAAGGCTGAGCCAAGTTTTGTGTGTCCTACTGTAATCACAAAACTGAGTCTGGTCTATCTTAGGCCAAGTCAGTGTAGAATCCTGCTTGTCCCAGTAAGATCAGATTCAAGTCCTGCTCATCTCAGTCCAGGTCAGGGTCATATAATGCTTTTCTCAATCCAAGTCCAGACCTGCTTCTATCAGCCCAAGTAGTTGTCAAATCTTTCTACTGTCAGTCCACGTTTTGCTACAATCAGTTGGAGTCAGAGTCCTGCTTATTTCTATCCAAGTCCAGTCCTGCTTATCTAGGTCCTAGTCCAACTCAAGTCCTGTTTATCTCTGTTCCAGTTCAAGTTAAATCAAAGTCCTGAAATGCTCAACCAAGCCAAAGTACTTGGACTTGACAAATACTTGTTGCTGCTAGAAATAAGTTCAAGTCCAAGTGCTGTTTATCTCTATCGTAGTTCAGTCTTGCTGGTCTGAGTCCAAGTCCCAGTCAAGTCCTGCTCAACTCAGTCCAAGTCCCAGTCAAGACCTCCTAATCCCAGTTCAGATCTCAGCCGAGTCTTGCTTCACTTACTCTGATCAGGGTCCGGCCTATCTTAGGCCAAGTCAGAGTAGAATTCTGCTAGTCTCACCAGGACAAGTTTCAAGTCCTGCTAATCTTAGTCCTAGTCTGACTCAACCCTGTTCATCTAAATTTAGTCTAAGTCGAGTCCTTCTTACCCTACTACAATAACAAAACTGAGTCAGTAAGGTCAGATTTAGCTTCTTGTCACCTCAGTCCAGGTCAGAGTCATTTAATACTTATCTTAGTCTAAGTCCAGACATGTTTTTCCCAGCTTAAGTACTTGTCAAATCCTTCTTCTATCAGGCCAAGTCCCAGTCCTGCTACTATAGATTGGAGTCAGAGTCCTGTTTATTTCTATCCAAGTCCAGTCTTTCTTATCCTAGTCCAAGTCCCACTCAAATCCTGCTGACCTTGGCCCTAGTCCAAGTCAATCCTGCTAGTCTCACTTCCAGTTCAAGTTGAATCAGAGTCCGTACCTGCTTATCCCAGCCCAAGTACTTGTCAAATCCTTCTACTGTCAGTCTGAGTCCAAGTCCTGCTTATTTCTATGACCCGTCCTGCTTATCCTAGTCGAAGTCCCACTCAAGTCCTGCTTATCTTGGTTCCAGTTTGAGTCAAATCAAAGTCCTGACCTGCTCAACCAAGCCATAGTACTAGGACTAGTCCTAGTCTGAGTCAACCCTGTTTATCTAAACTTAATCAAAGTCAAGTCTTGCTTATCCCAGTTCAAGTCTAGGCCAAGTCTTGCTTGCCCTACTCCGATTACAAAACTGAGTCCAGCATATCTTAGACTAAGTCAGAGTCATGTAATTCCTATCTCAATCCAAGTCCAGTTCTGCTTATCTTAGTCCAAGTCCCACTCAAGTCATGGTAACTTGGTCCTAGTTTGAGTCAATTGTGTTTTTCTAAACTTAGTCTGAGTCAAGTCCTGATTATCCCATCCCACGAGTCTTGCTCGTCTTAGTCCAATCTCAAAATTCAGTCTGTTTGTTTGTCTCAGTCCAAGTCAGAGTCGCCTCTTTGGAAACTGGTCTGCAGATGAAAGCTGTGAGTGCTTTAAACAAAGGAGTCAGAATCAAAGTGTTACAAACAAGCAACAACCTCCAATGAGACATGAAGCCCACACACCAAGGTGATACAAACTGAAGGTCTTGTATGTGTGTGTTAAATGTAAAGACACTTCTACCCAACACCCACACTGCCAGTACATGAGGATTTATACTTTATCACATTTCAGTATCTTCAAGCCAGACTTCACAACAGAAAAAATCAGAATTGAAAACGTCCCGAACACGTGAGTCAGCCTGAGCACAGAGCGACTGAACCATGCGTTTAAATGAAAAAGAGAAAAACACTCTGAAGATGAATTTCCATTCAGCGTTTCTCTAACTACTCTTATGTAACTGTATTCAGAGCTGGTAGTCTGTCACAATCAGCAGTGGGTGCCTTGGCTGATATCCAGTGTTTGCCTTCAGGCTAATATCCGCCTGATTTATTAGAAAACTAATATAACGCTCGGCCCCGATTTGTCATTGTTTGCTCAGGAGGAATTAAGCTGCCGAGGTGTGAAAAGTCTCTAAATCCTGGGGAAAAGTTGCCAAGTTGGCACCAGAGAAGAAGTAAGAAGAGGAAGACGTACGATGTGCTTGACCAGAGGAATCATCTATTTCTAATTTCAAAGCAGGAGGACGTTCCTCTCAGAGCTCTCGCTGCAGACGGGCTGTTTGTGCAGCCTCGCAGTGGCAGTGGATGTCGGCCAAAGCAAGCAGAAACGGAGGGATGAGAAATGGAGGAGGGGGAGAAGGGGGGAGAAGTGGAGCCTCAGGGGGAGGAAGGGCGATCAGAGCAGCTTCCCACAGTTCTGCAGGATCGTGAGAAAGGCGGCGAGGATTGAGCCCAGCCGTCCGGAGTGTGGGCTAATTGATTTCAGCTGTTTCTACAGGGGGGGGATTTACCTTGCCGGTAATTAGCGGTGATTTCTGACAGCGCGGCGGCTCACCGGGCTGAGAGACCCTGCAGACGGATTTACAGCAGAGGATCAAACTCAAAAACACCCTGCTCTAAGAGGTTTTTGAAGCTATGGGGTCAAAATGTGACAAAGAGGTTCTGATTCTTCAGAGAAAGCTACAAATTCTGAACAGATAGATTTTACCCTTGATTGTTTTATCATTAACAAAGACCCAACAGTAAGACAAGATAAGATCCAGTCCCATCCTAAAGTCTATCTGGAATCAGGATAAAGACTCAGTTTCCCATGAGCACTATCATTCACTTTAGTAAAGACCAAAGTCTGTAGAATATATAGACATGGTCTTGATGATGTCACCTGTCTATTTCTGATGCAAAGTAATGAGGCCAGTGATCGGCAGGAGCCATATTGGAAATGCTGACTCAAGAGGCAGGTTTTCAGCCTCCTAACTACCAGCTATACGGTGCCAGACCTGTCAGTCCCATGGGCTGCGCTTCTGATTGGTCAAACTTGTGACCCTAAAATCTTCTGAACCCCTGAGTTAGCAAAGTAAAGTTAGCAATTCACATAAGAGCCGTTTTTGAACCAGGCTGTAAATATGTTTTTCAACGCTGTTAAAGTCATTTTTTTGGGCTTAGTGTGTGGTTTTGATCTTTCTGCAGCCGGTCACAAGTGGACGTCAACAAACTGCAACTGTTAGCGCTTTCACACAGGCTTCATGTTTTTAAAGCTAGATGTTGCCCCTTGATAAAGATGCGACTCTTACCGAGACATGCATTTGTTTTGGAAGCAAATTAATAAAGAGTGGATCTTCTTTTAGCAGGATAGTTTTAGCCCTTAGCTTCTAGCTTTAGTTAGTATTATAGCCTTAAGCTCATGTTTTAGCCTTTAGCCCATGTTTAAGCCTTAAGCTAGTGTTTCAGCCCTAAACTCATGTTCCAGCCTTTAGCCAATTGTTTGGCCATTAGTTTCTGTGTTCGTCTTTAGCTCCTATTTTAGTCTTTAGATCATGTCTTAGTCTTTTGCTTATGTTTAAGCCTTTAGTTCTCGTTCAAGCCTATAGCTTGTGTTCTGGCCTTTAGCCCAAGTTTTAGCCTTAAGCTTGTGTTTGAGCCTTTAGCCCAAGTTTTAGCCTTAAGCTTGTGTTTGAGCCTTTAGCCTATGTTTTTGGACTTTGGGTCATGTGTAGCCTTTAGCTCATTTGTAGCCCTTTGCTTGTGTTTTAACCTTCTGTCCACATTTAAGTCTTCGGCTTGTGTTATAACATTTAGCCCATCTTTAAGCCTTTTGCACAGGTATTGGCCTTTAGCCCATGTTTTAGCCTGAAGGTCATGTTTTAGCCTTTTGCTCATGCTTTATTCTTAAGCTTACGCTTTAGCCTTCCGCTCTTGTTTTAGCCTTTCGCTTGTATTTTAACACTCAGTCAACATTTCAGTCTTTAGCTCGTGTTTTAAATCTTAGCCCATGTTTGAGCCTTTTGCTCGGGTATTAGCCTTTAGCCCATGTTTCAGCCTTTAGCTTGTGTTTAAGCCTTTAGCTTGTGTTTTAGGCTTAAGCTTGAGTTTCAGCCCTAAACTCATGTTCCAGCCTTTAGCTCGTGTTTTAACCTTCAGTCCACATTTGAGCCTTTTGCGCAGATATTTGCCTTTAGCCTATGTTTCAGCCTTTAGCTCGTTTTTAAGCTTTTAGCCTATTCTTTAGCCTTTAGCTTGAGCTCTATCTCTCTCCTGTTCCTCTCTCTTCTGTTTTTCTGTCCTTTTTCTGTCTGACAGTTAGGCTCCAGTGTCCACCATCACTACAAAATTAATCACAGAAATCGTTTTCAGGATAGGAAAACACTAAACTTTTTCTGCTGGCGTGCTGCTGTCAAAGAGACTTTTGGTGTAGGTGCTATGACTGCTACAACTTAAGAGACTTTTGGACTTATATTAAGTCGTTTTCGCCCGACACAGCCCTCTAACACCCCGCTTTGTTTAAAATGATTGTCGAGAGATGCGCTCGCAGTGATTGTACGTAATGGATCGCACACACTGTCCGCGTGCTTGTGCTTGTGCATGAAGTAAACCGTGCCGAAGCCCACCTCTTCGAAGCGTGCCAAAGCACGGAAGGGAATCATGCTTGAGCACGGCACAGTTGCGGTCACACTGTCCATTCCAAACGTGCTTTACAGCTGAAGCGTGCTTAGGCACGGCACGATTGGCCAGTGTGACCGCGTCCTAAATCTTTTCTGCATTTATTTTTATTCATGTATTAGTGTGACATTCTGATGCATGCCTGCCTGCAATCATGTATGTAAAAATTAAGATATATATAAGGATATCAACAGATGTGTTTTGAATCTCTCAGGGGAAGGCTGAGAGAAGTTTTATTTGCAGATTTCCCTCGTTAATAATTGATTGTTCTGCTTCAACAACTTCCCAAAGCTTCCTGTAACTTTATCAAGCAGCAGCCATTAAAAGCCAACTTTAGCCTCCGTCCCAGGACTCCAGCAGCGCCGTCTAAATTTGGAAAACCCACACAGAGTCAGATTTTTCTGTTTGTTTGGACGACATCTCAAAGATCCAAACTGTGTCATAGAAGCAGAAAAAGCAGATTGGAGCCGGCAGTGTATATTCAGCGTTTTGAAACAGCGCCTGGTTTCCCTGAAGCTTCGCGGTGCCAGGTTTGACTTTGCTCTATTTTAAGCCGCTCAACTGAGATAACCTCCTGGGTGAGGGAGGAGGAGTGAGGAAACCTGCTTTACTGTGACAGTTTCCCCTGGAAAGGCTCTGATCTGGCTCGCAGGCTTTGAATCATGTATCATCACCTCACATGATGGCGGCAGATTATCCAGATATTTGGTTTAAAACGCACACCTGAAGTGTCCACAAAGGCAGAAGGACTCACATCATCTGGTCAGAGATCTGTGGGCTTCACCTGGCTGACGACACATCTCCCTGAAATGAGAGGAAGTAAAAGCTGATGGTCCAGATGGCGGCTCTGAGGATGCAGCATCACTCTGAAGGAAATTATTGGCTACAGCGCTTTGTAAATAAAACGGCGCGGGGTGCCAAACGAGCACGTCGGCCCGTGTGGACGTGTGGGAGACAAATGGCTTAGAATTAGCCGTAGCATGTGGGCCGTCTGTCAGCCTGATCGTCTGGTAAATGGCACCTCAAGACGTTTGAGTTGAGACGGCCTCCTCTGCACACTTCAAACCGCCTGGTCCTGTGGAATTATGGGTACTCTGGATTCTTCTCATTTTATTTAAGGTTAACATCTATTGCAGAAAGATGAAGACGTTTGTTACTAAACAATATTAGGTCACGCAAAATCAATGGTGCCATGTTTAGGTACCTAAATGCATCCTTGTGACTGTGAGGGAGTGGGAGAGTAGGGGATTTTCCATGCCGGACATGAACACAGCATTACAAGGTTATATACTGAAGAATAAATATGTTAAATTGAAAATAATTTACATTTTATTATTAAACAAATTGACATTTTTTGCCACATAAACACACGAAAGTACAAAAAATTGGTACCATTAAATACAGATACTGATTGTCAGGTACCGGGTATCATTACCGTATCATTCACAATGTGGGAGGTACCCATCCCTACATCCAGAAGTATTTAGCTCTCATATTGGTTTTGACATTCAAACAAAAATAAATTTGGCAACATAAACATTTCACCTTTAAACTTAAGGTTGGTCATGATTTTGGATTATAAACTAAATTCCTTAAAAATTGGGGCTGAACAATTTATTGGATTAAAACTGACATCGAAATGTAATGGAATGCAATTTTCATATAACAAAGGCTGCATTTAAAAAATAAAAGAAAATATACTACAAACTTTAAACCAGCTTCAACGAGCCTTTTCTTGAGGAATGGAGTCTTGCGGGCTGAGCGTCCATAGAGGCCATGGCAGTGGAGTACATTGGCTATTGTTTTCTCTGTAACAATTATACCTGCTGCCTCCAAGTCTTTCTGGAGCACTTTCAGGGTGGTCCTTGGCTCGTTGAGCACTCTTCTGACTATCTTTCTGACTCCCTGGTCAGAAATCTTCAAGGAGCTCCTGTGCGTGGCCTGTTGATGGTAAGGTGGTGCTTCTTCCACTTGTGAATAATGGCCCCAACGGTGCTGACTGGAATATAATATACAACCACCTGAACTTGGGTCCAAATCTATTTCTTGGGGATGAAATGGCTCCACTTGGGAGGAAGAACTTTCCATCCCTCAGAGTTTTTATCCCCAGCTGTGATGGACTTGGTTTAGATCCTCCTAACCAATGGTCTTCTTTGAGCCTGATGGTGTGAATATGTCTCTGTCAGCTCCCGGTGTTCCAGTTTAGAGAGTGACCCTGTAAACTGGTGACTTTGAGCTGAACGTGCGCTTAGTCCACTGTTTCTCCACTTGAAGCTGTTCAGGGCTTTGAGAAAAAGCTTCAACCAGCTTTCGACGGCTTTGTTTCAAGAGCTTGTCTCCTTTGAGATTCAACAAACCATCTGCAGTGAAATAAAGCTCCATCAAAAGCAGCACAGGCTGAAGATCCTCCGTGCTAACAGGCTAACAGGCTAACTGCAGCGCTACACAGCTCCTCTATCTCCTTCTGTGGTGTCATTTTTGCGTAAAAGGCATTCATCGTCGTCCTACCGCCCTCCACTGGTCTGGTGGTGTTTTGGAAAGCCTGTTTTTTTTTTCTCAGCTCAAAAACAAAACAGACACAAAGGAGCTCTTTAATCAAAGGGTAGCTTTACATTGCAGAGGAAGAAGAAGAAAAAGCTCCACCTTTAAAGTGTCATCCCACTCACAAATGTAAAAAAAGGAAACAGGCTTTCCAACAGTTTAAGATTTCTTGCCAAGCATTGTTTCAGTTGCTGAAGCTCCTTTGTTTTCCCAGCGTATGAAAGACTCACTGGTCTCCAGAATCTGCAGATTTCACCCTGTGAAGTTAGCATCAGAGTCAGCCAAGGATTCGGTGCAGATTTCCTGCGTTTTCCCTCCGCCGTGAGTCACACAGGTCACACGTTTGTGCCAGACACACAGACACCTATTTGGATGCTCAGAGCATCTTCCTTCTTCCTCTCCAGCATGTTTGATATTCCAGTCTGCTGCTGCCGCCATGAATCAGATTATTGCAGCAGCGAAGTGGATTCTGGGTCCCTGCTTTAACGTTTCCTCCTCTCGTGGTCTTTAATACCTTTTTAAATAAATCATAAATTAAACTTCTCTCCAGGTGAACATCTTTGGAGTTTTGTCTGCTGCATCTCCAAGTTAAGACAAAGAGCAGCAAAGATAAACTGCTCACTTCTCTGTCTGACCTTTGACCTCTTTCTAAGTAGAGCCCGGCAGAGTGATTTGACAGGGAGCTGGTAGAAAAGTGACAGCTCTATCAGGCCGAGGACTTATGTCCCGCAGCAGGAGGGGGGCTGTGTTACAGGGGAAGAAGCTCATTGAGCTGCTTATAAATGCTTATAACCGCCTCTCTTCTCTGGTGTTCAGTGTAGACAAAGGCAGCAACTTCATCTTTCTGTCGGTGAAAAACATCAATCGTTACATCTTACTTTCTCACATCTCACAGGCTCTATGATCAGTTTTTGCAGCGTCATCTCTCAGTTCGGATTATGTGCTAGCATTTTTGCAGTGTGACCATGTGGCAACCTTTGGTCTTGACAACTACAGGTGACTGTGCAGTTCCACAAGTGTCCACTAGGGGCTGGCTGCAGAAGCTCCAGTAACTACATACACACCCATTAAAAAACACTGATCTCTACAGCAGGAAAAAAAAACACGTTTTTTATTTTTTATTTTCTTTTATTAATTTTTAATGAAAATAAAATTAAAATCTGAAAAAAGGGATGAAAAAATACAAAATCAATTTTAAAAAATATACATTTTTTAAACTATTCATTTGATTTATCATAACTATTTTATAAATAACCCCCCTCAAAAAATAGAAAACCTTAAAGAAAAATATAAACAAAAAATTGAAAACGTGTTTTTTTATTTTCTATATTTTATATTTTTAACTTTTTATCATTTTTTATAAAAAAAAAGAAAAAAATGAAAAAAATAACTAAAAAAGAATAGATTTATGAAAAAATAGAAATAGTTTTTTTTTTTAACTTTTTTTATTTATTATTATTATTTTTATATATAGAAAAAAACAAAAAATAAAAGAAAACTAAAAAAGAAAATAATTAATTAAAAAAAATAAACATGTTTTGTTTTAATTTTTTATTATTATTTGTCAATTAAAAAAACTGAAAAAAAAGAATTTATAACAAAAAAAAAATTTAAAAAAGGATTGTAATCTAGTTTATGGGTTAACTTCTCCACTTGCACACATTAAAATAAATTAGGAAAATATTAGTTTGAGGAATTTAATTTTTTAATAAAATCTTTTCAATACCTTTTTAACCAAACCAGTATTTCTAGAAATGTCTCAGAAAACGACATCTGGACTATTCATAGGCTGAATTATTTGTATAAAGATTTCTCAGGATGTGAAAATTCAAGAGTTTAAAAAACAAATCAGAAAAACACAAGACCAGATTAAAGTTATGTATCAGAGCAGGAAAGATGGAGAAGTTTGTGTACGAAGAGAAATATTCATGGCTATGTTGTTTGAGGTCAGAATACAAAAAAAAAAAAAAATTGGAAATAACTTTTTCCAGTAACAAGTAATTTATCTAACTACTATTTCAAATGTTACAATGCTGTTACAGTTACCCAGAGTGAAATGAGGCGCATTGCTTTTTATTTTGTTTGATTTCTACAGTTCAGTTCTTTATTTGAAGCTTCTCTTCAGCTTTAACTTTAGTTTCTTTGGGTGTTTTCACAATCTATTTCCGTACCTCTCTCGGTGTAGATGACTATGGGAGAAGAAATTAATCAATCAGCTGATACTGAAACCATTTTTTGAGAATAACTCCATGATTCAAACTTCTCACTCCCTGGGATGAATCCTAGTTTTGCTCTCTGATTTGCTGATTGCGTCTTTGAAAAGTATTTCTCACAGACGTCTCTTAAAGAGCTTCAAAGTCCTGACTCTTTCCACATTACAAACCCAAACTCTTTGCTCTGCGTCTTCAGCGGCTGTAACACTTTGTACTTTCTCCCCTGGAATCAGTAAAGTGCTCTCTGCTCTCTCATCTTATCCCTTTTTCATGAGGATTTCTCAGAGACATGAATAATGTAAGATCTAATTTTAAATCATCTGAAAGCTCAGCGAGACGATTCCTCTAAAAATATCTGGGATGGAGTCTCGGTGTTGGAGGATAGCATCGTCTTTCTGCGCCGCTGTTTGCAGATGTGAGTGTGTGTTGTGTGATGAAGCCCTGGGGTGTTAGAAATGAGACGACCAAGTTCACACACGGCGTGTTTGAACAATTAAGAGGTGAAACGTTCACTTCCTTTCTGTTTCAGACTTTGTTTTCCTCCTGGAAGCCGAGGATGGAGGTTTTCCTCAGACTTCCTGAGGATGTCACTGCTCCTGCAGCCTCAGCAGCGAGCTGAGACAGACGCTTGACTGACCCTGATCCGGGAGCTTCCTGAGGACGGGTTTGACTTCCTGTCAGCAGAGGAAGTGATGATTGTATCTGGCTGTCTGCAGAGCGCGCCATGAAGGTGAAGCTTCTTCCCAAATCCCCGTCATTGTCTCACAGAGTTCCAGATGAGGACAGGGATTAGGAGATTAAGCCCTGTCGGAGTCTGTGCTAATCTCTGGATGTTTTTACACCTTTCCAAACTGAACATCCTCATCCCCGCTCTGCTTCCCTTTCCTCCTGATGTGAGGCGGCAGCAGAGCTTTTATTTTCCTTCACAAGGGCCTGACAGGAAACATCAGACTCCTGCAGGTTTTTCTTTCAACAAGATGAGACCCCGACCAAAACAGATGCTGCCACGCTTTTCAGGAGAACTCATCCAAAACTGCAGCTGGTCTTTGTTCTTAAAACTAGATCCTTGTGTTGATGAAGCAGATTTACTTCTAGTTCCTGTTCTTCAAAGAAAGCTTTAACTTTGATCCTAAAATCTTCCCTGCTTCGAATTGCACTTCTACTAACAACCTTTCCCGCAAATATCAGATGAAAATATTGTCATTCAGAGCTTTTCTTTGCAGGAAATGAATGATGCATCGTTTTCAGACCTTAGATAATCCAAAGAAACAAGAATAACAACGTTTTATGACTTATAAAGAGTTGATGAATCAGTATTTGGTGGAGAAACTCTGATTTTCTCTGCAGACTCTCCATGGGGTTCAGGTCTGGAGACTGGGCCAGGGGTCGGACTGGTGGTCCTTCATGGTCGGAGCAGAAAGAAGCAGGTTTTCCTCCGGGATGACCTTATTCCTGGCTATAATTATGTGTCCTTCACATGACACTGGCTTGTAGGCCTCTCCAGGTCGCAGACAAACCATTAGACTGCAAAAACTGAAATCTTATCAAGTGTTTTTGACATATTTTCAGAAAAAAAAATAAAAATTTTTTGACTTAACATGAGTCACATTCACCCGATGAGTCCAGAAAAAGTCTGATTTCATGTTATTTAAAGACAAAAATGAGGTCTGAATTGATATAAATATATATGTGTATATATATTTATGTGTGTATAAATATGTGTGTGTGTATATATATATATATATATATATATATATATATATATATATATATACAATGAGCTAAGACGAAAGTTACTTGTATTCTTAATACAAGCAATTCAGACCTCATTTTTGTTTTTAATAACTTTAAATTAGACATTTTTCTGAACTTTCCAGGTGAATTTGGCTTATATAAAGTATATTAAGCCACTTTTTACTTAAAATAAGATAAAAACACTTATCAAGGTTTCAGTTTTTTGCAGTGTTACATTACTGTGTTACGCAGTGTCAGGATTACAGCGCCTGTTTTAAGACGGACATCGCGTGATGTGTGATCGTTTCAGACTAAATATGCAAAGACAGTGGACAATCCTTTGCAAATCTGGTGATGTGTAGCCATACAGCAAATTTAGAATTAGGACACACATTTTTTCAGTGAACAGATGAGATAAGGGAGACAAACCAACGAGGCTCGCGTAGAAACTCGCTGTCAGTTTGATATGTTTGATTCACTCTTTGCTTTTATTCATCTGGGTCCTTCCAAGATGTGTGCTGTGAAATGTTGGAGTTCATGAACTGCTTTAAGAGTTACTCATCGAGGTACTGGGGCATTGCTGGGGTGCGTGTTCCTCAAAGCAGCTTTCATAATAACTCGCATTTGCTCTGTTCAAGCTCGCCAAACTTTCTCTTTCTCTTTGTTTACCTGTAAGAACATCTCCATTTCTCTGGCTGATAAATGTTTTTTGATCTTCTCTCAGTAACACTGTCAATGTTATCACTGTTTATGAGTGGTGGACATGCACAGTTCGAGTTGGTTTGATGGGGTTTTCCAGGAGGTTCCCTTTGATTACGACGTAATCCTCACCTGCGTCTCTCCCATGGTGTGATAAGTTAACTGGATGATTATTTGCAGTCGTGCATGCGGCTAACGCTGCAGCCAAATGGGCAGTTTCATAATGGTACGTTAGGACTAATGATCCTGTTTGTTTAATGACTCGATTGCTTCTCGATCTGGTTCTTATGAACTGCGTCTGTAACTGCGTTACAAGATGGAAACAGCCTGACGCTCTCTGTATCTCTCTGACAGTGAAAACAGACTTCAACCCTTTGCTTCCTCACTCCAAGTTTTGATTTTCTTCTTTGATTCCTGTAACTATAGTTTTCCTTCTAGGTCTGTTTTTCTGCACATAAACAACCTTGTTGCTCTGGCCTCATTTGGAAAAAGTTTAACTGAAGGCTGCAGAGCAAAGAAAGCTGACAGAAAGAGATCAGTTATTTACGTTTTGACCTTGCTCTTGCTGCGTCTGGGCCCATCAAACTTAACTTCATAATAAAAGCTTCAAGATGAATCAAATAGAGACTGCTGTAGTCATTGAGAGAACAGAGCAGCATTCAGCTTGTGTTTGGAAATCATTTTCTGCCCGTGATCGTCCGTCCGGTCCAAACTGAGCTGTCAGAGTCAGTCCAACGATGCCAGGACCAAATCTGGACTCGCAGACGAAACAAACAGACAGAAACAGAATCTGGATCTCACCCAGGACAGAGACTAACAGTCCTGCTCGTGCATCTGATACAACATGTATCACTACACACACAGAGGAAGTATCCAGAAGGAAGTGTGGAGGAGCTGCGGGGTCACCTGAGGTCAGCGCCTCCTGGGAGGCAGCTATTGTGGCTGATTGATGTTTCCCTGCAAACAGGAGCCGTTTGTGTCCCCACGGCTGTCATTTCAACTCCTATCATGGAAATGTGCACTGAACCTGCTGGATCCCCCTCAGGGGAGCACTGAGAGAGTGTGTGTGTGAGTATGTGTGTGTGTGTGTGTGTGTGTGTGTGTGAAGGTGGGTCGGATCAGTGGGGGATTTTATTGAAGCTGCAGAAGAACATCTTCCTGCTGGCAAACAAGCAGAAAAACTCACAGCTGTGGTCTTTTTTTCTTCTTCTTCCTGTTTCCTACCTGCAGAGAAAGTTTACTCGGTCGTTTATGCGCAGAAAGCTTCATCGCTCTGGAAACCTGACACACCCTGAAGTTAACTTTTAAAATATGCACAGGTACAAGGGGCAGACGCTGAATTCCCTCTCTGGAAAATAAAATGTGGCTTTTGTTGGGGTGAGGGGACGATTATGGCACAGGTAGAAGTTTTCTCTTCTAGTTACTGTAAAAAGTATGAAACACACATTTTGTCTATTTTTGGGCTGCTTCATTTACACTAGTTTAACCAAAACATGTTCAAAAAACGTATAGAGAAATGTGGTCACAGTAGTTTACCCAAAAGATAAAATCACTGCTTTAAAACCCCATTTCCACCAAGCAATTCAGTTTGGTTCGTCACGGTACGGCACACATATTACCAACCTGTACCGTCCCATATTTTGGTACCCTTCTGTTGCCAGACACACTGATCCCAGATGGTGGAGCTAAAAACACTGCAGTTCATTTATTGGTTGAAAGAATCACTACTTCCTGTGTGACAGCGCTAATGAACCCTGCCATGTTTAAAACTCCAGTCGACTTCCTGAGGAGAACTTACTTATTTTGGAAAATGGCGTCACCAAAACAGCTTTAAATCTGTTGCATTTTTCTTCTTCTTTGAATCCATCAGCAGGGTGCACTGTGTTGTGCTGCTATGGCATCACACTATTACGTGGCTGACCCACCTATTGGCGCCTACACTCCGCCTACTAAGGAGGGCACAGTTGGCTGTGCTGCAAACAGGATCAGGCTTTACAGATCCGACCCGTACCAGTCTGTACTGATCCAAACTGGACCACTTGGTGGAAATGAGGCTTAATGTTAAGTTAACACCAAACACTGCATCACCTGCCATTCCTAAGTGTCGCCTGCCAGTGGCTCAGTTACATCTGCCAATTGCACGATGACACTTACTACTGGCACAGTGAAACCTGCCAATCACTCAGTGAAACTCAGTTGCTAGGCGCCACCCTGATGGTTGTAGCTCTCTCTTCTTTGTCCGTTTCTTGTAGTTTTTTCATCTCTTTTTCGTCATTTTTGCATATGGAGTGGGTCGTTACTTTGTATGGTTCATTTGTTGGTCATGGACACCAAACTTGTTTTGTCTTCAGTGATATTTTTACTATTTTTGCTCCTGTGTTTGTCTGGAGATCCTACATGTAACCATGGCTGCAATGTTTACATGTGAACTCAGCTATTAGCAGCCTGTAGCATGTCAGTGCTAACTGGTGCTAGGCCGGATGTTTCCCACAAAGTGAGGAGAAGGAGGTGAGGACGACGTGCTGGTTTTCGGGTGTGAGCTAAGAAGTGACGACATGGACCTGTCCTTCCATCCATCGTTATTGGGAACGTAAGATCTATCTCCAATAAGATGGACGAGCTAGCTGTGCTAAACCAGCAACAGAGGGAATACCAGAAGGCAGAGTAGCATCATGCTATTCACAGACATGGCTAACAGAGCTAACACCAGACACTAACGCCACATTGGAAGAGCGTCACCTGCTGTGAGCAGACAGGATCCAGGAGACAGAGACTGAACAGACTGCTGAAGAAGCTCAGTCCTGGACCCTGTGGAGGTGGAGGCTGGCTGACTGGACAATGATGGACAAGCTGTCAGCATCGATTTTCTTATGGAGCTTTTTGCACTTTCTATACACTTTCTTACTTTTGTTTTCTTGATTGCTGCTGTGACTTCAATTTTGTTGTACTTGTTAGAAAGACAATAAAGGCTTAGGGATGTTCCTCAGAGCAAATGTGGCCCATCGGCCTTGGAAGAAGCGCTGAGTTTAAGACCCTCAGCCTTCGGTGTGAGATTGAGATTAGGCTCAAATCCACATGGAATAAAAACATCCCAATAAAATCAAGTATCCAAAATAAAACATGCATCCAGCCTGCTTCAACCAGCTGCTGGTTTCATGAAGTCTAATCAAAGTAAACTTCCTTTACATATCCAGGAAGAAACAATATTTAAGATGTATCGCAAATATTAACTTATTCCACCAAAGGGTTATATAAAGCATCACCTACTAAACTGAAGGTTTAACGTCCATGCCTGCAAACATTTCTAAGTGCTGGTGTCGCTGTGGACTGAGTCTGCTGCCAAAAAAAAACAAGCTTCATAAAATCATTTGAAAAACTGGTGAAAATCTGTGTTTGGATTTAAACTCATTTCCTCTTTCAGCGCTCCTCGTTTTTAGAGGAGTATTGACTTGCTAAATTCCCATTCAATTTATGCAAATCCCTCCACAATAGTCACTGTTGCAAAGTGTTGCATACTGTAAGCCTGCTAAAGCGGCGTGCCGGAGCCCAAAGCAGCGCTCCCTTCAGGTTTCACAGCACCGTCGCTGCACGGGTAGCTTGACACCAGGGAGGCAGAATGAATAATAGATGTGTGTTACTTCACCCAAACGGATGAATAATTCAGGAGAGGGCTTGAAGAGCGCGCAGAGACACAAGATGACCGCGCTCAACACGCCGCTTCATGCTGGCTGGGCTTCATCTAAAAATACAGACTCACATCGGGCTGCATCCACGTAACACGCTCGCTGCAGGGAGCCGATGTACATGCTCACAAAGACGTGCAGATACACTCAACTTCCTACGCATATGCTGCCAGTAATACAAAGCACACGCACTCAGGATCTTCAGATGTCCCGTGGCGAGGCCGGGATTAGACGCTGAACAGAAGAAGACAGTGTGGTGAAGCAGCGTTCCTGCACCACGACTCCAAATTATACTGTACCACTAATCCAGTGACCAAACCACTCGGAGGGTGCACGCTGAGGCCAGAGAGGCTGCAGGCAGCTTCAGAGTCTGCCACGGCGCACACTAACTCCTGCCCTGCAGTGATCCGGCTTTATTTAGACGCATGAGAGAACATTTCCCTCCTTCCTTTCATTGCTCTCCTCTGTATTCACTTTCTCCTCTGCAGTAAATTCCCCCGGTGAGGAACAGCAAGCAGAAAGTGAGCAGAAAGTTCTGCTGGTGCTGACTGAAACTCAGCTCTGCAGTGAAGGTCCTGGATGAAGCTCCTCCATACCACCACAGTTGGTGAACACACTCCTGACTCCAGCAATACTGCTGTCAACTATCATCAGAGAGCTCAGGTGGGTCCGCACCTGGAATAATTCACTGTTGAGTGCTTTGACAGACTGGGCTGAGATATGTGCCCCTCGAAACTTCATTGGAGTTATTATATTTAATTTAAAAGGCATGATATGCAATCAAATTCATTTTTTTAAATTAAAACTTTGCTTTGTAATTGTATTATACTTGATCTCTCTTTACTGACAATAAGGATGTAACAGTCATGCTACACTGAACTAAAATTGCAAATAAACTCAGTTCTAATCATAACCATAATCCCAACACCCAAAAACTACCCCTCAACTCTAACCTAATCCTAACTAATCCCAATGTAACCTTAACCTAATTTCAATTAAACTCTGATCAAACCCTAATCCTAATCCTAATTGATCCCAAACTTAAACCCTGGACTATTCTTAATATAACCCCAAACTAATCCTAATCTAACATTAATCTTGACCCTAAATGAAATCCTGAACAAATCCTAATTCAATTCTTATATAATCTTTAATAATCTCAATTCAACATTGCTGCTAATATATCCCTAGTTTAACCCTCAACTAATTCTAACTTAATCCCAAAGTAATCATAATCGTAACCCTAATCTTAACCCTAAATTTAACACTTAACTAATCTAGACGTAGCTCTAACGTAATCCTAAACAATCTTAATTTACCCTTACCTGATCATAAATTAACTCAACCCTCAAACCTAACTGTAACATTAACCAAACTAATCCCAATTTAACCCTAATCATAACTCTTATTTAACTCAACTTTAACGCTTTTTTTCCCCTAATTTAACCCTAAACTAATCCTAATTTAATCCCAAACTAAAACAAATCTTAACTCTAATCTCAACCCGACTTTAACCCTAGACTTGACCCTTAACTAATCCAGATTTAACTCCTAAATAATCCAAAATAATCCCAATTTACCCTAACCTGATCATAAATTAACTCTAAATCTATTCGACCTTAGTTTTTCCCTGAATTTATCCTAATTTAACCTCAAATTTATCGTAACTCAACCCTGACTTTACCCTAAACATACCCTCTCCTAATCCTTATTTAACCCTCAAATAATCCCAGTGTAACTATAACCTCATCCCCCACAACCCTAATTTAACCCTAATCTTACTTTAATTTAACCCTAAACTAATCCTATCCTAATTTTTTATTTCAATTTAACCTTCTTTAACCCTACTTTAATCATAATTTAATCCTTAATTAACCCTCAACTAGTTCTAATTTAAACCTGATTTAACCCTAAACTAATCCTCACTCAAACCTAGCCCAACCTGGATTCAGATTATGCTTTTTATAATTGGATATAATAATTCATATTCAGATTTTCCTTGTTATCTGGAGATAAACCACATGGACAAATCTTACACTCTCCACGGTCGTCATCTCAATCTCACTCATTAGTTTGAAAAACAGTCAGGACTAAATTTAAACACTCACCCAGACTCACCCAGACTGGCTCATCTTGACCCTTTAATTTTGTATCTTTTTCTCTGATCTTATCCTAAACCAGATCTGGACTTAATCCTGCATCCCTACAGAAAAAAGAAAAAAGACGGTCAAACTGTACAGAGGAGGAGATTTATATACACGAGTCAATTTTAAGACCAGAGCAGAAAAGATGCTTTCATGTCAAGTCAAGTCCTGCCTCTAGCCTCACCTCGTGCACCGCCTCCCTTCACGCTGTGACGGACAAACACCGATCAGTCATAACATTACGACCGCTGACAGGTGACATGAGAAACGTCTTAACAGTGGCGCTGTCAGCGGGTGAAATATGTCGGGCAGTAAGTGAAGGTTTTGTCCTTGGTGTTCTGAGCTGGACGCAGGAAAACGGACGAGGATGGAGATGTGAGCCACTGAGACAACTGGGTCACAACACCAACAGAGAAACAGGACTAGAAGGATGTCTTTTCACACCTTTAAAGGTCCAGCAGAGTCTGGTCTGGTCTGGTCTGGAGACATGAAGAAGCAGCTTTGGGAAACTCCAGATTCAGAGGTCATGAAAACATCTGAGCTTCAAATCGTGTTGACTAATTAAAAACAGATGCACTGCTGTGACCTCTGCGTGCTAATGGGAGTATCTGCAGCTCCGTCGACCCTCTGATGCTGTGAGCTAATACCGCCGTGTTATTCGTTTGGAGGGACGCCAGCGCGGAGCGGTTAACCTTGGGTGTTTCTCTGTTGGTGTTGTGATTTCGCTCGGCTGGCTGAAACGCTGCGACTCATCCATCTCCTGTCAGCGGTGACGAGGAGAGAAATTTCATCTCCGTAAGAAAAACCCATCCTTCAAACCTGTCTGCAGAAACGCTCATCAGCACATCCCCGTCTCACACCCGCACCCCCCCCGACCGCCGTCGCCTCTGTCTTTTTCTCACCTTGTTTCTTCGGCTTCAACTCTTCCTCTCACTTTTCTCATTCCTTTGTCTGATTCTCCTTTCCTTCTTTTAAGAATCCTTTTCTTCTCATTTGAAAAAACTGATACTTATGGTTAAAAAAAAAAATCAATAAAATGATTAAATCAAACAAATATCAACTCCGCCGCTGTATTTCCAACTCCTTAGCAAGGAAAGTAGCCATTAGCTGTCCTAGAAGAGACTAAACGACATCATTGCCTAGTTTGTGTAATTGTCATGGGCGCTGTTGGAGTGAGGAATAACATCTAACATCATAAGAGAGGTAGAAAGTGAGTAAAAAACACCATAAATAGGTTCAAGACTTAAAATTATCTTTCATCCGTCGACCTGTTTTTAAATTTTTTGGATGCCAATATCAACCCTTTGTATTTACATACACCATTCATTTGCATACAGTCATCTGCTCTGGCTGCAGCTGGGAGGGACTGCTTTGCAGAGTCACTCGCTAAATACAAAGACAAATGGCTTGAAATTGCATCCTCTCTTGGCAGAGAAGAGGAATTGGTTAAGAGAATCTGGAAAAAATCTCTGTGACAGATTTGTCATGTTGTAAACCAAGGCAAACTTCTCTGACTCTCATTTAGTTCTCCGGTAGACGTGCGTTTGTGATACACCGCCCCCTGCAGTTTGGGAATGGACACCAACAGACGCTGCACAGGGTGTTAAAAAGCAGAAAAGCCTCACGTCACGTTCACGAGAAAAGCACAACACAGCCTTCATGATGCGTTCTATCTGTACTTGTAAGTCGGAATTTACGAGTTCCGAGTGGGAAATTCAAACTTCGGAATTTTCTACTGGGAAGTCTGGGGATCCACACCACCCCCGAGATTACAATCAGAGATGGCTGCCCCTGGTACAAACAGTTATTTATAATAAAATAAACAGTTTATTTTAGAATTTCTGACCAGTGTTTGTCACGATAGATCTGTCGTATACATAGTACTATTCAATGTTTATATATAGAAATACCATGAGTGCAGCTTGAAAGACACCAAACCAAGCGGCAAGACGATGCTGAAGTGCTAAAATCTGCAGTTTCTCCCTTTTATGCTGGCTCCGGAAGAACCTAAAGTAACAAACACACCAAGACTAAAAAAAGCCGTTTTTAAAACAGAAATTAACCTATTTACAGCCTTGTTCAAAATATGTCTCCTTTCTGAGTCGTTAATTTTACTATCGCCACACACTGTATGGGGGTGAATTTTTTTCTAACTCAGCCGTTCAGAGGATATTAAGATCACAAGCGTGACTGACAGGCACCCTTAAGCTGTACGCGAAGCCCTTGCCCCTACCAACATGGCGGCGATTGCTGATATGCTTCGTTTTCCGTTTCAGAAACAGACAGGTGATGTTGGGGAGACTATGTCCATTTTTTATACAGTCTATGCACCACACCCATAGGTGTCAGTGTTTTTCAGACGTGAAACCCGTGCTGTCCAATCGGGATGAACCCCCCTCATTCCGCTGTGACATTGGAAAACTAAAAAACTGAAATAGTGAAAATGACTAATAGACACAAAACAAAAAACACAGACACAAAACTACAAACAAAACAGACCAAAAGATAAACAAACAAAAACCAAACAACAAAGAGACATAAACAACACAAAAAAAAAAAAAAAAAAAACAGAAAAAGAGAAACCTAAAAACTGAAACAAAAATAATGGAAACACAACAACTACAAAAAAAGGGAAAAATTGACAAAAAAAAGACATATAAGCAACTACAAAGAAAGATAAAACTAAGATCAACTACAAAAAAAAAATAAATAAATACAAACAAAATAGACTAAAAACAAATAAATAGATAAATAAAAAAACACATAAAGAGACATAAGCAACAAAAAAGGAAAAAAAATACAAAGAAAAACCTAAAAAAAATAATAATGGAAACAAAATAACTACAAACAAAGCAAAAGAAAAAATAGACAGAATAAAGACACATTACAAATTTTCTAAAACACTGAATTTCAGAAAACATTATTTTTGTTGGTTTCCTGTGAGAGGCCCAAATGTCTAAAAATTTATACCGTTTCCCAGATACCCGGCTACGGGTGGACATAGCCTCAGAATAAGACCTAAAGGATAGCTAATGACTCAAAGTATCAGGAGATAAATCCACAAACACAAAGAACAACAAAAAGGCCAACAAATGACGATCACAGTCGTAGTTTTCTTCCTGTTTTTCTTCGACCTGTTGCCAGAAACCAGCAGCAGCAGAGTCACGGTGACATTCGAAGGCTTGTTTGGAGTGCAGTCATCCTTTAACCTCATAAACATTTTCTCTTTCTCTCTGCACTATCTTCTCCTGTTTGATTCTGGGAAGTTGACAGAGAAGGATGGCATTTAGGAAAGGTCAGAGAACCTGTGTTATCATGTTACACACCTCCACCAGAGCGCCACCAAAGCCAAACCCAGTCCTCCTCCTCCTCCTCTTCCTCCCTGACTGACTGACTAGTCCTCTGAAGGTCACTGCAAGATTAATGAGCTGATCGCTGACAGAGGAAATGTGTCTGACACCGCGGCCCTCCCGTCTCCTCGCTCCTGTAATGATCATCATTTTCTCTTATCTGTGCGGCCGCTGGCTCTCACAGCAGGTGACTCTGAATCAGTCTGGAGGACGTACCTGCCTTTCACCCCTTTATTTTCCTCCCCGCCCCGCTGTCTCTCATCCCCGTCCAGAGGTGAAAACCTCATTATTCAAAATTTGAGACCCACAGGGGATCTGAGGATTCGTCTCTGCTGCTGCTGGAGGAAGATCTGGGGTCTTTTCTGCTCGTGTATGAGGAGCTGTAGGTCTTTAAGTCACATCATATTACACATGTTTTCAGGTTTATTCCTCAGAAGCTGAACAACATTTGTGCTTACATCACAAAGTGTCGCCAAGTTTGAAGAAAAGAGCATCAGACGACATGTTTACCTCACGATCTTCATGTCATTAAACAAATTACACACCGTAAAAACAAACACAGCACGTTAAAAGCTCATCTTCCTGACGCGCTGACAGTAAAGAAATGATCTCTCCTCCTTTTTTTCCTCCACTTTCCGCCTCAGGTCTCTCCTCAGCGGCTCGTTAATTAGCTTCACATCTCCTTTGAGTTACACTTGAAACAGAGGCTGTGCTGAGGGTCCGGGTCAGGCCGTCTTTCAGCTAATTACCACTTAGCTCCAAGTGACACTCTGCGCTGTGTTTGGCTGGTTTAGGGCGCACACTGTGTGTGTGTGTGTGTGTGTGTGTGTGTGTGTGTGTGTGTGTGTGTGTGTGTGTGTGTGTGTGTGTGTGTGTGTGTGTGTGTGTGCTCTAAAAGTCAGTTTTTCTGCGTCTTTCTTTTTCTTCCCCTGGCTCTTTAGATGTGTCACTCACAAACTCTCACATCAACACATGAAAGGACAAACAACTTCAGTGAGACTGTGCACAAGTGTGTGTTTGTGAGTCTGAGCTAAAAAAAAAACAAAACAACAACAGCTCAGAGCATGAAGACATGGGAAATCCTGGACATACAGTAACTACAGAGAGACATAAAACAATGACACAAAACAACTGCAAAGAAACATAAAACAAAGATCAACTACAAACAAAACAAAACACAAAACAAAGAGACACAAAGCTACAAACAAAAAAATTAACAAAAATAAACAAAAACAACAAAAAAAACAAATAACACAGAGACATACACAACTAAAGAAGAAAAAACTAGAAAGAAAACTAAAACGGAAATAAGTGGAAACAAAACAACTACAAAAGAAGGGAAAAGAAAAATAAATAAATAAATAAAAACAAGACATATACCAAACTACAAAGAAGCCTAAAACAAAGAACAATAAAGAGATATAAGCAACAAAAAAAAAGAAAAAAAAAACTTCTAAGAAAAAATAAACAGACAAAAAACAAAAAATAAAACACATAAGAAACTAGAAAGAAACCTTAAACAACAATCAGTGCCCCCCCCAAAAAATAAAATTATATATATATATATATATATATATATATATATATATATATATATATATATATATATATATATATATATATAAATAAATAAATGAATAAATAATTAAAAATAGATTAAAATAAAAAACTCAAAGACCCATAAGGAACAACAACAAACTTAAAACTTAAAACAACTACAAAGAAACAAGACGCATAAAACTGCAAACAAAACAGACCAAAAAAAACAACAACAACAAAGAGACTCAAGCAACAAAACAGAAAAAAAACACTACAAACAGAAATAAGTGGAAACAAAACAACTAAAAATAAGCCAACTTAACACATAGGCAACTACAAAGAAACACAAAACAAAGATCAACTACCGACAAAGCAAGACACAAACAAATAAAAATACTAGCAGACGCAAGCAACAAAAAAAGAAAAGAAACCTTAAACAAGAATAATAAATAAAAAATTAGGGGAAACAAAACAACCACAAACAAAACAAACAAAAAAACAAACAAACACATAAGCAACTACAAAGAAACCTTCAACAAACATCAGTGAACACAAAACAAAACGAAACATAAAAGAATTTTAAAAAAAACTCAAACAACAATAAAAGACAAAAGAAACTGTTTTCAAAATTGTTGAAAAGCAAGAACAAAGAAACACAAAATACACAGAAGCAGACCTTAATAAACTACAATGAAACCTAGAACTATAAAATGATGTAGAATAACAACAGATCAACAACAAATTAAGTAAACATAACAAACTTCAACACCTTAAGCAACAACAAAGTGAAAGAAAACAACAACAACACACACAAAAACACTCCAACAAGAGACAGAGACACAAAATAACTTCAGATAAACCAGAAACAAAATCAGTGGGCATAAAACCATAACTCAAAGATGGGAAGCAACTAAAAATGATCTAAAACAATAACAGAGAGATGTGAAAAGCATCAGAGAGACAAAACAAAACAACTACAAAGATGTAAAAGAACCACTCAGAGACACAAAACTCTGAAGATTAAAAAAGAATGCACAGTGAAATAAAAAACGTAATATAAAGAGACCAAATAACTACAACTGCCTCTTAAAGATCTGTTCTCGAGCACCTCTCGACTCATAGTTTATCCCAGGGCTGTGTGAGCGTGGATTTGTTTGATAGGCCAGTGAGAAAGTTGGTGTGAAGTCCAGAGTTTTGCTCATTGAATCAGTTTTTCTTTGGGGTTTTTTTTGCTTCTGTTCTTCAGATCTCACACTGCACAGCCTGATAATGAATGCAGACACACACACACTTCCTCTTACTGTAACACACTTCCTCACACTCACTGAGGCACACGTCACACTGCCTGTACAGTCAGTCATTAGTGAGTTTGCATCAGACACAGTTATCATGCGAGGTTCCTCCCATCTGCTCAGGCTGCTGCCCAGCCTCATTACCGGGCTCCTGTTGATAACAGACTCCATCTCCTTCTTTAAAGCCTCCATAAATTATTCAGTAATTAAGAGGTTTGTGCTGTTGGGTTTATTCCCTCCTCTCCTCCCCCTCTGTGGTGACTGCTGACAGCTCTGTAGGAGGAGACACGACACCAGGAGCAGGAGACTCCTGACGGACAAGGAGAGAGCTGGACCTCTGGGGTTTACTGAGCAGAAGGTTGTTGTATCCACACACGTATGATATCAGAGCTGGGATCATCCATCGACTCATTCATTGGTTCGTCAGCAGAACGCCTCTTAACTTGGTGTAAACAGTTTAACACGCTTTAAGGGTTTTTGGACCACAAACAGCTCCTGATGGTCTGAGTTTACCAGAGAGTTTGAGTGGAGAGAGGATAGTATGGTGGCCCTGACATGCAAAAGAAAAAAAAAGAAAAAAAAAAACACGACATGATTTTGTTTTGTTTTTTTTTGTTGTTTTTTTTTGTTTTTTGTTTTGTTTTATTTTCTGTTTAAAGTTTTATATTGCTTAAATTTTCTCATTTTATAACTACAATGTTTTTTTTCTTTAGCATTTTCTTTTTGGTGTTGGGTTTTCACTGTTTTTAAGTTTTCTGTTCTGTTGTTTGTTTTGTTTTGTTTTTATCTTTTTCTTTTTCCTTTTTATGTCTTTCAATTTTTTTGTATTGTTTTTTTTTTTTTTTTTTGGGGGGGGGGGTGTAGTTGTTTTTTCTTTTTATGTGATGGTTATGTTTTCTTTCCTGTTTTTGAATTCATTTAATTGTTGTCAATTGTTTGTTTTGAAATTCATTTTGTTTGAACATTTTTTTCTTTTATACTGAAGCTTCTTTTGTTTTTGCATTTTTTTGTCTTTGTATTGGTTTTCCTTTTTCCTTCCTTCCTTCCTTCCTTCCCTCCTTCCTTCCTTTCTTTCTTTCTTTCTTCCTTTTTCTTTCTTTCATTCTTTTTCTTTGTCTTTCTTTCTTTCTTTCTTTCTTTTTCTTTCTGTTTTCCTTTTTGCTTTCTTCCTTTCTATTTCTTTTTCTTTCTTTCTTTTTTCTTTTTCTTTCTTTCTTTCTTTCTTTTTTCTTTCTTTCTTTCTTTCTTGATTTTCTTTCTTGCTTCCTTCCTTTCTTTCTTTCCTTCTTTTTTCTTTCTTTCTTGCTTCCTTTCTTTCTTTCGTTCTTTCTTCCTTTTTTTCTTTCTTTCTTTCTTTTTTTTCTTCGTTTTTATTTGTTTGTTCATGTTTTGCACTTCAGGGCCACCATAGCAGAACAGTATTTATAATATAATCTTCGTATAACATCTGTTATCATCCCTTCCTTCTCATCCCTTGGTCCCCCCCCCCCCCTCCTCCTCCTCCTCCCCCTCCTCCTCCTCCTCCTCCTCCTCCCCCTCCCCCTCCTCCTCCCCTCCTCTCCTCTCCTCCTCCTCCCCCTCCACCTCCTCCTCCTCCTCCTCCACCTCCTCCTCCTCCTGTGTGTCTCCTGATCAGAGTGGACAGTGATACGGTGGTCGGGTTGTGACCTGCAGCAGAGGTCTGCTCCCTCATGCTTGTCTAAGTGTGTGTTTGTTTGTGTATCTGTGTGTTCAGAGTTTAACCCGCCGGCCGTGTTCATCCCGCTGCTCAGTGCGGGTCAGAGCGAGGGCGACTGATACTTCCCCTCCACCTCCGCTCCTTCCTTCTTTTTCTATTTTTAGATCGTCTGTTTTTGTCTTGATTTATCAGTCTGACCCATTTCCTCTCCTTCTCTCCTTACCTTCTTTATTTCTCTCATCTCCTGCTTTCCTTCTGTCTCACCCCTCCCTTTCTTTTCATCCCTTCTTTTTTCTTCCCATCCTTCCGCTCCTCCTCCTCCCTCCTCTGCAGATTTATCTCCATCCCTTCATCCCTTCTTTTTTCCTTTCACTTGACGTCTGCTTGTTCATCTGTCCATATGTTCTTTCCTCCTCTCCTCCTCTCCTCCTCTTCCCTTCTGTCCTTTCCTCTTTGCTCATCTCTCTGGATCTCATCTCTCCATTTTCCATCCTCCCTACTGCTCCTCTTTTCTCCCTTCTCTCTTCCTCTTTTTTTTATCCTTCCTTCTTCCTTCCCAACTGTCCTCTCCTTTTCTCATCCTCCCTTCTCTATTCTATCCTTTCCTATCCTCCTTTGTCCTCATCTCCTTAATCTTCTTCTTTTTCTATCCCTCTGTCCTCCTTCTGTCCTCCTCTTCACTTCCACTCCTTCTCCTCTCTCTCCATCTGTCCTCCCTTTCCCTTCTCTTCTCCTCTTTTCCTCCCTTTCTTCCTTTCCTCTTTCTCTTCCTCCTCTCCTCGCCTCCTCTCCTCCTCTCCTTCTTTCCTCTTCTCCTTCTCCTCCTCTTCTACTCTTTCTCTTCTACTCCCCCTCTCCTTCTCCTCCATTCCTCTCCTTCTTTTTCTTTCCACTCCTTCTCCTCTCCTCCTTCCTTTCTGTCCTTCTCTTCACCTTCTCTTCTCCTTTCCTCTCCTCCTGTCCTCTCTTCCTCCTCCTCTTCTACTCACCCCCCTTTCCTCCTCTTCTCATCTCTCCTTCTCTTCCTCCTCTCCTCCTTTCCTTCTCTTCTCCTCCTCTCCTCCTCTCCTGGTCATGGAGGCGGAGCTCTCAGTGCTGGTTATGTAACAGTGTGGCGTGCTGATGTGATGTGAAGGGAAATGTTTAGGCGGCCGAGCTGCTCCCACCCCCACCTCTGTGTCCCATCACACACACACACACACACACACACACACACACACACACACACACACACACACACACACACACACCCCTGTGAGAAGCAAGCTGGCATTTCATCCTGAGTTCTGCTTCAGAGCGACGCAGGAGCCGAGCGTTTGACCGCTGAGTTTCCAAACATCAAGTCATAAATAAAGATGCTGCAGCTCTGAACAAGTGGGAAACATGGAAACCATGTTAGAAAACCCAAACTACTCCATGATTTCTCCTTTTTGGGGGGTCAGTGGGTCCACCACACCACTCTCTCTGTGAAACCTGGCACTGCTGTCGTCACGTGAGCCCAACATTCCCCCTTAAATCACACAAATGAGACGCGGAGGCATGAATGGAGGGGGAAAGCAAATACTGGAAACCTTGAGCGAGGCTGCCTGGCGACCATACGGCCTCCATCCCTGTCTAATAGGCCTATTAGTCACAGAAACAGACTGTGAGTGATTATGAGCAATCAGGCTGTACACAGGAAGACCACTGAGGAGAGGAGGAGGAGGAGGAGGAGGAGGGGGAAATAAGAAAGCGGGTTTAAGAGGGAGAAATATGGAAAATAAGAGGAAGAGGACGAGGCAGGGTCTCAGAGCTGCTATTATCACTCCAAAAAAGGTTAATGAAGTCATGATGGAGGGAACAAAGACAGAGGACGGAGCTGGACGGACTTCAGCATCCGTCCATTCATCAGACAAATCAAATAAAAGCGGCTGGATGCTCCGATTCAACGGAGGACAACGCTAATAGGCCGCAGCTCTAAAGACGCTCATTTGTCAACATCAGCAAGGCAGGGCAGCACAGATCCATCTTTGACAGGGCTCTGTGTGTGTGTGTGAGTGTGTGTGTGTGTGTGTGTGAGCTGCAGATGCAATACGGCGGCGGTGCCATGGTTACAGGAGCACAGCTCTGGGGCTCATTCTCATTAAGGAGTTAATTACCTGCTGTGGAAATATCTTTCACCTTTGGCTGACGAGTTCGTCGTCAGGAGACAGGCGAGCAAAGAGCTTCTGTTTTTACTGTCAGAGCGCCGAAACAACACGCTCGCTGTTTTTATCATTACTCAGGTGGAAGAAGTAACCTCTGCTGGATCCTCATCCTACAGCTGATTTGTGGGTGCTGCCATTACTGCGGTGGAACAGTATTATCTACTCCCACTCGCTGGCTGTGAGAGCGGTAGAGATGTTTGTAATAAAAACCACATCCCAAAGGTGCTCTATTGGATTGAGATCTGGGGACTGTGGAGGACATTTGAGAACAGGGAACTCATTGTCATGTTGAAGAAAGCAGTCTGAGATGATTCCAGCTTTATGACATGGAGCGTTATCCTGCTGGAAGTAGCCATCAGAAGATGGGTACACTGTGCTCATACAGGGATGGACATGGTCATCAACAATACTCAGGTAGGGTGTGGACTTTTTTTTATCTTTTTCTTTTCCTTTTTTCTCTTTTTTTCCTTTTCCTTTTTTCTCTTTTTTCTTCTTTTTTTATTTTTTCCTGTTTCTTCTTTTTTCTCTTTTTCTTTTTCTCTTTTTTCTTCTTTATTTTCCTTTATCTTTTTCCCCCTTTTTTTTCAGTTTTCTCTATTTTTCTTTTCTTTTTCTTCTTTCCCTTTTTTCCTTCTTTTTTCTCTTTTTTCTTTTTTTCTCTTTTTTCTTTTTTTCTCTTCTTTCTTCTTTTTTCCCTTTTTTTCTTTTTTCTGTATTTTTCTTTTCTTTTTTCTTCTTTTCCCTTTTTTCCTTCTTTTTTCTCTATTTTCTTTTTTTTCTCTTTTTTCTTTTTTCTCTTTTTTTCTTTTTTCTCTTTTTTTCTTTTCTTTTTTTCTTTTTTCCCTTTTTTTCTTTTTTCTCTTTTTTTCTTTTCTTTTTTTCTTTTCTTTTTTTCTTTTTTCCCTTTTTTCTTTCTTTTTTCTTTTTTCCTTTTTTCCCTTTTTTCTTTCTTTTTTCTTTTTTCTTTTTTCTTTTTTCTCTTCTTTCTTCTTTTTTTCCTTTTTTCCTTTTTTTTCTTCTTTCCCTTTTTTTATTTGTTTTTCTCTTTTTTTCTTTTCTTTTTTTCTTTTTTCCCTTTTTTCTTTCTTTTTTCTTTTTTCCTTTATTCCCTTTTTTCTTTCTTTTTTCTTTTTTCTTTTTTCTTTTTTCTTTTTTCTCTCTTTCCTTCTTTTTTCCTTTTTCTTTATTTTTTAATTTTTTCCCCTTTTTTCTTATTCCTTTTTTTCTATTCTCTTTTTTATCTTTTTTCCCTTTTTCTTTCTTTTTTCTTTTTCTTTTTTCCTTTTCCCCTTTTTTCTCTTTTTTCTTTTCTCTTTTTTCTTTTTCTTTTTTCTTTTTTTTTCCTTTTTTCCCCTTTTTTCTCTTTTTTTCTTTTCTCTTTTTTCTTTCTTTTTTCTTTTTTGTTTCGTTTTCCCCCTTTCTTTACCTTCTTTTCTTTCTTTTTTTTGTCCCCCCTTGTTTTTCTTTTATTCTATTTCTTTTTTTCCCTGTGGACTTTAAACCATGCTCAGTTGGTACTAAGGGGCCCAAAGTGAGCCAAGAAAATCTCCCCCACACCATTACACCAGCAGCAGCAGCCTGAACCGTTGATACAAGGCAGGGTGGATCCATGCTTTCATGTTGTTGAGGCCAAATTCTGACCCTACCATCTGAATGTGGAGCAGAAATCCATACTCATCAGACCAGGCAACGTTTTTCCAATCTTCTATTGTCCAGTTTTGGTGTTGCTGTGTGAATTGTAGCCTCAGTTTCCTGTTCTTAGCTGACAGGAGGGTCACCCGGTGTGGTCTTCTGCTGCTGTAGCCCATCTGCCTCAAGGTTGGACGTGTTGTGTGTTCAGAGTTGCTCTTCTGCAGACCTCGGTTGTAACCAGTGGTTATTTGAGTTACTGTTGCCTTTCTATCAGCTCCAACCAGTCTGTCCATTCTCCTCTGACCTCTGGTATCAACAAGGCATTTTGTCCCACAGAACTGCTGCCCACTGGATATTTTCTCTTTTTGGGACCATTCTCTGTAAACCCTAGAGATGGTCGTGGGTTAAAATCCCAGTAGATCAGCAGTTTCTGAAATACTCAGACCAGTCACTTAAATCACCTTTCTTCCTCATTCTGTTGCTCAGTTTGAACTGCAGCAGATCGTCTTGACCATGTCTACATGCCTTAAAGCATTGAGTTGCTGCCATGTGATTGGCTGATTAGAAATTTGCATTAACGAGCAGTTGGACAGGTGTGCCCAATGAAGACTCTAGTTGCTGACAAACCTTCAGAATTCACTCATATACCAGCTATGGTTATAACCAGCGTTTAACAGCAACAAAACAGCCAAAAACACCAACACTTATCCAGTGTTATGGCTCACAAGAGCATGGCTGGAGCCGCATATTTCAGTACAAAATTTCAACTCAATTTTTTTTGTTGTTTTTTTTCCCCCTTTTCTTGAACAATACTATGTATGCCACTGACATCTTGTAAATTCCTGGTGGCCATACATGGATCTTGTCAGGGTCAAGTCAGATGATAATAAACACAGTTGTTGGATATCGTTCTGGCCTTTCTGAGGTGGCTTGATTGATTGAAATCGATGATGCACTGAGTTATTGCAGCCAAAGTACACCCCATGTGTTTCTGGTCTTTAGTCATCCTTTCATTTTCACTTCTGTTTAAATGACTGTGAAGAAAACAGCTGGTCATTTGTAAAAGTTTGTTAAACTATAAAAATCAGCCCCAAACTTTTTGATTCCTCAGGATCAATGACTGCTTTGATGTGTTAATGTTTCCACTTCTCGAAATTAAATTTATGAACTTCTGAAAGTGCGGAGCAACCTTTAAAAAGTGTCAAAATAGCAGAAAGCAGCGATTGAATTAGGCTGCAGGCGGAGAGACGAATAAAGGAACAATCGTCTCTGTTATGCTGTTATGAGAATTATGTTTTCAAAGAGTAGCAAATTACCCTCTTAGCTGCAAAACGGAGCTTCTATTATCTCCATTTAGCGTGTCGCACGCTCCATTTCAGACAAAGAGAAGGAGGGAGCAGAGATGGAGAGAGGAGAAGGAGGGAAAGAGAGAAAGATTAAACGGACCATTAGACCAAAATGACTCCTGTGAAGAGGGATCAGAAAACAAACAGGGCTTTAGAGAGCTGCTGGCAGCGTTAGCCCAGGCAATTACCGTCATTATTATTGTGATCATGTTTACAGTGATTACTCGCTGCCTGCTTCACCGTGATGCAGCAGAAGTGACGCTGCCACAGCTTCAGATCCATCCTGAGGAGCTCAGACACATCAGACTCAGGATCTGTTTAAAGGACGAGGAGTGGAGGGTTTGATGAGGATTTGATTGTTGTGTTGGACGATCTCTTTCGTCTCAAACAGCTGTCTTTGGAGGATAGTTTGGAGAAGCCTTTGGGCCTGGATCTGATGTTTTGGTTCAGTTTGATCAATTTCATTTCAAGAATCAAACAGAAATCACAGAAAAGATTGATGAAGCCACATCAAGGCTGTGCAACCTGCTGCTCTGAGACTCCATTGCAGAGGCTGTTAGGGCTTTAGGGAAAAAAAAAAAAAAGAGGTTAAATTAAATATTTTTCTCTTACAGAATGTATAAGTAGGATATCTAAATCTACAAATAAAACAAATTTGTAAAAATCCAAAGGAAACAAAAAATGACAAAACATTTTTTTAACTAGATTTTTTATTACTGTTATGCAAATTTTTGATTTTTTTTTTTTTGCATTTTTGCAATGTTTTTTATTTCAAAAAAATGTTTGCAAATTTCTAAATTTCAAAATTGTTCAATTTTTTTTGCAAATTTTTAATTTTCAAAATTGTTCAAAATGTTTGCAATTTCTGAATTTCAAAATTGTTTAAAAAATTG
Organism: Halichoeres trimaculatus; assembly: GCF_033239565.1. Classification (NCBI taxonomy): domain Eukaryota; kingdom Metazoa; phylum Chordata; class Actinopteri; order Labriformes; family Labridae; genus Halichoeres; species Halichoeres trimaculatus. The sequence continues at coordinate 28,693,886 of NW_027437195.1, forward strand.
CAATTTTTGAATTTCAAAATTGTACAATTTTTTTGTAATTTTTTAAATAAAAACAATCTTCAAAATTTTTTGCAATTTTTTACATTTCAAAAATGTTTCCCTTTGCAAATTTTTAATATTTAAAAAAATCTTAATTTTTTCTTAATTTTAATTTTCAAAAATTTCAGACTATTGCACTTTTTTTGAAATTACAATTTACAAAAAATATTTTTATTTCAATTTTCTAAAAAAAGATTTTGCAATTTTTTTTATTTCACATTTTTTTTTAGAAACAATGCAATTTTTAATGTTAAACTTTAGTAATTGTTTAAGTTTCTTTTTTTTACATTTTGCAAATTTCTGAAATTTTACAATATTTTGAAAGTTTTTCAAATTCATTAAAAATAAAAACTAAGATATATGCACTATTTTATAAATTCAAAAAACATCTGATTTAGATAATTATTTCCTAGATCTTTCCATTCATAGAATTTTATTCACTGTATAGTCCATAGTTAATTGTTAAGATAAAGCAGATATTGAGGCTTCTGAATGACTTTAATCCAGGTGAGTTGAGAAAAAATGGCTCCTTTGAAAGTAAAGGTTGCAGACCCCTGATCCAGATCATGAGACCAGGAGTCAACACGGTTTGAGATTTTACAAACCAACATGGAGAGGATCTTCATTGGGGAGAGAAACCTCAAAAATCATTTTTTTTCACCGTCTTCTCCTCCTTCTGAACTGGCGTGGTAAAAAGTGACGGTAACATGATGCAGTGGCCTTTTCTCAAGGGCTGCACGCCGCTCACCAGCTCCTGTTTGTCCTAGCTCGGCGAGTCAAGGTGAAACTGTAACCTCATTACCTGAGAGCACTCGTTAAATCAGTCTCATTAATGAACAACACGTGAGGTTGTGAACCCGTTCAAAGCTCCACTGATGTTTGTGAATTAATATTCAGATTGGACAGGTGCTTAATTACCTGTTTACACTAATAATGTCTGTTCATCCCACACAGCTGAGTTTATGCTCTGTGAACGTCTGATTTGATAATTGTTCATTTATCTGCAACAACAGTGGTTTGAATGACGTTCAGAATGTAATTATAAGTCTGGCTTCATGTAATTAAATAAGCAGGATGGATATTAATCATCCTGTGGTGGATTCAAGAGGAAAGACAAACAATGAAGGGACGGAAAGATTAGACAGTACATCATTAATGATCCAGCACTGATTTTTTAAAGTTTTATTTCTATATAAAAACAAAGGCGTTACAATTCAAGTTCCATATTCAAACAGTTTATGTTTGTTTTAAGCTGTTTTTTAAAAAGTAATGTGTTAATTAGGATTGTAGAGAAATTAATGTTATTCAAAGTAGCATGTTATTGCAGTTTATGAATTTATTAATCCACCAAAATCAATAAGAATGAAAAGTAATGCTTCTCGAGTCAAATATTAATGTGCGATTAAATTGTGATTAATTGTGAGAAATTGCAATAAGTTACAAAGCCTACAATTATTGAGATTGTTTTTTTTTTTAAATTAGTCCAACTACTATAAAAAAGACAAAAAATAATATACAAATCCAAAGTTAATCAAGAAGAAGTGAAAAGTTATGTCTTTCATGTCACTTATTGATATGCGATTAATCTGCAATTAATTGCAATTAATTGTCATCAATGGGATATTTTCTTTTAATGAGTCCAACCACTATTAAAGAGACAGAAAATAATATAAAAATAGAAAGTTAATAAAAAAAAAAAAATCAACAAAAAAAATCAATTAAAACAAGAAAAAATCAAATAATAGTGATGTTAGAAGTGATTAGTAACAAAAATAATAATAAATATTATCATTATTATCGGTATCATTATTATTATTATTATTATTATTATTATTATTATTATTATTATTATTATTATTATTATGCACAAAATGAAAATTAAGTGATTTAAAAGAAAAATTAAGGGCTCCTTTAAAAGCAAAATAAGTTGTAAGTAGCTGATTTAAAAAAAACAATAGTCAAATTAATCAGTGGCTCTGCGATTAATTAATCGTGATTAATCACACATTTATTGCCTATCAATAGTGTGCACATAAAGCAACATTTTTCAATTCAAACGATTCGTAGATGGATGGCTGACTCAATGAATAAAGATATAAATAAACTTGGACAAAAATATTGTTTCATTTTAAGTCTTTAGACTTAACATTTTAAAAAAGAACAGTTAAAGGAACATTTCCACATTTCAAACAGGAAATGTTCACGTTAAAGTTTTAAAGGACAATTTTCAAACTTTAAACTTGCCAAACAAAGGTCTTTCGTTTCTGAAGGGTACAACAAATGAAAAACAGGTAAGTATATATATATATATATATATATATATATATATATATATATATATATATATATATATATATATATATATATATATATATATATATATATATATGACCAACTGCTCAACAGAGAGTTCCATCTTTACCACCAAAACCTGGTTTTGTAACAGATGTACAGCGAGCATTTCTGCCACCCAAGACAGCAATTTATCATATCTTAACCAGGAGGCAGTTTCATGTGTTTTTTGCCACCCAGTAGGGCACTTGGTACAAGTTTTTAACAATTGGCACCAAGTGGGGGAAACTGCCCCCCTGCCCCCCCTCTGTGCACACCCCTGTAACACTGACTGAGTTCCTGTCTTAAGGATACTTTCAGTAATTTATGATGTTTTGGTTGAGTAGAAGCTTCTAAAGGCACATAGACTACAACCATGGTTGTGATTAACTCTGGACTTCATTAACGAAAGATAATTAGAAAACTGAGTGACTCAAACTCTCCGGGAAGTGGAAGATCTGACGTCAGCTTCTATCAAACTGTCAGGATGAGACACTGATGTACAAACTCAATATTTTCCGTGTGTTAAACCTTGGACAAACAGAAGTGGTCGCTAAGTTCCTGTCTAAGTTTTAAACTGGATCACTTCAGAGGTGATGGAGCGCGGCAGCGGGACTGACAGGCCGCTCTCACTCCTGCCTCCTGGGAGGAAACTTGTCCCTGAGTCAAATTAGATCGGCTGACACCCTCGTTGCTCTTTCTCCTTTTCTCTCAGCATGTTTGTCTGAGCCGGCGCTACATCTAAAGGCCTCAGAAGACGAGTCTGGGGAACGGCACGGCGGTAAGAAACGCGTAGCGCTCTGTCACAGATGGCACCGCCGAGAACACCATGCTCTGCCGGGGAAGCGTCAAATTGAATTTGTTGGAGGAAAACAGGTGAGCAGAGTTAGGTGCTGTCGCTTTAATGTGGCTTTCTGTCTCACACACACACACACACACACACACACACAACGCAGAGTTAACGCCAACGTTATCTGAAAGTTTCAGTGAAAGTATGTTTGAATCCAGTGAATCTGCAGAAATAAAACCACGGTGTGACGACTGCCACATGTTTCAGGACACTGGATACAGCGTAACGTGTTGATATTAGCTCTGGATGATAAAATATTAGTCCCTAATTTCTCAGATTGTTTTCGAGGATGAATTCTTCCCTGCAGGAAGCATGAGGAAAAAAAAACGTGTCGTCACAACTTTTCTCTTCCTCAACTTTCCTGAAGCCTCGTCAGTCGTGAGACGAGCTGTCAGGACGCACAAAGCGACGCAGCGAGCATCGAAAAGACAGATGGTGACTGAAACCTGTTCTACAGGGGACACACATTGGTGTTGTCAGCTTCCTAGTTTAATTTGTTCTGCTTTTTTTGAGAAGTTCAAGATAAAATCTAAAAATTAGGGGTTGTTCTCTTATAAGATCTGAGTCAAGGGAAAGATTTTGATGTTTTCCGTCTTGGATGAAGTTTGGAACTAGAATCCGGATTTGGTAGAGACCACCAGCCTCGCAACAGACCCCTTGACAACCTCAATGGTCATAACCAAGGGTCTTCAACCTGCGGCTCTGGAGCCTCATGTGGGTCTTAGACTCCTCTGCAGTGGTTCCTTGGAGCTTTAGAAAATTATTTAAAAAAAAAAAAAAAAAAAATTGATTAGTTCATTCCTAAACATGCTTGAGACATAAGAAACAACAAAAATTATAAGTGATACTATCAATTATATTATCAAATTAAGTATTCTGTCAAAATTCTGAAATTTTGGCCAATTTTGATTTTTTTTGTTGGTGTTGTTGTTGTTGTTGGTGGTGGTGGTGTTGTTGCTGTTGTTGTTGTTGCAGATCTGCACATTTTTACATTTTACAATTTTTACAGATTGTCAATAATTTTACTTGTTTGCATTTTTGCATTTTTTTTATATTTTTAAATATGTAAAAAAAAGCAAAATTTGCCATTTCAAAATTTTTTTTTTTTTAGAAACTTTTGAATTTCAAAATTTTCAAACTATTATCACATTTTTTTTTTTATTTAAGTGATTTAAAATTTTTGCAGTATTCAAAAATAAGATAGTTTTTAGAACTTTTGCAAATTTTTCACTTTCAAAAATTTGGAATTATTAATAATTTTTGATGTGTGAAAAATTTGAAAATTTTTTACAAAATTCTAATTTTCAAAAACCTTTATTTTTGACATTTTTGCAGATTTTTCAAATTAGACATCTTTTTAGGAATTGAGTAGCTTTTTAATTTTTACTTTTAAAAAGTTAGCAAATTTTTTAAAAATTTCAAGTTTTTGAGATTTTTTGCAATTTTTTTTCAATTTCTGATTGATTGATTCTTTTTTTATTTTGGCATATTTTTGAAATTTTAGAATATTTTGGAATTTTTGCAAATTTTTGCAAAATTTTTCGAAAATATAAAATCTAAGTTATTGCATGTGCTATTTTTAAGATTGGAAAAACTTTTGGTTTAGATAATTATTCTCTAGATTTTTGCTATGGATAGATTTCTTTTTACACTATATAGTTCATGGTTTATTGTGAAGATAAAGTAGATTTTGTGGCTCCAGAATGAGTTCAACCCAGGTGAGCTGAGGAAAAATAGCTCCTTGAAAAGCAAAGGTAGCAGATCCTGGTCATAAAGGTGCACACACTTTTTGCTAACAGAAGCTTAACTTCCTGATGTCTTCTATCCTCTCACTGATTTTGCATGAAGCTTGGAGTCGTTTAATGTCCGGTGAAGTGATGATATTTAGGTCAAAGTTATGTTTTTGGTAGTTAATTCTCTCCTGTAGCTTCCCAAACTGTCGTTGTCTGAAATGAGTCCCACATGTGAACTCAGTTTTCTCTCAAATTGACTGAACCAATCAACAACGTACGCTCCTGCTGTTCCTCACACCTTGTTGGTATTCAGGAGTTCCAGCGACGAGCTTGATACATGCCAGGATTAGCACGCTCCTGTGAGCCGCCCAATCATGGTTCACGGTGCATGACTAACCAAACTGAATCAACCAATCCTGAGCGAGGATTGGAAAGAAGAGAGAGATGAAGCAGCAGCTGGAGAGTGACGGTGTTTTTCACTGTCATTCTTTTCTTTTGGTCTGTTTATACCCTAAATGTTGTGTTTTTATACATATGGGGGCATATACATGCAGTATACCAGTGTGTGTGTGTGTGTGTGTGTGTGTGTGTGTGTGTGTGTGTGTGTGTGTGTGTGTGTGTGTGTGTGTGTGTGTGTCCTACATCCTCTGTAAGTGTGTCCACCCTCTCTGCTGTCTTGTACAGATGGGATGTGTCACATGCTGAGCAGACAGGCGTAGTAAAGCAGGAGGAGGGTATGGATGGGTGGATTGATGTGTGGGAGTTATTTATTTATTCATTTTGGTGTGTGTGTGTGTGTGTGTGTGTGTGTGTGTGTGTGTGTGTGTGTGTGTGTGTGTGTGTGTGTGTGTGTGTGTGTGTGTGTGTGTGTTAATAAGTGGGTGAATTGGGGGCAGGGTGGTCATTTAAACGTGAGTCAGCGTTCCTCTGACCTTCACCGTCCGTCTGATGTCTGGAGTAGCCCGAGGAGATCTGCTTCAAAAAGGTCGATGAATATTCAGCGTTTCCTCTTCTTCTTTCTCTTTTTCTTCTTCTTCTTCTTCTTCTTCTTCTTCCTCCTCCATCATTCATAAACATGCCTTCACAGTTCAGTGGAACTCTGTGTTCACTATTTCTGGGAAACGTTCTCCTGGTAAGTCAGCATAAAAATATCCCCCCTCACAGAAACATTTAGGAACTCCAGTTAAAAAAGCTGTACTGCTCTTTCTATTCATTTTTTTTTTTTAATTTAAAGCGAATTTTTAAAGGTCCCTACCCAAAGTTTAAAAATTTGGTAGGGTTTTTTTTCTCCTTTTTTGAAATTTCAGAAAAATTTGGCAATTTTTGCAACTTTCTTTTAAATTCATTTTTTTATTTGTTTTGCTAATTTTAAAGAAAAAGAAATTAAAATGTTAGCAATTTTTTAAGTATCAATTTTTTTTAAAGATATTTGCGTTTTTTAAAAGTGTTGGCAAATTTTTGAATATCAATTTGAAAAAAAATAGAGGGGTTAGTTTTTTTTAGTATCAATTTTTCAAAAGATATCTGCAAATAAAAAAAATGATAAATGAAAAAAATAAAAATGTTAGAAAATTTTTACATCTAATTTTTTTAAATGCTACTTTTAAAAAAATAAAAAATAAAAATATTAGCAATTTTTTTTTTTAATATTTGTAAATTCTTTTATAAAAATTAAAAATGTTAGCAAAGTTTTAAATAACAATTTTTAAAAGATATTTAAAAAAAATTAGCAAATTCTTAAATCTGGATTTAAAAAATATAAAATTAAATATAAAAAAATAAAAATGTTAGCAGATTTTTAGATATACTTTTTTAAAAAGAAATTGCAAATATTAATATAAAAAAATGAAATGAAAAATGAAACATTTTGAATATCATTTTTTTTTAAATAAAAAAAAACTTACTAAATAAAGAAACTGAAACTAACTTAGACATTACATGTGCATTATATTAATTCAAAAAACTTTTTGTTTAGGCAATTGTTTTCTAGATTTGAACTTGGTATAAAATTTTACCCACTGTATAGTCTTTATCGTAGAGATTAAATAGATTTTGTGGCTGTTCCTCCTCAAACTTTTTGCAGATGATCCCACCTCCAACCCTGGAACAGCTATGTATGTTTTACAATGATGCAGTGACTTAGCTCCTTGATGAACAAACGATAAGCACCAGCACCAAACGAGCCAAAAGGTTTGGTGTGGCCGCACGCTAACAGTAGACGGTGAGTTACACAGAGGCTTCTCTCTGGTTTCCTTCTGGTGGTGAAGACCATTAAAAGAAATCTATTCCTGCTGGTTTATGGGTCTGAATCAAAATGAAACTCACAACAAGTTTTTAAAGAAAAGTTTTGAGCACTGAAAAAGTTTCTCCTTGTCATTATTAAACTCAAACACAGACAGACGGAGGAGCAGACTTATTTTTGATTTCATTGGACAAACAGGAGAAGAAGCTGAGTCACGTTCCCGCTCATGTACGACTGCAGACGACTGTCAGAGCTCATGTGTGTTAGAGTTTTATGTGTGGTCTCAAAAAGTCCACAGAGTGTGTGTGTTTGTGTGTTTCTGTGTGTTTTCATAGCTGTTAACGGCAGGAGATGAGTGTTTATGCACACGTCTGTAGATGTGACATGGAAATGACTGTACGTCTGAGAATGTGTGTTTTATTGCAGCGTCCCTGCATCTGTTTTCGTGTTGCTGAGTTTTTTTAATTCTATGTGAACGTGCGAGACGCAGATCGGCGCTGACAGCGTGCAGGGAGCTGGCACTCCACTCTCCTCTCCTCCACCCACGGCCCTGTCTGACACGGTAAACGTATCCCAGCTTCACGTCCGTGTCCCCCCTCTGAGACTCAGAACGACAGGATCACACACACTCACACACACACACACACACACAGTTCAGCCGCTGCAGATCCAAACTGAGACCCTGTGACAGAGTCTGGATTGTGGACTGTCCTCTTCAATTCTCACATCCCCATCGCAGGAGGAGCATTGCTTTAATGGAGGAAGGCGTCTCTGCTGAAAGGAAGCACAAAACATCCCAAACTGTGAAAACTTGTCTCTGGGTTTGAAAAAGTGGAGTTTTTTTTTCCAGCTGACACACATCGAGCGGTGTGTGTATGAATGAACAGTCAGTGATGGAAAAAGTTTACTCACAGAGTTCTAACTCCAGATACATCCTTAATGTTGGGTTTTAAATAGCTTCCTTTAAGCGTCTCGAGCAAGGGTCTGCAACCTGCGAGGGTATTGATGATTAAAGACACTGACACTAAATAAAATCCTGCGTTAACATTTAGTTAAACTAAATCTTCATCCTATCTGTCAATAAAGCCTGCCACCGCTCTACTTCACCTCCTACAACATCAACAGCCCACCAACTTTCCATGCACCTGTGGCTAACCTCAAGTTTTACAGCCCTGGGAAGAAAACTACATCTACAAAAAGACTCATCTGGAGGAAAATACAGATTTTAATTCTGTGTGGATGGATTCATTCAACTGACAACTTGCTGGCTTGATAAACATGCTTGGTATGCAGTGAAATATTAGCAAACAACAAAAAGTTATGAGATAACTATGAAATCAATTATGTTTATCAAACTCAAGTATTCTTTCAAATATTCTGAAATTTTAGCAAATTTATGAGGTTTTGATTATTTTTATAATTTTTTTACAATTTCTTAATTGCAAGTTTTTTTGCATTTCTGTAATATTTTAAATTGCAAAAATGTTTTTTTTTTGCAAATTTTGAAAACTTCAAAATATTTTGCCAAATTTTGCCAAATTTATAAATTTCAATCATTTAAAACTATTTGCAAAATTTTTGACATTTTAAATCTTTAAAAAAAATTACAAAAATTGAGATTTCAAAGATTTCAAACTATTTGAGCAATTTTTGAAATTCTTGCAAATTTTAAGGGCTTCAATTATTTTAACAATTTTTTTAAATTTTTAAATTTCATGGTTCTTAGTTATGTAACTTTTTGGAATTTCAAAAAATGTTTAAATCTAAGGGGAAATTTTTAGATTTCAATTTTTTGTAGAAACATGCAATTTAATCAATTTCAAACATTTTTTACTTTTACACATTTTTGGCATTTCGCATTTTCATTTTTTTTTTTTTTTACAAAACTTGAGATTTCAAAAATTTTAAAACTATTTTCACATTAAAAAAATTAATCATTTTTTATGAGATATATTTTTTCATTTTTCCTATTTTTGAAATTTAAATTTTTCAATATAATATTTAATATTTATTTTTATGTACTTTCTCAAATTTTGCTTTTTTTATTTCAATTTTTTATGACAGTTTTGATTTTTTTATTTTAATTTTTTTGAAATTTCACATTTTTTGATATCTCAAAATATCTTGAAATTTTTTACATTAAAAATAAAGACTTGGACATTACTTATGCTATTTTATAAATGTAAAAAGCTTCTTGTTTAGATAATTTTAACACTTTTTAGTCAAAAGTTTATTGTGGAGATAAAGTCGATTTTGTGGCTCCTAAACAACTTTAATCCAGGTGAGCTGAGGCAGAATGGCTCCTATGAAAGTCCAGGTTGCAGACTTCTGGTCTTCAGTTTTATAGACACTGCGAGTTGTTTATTTCCCTGAAGTTTCCAGGAAGTGATCAGAATCATCGGTGAGTATTTCACTTGTCATGCTCTGTCAGCTCCGTGTTACCCTCTCGTTACGTGTCCGCAGTAATTAACTAAAACTGTCTCCTCATGCGGCCTTTCCACTTTGTGATTAAAGCCATTCTCCTCCTGATCAAAGCCTTACACACTCTCCTTTTATCCTCTCCTAAACTTCCTCTGTTCCAGCTTCCTGTGACATCTGTAGACGGAGAATAATCTGAAAGATGAAAGCGCTTTCGGTTTTAACTGGAATCAACACTGTAAGAGAGGCTTTGATGGAAAAGTATTTGAATAAAACATCAGTGAAGGGCTGACCTGGAGCTCTGCAGTGTCAGGTTTTATCAGCGGCAGAAACATGAAGTGAACTCATGAGGAGGGATTCTGGAGTTCAACAAATAACAAAAGGTTGATGACAAAAGGAGAATGAAATCAGCGAGGGAAAGACTCTTTTATGAAAAGATCAGGACGTTGAAGTCTCCAGCTTCGTCCACTCAGGTAAGTTTCTGTGTATCATTCAGAACTCATCTTTGTCGTGTCTCATTTTTATGCCATGGTACCTCAGCTGTGATAGAATAGAATAGAATAGAATAGCATGATGCTACTCTGCCTTCTGGTATTCCCTCTGTTGCTGGGTTAGCACGGCTAGCTTGTCCATCTTATTGGAGATAGATATTACATTCCTTATAACGATGGATTGAACGATGGACTGTAAAAAAAAATGGACGTCATCTTGCTCAGCTCCAAGTGAGGTCTCCACAAAAACTGCTCCCCCTGGTGGCTGGCTGCATTATAGGTCAAAAAATCCATCTCCCCAGTCATTCCAGATGGGCTGTGGTCAAACTTTAAAAAATTAATACACCTGGTAGAAATGTTTCTCACGTCTGATTGTTGTGGTTATTTGAAGATATTATTTGGTCCAAGTCCTTTTTTTTCTGAAAAGTTTTGTTTTCTTTAGTTATAAGAGGTTAAAAATGAGGTTTTACGCCATGTTTAACGATGATTGACAGCTGTCATTCTTGTGTATTTTTTTTAAGATTGTAAAATATGTCAGGAGGTAGAGTCAAGAAGTGATTAGACTCTCAAGAGAAAAAAAATAATTATTTCTAGTCACCCGGCTCCACTCAGATTCTCCCAGAATCCCTTAACAGTGTACTAATGGCTGTGCCAGGGGGATTATGGTTTCAAAACCGTACAATGGTAAATAGCAAAGCCACGCTGTCCACTCTATATACAGTCTGTGGGAAGGACAGGTCGATGTTCTCACTTCTTAGCTTGCACCTGAGAACCGGCACGTCATCCTCACCTCCTTCTCCTCACCTTGTGGGGAAACATCCGGCCTAGCACCAGTTAGCACTGACATGCTATAGACTTCTAACAGCTGATTTCACATGTAAACAATGCAGCCAACACTATCTACAGCCTGTGCTGGTATTGATAGATTTGTTGGCTCTTGAAAGGAGACGAGCTCCAGAGACAAAGACGTCAAAAGCCGGTTGAAGACGTTGCTAAAAGTCCCAAACAGCTTTGAGAGGAGAAACAGTGTCTAAAGCATGAAGACGCAGAGATGGAGCTTCGGAGAGCCTGTTAATGGAAGACTTTGAGTGGGTTGCATCCTTATCCAAAAGCTTTAGATCATAAATAAATCCTGATCTGATGGAAAGATCATGACACGTATATCAAACTAAGCTAGGATGACTTCCCCAGGACGGGAGCTGACAGAGACTCATTCACACCATCAGGCTCAAAGAAGACCATTGGTTGGAAGGACAATCTTTACGCTCAGATAGATTTTTCATGAGAGGGGAATTCCTGATTGAAACTTCAAATACCTCAGCACAGCAGAAAACGCAGAGTAAAAGTTAAAGCGAAGATGAAAGTGTATTAAAGAGGAGTTTATGTCGAGTGTTCAAACATCACTTCTGAGGTTTCAGCTCTGACAGGCGTCCTGAAACATCTGAGCACAAATCGTTTCTTCGCTCTGTTATTTCTGACTTCAGATGTGGTTACAGCACAATGTCATATATTTCAACACAGCTGCTTATTAGCTTCTGGGGGATGTTAGCCTGCGGGGGCTCTGACAGCATAATCCTGCAGATGAAAACCGATCATTCACCTTGTTAAAAAAAAAAAACGTCTGAATGATCGCCTCTAATTTGCTGTCGGGGGTGAGACGCGTCGCGGCACGTTTGGTCCCCGGGGTTTCTGGAGGAGTCAGACCTGCCCGGGCCTGATGGGAACCAGGCTGAGATGGGCTCATTAAAACACAGGACTGGGGGAGAAAGGGGCTTAAAAAGTGGAATAACCCTTTTAATTTGTTGACTTTAACTTTAAAGTAGAGGTATTACCATAATGGAGATAATATCCATCAAAGGAAGTGATGCAGAATCCAACAGGATTAAACTTTTTAACATTAAAGCTTTCATAAAACATCCATTTGAGGAGATTTACTCCAAAATATGAAGTTGAAAGATTCTTGATATGATGACTCAGCATCTTTAATCTTATCAAACACTTTGTAGCTTATTTATATCAAACAGAGACGATTTCATCCTCAGGCCGACTGTTACCTCAGGACTCCTGCTGCCTGCAGAGAGAGGGAATAATAAAGACATAAAGAATCTGCCCGGGGATTTCCACACAGCCAAAAGTTCTGTTTTTATCACCCAATTAAGGAAACTTTCAGTAAATTAGATTTGTACCAGGGCTGCTGTGCATTCGGCTCACATGCTCCATCATTTCACTTCCCAACAGAGAGTTTCAGCCAAGATCTGATTGCCTTATTAGTTTCAATTATAACGCTGGTGGCTGCAGAGCAAAGCAAAAAAAAAACAGAAATTCAGCCGCTGATTTAGGAGGTAGAAAAAACACTTTCCAGCCTGTTTTATCAACTTGGAAATCTAACTTTTCTCATTATAGACCTTCTGCATGTGATTTAAGTTAAATATATAAGTGAACAACACGTGGACTGAGCAAAGGCTGCTCGTGTTAAGCTAAAGATGAGCATAACTCACAGAAACAGCTGATGTGATTAAGTCATAGTCCCATAAGGTCACCACAAAACTGCTCCCCCTGGTGGCTGGTTGCAGTATAGGTCAAAAAATCCATCTCCCCAGTCATTCCAGATGGGCTGTGGTCAAACTTTGAAAATTAACCCACCTGGTAGAAATGTTTCTCACGTCAGATTGTTGTGGTGATTTGAAGATTTCATTTAGCTGCCTTGTATTCAAGTCCTCTTTTTTCTGAAAAAAAAAATGTTTTCATTAGTTATAAGAGGTTAAAAAGAGGTTTTACGTCTTGTTTAGCAATGATTGACAGCTGTCGTTCTTGTGTATTTTTTTAGGGATTGTAAAACATGTTGGGAGCTAGAGTCAAGAAGTGATTAGACTCTTGAAAGAAAAAAATAATTATTATGTTTTTCACCAGGCGCCACTCAGATTCTCCCAGAATCCTTCACAGTCTCTACTAATGGCTGCGCCTATGACGAAGGAAATTTGGCTTCAAAACCCTTCAATGGTAAATGGCGAAGCTACGCTGTCCGCTCTACATACAGTCTTTGGTTTAACCTGCTCGTTAATTGTGATGTGAAAGAATGAGACTTCAAGATGTTGGCTAAAAATGTCGCCCCCTAATGGAGAACTTTTTCCAGATACAGACAGAGCCTTCTGTCCATTCTTTGCGTTTATTTCGACCGTATTTCTACACATTTCTAAAAAGCTTACGGATCAGGCGAAACGGAGCAGTACCACAAGAAATTGCAGGGGTAAAGTTGCTGTTACTACCTGATACGTAGCTTTAGTGAGATATGAAGGAGAAACAACAATGGTGGATCTTTCACGCTGTATTTAACTGCTTCATCGACCAATGCTGCCTCTGTTTTTGTCTCTTATGGCAACAATAGAATTAGCAAAATCCCCTCCACAGTCGCCTTGATTGTTTTTGAGTTTGTTGTCTAAATTTTTGATTCTGGGCTGCTCCCCCTGGTGGATGTATTGGTTAACAGCAATGCCAATGTAAATGACGCATGGAAGTATGTAGGCAGTGACCATAGACTGTATGAAACATGGATGTAGTCTCCCTGATGTCACCCGTCTGTTTCTGAAACAGAAAATGAAGCATATTGGCTATCACAGCTATATTGGTAGTAGCAAGGGCTTCACCTACAGCCATAGGGCGCCTGTCACACATGTGACCCTGAGCTGTGCCTCTGATTGGGCGAGCTTGTGATCTTAATATCCTCTGAACAGTGGATGCTGATAGTAAAATTAGTAACTCAAACAGGAGATGTTTTTTGAACCAGGCTGTAAATAGTTCAATTTCTGCTTTGAAAACAGGTCGTTTTTTTGCTTGGTGTGTATGTAACTTGTTTGTGTGGACGAAATTTTTTTCAAAAACAAATGAGGGGGTTATTGGTTTTTGAAAATACCCGACTACGTGTGTATAAGGTTTAATGTTGAGTTCCGTTTACGTGAAATGATGTCATCACTGAGTTAAAAGCGTTCCAGCAAAATTTCTATGTTTAAACATTGAATAATACCATGTATACGGCAGATTTATTGTGACAAACACTAGGCTGTTTATTTTATTATAAATAACTGTTTACACCTGGGGCAGCCATCTTTGATTGTAAACACAGGGGGGTGTAGATCCCAAGACTTCCCAGTAGGAAATTCTGGAATAACGCATCATAAAGGATGTGTTATTCTTTCCCCGTGAACGTGACGCATGGAAATCAGACGCACAAGATCTGCTTTTATGCTTTTTAACAAGCAGCGTCTGTTGGTGTCCATTCCCAAACTGCAGGGGGCGGTGTATCACAAACGTACGTCTACCAGAGTACTAAACGAGGGTCAAAGAAGTTTTCAACCCTTTTTGAATCAACGTTAAAACACTCAAGGGAGAAACTTACAGGAAACTAAGAAACTCTGTCGACAAAGCGAGTTTTAGTAGATAAAAGTTAGACTTGTGACTGTTTGGGTTGTAAACCAGTGTGTTTTCTTTGTTTATAGGCTATTTATTCAAAAGTAAAAACTTTAAGATGAGCTGTAGTGTGTGTCAGTAATAGTTATCATATTTCAGGAAATTTCCCTACAGTTACAACAACTGACCACTGAATGAACCTCTATGGAGTGTGGCAGTAGAGAGCACTCCAGAGGCTGATGGGCAGTTCCACCATAGAGGCCTTTACATTTAGGAGAAAATTACTTTGACATAGCTGTTTAAATGTTCTACAAAAAAACTAATTTATGGAAATACAAAAAAATACTGTACACAAAGTTCATCCTGTTTTTTGTTGAATGCTCGGGGACACTGGAGAAAACATGTCTCTAACTTTTTGCAGAATATAAGAAGAACAGAAACACTTAGCAGAAGCAGCAGCAGAGTGCTAACACACGCTAAGTGAATCATGAGGACGGAGGGTGTGTTTGTTGTTGTTTGCTGCGGATTAAACCCGAGGTCATCAGGCTGAAGAGGAAACGGCGTGCGCTGGACAGCGTGTGTTTCATTAGCTGGCGGTGATTTGATTAAAGACGGGAGGTTATCTGAGGATGTCGCTCCGTCACCACACAGATTTGTTCAAACACCGTTTGTTTTGGTTTGAGTCTCACCGTGAACGTCAGTCCTTGTTTATTTTTCCACGAGTGGGTATGAATAAGTGTGTGTGATTGAGATCTGTGCACCTGTGTGTGAACGTCAGTCTGCGTCTACTTTCCTGTTGAGGCAACGACTCCCTGAGACGACTTCATCTTACCTCATGTTGACTCACGATACAGTCTGACCTCACTGTGTTTCCACCTGGGTTACACACACACACACACACACACTCAGTCTGAGGCACACACACACACTCGTCTTTGACAGCCTTCAGACGTGACACAATCACCCCAGCAGCTGCCTCATCAACGGAGGGAAAGAGGGGAAAATGAGAAAGAGATAAAAGTCGGGAGACGTTTGGAGTCATTAGAGAGGAATGAAGGGAAAATATGCTGCGTATGTTTGTGTTTGTTAGTAAATGTGTGTGTGTGTGAGTGTGTGAGTGATGTCTCACTCCTTTCCCTGGTTACTTGCGTGATAATTACCTGTGCAGCTCTGTGATTAGACTCACATCACGGCAGAAGGCCTCGATGGCAGCAAAGACAAGCGGCTGATACTTTTCCTCACAGAGGACTCTGTGTCCTGCTCTGCTCCCTGTCAGGAGAAATAAAAACTTTGAGCACTTTCATCCTACAAACTTAAATAATGTCGACTGTTTACTGTTTCTTCTTTGCTTCTTAATCTCCATCTCCATGCTAGCTGCTAACTCTGTCTCCAGGTCTGTGGTTTGGAGGTTTCCAGTTGATCCCAGCTGCTTCCTGCTGTTAGCAATGAGGTTTATTAGCGACTCGAGACAGAGACCAAACACCTCATGAGCCATTACGCTAAAATTACGAGCTAAAAGATGCTGAAACTCTCTGAAGAGCTGTAGAGAAAGATGAAGATGGCCGTCATAAACGCTCGTGTGTTGCATCCTTAATTATAATGAGCGAACATGTTTAAAGAGGAGCAATGTGTTGGTTTAGACACAGTTTCTGTACAACAAGACTTAAATGTGACAAAAAAATGTTGATCATGTGAATGAAGTTAATATTTACTGTAATGAAAAGTTAGTGAACAGCCCTGTAAGTGTCCCATCTTTTGAGATTTGGAGATACTAAGCATCTCAACTTTTTTTTTTTTTTTTTTTTTTTAGCATTTTTAGCATTTTTAGCATTTTTAGCTAAACTTCAGATTCAAATACCCAACCGCTGCCCCAAAAAATGATAGAAAACAACAACAAAAATTATGAGTTGCACAATTTTATAAGTCTATGAAAACAAATTCTAGTATTATTTCAAAATTGAGAAATGTTTGCTTTTTGTTTTTATTTCAGAATTGTTCCTAATTTTTGCAGTTTTTTTTTAATTTAATTTTTATTTTTACTATTTTTGACATTTTTTTAAATTTATCAAATTTCTTTTTTTTTAATTCTAGCAAATTCTTCACATTTCATTTTTTTGTAATTTTTTTTTCTTTCATTGCAAATAAGCAAATTTTAAAATGTTTGGGAATTTTTTTGCAAATTTTTGAAATATCAAATTTTATGAAATTCTTGCAATTTCAAATTTCATGAAATTTTTGCAAATGTATTTAAAATAATAAAAATATTTACAACAATAATTCCTTATTTATATATTTTTTTTTCCTATAACAAACATGTGACAGAAACATTGCTGTGTTTTTGGGGGGGTCCAGTACAAAGTAATGGTCTTCCAATTCATTTCAATGGGAAAAATTAATTTCACTTACAAGTTATTTAAGTAAGGAGCTATGTCTCAGAATGACTGGAACTCATAAGTTAAGGCACAGCTGTACCTTGTCAATTTGCATCCTGGGAAAAGTTGACTTGAACGAAGAAAAGCAGAGTTAAAATTGAAAAAAAAAAAATGCACGCCTTAGTAAGAGTCATGTCCCCACTACAGTGGGTGATAGTGCTCATGGGGAATAGAGTCTTTATCCCCCCAGAACACTACCAACCAATCAGGATCAAGAAGGTGCAGAACCTTCTATTTCTTGCTTTCACATTTTTGTCTTATGTATAACGTAAATATGAACCACACTTAAATGTAAGTAACATCGTCTCCCCTGAGGATCTTTCCTGTTTTTCTATTCCACAGAGTATAATCATGATAAAAGTCACAGATTGCTCTCTGAGGCGCAAACATATATGAAATTAAACTGTGAAATAATAACTGTTTACCACTCGAACAAACATGAAAAGCTGTGGCAGCGTGAGTTTAATTGGAGGGGACGTCCTCTGCGTCCTCTTGAACCAGCGCTTTGTGAAGTTAAACAGAACAAAGCGGGACAGAGTGAGAGACAGCAGCATCTGGGTTCAGTATTTATGGTAAACAAAGGTTACAGTGAGCACACCATGACCTGCACACACACACTCACACACACAGGCCCAGCTGCACACACACAGGTCGCTCCCCACCTTCAAACAGATGTGCTCAGAATGAGTCACACACGCACAGAGCTAATTCTCTCCTGCATTAACCAGAGCTGCTGCGCTGTATATTGAACTCACATATTACATTACAGACCTCCTGCTGCTGCTGCTGCTGCTGGTGGTGGTGGTGGTGGTGGTGGTGGTGGTGGTGAGTCCAAAGCCAAACCAGATCAACCTTTTCTTCTGTGCATGTAGTTAAACATATCAGATTCCCTGTGCACAGGTCTATACCACAACCTGATGTGTTCATATCTGTTTTTTGAGACAATGCAACCTTAGCTGTGATTGGTTAGCTTGTTAGCCTTGGATAACTCAGTGAATAGTGAAGACAGCCGGATGCTGCTTTGTTGCTAGTTCCCACCACATGTTGGTTTGGTTTGTGTATCAAAAACCTTGAAAAACGTGATTGTTTTTAAGTTTTAAACACAAATTTTGGGTTTAATTTCAGAATCAAAAACAAATTTTCAACAATCATCCAGTCAACGTGTTGCAGGCTTTTCAATTCACCTTATCGGTTCCTGATGGCGACATAAATATCTCAGCGTCAAACCTCACAAAGTTTTTGTTTATCTATCATTGAGCCCATTTTATTGTCAGAAGGCCTGTAAGTCAGAAAACCAAAAGGCCTGTTAGTCAGAAAACCAAAAGGCCTGTTTGTCAGAAAACCAAAAGGCCTGTTAGTCAGAAAACCAAAAGGCCTGTTAGTCAGAAAACCAAAAGGCCTGTTAGTCTGGAAACCAAAAGGCTTGTTAGTCAGAAAACCAAAAGGCCTGTTAGTCAGAAAACCAAAAGGCCTGTTAGTCTGGAAACCAAAAGGCTTGTTAGTCAGAAAACCAGAGGGCCTGTTTGTCAGGAAATTAGGAAGCATCTTTGTCAGAAAATTAGAAAGCGTGTTAGTCAATAAATTGAAAGGCACGCTTATCGGAAAAATCAGAAGGCTTATTAGTCAGGAAATTTGGAAGCCTCTTTGTCAGAAAATCTAAATGCCAGTTTGTCATATAATCATGAGACCCGTTTGTCAGAAATCAGGAAGCCAGATAGTTCATAAATCAAAAGGCCTGTTAGTCAAAAAACCAAAAGGCCTGTTAGTCAGGAAATTAAGAAGCCTGTTTGTCAGAAAACCAGAAGACTTGTTAGTCAGGAAATTTGGAAGTGTGTTTGTCAGAAAATCAAAATGCCTGTTTGTCAAATAATAGGAAGGCCTGTAAGTCAGAAAATGAAAAGGTCTGTTAGTCAGAAAATATATATTTTTTTGGGATATAAGAATATCAACTAAAGCCAAACTAACTTTCTGACTAACAGGCCTTCAGACTAACAGGCCTTCTGACCAATGGGTCTCGTCATTATAGGGCCTTTTAACTTACAGACCTTCTGATTATTGGACTAACAGGCCTTCTGACTAATGGCTCTTCTGACCAATGGGCCTTCTAATTTCCCGACTAAAAGGCTTTTTGAGAATTTGAGCAGACAAAGTGCAACAAGGGCTCTAAAGTTTTGCGAAGTTTCATTCAAATTGGCTGTAGCTTTACACAGGAGGAGTCAGTCTAGATTATCTCATGCTTGTGTAACCCCATCCCTGACCCCAACCCCATCCCTATCCTGTAAAGTGCTCTCGAATTTGGTCTTACTTGGAAATTTCTGACCCTTTTAATCCACCAACAAACTCTAGATGCACAAAAGTCTTGGTTAGATGTAGCAGAGATTTGGCAAAGCTGTGCATCAACAAGCGTGAACAATGCGAGGGCGGAGATGTGAGTCACCAGAGGAGAAAGCACCGCCTGTGATGAAGACAGAACAACACAAAGGTAGCTGAAGTCGACGTGTTTTTCTCTCAGCAACACGTAGAAACACACTCCTCAATGAGGAATCCATCAGTCGAACGGTGAACATCCATCTCCATCTGCCTCTCACCGTCAGAAACATTCTCATAATCATCAGTTTGTGCTGACAGGAAAATGCGAAACAGAAACAGAACAGTTGATATCTTTTTAATGCTAACAAGCATCTAGAGACCTCCAGCTTGTTAGCTGCAGGCCTGCAGCACCCGCTGGGGACGCAGCGAGTGTGAGATGATATAAGATGTGATGAGATATGATGAGATATGATTATCTTCATTGATCCCAGAAGGAAAATTTCATCTTTGCAGCAGCAGAAAATATACAAGCAGATAGGACAACAGAGAAGGAGGAGGCAATAAAGACTGGAGTATAAAACCTAATAAACCCAGGAAATAATATTCATAATGAGGATGTGTCTGTGATGCTAATATTGTGTTTTTCCCAGGTGAGTTAAACAGGATTTATTTGACGAATGCAAAGAATGTTGGCTTCAAAACGAGTCAGGATGTACAGGTATCACGGAAAGTACAAATGTCTGCTTTAAGTCGCAGCATGGCGGCATTTGAATAAAAATAAAGATGCATTAAAAGGAAAGGTAAAGGAATTATTTTGCATCCAGAAATAGATGAGATGCTAAAGGTTCTGGACATCGTTGAGGTGTCGGTCTGGGACAGTCCCTGTGGAGTGGCAGATCAGGGTTGTGGTTCCCATTTTCAAAAAGCAGGACTGGAGAGTGTACTCTAGTTATTGGGATAGCCGATTATTGAATCTGGGGAACAAGAGCGGAAATGGCCTTTGCCCTGGAACAGTCGGACAATTGCTCAGCTGTTTTATGGGGCGCTGATCGTAAAGTTTCACACGCTATTAATAACATTTCCCCACATTTAGCTCTAAAACATCACTTTTTATGCAGATTTAGAGAAATATTGACCAAAAATATCTGTCAAATATAAATATAAATATAAAAATGTTGAATGTTTTATGGAAATGGTATGTGTTATGAATAAATGTCCTGATTCTAAATATTTATCTACGTTTCTAAACATTTAGTTTTAATTTAAAAAATTTAGTCAAGATATTTAAATATTTAACTTTGATATATTTTGATATTTCACAATGTTTTCTTAATATTAAGCTAACACTGATATTTATTTGCTTTATCAATCCCGTTGGGAGAAAGTCATTTGTTGTTGTTGTTGTTGTTGTTGTTTTGTTATTCTGATTTTTTGTGTGGTTTTTTTTGGTTGTTTTTTCATTTGTTTTATGTTTTTTGTTTTATTTTATTTGTTTTTTTTTATTTTTATTTTTTTATTTTTTTATTTTTTTTTTTTGGGGGGGGGGGGGTTGTTTTGTATTTTAGGGTTAGGTTAACTAATATTTAGCCTTGATATCTAAATATTTCAGAATGATTTCAAAATATTTAGTCAAGATTTATAGCTATTGTGCTAACACTTAATATTGAAGAAGAAGAAGAAGAAGAAGAAGATGTAAAAGAAGAAGAAGAAGAAGATGTAAAAGAAAAAGAAGAAGAAGAAGTAAAAGAAGAAGAAGAAGAAGACGAAGAAGAAGAAGAAGAAGAAGTAAAAGAAAAAGAAGAAGAAGAAGTAAAAGAAGAAGAAGAAGAAGAAGTAAAAGAAGAAGAAGAAGAAGAAGAAAAAGAAGAAGAAGAAGAAGAAGAAGAAGAAGAAGAAGAAGATGTAAAAGAAGAAGAAGAAGTAAAAGAAGGGGCAGATGATGAAGAAGAAGCAGAAGAAGAAGAAGTAAGAGAAGAGGAAGATGATGAAGATTTATACTTAATACCTAAATAGCTACAATGATTTCTAAAAAATTACTCAAGATTCCATTTTTCCCAAAAATTATTTTTTGTTTGTTTTGAAAAGACATGATATTTACCACATGTTCATAACAAACAAAACACAATGCCCCTTTACTGAAAAAAATCCTAATTTACAGCAGCCTTCAACACTATTACACTATAAAACTGTCTAATATCCCACAATCTTTGATATATAACGTAAAAAAAACAGACACTTTAAAAAATGTTTTGTCTGCCCTTCATTACATAAGAAATCCTTACCAGTGAGAGGGAAGTCAGGATTTCTAAATATTTAGCTAATAATTAATATTTGAGAAGAAGTAAATTTACTTCTTTAATCCCCTTTGGGAAAACTTTTGTGTGTGTGTGTGTGTGTGTGTGTGTGTGTGTGTGTGTGTGTGTGTGTGTGTGTGTGTGTGTGTGTGTGTGTGTGTGTGTGTGTGTGTTGGGTTAGGTTTTCTCAGAGTTTTAAATATTTTGCCTTAATATCTAAATATTTCATAATGATTTCACAATATTTAGTCAACACTTAATATTTAGCTAAGATTTCTTAATCTTACACAAAGATTTCTAAAAAAAAAAAAAAATTGCCAAGATTTCTTGATATACAGTTAAGATTTATAAATCTTGAGGATTTCTAAATAATTAGCTAATATGCAAATTCACACTCCTGCTCACTGGAAGCACTAAAATAAAGTCTGAGGAAGCGATCCAGCCAAGCGGGACTTTGAGAAATAAACACAGTCGGCTAAAACAGTATTATTTAACTGTGTGGAGGAGCTTCAGGTGAGTTCATCTGGAAGGAGACCCCAGTCAGACCCAGAGTTGGGTACCTGGGAGCACCTCAAGATCCTAGAGAAGGAACCAGGAAACATCACTAGGAAGAGGGCCGACTTGTTTGGACCCGAAGTGGAGGAAAACCCAAACGGTTCAGTTTTCAATAACCGCTCAGACGGCCATCGGTTTCTTGTCAGCGTGTCCCCGTCACACCCGCTGAACTCAACCTTTCAAATCTGCCAACGCAGGAAGCGTGTGCGACTTAAAGCAAGGTCAGAGGTCAGCCAGGCCTGGTCAGAGCATTACTCTGCCTCCCACCGCCTCCTTTTGTCTCCTGCAGGGACCCGTAGTGTTAAAGTGACACATCTGTTGAACTCCTCCATGGGAGCAGACGGCGAGGAGGAGGAGGAGGAGGAGGAAGAATGGAGCTCGTGCCTTCACACAAGACTCCTGACACACACTCCATCTGGCCCGTGCCTCAGCAGATGCTCATGACAGAGACCTCCTACACACACACACACACACACACACACACACACACACACACACACACACACACACACACACACACAAACACACATTTAAAATGGTTTTCTCCATGAAAGCAGAAACACACAGGCGCTGCACACACACCTTTAATGCATACAGATTGAAGCTGAAACACAGGTACACACACACACACAAACACGCACACTTACACGCACACTTACACACACACACACACACACACACACACACCATGTGGCAGCAGGTTTGTCCTTTTCATACCTCATAAGTCAATCAGTTCCTCCCTCTCCACCAAGAAAAGCAATTAAAGCGATTCACAGCCAGTCCTCCCTCCTCCACACACACACACACACACACACACACACACACACACACACACACACACGCACACGCACACACACACATTTCAGGCTTTATTATGAACAACAAAAGGCCACCGGGACCTCTCAGCCATGTCTGGGTTTTGTGCTCACACACTTGTTGTCCACATTCCTGCATATTTAAAGGGACATGTGCACAATCACAGCTGAACCCTGAGATCACACACACACACACACACACACACGCAGACACACACATTCATATTTATGGAGACAGACGGGGATGTGAGAAGTGTTTTAAGCTGTCAGATAGAGGCTGGATCACAGCCTCGGTGTGTTAGGGTTAGAGATGGAGCATGTATGAAGTGACTCCAGCTGAGGATCAGTCTCTGAGTTAAAGTTTGCCAACATGTTATGAGTCCTTCATTTGAGTTTAACTCAGTTTTTCTTAGTCATAAGTCTTAGACCATCAGCAAGCCTGTTTATTTCTTTGTGAATGGAGCCACGTTTGTAAGGAACATGTCTTTGTAGGAAGAGCAGCAGAGCTAATCCTTCTGTTTGGTGAATTGGATGATTGAAGTCTGAAGAAAAAGGAAGAAAAAGTTGCACTCTAAAACCTAAAACCTGTTGACTCCTGGTCTGGCTCTGCACATTATGTCGGTTTGTTGTTATAGTCAAAATAAATACCATCTGGTCTGGACACGCTTTGTTCTATTTATCTATTTTAAGGTAACTTTTGGGGCTTTTTGTATTTGTCTTTTTTGGGGTTTTTTTGCAAAAAAAAAAGAAAAAGACAATCATTAAAATTTGAAATTTAAAACTTTCTAGTATATCCAAGAAGTTGAAGTTTGAAATAAATGCAAAAAAAAAAAAGTCAAAAATTGAAATTTAAAAAATATAAGAAAATTAAAAAAAAGAAACTTCAAAAATTTCAAAAAATATGTAACAATAAATCTTATTTTAAAAACTTGCAAAAATTAAAAAAAAAAACTTTGAAATTTTAAAAAATGTGCAAATGGTTAGAAAAGTTTTGAAATTTGGCTTTTTATCTTTATTGTTTAAATTATGTACAGACCTTCTAGTGGTTTCCCATGCTTCAAAAGAATATTATACAACTTTTATAAAGGTTTGCATATTTATCTGCATTCATCTGCTAATTTTCTGTATTTTTAAATATATGTGAGAAAAAACAGAAATAATTTTCTTCCCTTTTTAATTTTTTTACGTGTATTGCATTTTCAAGAAGTTTCTTTAAGCCTAGTACAGGAAAGATTTTTTTTAATTTATAAAACACCATACGTAATGTCTTAATTTTTTTTTTTTTGGATTATCATTTTCAAAATACTTTGATTTCAAATAAAATTGTGAAACTCTCTTAAAATATTGAACTTTCACCAATTTTGCAACTAGCATTTAGAAATTGCAATTTATAACTTTAATCAGAGAGGACAGGACGTGGTTGGTAGGAAACAGGGCAAAAAGTGGAGAGTGACAAGCTGAAAAGCTGCGACAGGTTGGGTTCTAACCTGAGCCAGCCACTAGGGGGTTTTGTCTCATGGGCTAGCAGCTAGCACCACTAGGCTACACCAGTGTTTGTTTGATTTCAAAAGTGAGTTAGCATCATATATGGTTTCCATGCTCGACTTCCTGTCCAGCTCAACCTGCTCTCTGTGACTGAAATGCATCCCAATTGCAAACAGTTTTTTTTTTAAATCAAAAATTAAGATTTGCAAAAATTTTGCAAAACTTTGGAAAATTTGCAAAAAAATTCAAAAATGTGCTTTTTTGAAAAACTAGACAAAATAATAAAACTTTGAAATTTTAAAAAAAGTGCAAATAGTATGACATTTTTTAAAATTCAACATTTTGAAAATTCTGTAAAAATATAACATTTTTTGAAAATTGAAAATTTGCAAATAGTTCAAAATTATTGAAATGGAGAAATGTGCAAAATTTGTAGTGTTTTTAAAATATGGGGGAAAAAAATTGCAAAACGGCAAAAAAAAAAAGAAATATAAAAGAATTGCAAATCTGCAAAATAAATGAAATTTGAACATTTCCACAAAATTCAGAAATTTTGCAAGAATAATTGAATTTGATAACATGATTGACTTTATTGGTCAACTCATAATTTTTTGTTGTTTGCTAATGTTTCGTCACATATCAGTCATGTATATTAAGACAGTACGTTGGCAGTTAACTGAATCCATCCACACAGAATTAAAATCTGTATTTTCTTCCAGATGAGTCTTTTTGTAGATGTAGTTATCTTCCCAGGGCTGTAAAACTTGAGGTTAGCCACAGGTGCATGGAAAGTTGGTGGGCTGTTGATGTTGTAGGAGGTGAAGTAGAGCAGTACAGATAAATCTGTTGGAGTAATCACTGTTGTTATGCGTGCTGCTATAGGCAGTGTTCCTGTTGGAGGACGTGTTGTTCTTATGAATGAAAGTGTAAAAGTGCTGCTCATGATAACTTTAACCCGATAAGAGTACAAACAGTGAAAATTGCAGCTTTTAAAAGCAGCGGTGAAATTACTGCTTCTGTCTTGTTGCTAGGATAAAAAAAAGCAGTGATTGCTCGACGTGCTCGTGAAGAGGCGAGGACTTTAGTGAAATGAAAGGAAGTGGGTACATGATGTCCTCCGCTGGGAAAAACACGGAGCACAGAGACGTTTATTACCCCATCCAGCAGACAGTTATCAGCTCGTCAGAGATTTTACCCAAACAGCAGCATCTCTGAGCTGTTTCTGTCCTATTTAGGTTAGCAGAGCAACACAGCCTGTTACACAGCCTGAAGTACAAACAGAGGCTCATAAAGAAATCTAAAACTGGAGCAGAGAAAATACCCCAAACGACTTAAAATCACTACAAAGAGTGAAACACTGTGTGTGTTTTTGGGGTAGATGTCAGTATTTTAATGATGGTGCAAGAGTTAGTGTCTCTCTTTGGATTCTCGTGCTGAAAATACACACAGGAGTAAACTTGAGTAACAGTGAAGAGGCTGAAGGAGAAACAGCGTGTTAGTGAAGGGATGGTTGGAAAAAGATTTCAAAACCGACCTTTACCCAAAATAATATGCAAATATCAACATTTTGATGCTGAAAGAATAATGTACATTATAAATTTAGGCACAAAAAGATTAGCCTGTGTTTTAGCCTTTAGCTCATGTTTTACTCTTAAGCATGCTGTAGCCTTTAGCCTGTTTTAGTCTTTATGTTTAGCCTTCTGTCTATGTTTTACCTTTTAGCTTTATGTTTAGGCCTTAAGCATGTTTAAGCCTTTAGCCTGTTTGATCTTAAGCTAATGATTTAGCCTTTAGGCCATTTTAGCTTTTAGCACATGTTTTAGCCTTAAGCCTGTGTTTGAGCCTTTAGCTCATGTTTTAGACTTTGGTATGTTGTAGCCTTTAGCCTGTTTCAGTCTTTAGTTCATGTTTAGCCTTTTGTCTATGTTGTAGCTTTTAGCTCATGTTTTAGCTTTAAGCCTGTTTTGATCTTTAGCTAATGATTTAGCCTTTTGTCTATGTTGTAGCTTTAGCTCAACTTTTAACTTGTAGCCTGTTTCAGTCTTTACTTCATGTTAAGCCTTTTGTCTATGTTGTAGCCTTAAGCTCATGTTTTAGCTTTAAGCCTGTTTTGATCTTTAGCTAATGATTTAGCCTTTTGTCTATGTTGTAGCTTTAGCTCAACTTTTAACTTGTAGCCTGTTTCAGTCTTTACTTCATGTTAAGCCTTTTGTCTATGTTGTAGCCTTAAGCTCATGTTTTAGCCTTAAGCCTGTTTTGATCTTTAGCTAATGATTTAGCCTTTTGTCTATGTTTTAGCTTTTAGCTCATGTTTTAGCCTTTAGCCAATTTTAGTCTCTAGTTCATGTTTAGCCTTTTTTCTATGTATTAGCTTTTAGCTCATGTTTTACCTTTAGCCTGTAGCTTTTAGCTCATGTTTTAACCTTTAGCCTGTTTTTATCTTTAGCTAATGATTTAGCCTTTTGTCTATGTTGTAGCTTTAAGCTCATGTTTTAGCCTTTAGCCTGTTTTGATCTTTAGCTAATGATTTAGCCTTTTGTCTATGTTGTAGCTTTTAGCTCATGTTTTAGCCTTTAGCCTGTAGCTTGTGGCTTATGTTTAAGCCTTTAGCATGTTTTATCTTTAGCTAATGATTTAGCCATTTGTCTATGTTTTAGCTTTTAGCTCATGTTTTAGCCTTTAGCCTGTTTTAGTCTTTAGTCCATGTTTAGCCTCTTGTCTATGTTGTAGCTTTTAGCTCATGTTTTAGCCTTTAGCCTGTTGTAATCTTTAGTTCATGTTTAGCCTTTAGCCTGTTTAAGCCTTTTGTCTATGTTGTACCTTTAGCATATTTTAGCCTTTAAGTCATGTTTCTCCTTTGTCTCCTTTGGCTAGTGCTTTAGCCTTTAGCTTTTTTTAGCCTAACTCCCTTTTTAGCGTTTGGCTTGCATTTTAGCCTTTAGCCTGTGTGTTAGCCTTTGGCTCGTGCTCTATCTCTCTCCTGTTTAT
This sequence comes from Halichoeres trimaculatus, assembly GCF_033239565.1. Taxonomy (NCBI): domain Eukaryota; kingdom Metazoa; phylum Chordata; class Actinopteri; order Labriformes; family Labridae; genus Halichoeres; species Halichoeres trimaculatus. The sequence goes on from NW_027437195.1 coordinate 28,721,273, forward strand.
CTTTCTTCTGCTCTTCTGTCCTTTTTCTGTCTGACAGTTAGGCTCCAGTGTCCACCATCACTACAAAATTAATCACAGAAATTATTTTTAGCGTAACTCGATCCAGTCCTGCTCGACCCAATCGGGAAGCTGAGACGTAGCATTTAGGAATAACCTTTACTGGGCTGATAATCTCATTTTACCCCATGAGCAGTTACCCGGCCAGTTACCCCTACAACAGAGTCATGCCATTCATCAATGCAGTGACTTCCACTACAGAGTCTTGTCTGTTTTTAATGCAGTAATTTGAAGTAGTCGTCCATCGACTCCTGGTTCTGGTCCAGAGCTTCCTCCAGCTCCTCTGCTCCTCTTCGTCCTCGTCGCTGTGGCTCCATCAGCATGCAGCAGGAGGGTCACGGCGAGGCTGCTCCACGCTGAGCCTCTAAATGTAGGAAACGGTTTAGCCTTTGAAGTTTTAATGGAGTGAGTGTGTTTGTGCGTGAGAGGGAGCTCAGCGAGAGCCGGACGATAGTGCTGAGTCATATTATACCGAGTCATTCTGACCCAGTTCTCACTCACATCCTATTTGCCGTCACGATTTATCCATTGGATGCAGCGCTGCTACTTTCTCAGAGATACAGCTCTTAATAATGCATGTCGACCTAAAGTGGAAGAGGAGAAGCGGAGAGCCCCAAAAGGCGAAAAAAAAACTTCAGTTTCTCTCTTTTTCCACGCTCAGGTGTTTTCCTCTGGAGGTTTTCCAGGCTCGTCTACCTGAGAGTCACCTTCAGGTTGGATGTTGTCGTGTGGCGTGAGGTGGCTTCAGCGTCCCTCAGGAGAGGAGTGTCCTGCATGTACTGCATCACCAGACGGTGATATGAGCAAAGTCTTACAGTGATCCCTACATCTCCCATCTATTTAAAGCTTCCTCTCTGTATTTTTAAACCATGTCGTGTCTGTTTTTTTTGCACCCAGCAGAAGGCATTCTGGGTAAATGTGTCAAAGAAATGGCTACAGCCTGAGATGAATGGGAACTGGGACATCGCAGGGAGACGACACTCTCCTCCCACGCCTCTCTTATCGCAACATCACAATGAAGAAAATCAAAGTGACGCAGAAAGCAGCTGCTGAGGAAACACGACAGGCGCATCGCATCGCCGCTTTATCCTCGCCGGGTTCACAGGCAGGTCTGGAAAGTCTGGAGAAGTACGTGAAATCAGGGTGATGACTCCAAGGATTTTCAAACTTTTGGCGTGTCACAAGCGAGTCGGTATCAGCGACACACCATCTGTGATTCAGCAGATGTCGTTTCACTGATGTGAGCGTGCAGAATGTGTGAAGATGAAGCTGGGATGAGTTTTTAAACGGGGGATCTGGAGGAACCCAGATCTTTCTGGACCTCAGAGACCCAGAGGTTGACCTTCTTCATAAGCTTATGTAGGTTGATACATGATCCCAGGCTTCCTGTTTTTGTTACTCCTTTTGTTTACATCTTCCAGCTGATTGTTAACCCTCCTGTTAACCCTGACTTACTGACCAGGTGCCATATTTTTCATCATCATGATGGACAAACAATGTGACACTAAGTCCAGAAAGTGTTCTGGATTCACATATTTACAGATCAGTTAAAGCACACAGGCTTCTAATAGAGACAGACCTTTATCTGTCAAAACCATAGACCAGGGGTCTGCAACTTTTACTCTCATAGGAGCCATTTTTCCTCAGATCACCTGGAAGAAAAAATCATTTTAAAGCCACAGAATCTACTTTATCTTCACAATCAACTATTGATTATCAAGTGTATATAACTCGATACATAGTAAAGGTCTAGGGATTAGTTATAAGTTGGTTAAAGGGTTTAGACTTTATATAGTAGCATATGTATTATCTTAGTTTTTTTTTTTTTTAATAAATTTGGCAAAATTTCAAAATATATAAAATTTCAAAAATTTGAAAAATTTTCTGAAAATTTGAACTTAAACTATTTTGCAAAAAAAAAAATCATAAATATTTGCACAAAAAAAAATCCAGTATACCCAAGAAGGTGAAGTTTGAAATAATTTGCAAAACTATCATTAAAATTTGAAATTTCAAAAAACTAGGGATAAAAAAATAACTATAAAATGAAATCTCAAAAATTTAAAAAATATATATAAAAAATCTTATTTAATTAACCTCTCTAACTTTCTGAATAATTGATCTTTTAAACCATTTTCCAAAAAAAAAAAACCTAAAAAATATTTATTTAAAAAAAATTCTGCTGTATCCTAGAGGATAAAGTTTGAAATAAACAAAGAAAAATATCTTTAAAATTTGAAATTTCAAAAAAGTATTTAAAAAAAAATAAAAAATGAAATGTTAAAAAATTCAAAAATACATTTTAAAAAAATCTTGTTAAAAAACCTCTCTCTAACTTCCTGAAAAAAATGATCTTTCAAACCATTTTGCAAAAAAAAAAAAGTTAACAATAGAAATTAATTGCAAAAATTCATTAATATTTTAAATAATGATAAACTTTAAATTTTTATGTAAAAAAATAAATTTTGAATCTTTGCAAAGACTTCAAAAAAAAAAAAACTTTGAATCTTAAAAATTGTGTGAATAGTTCAAAAAATTTTGAATTTAAATAAAAAAGATATATAAATACGTACAGACTCCCAATGAATTTCCTGTGCTTCAAAAGAATATTATACTTTTTTCATTAACATGTTTTAGGGATTCATCTTTTAGTTTCTGTATTTTGAAATATGTGTAAGGAAAAAAAGAACTTTTTTTCTTTCTTTTTTATTCATTTATTTATTTATTTTTAGTTTTTTGTTGTTGTTTTTTTTTGTGTTTTTTTTTGTTGTTTTTTTTGTTTTTTTTGCACTTTCAAGCAATTAAGTGTAAAAGTTAAGACATGAGTCAATACATGGTATTCAAATCTGGGACATGAGGGTTATATTGTTATAAAATTCTCCAAAACAAACAGCACGACAGCGGTGGACTTGCACGATGTTAGCGCCTGATCAAGCAGGACAGAAGCAGTGCGGAGCCTTTGTACAAAACCTGCTGCACAGTTAACAGATAAATGATGATGATGATGAGCTGTGACAGGCCGTCCACTCATGTTCGCATGAATCAGAGTTAAACTGCGGGTCTGACCTGTCTGCACATGCCCAGTGAGGACGTCAGAGATCTGATCTGCTTCGATGATGAGCACAGATTCAGGCGTGATCCGGCTTGATGTGGAGGAACCTGTGTGTGTTTTTCTTCTGAGTAATAAGTGTGCGTAAATGCCCTGCTGTGTTCCTCACAATGGGTCATAAATTCAGGAGACGCCCCCTCTGGCCTGGCACACTCATTACACACACACACCAACACACACACAGATGACCCCCGTATGAAAAGAGTTCAGGCTGCAGATGTCTGTTTGTTGGAGGTGGTGAATATGTGTTAGTTCGTGTGTGTGTGTGTCACCCCCTGACCCCAGCACACACCCTGCAAACACACACACACTTTCGCCTCCCGCTGACCCCAGCTGACCTCACAAACCACCTCTGAAAGCTGCACGGACTCGTCTGGGTCAGTGGTTTTTCTCAGAGCTCAAGTTAAGGGTTCAACTTTTCTGTTTTAATCTCAAACTGATGAGTTTAAAATGAAAATTGAAACATTTTTTTACAGAAGAAGCTTTATCGCTCTCAGAAAACAAGGTTAGGCTGACTGACGGGACTGAAATTGGTGAATCCTGGGAGCTCCCGTCGCCTGTCAGCGGTGGTAACGTTACAGCTGATCAGTTCATCTCCAGCACCAGATGATCCTTCTTCCTCCAACATACACACATGAATACATAACACACTGCTCGTACATGTTTTCATGCTCTTCTTTCTCCTCCACGTGTGTGAAGAGGTCTTCATCTCACACACAGGAGCGCTCATGAATACTACATCAGAAATACCCACGTACACGTGTTGCCTATAAATATGCAGAGCATTGCTGGGGGGGGGGCGAGGGGTCACTGTACTAGTGATGATGTGAGATGGATATGTGTGTGTGTGAGTGTGTGAGTGTGTGTGTGTGAGTGTGGTGATGCTATCCTGTGTGAACTATGAACTTTAATCATGTGGGACTGCAGAGAGGAGAGAAATCTTCACCACGATGAAGCTGTGAAGAATCAGCGCACACACACGCCGCTGTGAACTCATTAATAACATAACGAGTTCCTGTGGGATTAACTCTTGGATAAAGGTTGATCAGGAACCAAAACAAAGTTCCTGCTTTCTGAAAAGTGTCAGTAAAATGTATATAGTTGTAATCAGAGGTTGGGTAGCTCACTACAGTCAAGTGATGACATCTGCTGATGCAAAACTGATGGAAAATAATAAAAACGTGTCTTAAGTCTATGTTTTTGACTTTAATATACTTGCATACAAAGTGAGATGTATTTTAATCAACATTAAACTGATGTAAAAGCTTCAGAGTTAGCTAAAAGGATGGTGCAGAAAATTACCATAAGTACACCGTAAAGTAAAAGACCAAATCACGTACGATAAAGTCATGGTTCTCAGCAAGACCCACCAACTTGAAATGACAAGTCTACAAAAGGAGAAGGGCCACTGAAACAAAACAACAACACAAAAAAAAAAAGTCTGAATTGTTTGTTTTTGTTTGTTTGTTTCTGTTTTTTCAGAGAAACAAGTCATAATTCTGAGTTTTTTTCCTCATAATTCCGAGATAAAAATTAGAATTCTGATTTTGAGATTAGAGTGAGAGTTCTGACTTTTTCCTCTGAAAAAAATAACATAGTAAAAAAATGTTTTAAAAAAGATTATTTTTTCCTTTTTTTAATATATATATATATATATATATATATATATATATATATATATATATATATATATATATATATATATATATATATATATATATAAAGACACCTTAACCTTATATACACACACACACACACACACACACACACACACACACATATATATATATATATATATATAAACATTTTTCTGCCAGGCAATGGCCAGGGACCTACTGATAATGAGTTTAGAACCATTTAAAATTTGTTTTTATTTCAAATTACGGACAAATTAATTACTGATTTAAATCTTATAAAATGAGATCACGTTGGTAAATCAAGCAGCAAATTCCCAGTCTTCAATTCTAAAACAAATGTGAAAGTATTAAACCTGCAGTTCACAGAGTGACCACTAGAGCCTGGTGGCAGAAACATCAAAAACTACATACACACCCATTAAAAAAAGATGATATTTGCAGCAGAAGTTAAAGTGCTTTCAGTCTGGTTTTGAAATGATTTTGCTCTGAATTGCTCATTTTTTATCATCACTTTACATGAGAATACATGAGTGATAAAGTTTGGTTTGGTCCATACAAACAGAGCAGATCAGTATGAAGATTTTTTTATGGTTATTACCTTTAAGCCTTAGAACTATCATGAAAAAAATAATTATACATTAAACTGGATAAATATTAAAAAACTGTCCTGTTTGCACGTACAAACTCTGATTGACCAGTCTTACCCGTTGAGGATGATTATGCTGCCTCTTCTCAAACTGGCTGCAGGTCTGCTTCTGTTAGCCGTCAGTCCTCCGGGGGTTAATGACCCAGAATCCGTCATCTTCTGATCCTGGTGGAGATGAAAAGAGACATTGTTTACATACATCTGCCTTCAAAGAGGAAGGCGCCCAAATTAGAAGCAGCGAGTCAAACAGTATGCAGATGAGGCAGCTGAATGAGCTGAATAGACGGCTCCCGACTAGAGGCACGCACGCCTTCCCTCTCCCCGCCAGTCGTGTCCTGTGGGTGGGTGAGGATGACTCGGGGGGGAGGCAGAGGCAGGTGCTGTCTCCCCTCCTGCAGAGCGCCTTCATTGTGGTCCTTCTTAAAAAGGACAGCTGTTGAGTCTCGCACCCTGCTGCCTCCCTCCTCCAGTGTGTCCAGTCTGTCGTGTGTGTTGGTGTGTGTGTTTATCAGAGTGTGTTTATCAGAGTGTGTTTGATGAATGATGTGACTTCAGTTTTCTAACAGCTGTTTGGAGACTTTTAAGAAAGCTGGAATATCTGCTGGGTTTTAAAAGTTGGCCTCTCTATTCACCATTTTCACTAAGTGTGGTCAAACATAACACTGCTTTTTCCATTAGGGGGCGATAAGGGGAGAAATATGTCAGGATGTTTTTGTGGCAGGATCAGTACCTGGATTTTGTTTTTAAAACTATTTTGACCTGACTATTTTTTATCCAGAATTCTAAACATTTTAAATGCAACATTTTTGTCTTTTCTGCATCATTTTACCACTTTTATTCCCGTCTTGTGTCTTCTAATGGGTTTTTAAAAATATTGTCAAGACAGGATACAAACAATCCTGTTTTGCATTTCCACAACCAACAACTGGCAAGTGTCACTGAGTGATTGGCAGGTTTCGCTGTACCACTGGTAGGTGTCACTGTACAAGTGGCAGGTGTCACTGAGTGATTGGCATGTGTCAGTATGCAATCGGCAGGTGTCAGTGAGTGAATCGCAGGTGTAATTGAACAACTGGCAGGTGTCACTGTTCAACTGGCAGGTGTCACTGTGCTATTGGCAGGTGTCACTGTGCAATTGTGTGTCATAGGCAGGTGTCACTGTGGGATTGGCAGGTGTCACTGTGCAATAAGCAGGTGTCACTGTGCAATCGGCAGGTGTCACTGTGCAATAAGCGGGTGTCACTGTGCAATCAGCAGGTGACACTGTACAATAAGCAGGTGTCACTGTGTCATCGGCAGGCGTCACTGTGTCATTGACAGGTGTCAATGTTCAATTGGCAGATGTCACTGTGCCACTGGCAGGTGTCAATGTTCAATTGGCAGGTATCACTGTGCCACTGGCAGGTGTCAATTTTCAATTGGCAGGTGTCACTGTGCCACTGGCAGGTGTCAATGTTCAATTGGCAGGTGTCAATAAGTGATTATCAGGTGTCACTGTGCCATTGGCAGATTTCACAGTGTGTCATAGGAATGTGTCACTGTACAACTAACAGGTGTCACTGTGCCATCGGCAGGTGTCACTGTGCCATCGGCAGGTGTCATTGTGCAATTGGAAGGTGTTACGTGTGATTAAAGGTGTCACTGTGCCATTGGCAGGTGTCACTCAGTAATTAGCTAGTGTAACTGAGCTATTTACAGGTGTCACTGAGCTGTTGGCAGGTGTCACTGAGAAAAGGCAGGTCGTGCAGTTTGGAGCCCTGTTTTAACCAAGTGGTCTGGTACGGACCAGTACAGTTTGGTACAGGTTGGATCAGTTAAGTCTGATCCTGTTTGCATTTCCACATCCAATTGTGCCCTTCTTGGTGGGTGGCATGTAAGACGGATGCCAATAGCTGGATCATCTATTAATAGTGTGACACCACAGCAGAGCAACACGGTGTACCTCCCTAATAAATCCAACAAAGAAGAAAAATGGGACATAAGAAAGTTTCTTCATGAGGTCGACTGAAGATTTAAACATAGCGAGGTAATGTGTTGTTATTCAATATCAGAAATAATAAAGGAAGTGACGATTCTTTCAACTGCAGCGTTTCTAGCTCCACCTTTTGGGATCAGACCGATCTGGCACCCCAATAGAAGGGTAGCCAAAAGTGGGACTGTACGGGTCGGTGAGTTGAGGTCCTATCCTGGTTTTAGTCAAAGGAGACGCCACAAAATCTGTGCTGTAACGAGACAAACCAAACTGAACCCCTTTGTGGAAACGGGGCTTAAATGATGACTTCTTGAATACTTGCTAATGGTTTACTGGTATGATTCAAATAATGTTACAACTAATGTAAATTTCCCATCTTAGTTTGTTTTAACCCGTTAGCCTGAAATAACTTTTTAGAGATGCTGGAATGTTGAAAAGCTCTTTCTAACATTAAATACAAGGTCTTTCGAATCCACCAAGAATCTTGTTACTGATTTTTTTTTTACTGATAATTTATTTACTTTTTAACAAACTACAGCTCTTTGAGTTGATGTTTTTCAGGAAACCACACTGTAAATGTGCTGTGAAACCAAAGCTAAGGACCACAGAGCTTGGGATTACGTCCTCTTCAGATTGAATTATCATTTGATTCATCATCACTCCATGAATACCAAATATTGATTAGCGCTGCCTTTGATCATCGCTGGCTTTGTCCAATCCATCTCTTCCTCTCTCAGCCTCTTCCACCCATAAATAAAACTCATTATTCCCCTCTCTGCTCACTTATTCCCACTTCTCCCACCCTGCCTGTGGAAAAGCTTTAAGGCTAATAAGCGTGTCCCGGGTTAAGATGGGCCGGCAGTCTGTCCCTTTGTCTCCTCCCAGAGCACAGATGCCTTCGGTGGCCTCTCCGGTTTGCTGAAATGACCACATCGGCATCAGTGGAATGGCACCAGGAATTCTTTTGTGTTGGGCCTGTTTAGGCTCCCACATGCTGGCATCCACCGCCCTCACCCCCGTCCTCCCCCACTAATTTAATCAGCTTGGTGTAGAAAAAAGCGCCCGGCCTTGGGTAAGACCCTCATTGTTTCCCTTAAATCTGAGCAGGCAGCTGATGGGGAAGCAGCGACGTGTCTGTGGGAATGTTGGGGTGAGTTTGAGTCCCTGCAAATAATGAGTGAATGAATAATGTGGCTCCACTGCCAAGAAACAAGCCAACAAAGGTCTGTAAACAACAACAACAACACAGATAGAAACATCATATAACTCCAAACTGAATCCAGAGTTTACACATCATGAGTTTGTAGAGAGGAGACCAGACTGTTAACTTACAGATATGTTTCATCACAAATTGGAAAAAAAAAAAGACCAGCTTTTAAAAAAAATGGTGTTTCTGAATGAATGTTGTAAAACTCAAAGTGAGTGGGTGGTTCTAGATATTAGATCCCTGAGACCTCAACGTACCGTAACCACAGCTATCATTGCTTTCTGTCACTTTTGGCTTTAAGCGTATGATTTGCATATCATTTGCATATTGCAAACAGTTCCACAGAGGCTAAAAATATTACATTTTATTACTTCATTTGCATTAATTGTTGCGTTCTCACCATATGGTTCAGTCCAGCAGAGTGAGCGGTCTTTAATATGCTAATGAAATGCTACTTGTGGGTGCAAAATTAATGACTTTTCTCCAACAACTTGCTCACAGTAAACTGTTATTCATATTTTTAACCATGATTGTATTAATTAAGGATACTTGATTAATCCCAGGGGGATATTTGATATTATCACTGCTCTTTACACCATACAACAGTTGGAAATGAGATATATGGACACACTTTAAAATATGTATCAAGCATAGAATAAAATACGCAATTACTTATCAGGAAGTACCAAAGCATTACGAACTATTCCGGACAAATGTTGCACTAAGTGAAGATATTAAACAGAATACTGCATTAATGAGATGTATCAAACAGATATTGTACTAAGCAAACAGTTAAACAGGATTGAAGATATATAAACCAGATACCACGCTTAAACGAATTGTATTTAACACAGTATTGCACTTTTTTGCCATAGCAGCGCAACACAGTTTACCGCACTAATAAATCCAACGAAGAAGAAAAACGCGACACAGTAAACAAAGAGCAAAGATGGAAAACATGCAGCATTTCGTCCTCTCTGTGATTGTCATGTAGCTCTTTGATACAAAGAACAATCAAGCTTTGTTTCAGAGAAGTCTGTGTGCCGGCAGGAGAAATACAGCCGCTGTCGGAGGAAGTGACGATTCTTCCGACCAATCAACAGTCTGCAGTGTTGTAGCTCCACCTTCTGATAGCGGATCGGTTCAGTCTGGTACCCATACGAAAGGGTCCCAAAAGGTGGGACGGCTCATCTCGGTTATTTAGGGATCTGTCCCGGGATAAGTCAGTGGAAATGACACAAAATGCGCACCGTACCGAGACGAACCAAACCGGACTGCTTGATGGAAACACGGCTTAATATAACCTTCTACCATACAGTAAAAGAAGTGGAAAGTAGGTTGTTATTGACAAACTAGCGCTGAAGCTAACTGGTTTCTATCATCCAGTGGTTGTTGAGTTCATCTGCTTCAGAGAGTCCAGGTCTCATCTCAAATCTTTGTCAGTAAAATGATTGCGTTGCGATCACTCAGTATGTTTACATGCACACAGCGGTCCGCCTAAGGCCTAAGGGTTTATAATATATAAACAACTCTCAATCAATGGTCCCCTTTTGAGCCTGATAGTGTGAATATGTCTCTGTCAGCTCCCGGTGTTCCAGTTTAAAGAGTGACCCTGTAAACTGGAGACCTTCGGCTGAACGTGTCAGTGGATATACAGGTTACTTCCTGGGGAAGTCATCCTGGTTTAGTTTGATAAACGTGTCATAATCTCTTCATCAGATCAGGGTTTAATGAGGATTTCAAAGTCCTGGGTCAGCAGGCTCCTTGTCTCTAGCACTTGTCTCCTTTAAGAGTCAACAAATCCATCAGCAGTGAAACATAGCTCCATCAAAACCAGCACACGCTGAAGATCCTCCATGCTAACAGGCTAACTGCGACCTACAAGGCCTGTCTGTTTTCTTCTTATGGTGACATTTTTTGAAAGGCCTTCGTTGTTTTCTTACTGCCCTCTACTGCCCTGGTGGTGTTTTGCAACTACCCATATTTTTTCTCCATACCTCATTGTCGTGTTTTGTATAATCTCTCCTGGTTTTTGTCCCCGTGGTCAGACCGACAGCGTGCCACAGGAACAGTTTAGTCCCTCAGCCTGCGGCGTGAACAGAAGCACGCAGGTACTCGCCGCAGTGTTTCCTGTTCCTTCACATTTCATCACTTCATCTCCACATGAGACTCCGCGGCTGTGAAGCACGAGCGTTTGCAGAGTTTTGATGAGTGCTGTCATTTCCAGTGCTTCACCGCTGCCTACATCTGTCCAAACAACATCCGCCTCCCAGCCACCGCATTACGCCAGCCTTCATTTACCGCCGTCTGTCACGATTGCCTCTGACAGCCTGATGGTTAACGTGTAAGCGAGCTAAAAGCCCAACAATGAATCTGAAAACACGCAGCCACACAACACGACTCAACCAGTAAGGAGTGAGGAGTGTGTTTCACAGCGGAGGTCCTGTTTTTGATGAATTGATTTCCACCAGACGTCAGCCTTCACCCTGCCAGGCGGTGAATGGGTGATTAATGTGGCAGAGAAACGGAGCAAATCAATTTCTGGTGACCCGCCTTGTAGCGCTGACCCAGAAGTCAGGGCGCGTGGGAGTGGGATCATCAGGGGGGCGAGGACCCACACGGAGCTGCACCTACACCACGCTGCGATTTATGTCGTTCAGGTTTATTGTTTTTATTGATCCAACAGGAGGAGGTGCTGGGTCCAGGTCTGTTTTAGTCACAAAACCTGTTTTCTTCAGAAAGACTGAACTGCATCAAGCTTCCTGGTTCTCGCTCCGGATCGATCCAGAATCTATTACCTATTATTACAATCTGATGGTCACTGCACCTGAACCACTGTGCATGCATTATCCTTTGTGTTTGATGTCACAGCCTGAAAAATGACCGATTTGATGATTTATTCGGCAAAACAGAAGCAGAAATATCTCAGTGACAAACATCAGGAGCTTGCTCTGAGCGCTTAAAGGAAAAAAACCCATCAAGTTTCAACAAACCAGTCCCATGACTCATATCTCATAACCCACCATGGCACAGAAACTCAAGCCCCAAACATTCCCCACTAGGGGGCGATATGGTTGAAATATCTCATAGCTTTTTTTTTTATTTTTTGTGATCATTTATTTAAAGGCCTTATGCACAATCGAGCATGACGTATATCTTCCAGTCACCAGAGTGCCATGCCGCTGTTGGATAATATTTAATGTTTGTCGTCAAATTACCAAAAATGGCGCATTATCGTTGTTGCTGTATGGTTGATATTAACAGTTACGTTCATGTTTTTAATTGTGGACTCATTGTTAAGCACTAAAGGAGTGAACATTTGTTTGTGTGTTCAGTGATAAAAGTTGATATCCTGCTGGAAAAAGTTTTATCGATGTATGCTAACTGCTAGCGTACTAATAGAATTCCCGACATACGTTAGCATCTAGCAAGCGCCAAGTGCTCTATACTGTTTTTTGGTAGATTAAGAGATATAAAACATGGAACGGATTAAAAATGACTCTCTTGTGCAAGACTTTTACCCTTGTATGTGTGTTTATTAATGACAGTTGCTATTTCGCTGGACAAACAATGTATGCTAACAGCTAGCATATATCTTCTCAGAGAGTTATGAATCAGTGGCTCTCTAATAAAAGTATAAACATATTAAGTAAGAGGTATATTAACATGAATAAATCTGACCTTAAAGTGTGATTGACCTGAAGCTCTCAACTTTAAATAAGAAAGTAAGTCTTCTAGCTCAGGCTAGCTACTGTTAGCAAATTACCTGCAAAGCTCCAAAGAAATAAAAATGTTTTAAAGCCTTTATGCGACTTACTACAGGTGATGTACTAGATACCTGACGATTCTCTGTTTATCATTAACAGAAACTTTAGGCAACTCCAGCACACACCGTATTTGTTCAATCTCTGCCATCATAACACCGTCTACCGTCACTTTCTACTGCTTCTTTCGGTAACAGGAAATGCCCATCCCACCGCTGCACACCAATGCGGAAGCAATCTGAGCATAGAGCCTATTGGTTATTTCCCCACAGCTTTGGCAGCGTAAACACAACATAAATGGTAATACATCCCAGTCATTAACCTCCCCCCAACCACCACCCAGTCCCACCCACCCACCTCAGATGCCAGTGAACATGGAGCAAAAGTATTAGCAAACAAGGGTGCCTGGCCCCTGAAATTAATTAAAGACAAAAAATAAACCAAGTAGAAGAAGCTTGCGGGGAACATCAGGCCTTGCACCGGTCAGCATCAACATGCTACAGGCTGCTAACAGCTAATCTCATAGGTAAACAATGCAACCATGCTTGCATGTAAGATCTAGGATGAACACAGTAACTTCAAAAAAGTAAAAACACAGCTGCCACTCCTTTTCCTCAGCTTGCGGGGAACACCTGGCCAAGCACCGGTTAGCACCGACATGCTTCAGGCTGCTAACAGCTTATTTCATTGGTAAAACAATGCGACAATGCTTGCATGTAAGATCTAGGATGAACACAGTAACCCAAAAAAGTAGAAACACCGCTGCAGACATGACCAGTTTGGCATCCGTGATCAGAGACTCTAAATGTCTGCTTTTTTGTATATTTGCAGTAAGTGTCACTGACAAAAACAGCATTCAATAACAGTTTTATGAAACTAGAAGAGGATATCTTGTTAACCCAGTGCAACAATCTGTGCAATACCTTTAACAGAGCGCCACCTGTAGGCTATTTCATACATCCTGAGCTGCACTATCAGCTGATTTGGTGGTCCATTTACGCTGTAAGATAAACAAAGTGTTTCTGACTCTGGTTTCTTTCCTTTAAGCTGGTCTTGAGGAGGATCCTGCAGCTCGTTCCTCTCAAAGACTCTGTTTGCGCTTCCATTCATCAGCTCTGAAATGAAGCCGAACAAATCCAGCTCTGAGAAATAGAAGGCGCAGACTTCCGTGCCCTTGAGCAAGGTGCTTAACCCCCTGCTGCTGCAGGGCATCTGCTCAGCAGTCATCCACACACGACGCGGGCTCCACGGGGCCGGTCTCAGGTCTGAGGGTGTTTGTGGATAAATGAATCTAATGAGCAACGAAATCACAGAGATCATTTACAGCTGAGGGCTATAAGTGAGCTCACAGGAGGAACAGCACAGGGTTAAAGGAGCAGTCCGTACCTCTGGAAACAGGCGCACATCTTCAGGGCTCGGTGACAAAAACATATATTTTTTTCTTTCAGGAGCCAAATTTCTTCTTGACTCTACCTCCCGACATATTTTACAATCCCTGAAAAAAATACACAAAAACAGCAGCTGTCAATCATCGTAAAACGTGACATAAAACCTCTTCTTTAACCTCTTATAACTAATGAAAACAAACTTTTCAGAAAAAAGAGGACTTGAATACAAGATGGCCAAATGATATCTTCAAATCACCACAACAATCAGACGTGAGAAACATTTCTACGGGTTTTATTAATTTTTCTAAAGTTTGACCACAGCCCATCTGGAATGACTGGGGAGATGGAATTTTTGACCTATACTGCAGTCAGCCACCAGGGGGAGCAGTAGCTAGGTATCTGGGAAACCGCGTATATTTTTATACATTTAGTCCTGTTATTAACATAAAACTGCAGTTTTACGTCACTAAACATGTTTTCCAAAAACTTTTCTGAAAACTAAACTTTTGGAGAATAAAAAAAACCTCATTTATCACAGAAAAATGTAATAAATTATGTTTGATGCATGTTACATGTCGTATTTTTATCGTTATTTGTTGATTTAATTTGTCTCTCTTGATGAGAAAACCTTTGTGTTATCCTCTCTGTAACACTTTAATTTAGCTGCTGTCTCTTTAAGGCCTTGTCTACACATAGCTGGGCATTTTTAAAAACAAGAATCCCCTCCTCATTTGTTTTTAAAAATACTTTTGTCCATATGCAGCGGGCAAATCTGATGTTAAGTGCGACACAAAGCTTTTCAAACCCATATTTTTCAGTCAGTTTCCCAAAATCTTCACTTCGGCCTGAGCTTTCAGAAAACATTGTTTTTGGCAACGTAAAACTATGGTTTTGTGTGGACAACAGGCTTATACGTAAAAAAAAATGCAGTTTTCTAGATACTGGGCTACGTGTGGACATGGCCTAAGACTTCCTGCTTTAAAAACCCCCTTCTCTCTGATTGGTCAGCTCTGTGGCTGCAGACCTTGGTGTTTGAGGCCCCTCTTTAATACCCCCTCTTTAATAGTTTGTTTTATCAAGAAGTTATAATGATGATAAGATATTTATAACTGAGTAATTATTATGTTACAGTGAATTTATTTGAAACACAGGTAAATCACAGATCTCTAACTGTGTATCTTTGCACTGCACCAGGCCTGAGGTAGAGACTGTACGTCTCTGTTAGCTCAGCTCACTGTAACGATCTCCTCTCATAAAAACTTGAGCTCAAACTCTTCCTCCCCGTGTCCTCTCTTTCCACTCTGCTGCCCATGCTGACACAAACGGAGAGGAACGAACACCGTGGGAGACGATTAATGGGGTTCAGGTGCTGCTCTCTGCCTCCCTTTGTCTCCCCTTTGACTCATGACCAGATCTCCGCCTCGCGCTCCCCCCACGAGGGAGCCACAGCACACAGGCTGGTTTTTCAGGATCATTTTATTCCCTGTGTCAGGTAAAGAGACTCCACGGTGAACAGCTCATTTAGTTTAGTGTTTAGAGGAAGCAGAGTTTTTATACGTCAGTGACTCCAAACTGAAAGGAAAAGTCTTTCTCCTCCTCTTACTCCTTCACCTCTGGTGTAATATTTCTTTTCTCCCTTTCTCTCCCCCTCCTGCTGTCCCCCATCATTAATTCAGGAAGATTAATATTTCATCTGCCACTTCACAGCACTCTTTCTGGCAGCGCTGAGGAAGAGGAGGACGTGGGGGCACCTGGCTGGTCACATGACTTCATGAGCAGACTCAGGCGTAAAGTACGTTTCAATTCTACAGTTCTGTTTTCGTACGGTGTACTAAAAGTTCTCTCACTGATAAATCCAAAGAGACACTGACGCATTATACTGTTTAAAATGCAGATAGAGTCAAGTTTGTTTAATTTTTCATAATTAAAAGATTATATAGCAGCGTAGACAGATTTAGAGGACCCAGATTTAAGCCCTGAGGAACACCTTTCATAGGAGCCATGTTGCCTGAGCTCACCTGAATTAAAAGCATTCAGAAGCCACAAAATTCTACTTTATCTTCATAATAAATTATTGACTATAAAGTGTATAAATTTCTATGAATATAAAAATTCTAGGAAATAATTATCTGAACAAGATTTTTTTTCATTTGTTATATAGCACCTGTAATGTCTTAGTTTTTATTCCTGAAAAGTTTATGATTTTTTTTTTTTAAGTAATAACTTTTAAAAATTTGCATAACTTCCTCAAAAAAGTGAAATTTAAAGAAATTGGAATTGAAAAATTCGAAAAAATTTCATAAAATATAAGTATATAAAAAACAAAATGTAAAAATTTGCAAAAAAAAATGAAAACTACCTTATTTGAAACATTTGAAAATTAAAAAAAACTTTGAAATTTAAAAAAAAAAATTCTAATTGTTTTAAAAAATTTCTGGAACCTTAAATTTGCTTAAAACAATTTTTATTTTAAAAGTAAAAAAACTTAAAGACTTCCAAGTGTTTTTACATTGAAGAGTTTGCAAAAATTTAAACATTTTTTAAATTGAATAATTTGCTAAATTTTCAAAAAATTGTTTTTTTTTAAATTGCAAAAATACCCCCCCCCCCAAAAAAAAAATTACATATATATTTATATATTTATATATATATATATATATATATATATATATATATATATATATATATATATATATATATATATATATAGATCAATAAATAAATAAATTTAAAAATAAATAAATACACAACAATAGTTCATAAATTAAAAAAAAATCTAAAAATTAAAATCTAAAAAAATTGCAGAACTACAACAAAATACTTTATGGTGTTATTCACAGCCTGGCTCATGGATTGTAGCAAAAAAAAAAAAAAATAAGAGAAAAAACCACAGGCTGGAAAAACAAAATGAGTCTGTTTACAAAGCATAACATTGCAATAAGGATCTCATATTTCTCCATCATGACATGCCCTAGTTTGAGCGGCAGGAAGTCACTTGTCTGATATTATTTGATGATAATATCAGCCGGTAATTAAATTTCCATCACTAAACAAACATTAACTCACATGAGATGAGTTTGTTGCCATGTCGTCACAGGAAGTGTTTGTTTTTGGTGGGACTCATCATCAGCAGGCAGTGATAAAGAGTCCACTTTATAAGGTAGGCTGTGTTCGTTTATTTCAGGGGAAGGAGAGAAATGGTCTGAGTGAAGTCTTCTGTCATTTTTAAGGCATTAATTCAAATAAAATATAACTTATCAATGAATATTTAGTTTAATACTGTTTTGTTTTCCTCAGGGTTTCCTCTGACACTGGACAAAATTAAAACAACATGATGTGAGCAACGTGTCCTTGATAAAGCCGAAAAACAATATGAAGGCAACAGTTAAAAGTTTAATTTTGTTTTAGTTACCTTTTAGAAATAATTGCAACACCAGGATGTAATCCTGAGAAAGTTGCTGTAGACAGAGGAACAGGCTGAGAGACAGAATCCACAGAGGTTAAACGTCTACGCTCAAACCTCAGGAAGTGTTTTTGTTTCAGCTCTTATCAGAGTGTCTCATTACAATCTACGATCTTGTTGGAAAATATTACAAGCCATAATTAAAACCTAAAGAAAGCTGTTGACTTTTTTTCCTTGCTCGGTATCAGAAATTAGATGGTCACTTAGCGCCATCTGGTGGTCGACTGAGGAAACTGCACTGTGCAAAGTTTCTCCCCTGCTTTTAAAGTGGAACCACTTATTTTTATTATGTTCATGTTGCAGTAACAGCTGGGAGACAAACTTTAACTTTTGATCATTATTAGTGGTGTTATTGTGTCTTTAATTGTTGCCTCTGAACCAAACTCTAACACAGAGGATCTGGTCCTCTGGTGAACTGGAGCAACAACATGAGCTGAAGACAGACTTCAGGAGAAAGCATTTTTTTGCTCAACGTAGTTAATTAATTGAAAATCATGGATCAAGACTTTCAGTTAAGAATGATTTCATGACTTTTCCAACATAACACGTCCCAGGCAACAATTTAAGGATGGGAAACGAGGAGAAAAATGTGACAGATTCATCTTAAACCCCAATATCTAAATCAATATCCACCTGGGATGAATAAAAAAGAAGTTTTACAATTTTTAATTTTTCTGCATTTCATGTTATAATCTGAAAAGATTTTAAAAATTCAGAAAAACAAGATTCACAACCAAGTTAAAGAAACAGTTCATCACAGAAAGAGGGATAAATTTATGGAATAATCTGAAAAAAGACACTAAATAAGCAAAATCAAAGTATATATTTTAAAACATTGTCAAATCAAATATGTTTAAAAAATGTATGGGGCATAAAAATCACTTGGTTTTTGTGGAAATTATTGAAATCCAAATAAAGATCCTTTATGGATCCCTGCTTTTTTAGTTGTTTGTTGTTTAGTTTTTAATTCGTTTATTTTTTTTATTAAAATTTTTTTCACTAGGTGGTTTTTAATTAATATTTTGTGAGGGAAGGGGCAGAAAAAACAAAAATGTTTCTTTCTTCAGCTCCTTTTTCATTCAAATGTGCATGTAAGTTCTATTCTTTGTACCAAATGTTTTATTTTTGATAGAATTAAATAAATAATTTATTGAAAGAAATCTTAATTGAAAGTAGCATGCTGCAAATGTTTCTAGAAAGATTTTTTATATTATTTTTTTTAAAATCAAAAGTCCTTTGCAGGGTCTTTTTTCTGTCATCTTTTCTACAGTTTTTTAAATTTTTTGTCAGTAAAATAAAACAAAAATTATTTAGTATCAAAAAGTTAGCTTGTAGCAGTTGTAACTTGTTGTTTCCGTCCCTTTTCCAGGTGTATATATGTCATCAAATCTGGAAAAAAACAATGGAAACCAAACCATTGGATGTCCTCTACAGAGCACAACAGGTTTGATCCTTGCAGACTGTTTTGATTTTTAACCAAAGCTCTGAAAGCGATGTCCCCTACCGAGAAAAAAAACACATGGTCAGGTCTCAGATGTTTTGTTTTTTACTTTTTATATTCACTTTAAGCTAGTTTTAATTAATTAACTGAGCCAAACCACCAGGTGGAGTGAAATCAGGTTTTTATTGAGGGGGAAATGGACGTAAAAAGGCCGACTACATGAAGCTAAAGGCCTGCTTGTTACACGTACAGGACATGACCAGAGCAGAAATAACAAAACAAGGAGAAAAAAAAAGAAAAATGGCACCAAATATCTTTTTTGATTACAAATACATGTGACATTATTGCATTCTCTACAGTTACTGAATGACAGCTGGGCTACGAGCAACTGCTGCTGACGTATAAACAATATAATACACAGGTGTTTCCCAGTTAAGTTACCCAACTGTTTGTTACAGCGTTAGCATCGTGGTGACTGCAGGGGGAGCTGCTGCCCCCTGGTGGAAAGGAATGAAATGATACACTGAGCCACGCTAACCCAACTCTTCCTCTGCGCCGCCTCCTCTTCCTCACACCTTCCTTTAAGATTTCTTGTACTCGATTCGCTCCACTTTGACATCATCGCCGATCAGCTGGTAAACGTACGTCACCACCGTGGAGGCCTGGATGTCCATTAGTACAAAAGAGGGGATGATGTTGCTGCGAGAGGAGAGAGGAGGTGGGTTTAGGTCAAAGCTCATCTGATAGTGTAATTACTGTAGCTATTAAAAGAGGGATCTCAGCTGCTGGAATAACTCAAACATCTTTAGGCAGAAAATGTTTTTCACAGAAAGTTGTAACCAAGAAAAACATCATTTCAGGTCATTAATACTCTGAGTTTTGGACGCCCCCTCATGAAATCCCTCAGGAAAGTTTGTCTGAAGCACAGCAGGTTTGTCAGTGTGGTGTTTTTGGACTTTATAAACACATTGGTTTGGTTTTTCAGACTTGGTGGAGAAATAAACACTTCTCAGTCCACGCAGAATTAAACTGGCGATTTTCCTTGCTGTTTTTTTATTTTAGGGTAGAAAGAGACGTGCTATTTTCCCCTGTGTTGGACTGCTAATGATGCTTTTTAAACACACCTGCTCAATGACACAAAGCATTGTGGGTTAGTTTCCAGGTTATGACAGGTGTTGCAGTCAATATTTGTTACAATGTTTCAGTTTTTGTAAGAACTTGTCAGGGTTATTAAAAGATGTTTTCTTCGTCGGACCCAAGTCCCAATCACTCAGGTCACTTGAGGGCTGCTTTTGGGCTGTCTGGTGTTGAAAAAGTAAACTTTATATAAATTTAATCCTTCTTTAATTAGCATTGCTGTGAAATAGGGATGGGTACCTTTAACATTTGACACGATACACTTCCGATGCCTGGTACCTGGCAATCAACGGTACCAATTTTCGGTACTTTTTTGTGTTTATGTGGTAAAAAAAATATACATTTGTTTAATAATAAAATGTACTTTTTTTAATTTTAACATATTTATTCTTCAATATATAACCCTATATATATATATATATATATATATATATATATATATATATATATATATATATATATATATATATATATATATATATATATATATATATGTAACCCTATATATATATATATATATATATATATATGTAACCCTATATATATATATATATATATATATATATATATATATATATATATGTAACCCTATATATATATATATATGTATATATATATATATATATATATATATATATATATATATATATATATATATATATATGTAACCCTATATATATATATATGTATATATATATATATATATATATATATATATATATATATATATATTTGTATATATATTTGTATATATATTTGTATATATATAGATAGATAGATATTTAGATATTTAGATAGATAGATAGATAGATAGATAGATAGATAGATAGATAGATAGATAGATAGATAGATAGATAGATAGATAGAAATTAGGGGGTTCTTAGTCTGAAAAACGTTGAAGACCCCTGCCCTCAGGACATTATTATCATTGACGATCCAGGCTTTACAAAGATTCATAATAATAATAATACGATTAATAATAATAATAACCTTTATTTAACTGGGTAAAACCTCTTTTTCAAGAGTGACCTGACTTATAGCTCTGCACACTTTAGCAAGTTGCTTCTCAAGAAGCACTGCACAAGGCTCCATCAAGAAGAACAAAGGTATTTGTTAACATGAACTGTTGAAGGGGTTTAATAAACACATTAAGCAGAAAAATATTTCATTCTTGAGTCCGTTTGCTCATGCAAAAATAAAACATAATAAATATATCCACTAAAAATGAACAATATTTAATTTTGGTTAATTGAAATTACTCCATAGCAACGCTAATTAATGCAGGAATAGCCTAATTTACATGTTTCCACTAATTATCAGGACATTTATTTCTCTAAAACGCTTTGTCACTCCCAGAACAGGATAAATAAGAAGACCAGGCTGTTGAGGTCTGTGCTTTCAGAGTGATCTTCTATTTTATTGGCTCTATTAGCTATCACCTGGCAACAATATACACCTGTGGGAGCAATATTAGGTCCTTGGTGTTCCCAGTGTGGCCATCTGTTAGCAATAAAAGACTTCAAACTAAGACGTCCTGATCCATGCGCTGCTTTGTTTACAGCGACTTAAAAAAAGTGCAGTGGAAAAACAGTGAAATGTTACCCAGGCTGTCCGGATGTATCTGCAAATGAAATATTTCAATTTTGTTTCTGTGATTTTTTTTTTGATTCATGGATCTTAAATCTGAAAAGTGCTCATTTTTTAAGGATGCTATAAAACACGTGACTGAGAAATTTAACCCCAGAGTCTCTACTAAACGTATAAACTGAACTCTTCCATATGTTTTCAATGTTTTAAAATTTTTTAAGATTTGAAGAGACATTCAGACATACTTAAAATAAAAAAGCAACGAGGTGAAATTTGCTGCTTTGGATCAAGATAAGATGTAAACAGTTAGATTTCATCAGTGATTGTGATTTTTACCATTCCAGTGCGCTGTAGGCTCCCGTAGCAGAACCAGGGTTGATGTAGAACTTGTTTTCGTTCTCAAACGCCTCAAACTTGTGCGTGTGCCCGGAAATGAGGATGTCGACATCCAGCTGTCTCTGCAGCAGCGCCAGACTGGCCATGTCGCCCCAGGGGATCACCTGATGGCCGTGGATGAGGCCGATCTTGAACTGGCCGACTGTGACTACCTTCTGCTCCGGGTAGTTCAGGTTCTGAGAAATAACAAAAAAAAAAACACGTGACGTGAGAAGGAAAAAGCAAAACGAGAATATCTGAGTGAACTTTTAAAGAAAGAGACAAGCTGCTTTGAAGCGTTCCTTTTTCTGGCACCGTTTCTGAACAAACCAGGTGTAAGAAGAAGGCTATTACAGTTTTATTATACTGTAGTTATTCTTTAATACCAGCATGACATTCATTGCCTTTTAATATCCAAACAATACACAAAGAGTAATTAAACAATGGCTTCTACACCTTCATTTCAAGACAGCTTCTAAAAGCTTTGGCTCTCATCCTGTTTCCTTCTCTATTCACCGTGCCCCTCTATCCGATTAAAGGGAAAAAAAGACCAGAAAACAACTTTAAATAAGAGAAAAAATAAATAAATAACTTTGTCTGGGAAGAAGCCCCTGTGCCGTGATAACTTTGCTGTTTACTATAAAAACAATAAACATCCGATCTCTATCCGATTAATGACATAAAAAGAACAAAAAATAACTTTAAAAAAGAGAAAATAATAATAAATGAACAACTTTGTCTGGGAAGAAGCCCCTGTGCCGTGATTGGTTTAAAATGCTTAGCCCCTCCCCCTGCTGTCCAGAAACACACCCACCTCATCAAAGTCTCCTCTGACTATGTGGACGTCTCCGGCGAGAGTCTTCAGGTAGTCATAGCTCTCCTTCGTGCAGAGGTTTCCTGTGCAGAGGATGTGTTGGATCTTCCCTGGGACCAGCAGCTTTTTGAATTTGGCTGGGAGGGTGTTGCACCGATGGGGGATGTGCAGGTCACCTAACACCAGGACCAACTGATGGCATTGCACACACGCACACATCACATCACACACATTGGTTAGGAGGATTCAGGCTGTTTGATGCTGCTTTGGGTCATTGAGAAGCTAAGTGGGCTGAGGTCAGAGCCCTGTGGGATGCCGCTGATATAAACACACCAGAAACACTGTTATTTGATAAGTTTGATTGAAAACTGTTTCAAACCAGAAAAAAATAAATTCCACGTTACACACCCAAATGATTTACTCCAGAGTAACACCAAAATATAAAAACCGGCACTTAATTCTTACAGATCAGTTCGTAAAAAAGCAACATTTGTGAGTAACAAGCTGAGATTATTAAGTGTCTGAATTCAAACTGGGTTTTAAATTTGATCTTTGACTTTATAAAAAAAAATGCCTTGGTGGGAAAAATTCAGAGCAGTTTAACTCCAGACACTTAATAACAGATTATGAAGGATAAAAGAGCAAAACTAGGATATCACAAAACGCGAGTCAAACAGAATCAACCCCAACAACAACCCTCTGACTCCACTGATCTGAATGTCTGAGCTCTGAATGTCTCACAGTGAACCAGACCCTGATTTCTTCATTGAAAGGGGTTCAATGATTAAGTTTTGAGACATTTTGGTGAACTTTATACTAACTTTATTCCTTTTTAAAGGTCCCATATTGTGCAAAAACCACTTATTAAGTCTTTTAGTGAAATTTGTGGGTCTTTGTCTTTCCTCCCAGCCCAGAAATTTGTGATATTTAATGACAAACCTGTATTTAGTAGAGCTTGTGAATGTAAAATCCTGACCTAAAACGAGCTGTTTGGAATTTGCAGACGTCAGTGATTCCCTTTTTTGACCAATCAGGAGCAAGTCTGACCTGATTGGTCCACCAGAGCAGATACCCCTAAACCCCCTCTCCGCCCACTCTGAAGTTGAAGGGCCATCACTGCTCTGTTTTTGGCTGTAAACAGTCACATAGTTCCATGCTCAAGCTTCCCATCTCAGAAGAAGACAGACTAAGTGTCTAGAGTTCATTTATCAAGGAAATGTTCCAGCTACACTCAGTAAAACTGTGCATGTGTGTGCTAGTCACTTCACGGCCGACTGCTTTTCCAACTTTGGACAGTCCAACAGAGGGCTAGCCAATAGACTGGTCCTGAATCCAGGCGCATTACCAACCATCCACCAACAAACCTGGGACCCTGGAAATGTGAGTATTTTAAATGCTGTGTGCTGTGGAGCAGATGGAAGAGCTTTTCCTCAGTGTCCCCCCTGTCTCTGTGTTAGCTTCAGGTTGCTAACTTTAGCTGCAGTTAGCCTGTTGTTTTAGCCTGTAATGTAACAGTAAACGAGCTTCGCTGTTTTCTAAACATTGTGCACTCGGAGCTCGTGGCACTGCTCTCAGTGACGAGGAAGAGCGGGGCGGTATCAGCGGTGGCTCATTTACATATGAAGGCCACGCCCACTAAATCAGAGCGTTCTGAACAGAGGGGCTATGAGAGCCTGGAAACAATGCTGCTGTGCTTGATTTATTGGCTTTTTGGACCAAAACATGTTACTACCATTTCATGAAGACATCAATGATCCAGATTAAACTGCAGGAAAGGAGCACAATATGGGACCTTTAATTGTATACTACTCGGGAAGATGTAACTAAAGCATCATTAAGCAGCAGCTTTACCAGCAGCAACTAACTGTGTGAAACCCAGGCAAAGCAACCCTTTCATAACCCCTATGCAATCCCAACACCATGTTAGTGAATCAGGTTGAAAAGTGAGCAGAAAAACAGGGATCCAACACAGAGCGAGGGAACTTACCCGGTGACCAGCCTGGTTGATTGAAGACAGGCAAAAAGGAGTGGGAGGAGGAGGAGAGTGGGTGAGATAGAGAGGAAGGCAGGATGTGCGTGGAGAGAACGACATGAGGCATGATCAGAGATTGGGGATAAAACATAAAGAAAGAAAAAAAGAGTTGGGACAAGAGGGGAAAACTGAAATTAGAAATTAAAAAGTGAATGGATTATGTGGACTGATATTAATCGCTCAAAAACAAAACAGAAAAGTTAAACAACAATGTGGTTGAATCAACTGTTAATGGTTAGTGACATGGTAAAGCCAATGAATAACTTCTGTGTGAGGGGTGAGCACATGCAAAAATCACATAGTGGAGCAAATAAAAGGTAACTTAGCTTAAAACAACCTTTGAAGTGGGTTTAAACTGCCTTCAAAGTGCAGATTACACAAGTAATTCATTGCAACTGAAGCATAAATGAGGAGACGGTGAGAATGAATGAACAAACTCAATAAAACCATCTTATTTTTGTCCTAATGCAAAGAGATGTTATCAGCTAACAGGCTTACCTCAGAAATCACTGACAGTTAATTAATAATTGTGTTATCGTCGTTACTGCTGCTGAGGTAACTTCACAGATACAGTCGCAGTTAGCCTGCTAGCAAAGCGAGCTAACTGGCTAGCCATCAGGGAAAAGTAAAATACATTAAAATAAAACATAAACACAAAACAAGAATGACTGATGATGAAACATGGCACACTAACAGACAGCAATGCAAATGAATAGACAGAAATAACAGGTGCATGTGGTTTGTTTGGCTGAATTTTGGGAGCCTAAAGTGTTCAGCTGTCATGTGATCGTTGATCCATCCCGGAATGAAGCTGCACTAAAAAACCCTGAAATTCAGACTGTGAAACCGTAACGTCGCGGTGTAACGTCGATGACTTTTGTAAGGTAACATCACACAGGCTGGGAGGTCAAAATGTGGCCTGTAGATTTGGGAAAATAACGCATTTTCGCCGTTTCATACTCACCATCTTCTATTTTGCTGTTTCTGCTACTCAAGTTGAGGAAGCGCCTACGCACGTCCAGTATAGAGCTGTGAGCCAATCAGAGAGCAGAATACAAGCGTAGGCGTCAAGCTCGTTGCAACACTTCCTTCAGGATTTTCAAATTAAAAAAGAGACGATGGCATCAGATCTTTGATATGCAATAGGACATGGGTCTGCAACCTTTACTTTCATAGGAGTCACTTTTCCTCAGCTCAACTGGATTTAAGTCATTCAGGAGCCACAAAATCTACTTAATCTACACCATAAAGGCTATTAAGCATTAAAAAAAACCCTAAACAGATAAAAATCCAGTAAATACTTATCTGAACAAGATGTTTTTTTTTTTTTAAATCATGAAGTTGTGTATGTGATGTCTATTAATTTTATTATTAAAATCGTCATTTTTGGAAATAAAAAAAATACAAAAATAAAAATTTGGGAAATTCAGAAATTTTCAGAAATTAAAAAAAAACTGAAATTAAAATTTTTGGAAATTCAAAAATGTTCAAAAATAAAAAAGAAATCTTTTTTTGGGGGGGTGAAAATTTAAAAATCTAAAAAATAAAAAACAACTGAAATCAAAGTTTTGGGAAATTAAAAATAAATTAAAAAAAAAATCAAAAATTAAAAACCTAAAATCTAAATTTTTGGATTTTTTTTACAAAATAAAAAAAAAAACTTAAATCAAAATATTTTGGAATTCAATATTTTTTTTAAACAATAAAACCACTTAAAATTTTAAATTTTTGAAGGAATACTTTGACATTATACATTGCTTATTTTGCCCACCTCATCATTTTTTGTTGTTGGAGGTGTAGGAGTTGAAGTAAAGTGGTTTCAGACTTAATCATCAATACCCATTGTAAGAAAAATAACAATTCTTTATTTCAATAATATTTTTCAAGCTACAAGGAGCCACTGCAGAGGATCAGAGGGCCACATGAGGCTCCAGAGCCACAGGTTGAAGACCCCGGTATGGGAAAAGACATGTGCAATCTGTCCTTAAAGATATTGTGGGCAATGAAATTAATATTAATAATAATAATAATAATAATAATAATAATAATAATAATAATAATAATAATAATAATAATAATAATAATAATAATAATAATATCTGTATTCTGAATTTCAGATTAGTTTTTGCCGATTTGTTGGATAACTTTGGTATATACCTTTTGAAATTTAGTTCTATTTGGCTGGAATGTGGCAAAAAAAAGGGTATTGCATGAAATGAAAGAAAGAAAGAAAGAAAGAAAGAAAGAAAGAAAGAAAGAAAGAAAGAAAGAAAGAAAGAAAGAAAGAAGGAAGGAAAGAAAGAAAGAAGGAAAGAAAGAAAGAAAGAAAGAAAGGGGGAAAAAATGTGTCACTCAGTACACATCATGTCATTTATAAAATACTGTCTGAGTTATCAAACGACTGAGTTCGTTTTCTTCATCTTTTATTTTACAGTGCAGTAAAAGCTTAATATCTACTTTTAAGTTTATGTTAGCTGTCGAGTTTATTTAGTGAAGTGCGAGTAATTTATAGGTTACATGCGAACATGTATTTTGAAAGGATGCTACTACCGGAAGTTTATGCTATAGCTAAAAGCGCTAACTTACCGTTGGTCTGTAAAAGCGACGTGTGTAGCAGCATTTCACAGAACATTCGAGAGGTAAGATGCGCAATAATTTCACAACAATTACATCAGCTTTTCGTGGCGTGGATTATACACCAATAGTTGTTATTCCAGACGGAAAATATAGCTATCTCACGTATGTACAAAATACTACTTAATCACATTATCGCAGCTAACCGCGTCGTTAGCTGTTGGACGTCAGTTGACTTGCTTTAGCATCTGGGCTATGACTATTTACTGGAGCTGTAGCGTTACGGGGGGCTGTTTATGTAACGAGTGAGACTACATGAGGTAAAGCTTTACATAGTGGTAGAATTCACGTATGTTGTGAGTGTTTTATATACATTAATTCTTCGGATTTGGGGTATTTGGTAATGAAACACGTGTAATGGTAACGTTAGCAAGTTAGCTCACTGTCATTATCGTCTCACATCTAATTAGTAACAACGTTATAACGGTTCTTCATAACGGGACGCGAGAGAGTTTTCTAGACCATCTACATCACGAGTGATGTTTGAGCCCGAGCCACACACTCAGTTAAAGACTTTCAGCCCAGATGATGCTAACGTTAGCGGTTTAGATCACCGATGTTGCTTAGGTGACATTTCTCTTCTTCTCCCAAAGGTCCCCAAACCCCCGAGGACGTTCAAAATCACCTCTGTCTGTCTCTGAGTCTGGCATCTGCACTGTTTAGACGCTTTGGGCTGTTTAACTGTGCATCTTCGACAGCCAAAACCCCGCTAAGAACCCCTGCTGTAATCGATACAACACCAGCACCAGCTATCGACCACCGTTCACTGCGGCTCTTGGACGATCAGCGTTGTGTTTATGTCTTTGTTTTGCGAAAACGGTAAGTTTTTGTAGATATCTCATGGTATAATCCAAGTCTGATTTAAGGATGTGGTGTTTTCCAGGCCGTGGTCAGCATTATTGTGCAATATGGTATGTTTTCTGTGCCACTGTATCAAAATGGCGTCTCCCATCCCCGTCACTCGTGTGCAGTGACTGGATGACGCACTCTGCACCAAGCAGACAGCTAAGCTAAACTAGCCTCCTCCTGAAATAGGCTCGACCTCTGCCCTTCTAAAGCACCTCAGCTCTGGACACTGTCACGCCAGCTGTGATTCATTCCACGTGGAATCACAGTGACATGCCTGTGGAAATAACACGTAAAGAGAGCAGGTATTCGGCATTAGAGCAGTCAGCAGGGTGAGAGTTGTTTGGCAGCTGCTAGGCCTCCTGTTTTTGACCTAATAACAAGAGAAGGCCTTATGTGACTAAAGCCAGGGGCCCACATGTAAGACAAAGGGCTTTCACAAAACAATATTTGCACGTATATGCCCTCAAAGCTGCCAGTTTACTGGCTGGGTTTTATTTTTATTCTTTGGGATAATCTGTCGTGTTTGTTCGCTATTGGATCACATGGATATTTGCAAGATCTGATCCTGTCAGCAGTATTTCTGAGCTCAGGGGCTTTATGCTGAGTCTTTTCCTGTTAGTAATCTCAGTGACATTGCAGTTATATATGTGCCCAAGCTTGTATAAATTGAGAAATGTGTGTTTAAGGATGTCTGAATTATTCATGTGTCTGGATTGGCACGCCACTGTTATAACCATAGACTGTATTAGTGTACGGTAGTTTGGACAGTCCAATACTCTCTGGGTATAGTTTCCTCAGTCTCTGGAGTGGTATGTCTCTGTTATAACCCAGTCTTAGCTGGCTGATTGGTGTCACTAACTTTTTCTACAGGAATCTCTTTTATGATGTACTTGTTGTTTGTTAGAACAGCGTAACTACAGTATGAAGAGATAGTCAGGGCAGGGACTGCCACAAATGTTACTCCCTCTCATTTGCTCAGTTGTTATCTAAGCCTCCAGTGCGACTGATGTTGCCTGATAAACTGTCCAAAGCCCATGGCTGCCAATATTTTCACTTTGTAGAGGAAAAGAAATGCAAACAAGTTTTCTCTCTGTTTGTTTGTTTGTTTTATGAATCTAAATGGAAATTCTGACAAAAGTTTTCACCCAAGCATTTAGAAAACTGCAAAGACCACAAAACAACAGAAGTGTTTCCAGAAGACACTTAAAAGTGATGCACATGTCCCGACACACTTGTTGTTGACGCAGATTTTCAGTCACAACTCTGTTATGTTTTTCTTTCCATCAGTTGAATTGGAAAATGAGATGAAGTGGGTGTTTTTGATTTATTTAACATTGTGATCACATGACTCAGATAGTAGTCTGTCGCTGTAAAAATACTTTGTTACCTTAAGTACAAATTTTGGGTGTCTTTACTTGAGTATAGGGATGAGTACCATCCACATTTGAAACTATACAGTATTGAAGCCCGGTATCTGGCAATCAGTACCAGTACTCAACGTTACCAATTTTCTGCATTTTTTTCTGTTCATGTGGTAAGAAATATCATTTTGTTTCATTATAAAATGTAAAATAAATTCAATTTAACAAATTTATTCTTCAATATATAACCTTGCAATGCTGTGTTTATGTCCAGCATCGACAATCGCCTACTCTTCCACTCCCTCACAGTCACAAGGATGCGTTTAGGTACCTAAACATGGTTCCTTTTGGGTTTACGTGAATCCTCGAAAAGTACCTTATTCGGTACCCATCCCTACTTCAGTAGTTACATTTTAACTGACTTTTTACTGCTACTTCTCACATTTTCAGGCAAATATCAGCACTTTCTACACCCCACATTGTAAAAATAGCCTCGCTACTTCTGTTTTATTCCAGCATGTCATCGTTCAAAAAGACACCCACCAATAAAAGTGAAAACCTATCCTGAAATTGCTGAAATCACACCATCCAAAAAGACTGAATTTCATTTATATAAGAAAGATATAAAACATAAGAGATGTATAAATGTAATCCCATTCGAACACCCTGTTGGTTTGTTTGCGATCCATCACACCTGCACATGACACAAATCACGCCACACTTCAGCGAGAAAATGACAGACATATGTAGTAAAATATGAAGATGTCCGTGGCAGAGACTCAGGGCGAGAACTTTAGGCCCCTGTGGCATAGCCTAAGCTTTTAACCATAATGGTATTTCCCCCCTTAAGTAGTTTTAAAACCAGTATTTTTATACTTTTACTTAAGTAAAAAGCTTGAGTTGATACTTTCTACAAAAGTCCCTTTAAACCCTAGTATCTATACTTGAGTTATGAACGTGAATACTTGGACACCTCTGCTTTTTAGCGTCCTCTGGAAATGCTACTGTTGTGTTGAGGTGTATTAGTAGAGTTTGTGTCTAATGTATTGTGTTGTGGTCTTTGCGGCGTGTTTTTCTAAATGCTGCACACGTGCTGTCAAAGTGATTAAGATGTTTTCTTAAGTGGCAGCACTGTGAGCTCTCAGGGCCACCGTACTTAACAACTCAACACAGATTTGTATCTTAAAATATGGTCCTGGGAAAACACCACCCTCTAGTGGGCACAAATTTTGTGCGACATAAATGAGTAAAATCAGAAGTCACATTTATTATTTTTATGTCAAGTTTTCAAAACACAGTCTGTTGACGAAGCCTCTGAGTGATTTTTGTCCCTCCTCTCTTGCAGAGCTGTTGCGCAGCCGTTGGAACCTGTGTGGTGGAAATCTAGCCTTCAAGCAAGGAGCTTGCGGCCACAGCGGCACAGCGTTTTTCATGTCAGAGACCGAGCACGCTTGCAGTCGTTTATGTCATCCCCTCTTTTCCAGACAGAAGATCCCGAAAAATCCCCAACCAAGATCCTTTTATCTTACTGATAGTGCTAACATCCAGCCAAAATGTCTGTCAACGTCAACCGCAGCGTGTCAGACCAGTTCTACCGCTACAAGATGCCCCGTCTGATTGCCAAGGTAACGTCTCAGCGTCCCAGGATTTCAGAGTGTGTGGTGTGAGCAAACAAAGGTTTGATCGTCTGTGTTTGTCCTTCAGGTGGAAGGCAAAGGGAATGGAATCAAGACGGTCATTGTCAACATGGTTGATGTTGCAAAGGCATTGAACAGGCCTCCAACATGTAAGTGACAGCTTCTGTTGGATTCTCAGATACTGAACAAATGCCACATTAAAGTTTGACATTGAGAACTTTCTGTGTTAAAGTTTTGTTTGTATCAGTGTCTTAAAGTTGATATTCAGGGTATTGCTGCTCCTTCACAATGTTTTTCCTGACCCTGTCCGCAGACCCGACCAAGTTTTTTGGTTGTGAACTCGGTGCGCAGACCCAGTTTGATTCCAAAAACGATCGTTACATCGTCAACGGATCCCACGAGGCGAACAAGTTGCAGGATATGCTTGATGGGTTCATCAGAAAATTTGTGCTGTGTCCCGAGTGTGACAACCCTGAAACTGATCTGGTTAGTTGTTCCACCACATCATGCGTGTTTAAGTGTTGTTATACTTAAGCTAACGAGCGTTTTCCTCTAAATGAGATGTCTTTGTTTTTCTTGAAGCATGTCAATCCCAAGAAACAAACCATTGGCAATTCCTGTAAGGCCTGTGGGTACCGCGGCATGCTCGACACCAGACACAAACTCTGCACGTTTATCCTCAAAAACCCACCAGGTGAGGCTCTGATCATGTCTGATCCTTTGTGTTTGTCTAGCTCTTGTTTAGGCCTCTGTGTCCTCTCAGCTCTACAGTCAGAACTTGGACAGGCGTAGATATGATAATAGCTGTTTTGCCTCTCCAAATAACAGAGAGCACCGACAGTGGATCTGCGTCAGTAAAGAAAGAGAAGGAGAAGAAGAACCGCAAGAAGGACAAGGAGAACGGCTCTGGCAGCGGGGAGGCTGGAAACCAGGACGGTATTGATGCTCCTCAGGCTGTGGTGGGTTCCTCCTCTTTATTCACTGACCTCTTTGGCTTCTTGACTAGAGGGCCTCTTCAGGATCATTACTGCCAACAGTGTGAGAGTCTGACAGCTGGACGAGTGCATGTAGGAGTTTCTCAACAGCAAACACAGCCTGATAGTGCTGGCACATATTAAACCATGTTTGTTTACTGTTCAGACTTTAAAAAACCACAAGGTAGCTGAACGTTTTCTCTTTGTTTGATTGTTTCAGGAGTAGGGATGGGAATCAAAAACCAGTTCCTGTTGAGAAATGTTTCAATCCTTTGATATCATTAGCGTTTGTGCTCAACGATTCCCTTATCACTTCCTTACACTATGCTTGAGCTGCCGGACCTTATGTCCACTAGTCTGCCACAGCTAGCTTAGCTTAGCAGTTAGATAAGGTTTCCCAAGAAAACTCTGATTCAGGATTTTCAGCTTGAAGTTTTACTGAAGAATGAATAAATAGATAATAAATGTACATTATAAATATATTGTATTATTATTATTATAACTATTATAATTATATATATATATATATATATATATATATATATATATATATATATATATATATATATATATATATATATATAATACTATATTATATATTTAATTATTTTAAATATTATATTAATAAATAAATAAATAATTATATATTTATAATTATTTGAAATAGAATAAATGTACATTACTCTCCCACAAGACACTCATATTCAGTACATTCAACGTGGTATAAATCTCCTTATTTACCAAAACAAAAAAAAAAGGACATCAACAAAAAGAGCTAGCTCAATGCTAAAGTATGTGGGAAATTGCATTGATATGCTAATGGTTTAGCTTACATTGGTATAACTTAAGCTTCAGAATATAATTTTAACTTTTATCACAGAAACATATTGTAGGTACTCTATGAAAAATACTGAAAACTCCAAATGTCAAAATACTCACAGGCAAATGGAAGAAAATTTGCGTGCAGGCTCCTGTCTGGTTTCATAACTACGGCAAGGTTCCAAACAACTTAAAATATTGCTATAACCACTTCGAGACACTAGATGGCCTACTTGAGTCAATAATATATTTCAAAACAATACATCAGCATCACATGACGTGCAATTTTTACTCATGTCTGCAAGTTTACGACCAGAGATATCCAGATCCAGAGACCAGTTACATATTTATTCACTTTTAAACTCAATTAAATGTTGTTGATGCAGAAAAACCTGGAAAGCTTTTCTTAGTACAGAGAAAATAAAATCAGTGCCCATCCCCATTCAGGAGTTAGTTTTGATCAAATTCTAAATGTCCAGAGACGTTTCACTTGTCCGTCAGAGGTTTTTTCAAATGATCGTATGTCTGTGTGTGTGCCGTAGTTGGACTGCCTCTCCTTCAACCAGCACGGAGCTCTGTCTCTCCTCGAAACGGATCATCTGCTGAATCCTCCTCCCGCTCTGAAACACAAACTGACACATTTCTGTTCTTTCATGTAGAGTCAGCTGACGTGGTCCGGAGGTCACTTTGAGTTTGCTTTTGAACAGCAGGTTCAGTCAGTTCAAACAACAAGGAGTCTATTTAGTGCCAGCATCTGTGGCTTTCTGTGCGCTCACATGTGCGTGTGTGAATGAGGCGTGTATGAAATCTTCACGCATGTTACAGAATCATAAATAAGGCTCAGTTTAATGTCTTCATTTCCACTTTGTAAATTTGCTTAACTGTCTGTGTTTTGCTGTCAGGATGGAGACGACGACGATGAAGACTGGGCGGAGGAGACGACAGCGGAGGCTCAGAGGCGACGAATGGAGGAGATCAGCGACCATGCTAAGAACCTGACACTCAGCGAGGACCTGGAGAAACCTCTGGAAGAGAGGGTCAACCTGTTCTACAACTTTGTGAAAGTAAGAGCTCCCACTTTCATTAGACCTTGATCACAAAATCAGTTTTCCTTTCTTTCAAATGTAAATCCAGCAACGAAGAGTGAACTCTACAACACCTCAGGTTTCTGGTAGAAAGATCAAAACCACTTACTCTGTATGGAGTAAGTTTAATGTGGAGAAAATCTCCAGAAATGTTGTAAATGGATCTTAAATGGAAGCTGTAACTATCAGTGGAGCAGTGAGTAAGATTTACTGGATGAGTCAGGATTATTTGGGTGTAATTATTTAATTAAACGTCAGAAAACCGTGAAAAAAAACAGAATCAGAGTTCAGGAAGTCTTACTTTTTGATAAATATTTGTATTAAATTTTCTGTTGATGAGGTGGGTACAGGAAGTCTTATCATTCATACTGGGTTTAATTTACAACACTGGGCCAGGGTTTCCTCCAGGATGTTTTGAAACTGTGGGGGCGCCCCTAACCCCCCCTCAACACCAGAAAAAAAAAAAAAAACCCAAAACATCAGAAGCTTAAAACTTTTATAAAATATTTATTCAACACAAAATATATTTTGCCTTATCTCATTACAAAGTTTGCAGCCATGCTGAGATCTGTCCTTTTTATGAAAAACTACTTTCAATTTATTCAACTGGATGCACATACTACATTTTATACTAAAATTATGTATATAATATAATAGTTAAACAATCGTACTTATTTGTACTGGTTGTTAAAGTAGAGAGTGAAGTTAAAGAAGATTGTGGGGATGATTTGTATATAAGCACACCCTGGCCACCCCTACTGTCACAGCCCCTGACACCCCATTCTGAAAGTCTGGACACGCCCCTGCACAGAGGGACATCGGTAACAGTGGTATGAAAGATGTCAGTCTTTCAGGTTTGTTCAACAAAAGCTGGAGGAAAACTCCTCTGTTGATTTTTAAATAACGAAGGGAAAGATAGACAAACTTAAGGCCCTTAAAAAGTATCAAAAAGTCTCAATACTGATGTTACGAGGTATTAAATTTTCTTAGTATT
This sequence comes from Halichoeres trimaculatus, assembly GCF_033239565.1. Lineage (NCBI taxonomy): Eukaryota > Metazoa > Chordata > Actinopteri > Labriformes > Labridae > Halichoeres > Halichoeres trimaculatus. Next base: position 28,756,255 of record NW_027437195.1, read on the forward strand.
CAAGCTTTGACTCCAAAAGTATCCATGAATATTTATTTTCCTCCTTGTGACTGTTAAAAACTAACCTGACACACCAGACAGACAGTTCCATATATCCACCACAGAAATAGTCCATCTGGTTGGAAAATGTTTTCAGGGTCTGAACCTTCAAAAATAACCACACCTGGTGATTGGACAATCAGTCTGCTCGTCACACTCATCACAGACCAGCGTATGTTTGTTTTGGAACAAATTTTCTTTGTTCAAATCAACTTTTTACTGAATACAACGTAATGAGATTAGGTATTTATCAATACAGTTACGTAGCGCTGTTGTTTGAAACATGACAACAAGATAAGTTGTAATTTTGTGAGGCGCGGGCAATACGTAGCCCAACATATCGGTAAGCTAACGTGACAACAAACTCAGTTCATACACTAGTTTAGTAGCTGTCTGTATGTAGCGCTGATGAAAAGCAAATCACACAATCTCAGGCGCATGTCCTAAATTTTGATAACGATCAAATAAATTCTTGTTTTTTTTTTCTGAAAGTTAGCCTTAAATAACTGTTACTTGTTGTGGTAATGGGAATGTCAATTAATCTGCCTTTGTTTGTATTCATTCTTTCAAGCGCGGTAAGGTCCTCAGACTTTTTGAAAGGTTTTTTTAAAAAGTCTTAAAAAGGTATTGGATTTAACTTCAGGATTTCAGCATATACGCTGATTCACAGCACCGTTCTTCATTACAGTCTCCACAGACTGATCAGGATGAAGTTCAAAGTAAATATGAAGCACACAGAGTGACGCAGACACTTCTCCTCGTGCTGACTTTATATTCAGATAGAAACACTGCAATGCAGCGCAGGAAACGAAAGTTTACACCATGACTCATGGGATATTTATGGTGTGACTTTCATCATTACAGCACATAGAGCATAGAGCTTGATAACACGTATCTGTAAACACTGATTAATGATGTTATTGGTTTTGACCAGGATATGATCCCACCATGAGTGTGAGTTTAAGTCAAGGGAATTCAAGTTATGGCGGCTTTTATTTTGGCGTGGTCGTGTGCCACAGTCATTTACATATAGCAGCAATTATTATTAAAAATTATTATTTCTGCAACTGCAAAACTTAAACCATGCAATGAATGCAAAATTTAAAACAAACACACATATTTCAATGTATAAAAACTACAGAACATGTTTTCTCTTTTTTTAACAAATTAAAGAGAATTCCCTTTTTAATTCTCTGATGTAGGGTAAACTGTGCAAAACAAAGTTTGTCCTTTTCTTAAAAGTGCAAGTGAAATTATGTTAAATCTTAAATAACAAATCAAGAAAAATAAATATAAATCTCTCGAAGCCTAACTTCATGTCCCTTGTTTTCCATTTCCAGCACAAGAAGGAGACTGGAACCATCGATGGATCGGATAAGGAGATCCTGGCCGAGGCGGAGCGCCTGGATGTCAAAGCCATGGGCCCTCTCATCCTCAGCGAGCTGCTCTTTGACGAAAACATCCGCGACCAGATCAAGAAGTACAAACGCCACTTCCTGCGAGTAAGTTGATGCGTGTGACCGGTCTCGTGTCTCCTATTTTTGGGTGTTGGAACAGAAACTGGTTTGGTGATTTTCCCTGGACTGTAACCACATGTAACCCCCTCTCTGTCAGCTGTTCTGCAGATCAAACATGACTCTCTGTTTTCTTCATGAATCCTCCTTAGGACATTACTGATCTTTGTTCTTATTTCCTCCTCAGTTCTGTCACAACAACAAGAAGGCTCAGAAGTATCTGCTGGGAGGTTTTGAGTGTGTGGTGAAGCTGCATCAGGTCCAGCTGCTGTCCCGGGTTCCCATCATCCTCAAAGACCTGTTTGATGCTGACCTGCTGGAGGAGGACGTCATATTCGCCTGGGCAGAGAAGGTGAGCGTTTAAAGAGGCTGTGCTAGTCTATCAAGATGAGATAATTAAGACAAACTGAGGCGACAGCAAAAAGACAAAAAGACAACCATCCTTATTTAAACAGGGGTGTGGGAAGGTTACAGCCGATTGTGAATTCTGTAAGCAAATAAAAAGTGTTTAAGTACTTTTTTGGCTTTTTTTGGAACAGGATGTTCAAAAACTATCAAATATTGGCCAAAATTATCTTAAAGATTAAATTATGACTTTATTATGACACTTTTCTTTGTGCTTGGACATTTTTTAACGACTGATGTCAACAAGAGTGAAGTCACTCATATTTTTATATATTTTTTTAATTTCCTTTCTATTCTGTAATATTTTCTATTAATATTTCTAAGAATATTTTTTAAAATATTTTTGAATATTGTTTTCCATTAATATGTTTAAGAATATTTTTTAAAATTGTTTTTAGATTTTTTTATTGATATTTTTAAATTTATAAACTTCTATTTTTTTCTACTCTTATCTATTCTATATCACATTATTAAGCCTTTAATCAAACGAGGCTACAGCCTTTATGAAATGAATTAATTTACTCTCTGCACCAAACTGGATTCACTGTCATTGAACCTGAAGTAGCCGTTTAAAACCAGACTTTTTTTTTTTTTTTTTTCCTCCGCCAGGTTTCTAAGAAGTACGTCTCAAAGGAGCTCGCCAAAGAGATCCACGCCAAGGCGGCTCCTTTCGTCAAATGGCTGAAAGAGGCCGAGGAGGAGAGTGAGGGCAGCGAGGAAGAGAAGGACGAGGACGATGAGAACGTTGAGGTGAAGGGTTTTATAGTTATTATCAGAGCGTGAGTTTTATCTGAGTACAGTCATCTTTAGTTCTGATGGACGGGCGGAGCAGGTGGATCGTTTTCATGAACCATCGTGTTTCATCAACTGTTTAAGAGACATCAGTCCAGGTCTGAGCTAACAGGGCTCCTAAAACTAGATTATTTTATTCATTAGGATGATTTAAACCTTAGATTGAAGGGTGTTTGAATATTATATCTCAGTGGGAGAGCTCCCAGCAAAAGGAATTAAACGGATGAATTAATAGAGTTACAGAGGAACGTGTGTTACAGGAAGATGAAGTCCAGGGCTCGTCTGTCCCAAAGTTATCAGCCTCTGACAGAATCTGGTCTAAAATGATTTGTGTAAAAGCAGGGTTCCCCCAGATCCTTAAGAGTCTTAAAAGGCATTTAATTTATGAATGCAAAATCAAGGCCTTAGATGGTCTTGTGGTAATTTACAGCGTGGCTCTCGTGGTAACATCACAATAGCCGAACCAACAAACATTGATGTGGTTGCAGACGACAGAAAATACAGATCTATTAATTGTCCCTAACTCTATGTAATTGATGTGGTGTTTTTTCTGTTTGTCTTTAATGTGAAGTTGGTCTTAGATTTGATTTCAAATGGCATTAAAAAGTCTTAAAAAGTCTTGAATTTGACTTGCCTCAAGCTGTAGGAACCAGGACCATAGACCTCTTTCAAGTGCAACATTTTTCTAGGGACCCTCATTATTGCAACATTAATTAACGTAGCATTAATACTATGTAATAATGTAGAATATAGGATTTTGCAAAGATAGAATTAGGCTACATTTATACTTTCCAAGTAATTCACTTTGTAAGCTTTGAGAAAATGTTGGCTTCAAGGTGTTTTTTTTTAAATAATTGTTGAGCGTTATGAGGTGAGAATCATGTCAGCAGCATCATCGTCATGATAATGATAATAGTTTTATTTATATAGCACCTTTTTTTTAAAAAAGTTTACAAAGTGCTTTTACAGGAAACATTAACAACAACAAAGCACAGAAACCCTAAAACAAAACACACAGTTCCAAGAGGCACTCGAGCAGAAAGACACCATGTGCAAAGTCGGGTACCCTGACAATTAAAGAACCATACAACATAAAATGAGACCATGAGGACAGGAATAAAAGCTAAAAACATAAACTCTGTAAGAGGAAGAAGGAAGGCAACAAAAGGCAGTTACAAACAAAATCAGAACATGAAATATAAATATATAAAATTGTAAAATAAATATGAACAAAATAATAAAACACTAATTATAATTAAGCAAAGATATGAACAAAAGATAAAACAATTAAAGGCCTAAAGGGTATAAGTGAAAAGATTAAAAGTGAAACAAGCTTGAAACATAAGTTAGGTAAAATCAGGATTAGAAGAAGGTATTTACAATAATGTGAAAATAAAATAGAATAACTAAAAAAATACATAAAAATAAAAGAGGATGGACTTCAAAAGGTAAGAACAATAAGAATAGAGAAAGGCTAAAAAAAAAACAATTAAGGCAAAATAAGAAAGCAAAAAGAGAAAGAAGTGTTTCTGAAAACTGATCTCATGGCAACTGTTTTTGAATTATTCTCAAGCTATGGTTCGCTGACCCCTTGAGGTCCCAGGACCCCACTTTGAAAACCTCTCTTCTGATCCACGTTTTTACCTGGTCAATTTTAATCTAAAAATTCAGGGTTATTCAGACTCAAGAAAAGTTGCAGACTTAGATTGAATATGAGAATAAAATGTAAACAAACTTTTATTCAGGTTGAATGTAAGATTTTTGCGGCAATGATACTGATTTTGACAGTCTGCTCACATTTCTTTCCTGAATTGCTGAACAGCTCCCGTCAAAGTGGGAAAAGTAAATGTCCAGCTCCCAGTCTGTGTGGGTTTTAGCGCCCCCCATGCACAGTATATATTAAACTTTGTTTTACCTGGAGCCCCAGATCAGTTTTCTCTGAAAAGCCAGGACAAAGTTGAGCTGGGTAACCTCATCCTGGATCGCAAAATTGATTCCCAAATGTAGGTTATTCTAATCCAGATTAAACTTTTGAACATCTGGGCCTCCGTCCACATGAAGTCCGTTTTTAATTAACTTTAACTTGTCTTAACTCACTTCCCCAGCCTTTACCTGTAACTCAGTGTTCGAGCAAGACTCTCATATGGTTTAAACGTTGAGTTTATTTTCCCAGCACAGAGATGTAACGTTTTGTTTCCTGTTTCCAGGTCGTGTACTCGTCCTCTGCTCGCGAGCTCAAAGTGGAAACCGTGAAACCAGACACGCCTGAGAAAGAGGAGGACGACATCGACATTGACGCTATCTAAAAACTCCAAGACTGATGATGATGATGATGATGATGATGAAGCTTTTCTTGTGTTGTGGCTTTGGCTCACGATGCCCTGTACAACCTAAACAGCTGGCCTTTCCCTCCTTTACTCACCCCGCCTCCCCTCCTCCCCCTCCCCCCTCCCCCGCTTCGTGGCATGACTTAACATAGCGCTTTACTTGCTGCACATTAACTCTGTAATTTTGAGATGTATTCAGTTGATGATATGAAGTCGCTTTGGGGATTTTAATCATGGGTGTTGGGGGATCATTTTGACTGCACAGTTCTTTTCTTTCTTTTTTTTGGTCCCTGTATTTTTCCAGTCAATAAAGAATGAATGTTTTGCTATCCACCACAAGTTTTATATCTCTCTGTTATCTCTTCACCGCCTCATTTGTTTGGAGACGAGCTGCTTTTACTGCCCATGTTTTGCACATCAGACCTTTAGCTGTGAAAGAGCTCTGCTGTATTTCACATATTTACTGTCAAGTTTAAACTTCTTTAAAGCAGAAGAGTTAATGAACTGTAATACTTTACACTTTTTTACTGAAACATCTGACAGCAACTCTTAAAATAGAGACTTAAAAAACCCATAATTCACCATATCTTGAATAATTTTCCAGGGACAAAAAAAAAAATCATTAATTCACAATTTTTTACGTTTACCAAATATTTCCTGTGATGTATCTTTCACAAAATCATGCTTAAATATTTAAAAAGTGTGCTGAAAAAAGGTCTTTTACTTTAGTTAACTTGTAAAAACAATGCACATTAAACAGTCCGAATACAATAATTATAATTACAAGTTGGAAGAGTATGAAACAACTTTAACTTTTAAATTATTTATAGAGAAGAGGTTGGAAAAAGTTTTGAAAAGGAAAAAAACAACAAATCTTACCAACTTTAAGTCATAGATTGAATTTTAATCAAGCAGGAAAAAATATTTTGTACAGGAAATGCTTAAAAAAGGTCTATTGAAGAGTTTTAAACGTTAAAAATGTGTCTTATGATAATACATTACACTAAAAGTATCCTTGCAGCGCAGAATACAAACACACCAGCTGTTAAAAACCTCCCTGAAATCTTCTTATCCCTTTATCTGTTTTTCTGTTTCCTCTCTTCAGAATCTGTTTTTGTGAATGAAGTCAGAACTGTTTTTCCTCTGAGGCCAGATAAATTCCCACAGAGACATTTCCTCCTGCATGATGACAGCCCTCTCTGTACTTTTGGTCCAATGGGATTGAGGTCAGCCGGTTTCCTCACTTCCTCCACCCGTTCAGCTGGACAGCCTGATGCTGCGTTCAGGGGGACTGGGAAAAACGCGCGGTAACGGTATCGCTTTCGCTAAACGTCTAAATGTATCCATAAAAACACGGCATAAAATCATCTTCTTTTATGTTGCATCACTTTAAATGACTATATCTTGATATATCACCTTTGTTTACTTAATCTCTTTAAAAAATACCCACATTTAAGTTAAAGTTAAACGTTAACATTCGACTCTGTGTCCTTTGTGTATTGTTGCATGTCAACATATTTTTTCCTACAAGACCTAAAAACTAATAATAAATGACACTTTTCACGTGAGATATGTTGCACTGTAAAATCGCCCCATAGCTTTTGAACTAATGTTATTGCACAGTCATAACATCAAAAGTACAAGTTATTAATCAACCGTTCCTTATCAAAAAATCTGATAAAAAAAAGGCATATATGACTTTTTTTTTCAAAGTATATAGTCTTAATAATATAGTCTTAACTATTTTGACCATACATTTATTATTTTTTAAGTTTATGTATATTTTTGTCATCCATCAGTATGTTAGTGAAGATTTAAAACCTTAATGTATAGACTTAATCTACAGGTCATTCAATAGCAAGAAGTGCAGCAATGTGCTGCATGTTTCAATAAAAAAATATAATTTCAATTTGTATCAAGAGACATTATCTTAGACTAGCTCAGAATAATAAATAGAATACAAAAATTGTTTTATACAAGTAGTGCGCATGAAATCACACTCAAGGAATCTAAGTTAATGTGTTTTTAAACAACTTGGCTCAACTTGCACGAAAGCCCCAAGCAGACATGCATTCTTATCTGACTTCATGACAAATCTGGACAATTTAATCTGGTTATACAAAGATAATAACGTCTGTATTCTCATTATGGCGTAATTATTTCCTGACAATCAAGAAAAGGAACAATAGATTGTTTCCTAACACATGCCTGGCCATGAAAATGCCGAACTGTAAACAGGGGATGATAAAAATAAAAATTTCTTTATGAATATGTAATCTATAACAAGTACATTTTGAGGTTGGACCACTTCATTAGGTTTTAAAATTGCACTGATTAGTTACTTACTTTTCATTTTATTAATTTTGTTCTAAAAATAATGTTTTGGGCACTTTTTAAACTAATGTTTTTAACTGTGCGATATAATCAGTCGTTATTATTTATATATATCTGATGTCGGAGCTTGTGAGAGGTCCCTGAACGCAGCCTAATCCAGCCCAGCCGCTGAGTAGCCATTTTGGTCCCACCTAAATCAGACTGAGCAGCCTCACTTTGGGCCGTCGGAGATGGAAGAAACCGAGTCCTCGGCGAGTATTCTAGCCGTCTGAACCTCCTAAATCCTGCGTGGAACTACCTGCTACTGGCTCCGGACGCTATGACTTGTTTGTCGACACAGTTTTACATTTGAGGGGAAGGAAAACCCGGTGCGATTTTTGGAAGTGGCGACCGACAGCGCCTTAGTTTAGTTAGCTTCACTGACTCCAACACAAACGGACAAACGGACACTCTTATTCGTTTAGTTTACACAAAGGCCGTGAACGGTATGTACGCGGCGTTTAAATACCCAGTTGAGGATTAAAGGAGAGGATTTTTTTTGTTTTGTTTTGTTTTCGGTCTGTAGGTTCAGGTGCTCGGCTCTAACACGTCCGGTCTGGTTTGAAAATTGTCACGATCCATGCTGAGACAGTTTCCCCCTGAGAGAGCTGCAAAGCATAGCAAGAAATTCAGCTTGGAGCTGTTGGACTGAGGGAAGTTTCGGTGGATTTTTGGACACTCAGAAGGCTTCTGGTGGAAGGAGGACTGATAAAAGATGTCAACAAAAACTCCTTTACCGACGGTTAACGAGAAGGTGACGGAAAGTGTGAGTATAAAAGCTTTAATTTGGTTATTTGGATTTATTAACGTAAAGTATAATTGATGTGCTCTTGATATAACTGCAGTTGGAGCTGACTACCAGCATTATGATGCATTTAAGGTAATTGTTCCACTTTGTTGGTAATTCGTAAACAAACATATCCTGTCTATCAAATCTGCGCTGTAACTCAGCGGTTATCTTATACAGGCTTTACACGAATTAATGTAATTCTGTCGTTGGAAGTTAAGTTTTGATGTGACCGTTGATAATTAGGATGTAGACGGGACATTTAGGCCCAACCACGAACAAAACTACAGGACTTTGCCTGCTGGTTCTGGCAGGCAACAGTAGTTTCTGCCCCGGCTCCTGATTCGCTCTCACAGCTGTCACTCAAAGGCTCCCACCGTTCAGCTTCCAAATAAGGGCCTCTCAAGTCCCGCCTCCTCGTGACGAGCAGAATATCTGTCTGAAAGGAGGTTGTCAAGGTAGCGGGAGAACAGCTTCCGCTCAGGGTTTTCAAAGTAAAGCTAACCTTGAGCGTGTTGTTATCGGAATAAGAAATAATTTATTGATCCCCAAGGGGAAATTCCTTTTAGTTACAGCTACTTTTTTTTTTTTAGAAAGTGTTAAAAATATAAAATACAAAATATAAAATTATAAGATATAAAAAAGTAGAAAATAAACAAATTTAAGCAAGTTGAAAATGGAAGCGTAGGTGTAACATGAAATTGAATTTTTGGGCTTTTGCTAAGAATATGGTACAAAAAAGGTACATAAATTATGGATTTACCCATTGTTGCTACTTTTCTGACTGGTGAACAATTTCAAAACCTGTTTTGGAAAATTTTACTCAAAATTCAAAAACTTTTTAGCAAAAAAAAAAAAAAACCTTGATGCACAAGGCTAGAAAAAAAACACGTTTTTTTTCAAATTTAAATCATTGATGTTGTTTGGCCCAACTAGTTAACTGTAACTGCAGTAATATTTTTCACTCTTTATTATTTATTTTAAGATACAAAAATGTTAAAAAGGTAAATTTGCTAGTACATGCTATCCAGAACTTTAAGTCACAGATTATAAGTGCCTTTTCTTTACTGATACATTTTTATAAAGTATGTATTTTTAAACAATAGCAATAAGAAATGCATAAACCATGTGAAAAGTGAATCACAAAAGCTATCATTTGTTATTAATAAGGTTTTAAGACCAAGAGTACGACCTAAGTTGATTAAGTATTTACTTCCTGATTGTTCAAACAGCCACTAATATTTAAAGATTCAAAAGGAGGTGAAATTGCCAACATTTCCTCTAGAAATCCAAGTCATTGATTATTTTTTTAGTCTTTTTCTCCTCCATGAGTAGAGAAGAGCATCAGTTTTTCACTCAGACTGATCAAACCTGCGTGCCATAAGCCATGAACATGTTTTGCCTCAGAGCGTAATAGTCTCAAAGTTACACATTTTATTGCAAGAGAGAAGTTACTTTGTTTACAGGAAATTGAGCAATGTGAGCCACTGTAGCATTTTTTACTACCACAATATACCCGTGAGCTTCAGAGTTATGCAACCGTAAACGTTATCTAGCATTTCATCTTGAGAAACTTAAACCTGTACTTCATCCGTGGGAGAATTTCTCTGGCCGTCTCTGCTGGTTCAGCATGTCATATGACTCGGTAAACTAGACTTATCTACTCTTTTCAATCTGCACATACATTCCCTTTTCTCTGGCAGACACTTGATGTCTTTATGTGATATCATCAGAGTCATGTGACTCAGTGTGGTAGCAGCACAGAGTCAGCTGGAGGTAGAGCAGATCCTGCACTTACACACAGCTGAGAGCTGATAAGATGTGGGTGAACTTTATTGATCCCTGCAGGTAAAACTCGGACACTTCAGCAGCCTGAGAGTGAAGACTTAAAAGCAATCGATGCGATAAAGAAAGTAGAAGAAGCTGTGATTCTTCTGTTGACTGGAAGGGAGCGTATTGATTTATGATAAAAGATTTCATCCAGCAACTTTGAGTGGGTCTGAAATGTGAGAATTTGCTTCTTTACTGGGCTGTATTTCAGACAAAACTAGCGATTTACTTCCTAGAAATTAATGCAGAATTTGCAGCATTTGACTAAAGTTAGCAGAGCTAGCATCACCTTACTTGCACTGTAAGGTCCACATGCATGTTTTGGTTATTCATTGCTTCACTCAAGTCGTTAAGTATCATTTAAACTTGACACAGCTGACATTTTCGTCATGCTGGGCTATGAGATGCTACCTGCCATCTGTGCTTGTTTACATCCAGGTAGTAGCGTTAAAGGATCGTGGTGCCACAGCCTCAGGCTACAATACAGCTTCGTCACATGGTATGACAAATGTATTAAGCTGCTGATGATAAAAAATATTAATATTCTGTTCAACCAATGAATTATTCTGGTGCAAAAGAACCAGGATGACAACATTTAATCGACTTAACATGCACAGCCTAAAGCCGCATTTCCACCAAGCAGTCTGGTTCGGTTCAGTACGGTTTGGCACGGTTTGGTTCAGTTAAGCCTGATCCCGTTTGTGTTTCCACAGCAAACTGTGCCCTCTCGAGGTAGGCGGCGTGTAAGCCGGATGCTGAAAGCCGCAGCTGTTAAACAATATCGTGACGCCGTAGCAGCGCGACACAGTTTACCCCGCTAATAAATCCAACATAGAAGAAAAACGTGACACAGGAAACAAAGAACAAAGATGGAAGACATGCAGCATTTTGTCCTCTCTGTGATTGGCATGTAGCTCTTTGATACAAAGAACAATCAAGCTTTGTTTCAGAGAAGTCTGTGTGCCGCCAGGAGAAATGCAGCAGCTGTCGGGGTAAGTGATGATTCTTTTGACCAATCAGCGGTCTGCAGTGTTGTAGCTCCACCTTCTGAGAGCGGATCGGTTCAGTCTGGCACTCGTACGAATAGTGGAGCGGAGAATTGCAAATTTTAGGAGAATTGTTCAAATGGTGATGCAAGCCAATATTTGGCACAGATACTCTCTAAGGGCCACTCTTTTGAAATAAAACGTTAGACACATGAAAATTCAAGATGGCGGCCATTTTTTTACAAGATCGCTCATCTCGGTTTTTAGGGATCTGTCCCAGGATAAGTCAGTGGAAACGCCGCAAAATGCGCGCCGTACCGAGATGAACTGAACCGGTCTGCTTGGTGGAAACACGCCTTTAGTCATAACACAAGGATATCAAAGGGAGATATATAAGGTCTGCAACCAGGTGTTGGATTTATTTTTAGGTGAGTAAGGGTTAAAATATGAACCAACAGAGATGTAAAGAAGTCAGAAGTGATCTGACTTCTGAATCTGGATCCAGAGAATGAAGATGACCATGAATCAATGAGGGTTGGGAGAAAAAAAATGACGTATAGTAATATCGTGATTTTATTGTTTGACAATTTTGAAGCAGGATTTTTTTGTTACGAAACCTTTTTTTTTGTTTGTTTGTTTTGTTTGTTTTGTTAAATCCTTCATTTTTTGTTTTTGTTTACAAGAGCTGGGTTGGAAAAAAGTTGAATAAACCCTCACATGTGATGTGCATTTTGGGGAAAAATATGGCTCTTGATATAGTTTGTAAACATCATCAGTCAACTTTTCAAATAGTCTAGTGTTTGAAAAAATAAAGAAACCAAAAATCACAAAAATCTGATCTGTTAAAGAACCGCAATTTAAAACGAATTGGCTGTTTAATATTATAATTATTATTTTTTATTATAATTATTATTATTATTTTTTAATTAATTTATTTCACTGTCATTGTTTCACTTAACTTCTAATTCTTATAACGGTATTTTATTATTAATTTATTTTTAGTTATCATTGTTATTATTATTACTTTGTATATGTATGTATGTGTATAAAGCTTATTATTTTCTTTTCCTTTTTTCTAAATATTTTAAATATTTTATTGAATTTTTTTTTTTTCATTTTTTTAATTATTATTACTATTATTATTATTTATCTTACCTTATTTTATTTATTCATTTATTCTTCTTTTTTCTCTCTTATCATAAAAAAACGTAATGCAGATTTGGCCCTTTTTTGGGGGGGGGGGTTATATGCATGTTCATTGTAACAAATGGTAAATTTCTGCTCACCTTGTGCCAAAAATTCAATAAAAAAGAATGTTGAAAAAAAATAAAAATAAAAATAAAACGAATTGGCTCCCAAAAATCATAAAAGAATCAAATCAGGTTATAAGCATATTGTCCCAGCCCTAAAACCAATGCAGCCCTTATCAAGATAATCCTTAAATGATGTTCAAAAACACTTAAAGAAAGAAAAACCTAAACCAAATATTCTTGAACATGCCGGGACGACGTCCCTCTGCATCTGTCAGGCTGCTTTTAATCTGAAAGGATAACCTCTGGTATCCAGTTTCCTGCGTGCCAGTCTGAAGCTGGCTTGACTGAGATCAGAGCCGCCTGCCTCTGTGTCTGTGGCTGAGTTGGGAGAATCTGGTGTTGTGGTGGGATCCTCTATGGGCATCACCAGCCGGGCACAGAGTGCTTTCCTGTTCGAACATGACGGGCGCTCAGGCAGCCAGGAGACACCGCAGCCTCGTGAGTAACCGCTGGAGAGGAAAGGGTCAGATTATACAGCTGGGGAGATTTCCCTTCCTGTCTTATTCCAGGAAGTTGTGGTTTACAGAAAATAAAGTCTCTTTGCTCTGATTAGGAGATGATGAGCTGGAGGGAAAACAAGTTTATCACTGCAGAAGGCGAAGTGTCTTTGTGGTATTCAGCAGTGACCTTATCCTTGTTGATGGTATTTTTATCTCCTTTCAGAGCAGGAGTCCTAAAATATTCTCTTTGTGACTGACGCTGTTTGTGCTTCTTAGGAAAGAGTCGACACAGTTTGTTGCATATTTTTAACCTCAAGAGAAGTTGATAACACAAAATTTAAAGCCTGTGGTGTAATCTTAGTGTCCTACTTCACTTTTACCTCTGTATAAACTTAATATTCGTGCTTATTTCTCTGTCTGGCTTTGTTTAAAGTTGTGTAAAAGTTTCTGCGCCCTCCCATCATAATTTCCTGGGTGAATGGGGTCGCTTATATCGGGGATAGAGGAGGAGGGGCTGAGCCAGGCGGGGCAGAGGGCACCGCCACAGCTAACGAGGCATCAATCAGAGAGTCGATACTGCAGCCGCGCTGAGTACCTATCAGATTTTTTTCTTTGTCAGTTGTTGTGACACAGAGGGAGCTTTTGAACGCAGCGCCTGAAGAAATCAATCCCTCTGTTGGTGGTGCTGTCAGAGATATGCACCACAGGATCACGGCACCATTAGCCTCTGTCCTGCACCAGAGGTTCACCTTCGTTATGTCTGAGTGATTCTATAATTACGGGTACGTTTCATGTCCATGGGATAGATACTTATGAAGTCTACCAAAAGATTTCTCAAACGTCAAGCGTGCTCTTCAAAATTAACACTGGCATACATGTTTGTGAATATTTCCAGTATAAATATAAATCAGCAATGGTTTGCTCCAAAGTCACATGACCCCAATCAGCTGAGGTCCCATCCTTTTTGGTGTGAACCTTGAAGGAAGTGTGACATGTTTCAGCTCCTCTTCATCAATATTTCATCAGAATGATTGTCTGTACATGGGGCGCATTAACTGTTCATCAACTGTGTTACAAACATTTTCTGCTCTTCTTACTATAGATGTTATAAAGACCAAACTGTGAAGAAAAGGAGCAGAAATATGAGCTAATGGAGGTCAGGTGGTGGCATGTTCAGGGTCTGCAATGGAAGAAATGTCGACTGTGTTAGCGTAACTGAATGTAGAGTTGTAGAGACAGGTTTCTCTCTTCTTGTCCTGTCAGCTGGGTTACTGGGGTTTTTGAGTCACTATTTTTTAAAATTTTGTCTAAACTGTGATATAGATGATGAGGGTCATTTCTAGGGAGCATAGTCTGACAGAGAATTGTTGGATAACTCTAAATTCAGTATTATATGGATTTATGTTGAAAAAAGTCACAACTTTTCTCCATAACACAGTTGACATAATAATGCTCCAAATGTTTTTTGTTACTTAAATATTTAAGAATTCATTTGGGCTTAAGTTTTCTAACAAATAAATAAAGTACTTTCTGGGTCAAGGGTCTTCAACCTGCGGCTCTTTGACTCCTTCGCAGAAAACAAAAAATGAGTTGAGAAAGAATATCGATATTTTTTTTTCAGTTAAGTATCCTTCAAAAGTAAAGAAATTTTTGCAAATTTAATGAATTTTGTTTAATTTTTGCATTTAAAAAAAAATAAAATTCTTTCAAAAAGTTAACAAATTTTAGCAAATTTAGTACATTTTCTTTAATTTTTGCATAAAAAAATAAAGTTCTTTCAAGTAGTTTTGAATATTTGAACTTTTTTATTAATTTTTTTTGCAAATTTTATTTTTACTATTGCAAACTTTTAATTTTCTCACAATATTTATTTTTTCTGTTGAAAAATTGTAAATTCAAGATAATCTTTGAATTATTGCACCTTTTTTTAATTTTTGAAGAATTTTGGAATTTCTGTATAATTTAGAAATTTTGGCAATTTTTTTAAATTTAATTTGCAAATTTCAATTACTTTTAAGTTTTCCACTTTCTTCAATTTCATTTTTTAAAAATAATTGCAAATTTATTAAAAATATAATTACAATTGTACGATGTACAAAATATTTTTGTTTAGAAATTTTGGCAATTTTGTTATTTATTTTTTTAATTTCTTTGCAAATTTCTTTTTTTTTTTTAAGTTTTCCACTTTCTTCAATTTCATTTTTTAAAAATAATTGCAAATTTATTGAAAATATAATGTACAATTTTAAGATGTACTAAACCTTTTTGTTTAGAAAGTTATTAATTCGATTTTATCTACATTTGTAACACTTTTTTGTCTTTATTGTGAAGATAAAGTAGATTTTGTGGCTCCAAAATGACTTTAATCCAGGTGAAATGAGGCAAAATGTCTCCTTTGAAATTAAAGGTTGCAGACCACTGTTTCAGGTGAATCATTTGCAATTAATCTGAACAAAAAAAACAAAAAAAAAACTTCTTTTTTCTCTTTTTTTAATATGCCTGAAATGTTCCCCTTATTATAGAATCACTCATTTAAAGAAGCAGACGACACAGAAATCGCTTCGTTTACCTCTCAGTGCCCAGAGTAGAGAGATTTTTGAAAGGAAACTCACAGTGAAAAAGTTTAACCAGTTGATGAAACCTGGCAGCTGCCCAGTGATCTCAAACACTACCTGATCCTGCATCTGCCGACCGATCAGACCCGGGATCAGACGAGTCAAGATCTGGGTCAGTTTACAAACTGAGCTGAACAATCAGAACAGGAGCGCGGTGACAGACTGCTGCTATGGATTGACCCTTTTAACTCTCCGTAACCTTTGTGAAACCTTATTTTCTTTATGCTCTGCCACATCCTGTTTTCACAGAGTCTGCATGCCAACCACAGGATACACGTGTGTGCAGTCGCTGCCAGTCAGATGGTGTCAGTTTGGAGTTTTTTTGAGTCACTATCCAAACACAACGCCACAATAATGCACTGTAATAACAGAATAACTGCTCAGTCAGAAATAAAACAAGCAGAGAGGAGGAACAAAGTCTGAGACGTGAAAACAAGATGAGGAAAGAGGAAGAGATCGTGCATCTGCTCTTAACCTGGCCACATTTAAAGAAACGGAGTGATCAGCTGATTGTGGGGGAACGTGACCTTCATTATTGAGGAGGAGGAGGAGTGAGAATGAGGCATTCTGGGAGTCGTATGAAGCTTATTCTGACTGAACAGATCATGTTTGTCTCCGGTTTGAACTTTCTAAATGTCACGCCAGTCAAGCTTGTGTTTATTTGGATGTTTGAACGGCAAATAATGACTTTGAAGACTAAATTTAACCGTTTCCAGCTCAGAGATGTCGCAGATCTGTGCTTTTTGAATTTGACAGTTTTTCAGGAAATGAAAGCACCAAAAGATCAAACTTTTTTTTAACTTAGTGTTGGCTCTAACTTCTGGTTCAGTGAAGAGGTTTTTGTTTGGGAAGAGCTGAACAGAAACCTGAGGAATAACCCTGTGATGTTAGTTTCCTTTTCTTTGTCTGTGCCTGTAGTTCAGCTCGTTTTACGTTGATTGTTCAGAAAAGGATTGCCTCCCCTTTGTCGCAGATTGACAGAAAGGTTTACGTCATTAAGGCGTACGAGTGGGGGATAATCTTCTGCTGTAGTAAAGGTACAGGTATGTTAAGTTTTGACCAGAGGAACCAGGGTCTTAAAGTATTTCTGGGCTTGTTTATCGGTGGAAATCCACCTTTGTGCCTGAGGCTCTGGTGCTGGGATGAAGAAAGGATGAAACTGGAAATCTCAGACTCGATCAGCCATCTGTGCCATCTTTCCTCGTCCGGATGCTGAACTATAAATATCGACATGTTTTTCTCCCCCTCCCTGAGCTCGAGTGCACCCATCACGTCGGGTCAACCTGAGTCACAGCTGACTCACTCAGAGGTTTCACAGGATTTCCGACACCTGAACTCACGTTACATATGTTTCTCCTCCACAGCACACGTCTCACAGTAATGGGCGTCAGGAGATCAGCACACGCTCGGGGCGGACCGGCGTTCGATCAAGAAGCTCAGAGGAGCCGCAGCAGCCACATGTCGGGAACTACCGGCTGCTCAAAACCATCGGCAAGGGCAACTTTGCCAAGGTCAAACTGGCACGACACATCCTCACCGGCAGAGAGGTGAGCCTGATCCTTGGGGGCAGCTACACCCAGTCACTTTGTGTCCATAATAAGATTTTTTTCTACTTCATCAGATTATACCAGGGACTACCTGGGTTAAATCTATGATGGTCATTTCACTGGAGACAGAGCCCTCAGCCTTGTAAAGCGTTAAGTAGCATTTGATGGCAAGGTTCTTGCAAAATTTATATCAAAGAGGGGGTATTCTGCTGTCCAGTGTAAACATGGATTTAAAGTAACAATGTTGGATGTTCAGACTAAAGCTGTGTAGATTAACAAACCTCTACATATCCATATGAATCTGTCTAATTCAGGGGTCTGCAACCTTTACTCTCATAGGAGTGGTTTTGCCTCAGCTCATCCAAAAAAAAAGTCATTTTTGAGCCAAAATCGACTTTATATTCACAATACAGACGGTTAAGTGTATAAAATTCTGTACACACTTAAAATTCTAGTGAAAACTTTCCTGAACAAGGATTTTTTTTAATTGATAAAAAAATTTAAATTGTGGAATGTGAAAAACGTACAAAAATCTAATTAAAAAAAAAACAAAACAAAACAAGGAAATCTAGTAAGTTATTGCCCCAAGACTTTTTTTCCATGAAATTGTGCATGCTATGACTTAGTTTTTTTTTTTTTATTTCTAATTAAAAGCAAAATTTCAAAAATGTAAACAAATTTAAAAAATTTGTGAAACTTCAAAAATGTGCAAAAATTTAGGAAAACAATGGAATTTCAAAAACATACAAAAATCTCATTTAAAAAAAAAAACTAGGTAATATTTGTTAAAAAAAGATTTTATTGAATTCATGAAATTGTGCAAGCAATGTCTAAGTTTTTTATTCTTAATTTATAGGCAAATATATAAAATATGTAGCCAAATTCAAAAAAAATTGTGAAACTCCAAAAATGTGCAAAAATTGAACACATCGATGACATTTCAAAAAATGTACAATTTTTTTTCTTTTTTTTATATAAATCAAGTCAACATTTCCTTGAACAAGGATTTTCATGAATTCTTGAATTAATGCATGTGATGTGTTGGTGTTTTTTATTTCTAGATAATTTGCAAAAATATCAAAAGTGTAGACAAATTTCAAAAAACAGTGGAGTTTCAATTTCACAAATGTAAAATTTTGAAAAATCTAGGAAACAATTGCCCAAAATAGGATTTTTTTTGCTTGAATTAATGAAACTGTGCATGCAATGTCTTAGTTTTTAATTCAAATGAATAAGCAAAAATTTCAAAAAGGTAGACAAAATCGAAAAAAATTGAAACTTCAAAAATGTGCAAAAATTAAAAAAAGACAGCATTCCAAAAACGTACAAAATGTTTTTACTTTTTTTAAAATTGAAAATCTAGTGAATATTTGCCCAAACAAGGATTTTTTGAATTCATGAAATTGTGCATGTGATGTCTTGTTTTTCTTTTCTAGTTAGTTTGCAAAAATACAAAAAATGTAGAGACATTTTAATAAAATTGTAAAATTTCAAAAATGTACAAAATTTCTAAAAACGTTAAAATTTTGAATTCTTAAAATCTTCTGAATGTTAACCCAAACAAGACATTTTTTTTAATTTATGAAATTTTACATGTGATTTCTTTTAGGTTTTTATTTCAAATCAATTTGAAAAAAATATCAAAAATATTAAAAATTTGCAAAATTTCAACATTACTTTTTCTTAACTTTGTAGAAATAAAACAAATTGTAAATGTCAAAAATTTGCACGGCCCAGGTTGCCGACCCTTGGTTTAATTGAACCGCTCTGTCACAAGGCAAAAGATCTTCATTAGGTTTAGTGAAATGATGAGATCATTGCAGAAGGAGCGTGGCCTCAAACAACAAGGTCTGCCTGTTGCTCCGCCCTGACAGGCCTCCAGGGGGCTGACCAATCAGAGGGAATGGGCTTTATGGAGCAGGGAGTCTTAAAGAGACAGCGTCTGTAAATCATATAAAGCTACTACGGGAGCACCCAGGGGTCAGAATAAAGCCTGAAAAAAGCTTATCCCGTCTTTAAGTTTTACTTTCTGTGTTCACTTATATAGGATGGATAAAGCATGTTGTCATTTCTTCAATGCTCTCTACTTTGGTCTAAAAACCCAAACTCAGAGCTGCAGCTCCTTTAAGACGGGGGTTACGATGAGGTTTTTTACACATCACCCCCTCTCTGCTCGCCTCAGATGTTCTGGCAGGAAATGACCGTCCTGGGCTGACATTCAGTGTTTCATTGCCGCCACATCTCAAAGCTTCTTTTGTACTGTCCCAAATGTGAGGTGAGAAATCTGTGACGCAACAGATGCTGGCTCCGATCAGCAGTCAGGTTGTTAAACCTTGTTTTCTCATTTTAAGATCCGACACTTCATTATCTAATCCTGGGCTCTGCCAGTTTTAGTCAGACAGAGTTTTATTCAGCACGGAAAACTTCTTCTGAAGGAGAAATTAAAGTGAAATCCAGTTTGAATTTCTTTAATTAAGATACAAGAAGAGCACAGTGCTCATCTTTAGTGGATCTGATTGCAGGAGGATTTTACAGCTTTAAACCATCCCTGCAGTGACGGTTGTTTTCAGAGCGAGCTGCTGCTGCTGCCGAGCTTTTGATTTGTTCATAATTGATGAACAGAGAGAGCAAGCTTCCTAACAGCATATAACACTCAATGAAGTCATTTTCCTCCTCAGCCCACCTCTAGTTTCTAGTTGGGAAGTGTTTATCTCCATTTCAGAGTCTCTAAATGTTGTTTTTTTCCTGTTCTGTTTTCAGTTTGTGCTCCTTTCTGTGCGTTTCTCTTTTCTTCTTCTGTGTCATATCCCACTTCCTCTTTCCTCACACTTCTCCTTTGCTGTAATGTCCCATTGAGCTCACTTTCTGTGCTGTTTTTCTCCCCCTCTGTCTCCACAGGTGGCGATTAAGATAATAGACAAGACGCAGCTGAACCCAAACAGCCTTCAGAAGGTAATTCGCCGCCCTCCCCTCCTCCTCCTCCCTCTGCTCTCTCTGCTCTGTTGTACTCTCACGCTGAGGCAGGACTCGTTTATAAATTCATGAAGCACAACAGATTGAGTATTAATTGTGTAAATGGGAAGCAGGGCATGCTGGGATAGAGCATGTGTTCTCCATATAGAGTTAAGAGCTTTTATGATTGCGGGGGGATGATTTTGCAGGTGGGGAAGATGATTCAGCTCGACTGTTCCACTCAGGTTTTAATGGAGGTTTATCGCTGTAGAGCTTGTTAAAAAGAAGATTGGATGTGTTTGAGGACAGGGTTTAATCATTTCTCCTCTGGAAATCCAGAGAAAAACCAGTGAAATTTGAGTTTTTGAAGATTTCGGTTGTTCTCGTTTGAAAACCCCCGAGCTGAAAACGTGTTTATTTTTCTCTCAGCTGTATTCTGTGCGGTTGTCTTGAGACTGGGAGTGACGGTTCAGTTTTTCTTGTTTAATCGACCACATCAGGAAGCGGCTTCGCTTTTAGAATGCAAATTTCTGAGCCTGAGAGTGAAGAGTGAGAGTGAATGTTCCCTTGGCCTCCGCATGAAAAGCAGTTTCACTTTACAGAATGAGCTGCCCGTAACTCTGCGTCCCGCCTCTCTTTTGTTTGTGTGGTCACTAGAGCTGCCACTAACAATTACTTTTGATGTTGAATAAGCTAACAATTATTTTTTTGATCAGGCCTCCATTTTTATATCAGCGGTTGAAGAGTGCACACCTTTAAAATCCAACCTGTGTAACTTACTCCATGGTGAACCATGCTGACATTATATCTCCTTCCTTTAAATTAGAGCTGTCCCAAACAAATATTTTTCAAACTATTAATCTAGGGACTACTTTTATGATTAATCGATTAATGTAATGACTATTTTTATGATTAATTGTTTACTCTACTATTTTTACAACTAATCAATTACTCTAACAATTATTTTTTTGATTAATCGATTAATCTAACCACTATTTTTTTTCAATTAATCTAGCAATTTTTTTTGAAATTTAACAATTATTAAGCATAACTTGTTTAGGGTAACTAGTCACACAATAGGGATGTAACATTGGGCTAGATTAATCGACAAAATAGTCGTTAGATTAATCGATTAATTGTAAATGTAGTAGTTAGATTAATCGATTAATCATAAAAATAGTCTAATATAGACTATTATATCGATTAATCGTAAAAATAGTCTATTATAGACTATTGTAGACTATTTTTACTATTAATCGATTAATCTAAAGACTATTTTTACAATTAATTGATTAATCTAACAACTTTTTTTCGCTTAATCTAGCATTTTTTTAAATTTAACAATTATTCAGCATTACTTGATCAAGGTAACTATTCACACAATAAGGATGTCACATTGCGTTTTACCATGACAGAAACTCTGGACTGCATTGTAGCCACAGCTGCAACTAATGATTAATTTTGATGTTGAATAATCTATCTTTTATTTTGTGTTTCAACCTAATTGGGACTTTAACATTAGTGGCTTTGGAGTGCACACCTGTAAAATCCAACCTGTGTAACTCACCCCATGGTGATCTATGCTGACGCTATATCTTCTTCCTTCAAATGTCAAATGATTAAACTGATGACTCAGCAAATTACATGATATATAATATTACTTAAAATGGTGGTTTACCAACAAGAATCAGTTATTGTGGTCCAACAGATTAACTTTAAACACCAACATAAGTAACATAGTATTAATCTAGGGACTATTTTTAAGATCAATTGATTACTCTAACAACTTTTTTTAAGATTAATCTAACGACTTTTTTTTTTTTTATTATACAATTAATTGATTAATCCAACCACTATTTTTTGATTAATCTAGCAAATTTTTTTGAATTTGACAATTATTTAGCATTACTTGTTCAGGGTAACTATTCACACAATAAGGATGTCACATTGCGCTAGATAAATTGAAAAAGTAGTCATTAGATTAATCGACTAATTGTAAAAGTAGTCTTTAGATTAATCAATTAATCATAAAAATAGTCTATTATAGACTATTTTGACGATTAATTAGTCTCTACATGGGCTACTTTCACTTCGCTAATGCGCTCTCTGCCCCGCCTCTGCACTGCTGAGTGTTAGCCGTATTAGCATGAATGAGCTCCATCTAATAAATGTCCTCACTTTTAAAAAGTTAGGGGAGTTTTG
This sequence comes from Halichoeres trimaculatus, assembly GCF_033239565.1. Lineage (NCBI taxonomy): Eukaryota > Metazoa > Chordata > Actinopteri > Labriformes > Labridae > Halichoeres > Halichoeres trimaculatus. The sequence goes on from NW_027437195.1 coordinate 28,778,377, forward strand.
ACACTAGTTTATGACTCGAATCCTGAAAATCTGTTTAAAACAGAGAGCGAAGAAGACTCTCTAAATCACATTATCAGGCGCTAAATGCTAGAAGTTGTCAGGCTGTCCAAGTTGGAGATGCAGAGTGTGAAGATGCAGATGTATGTGTGTGTGGTTGTTTTGACCTGTGATGTTGTACATTTTGGCTCTGGAAGTGAAATCGGCCAAGCTGCTGCCACTCCATCTTTTTCGCTCATCAGACAGAAAAGTGAGGACGGGCTGAGCATGGCGGCAGCTCCTCCTCCAGCTCCCGCCTCTCCCGCTGCTGACGGCGGTGACGGTGATGATGATGTGTTGATGTTCAGCCCAGCCGAGCCGCTCGTCTCCCCTCTCCCTCATCTCTCAGCGATCAGCTAGTGGTTTTCCATCAGTTTTTCCAAAGCGCCATTGATTCTGGCCTTTGTATCTGGGAGGCCCGGGCCCTTTGGCGCTGGCTGTGACACTCCGCTGACAGAAAAACACTGAGTCATGACAGCGCTGCTGTTCACAGAAACACAAAGCGTGGAGCTTTTGTCGGCGGGCCGTGTTGTTTTTAGGTTACTGCTTTGTCACAGTCTGAGGGGGAAAACTCTTTTAGGAATTTGTCAGGTTGTTTTTCCTGCTGTCACCTGGGATTCAGATTTCTTTTAAAGTTTATTTTAAGGAATCAGAGCACAGTAGAGAAAGAAGCTACTACTCAAAACTTATTTGTACTTTCTCATGAGTGACACATTAAACGGTTCATCTCCTGTCACGTCTCTATTTATAGAGACGTCTTTGTTTCCTTTTTGGTTTCGTAAGTTGGATATTCAGAGTTAAAGGAAACCCTGACATAAATTAGATTTGTGGCTTATTTTAAGAGAATCTAGGTCACGTCAGTTTCATATCACAGGGAGTCATTGTGTTCGTTATGAGTCAGACTTTTTGGGAAGTTGGGACAAAAAGTCAGCCAAGAAGGAGAAGAATCCCAGGCCAAATGTTGGTTAGCTTAGCATAAAGGCTAGCAACAGGAGGAGGAAATAGCGTCAGCAGGTGTGTGTGTGTATGAAGTCGTCAAATATTAAACAGTGCAGCACATTCTGCTCCATTAAACAGATTTGAAGCTACTGGAAGGACTTTGCAGCTTGTTATGAATTAGACAAATGAACAGCGATGCCTCTGTGTGACCTACAAAAGCAAACTAGACCATCAGAGAAAAGATGGATTATTTCTCCCACCACTGCTGCAGGGGAGATGGTGATTAACAGCACGCTGCTGAAACAATCCTTTCTACATTTTCCACCCTGATGGTCAAATATAACGGCCAAAAAACAACAGATCTGTCCCTGCTCCGTCATGGCGTCGGGTCTGATAGCTTCCTGTTTAAGTCAGTGTGTTAACTCACGCAGCTCCAGCAGATATGAGCTCTTGGGATTCAATACGCAAGACTTCTACGCATCAATTCGCAAGGACAGGAAGTCAGGCATTGAAACTCCAGCGACTTTCAAAATAAAACAAACCAATAACAACAAACCAACACAATGATCAGAGTCAAGCCAGGATTCAACAAGTTAAAGGATTTACGACCCAACACCAGTTGAACCAGAACTCCTTGGTCTTGGGACTCCATGTGCCGGTGTGAGAGTTCATGCGGTCAAAACTCAATCGAGCAAAATAAAATTGATGCAGATCTGGTGTTTTCCCAGTGTAAGATATTTGAAATAAAGAGGAAAAACACTTTTTAGACATGAACTGGTAAAGTAGCAAAGAAATGAATTTTCCCACTTTGTCCAGAGGGGGCGCCAAAATCAATACAACCAGATCGCAAAAGTTCCTCACAGTGGACTTCTGAGCTGGTCGGCTGTTTTTCCTCTCCACCAACGAGGGATGCTTGATATATCGGTATCAGTATCGGTATCGGCCGATATTTTCTCATTAGCTGTTGGCCATTTTCAGAGCATCTTGAACGATCTTTCAAGACCCAAATAATCTTGTTTTCTATTTTTATTTAAACACCAAAACTACCTAAGAGTGGACTCTCTTCTTTTATGTCTCTTTTCATGTTTTTGATCCAAAAACAGACAAAACAAACTTTTTGATCACGTTCATCTCGGGCGCTCCGTCCTTTGATCCTCTCTATGGTCGTCTTTTGTCATGATTGTGCCACTCTTTGTCACTGAACTACCTCAACACATCATCTGTGTAAAGATTGTGTTTTCTTTTTTTTTTACCAATATTAATATCGGATATCGATATCGGCTAAAATCTTTATATCCGTGCATCCCTAGTACCAACCAAATTCAGTCAAAAGTACCCAGTAATGATTCACATAAAATCGAAGGGTACCATGTTAAGGCACCTAAATGCTAGGGCTGGGATGATATGCTATGTTAGTGATACGATTTAAATTGCAATTCTTCGATATTTCCTATTTGCAATTTTTATTTTGCTATTTTAACACCGATCCATGGGGAAAACTGTATCAGGAGCCATATTTTCCTATAAAATGCACATCACATGATTTAGAGACAAACATTTCGCCCTCTGCTGGAAAAAAGTGGGAAAGATGAAGATGAAGAATTTAAATTAAAAAAAATAAATTATAAAAAAACCAACATTTTTTTTGACAAAGAATCCCAATTTTAATATTGCAAAACAAAAAATGTTGATATCAAATTTTTTTCCCACCCTTACCTTATTTTTTCTCTTTTTTCCTTTTTTTCTCTTTTTCCCCCTTTTTTTCTTTTTTTCTCTTTTTTTCCCTTTTTTCCTTTTTTTTCCTATTTTTTTCTTCTTTTTTTTTCTTCTTTTTTTTCTTCTTTTCTCCCACCCTTACTTAACGCATCCTTGTGACTCTTAAGGACTTGAAGAGTACGCAATTTTCCATGCTGGACATGAACACATCATTGCAAGGTTAAACACAGAAGAATAAATATGTTAAATTGAAAAAAAAAGAGATTCTATTACTAGACAAATTTATATTTATTACCACTTAAACACAAAAAAGTACAGAAAACAGGTACTGTTGAGTACTATTACTGATTCAAATGTGAAAGGTGCCATCCCTACCACCAACTACTGTAGCTCTGTGTATTTGCTAACCTGCAGCAGCTCTTTGTTGAGCTCAGACGTATAAAAGTGGTGTCAGGATTTACTTTTTTAACCTCCTCTTATCAAAATTCAAACAGCTGGACTGTTTCAATGAAAGCAGACTGAGTTTTTTTTTCAAAATAAAAGTCAAGACTTGGTTAGAATAAGCTTTGAAATTATTAAAAATCAAAAGCAGGATCTTCTCTTTTCCCTTCTCTGTGGTGAACTTCTCTGTTCACAGCTGTAGAAATAAGCAGCTCTCCATATATGTGTGTCATATATGTCAGAGCACAGACGTGGCCTGCAGCTGCGCTCTCAGAGAAACACGGTCACTTGCAGAGCGAGGATGTCGGGGAAGCTCCACAGAACTTGAAAAACCTTCAGCTTCCTGAAAGTCACCTGTGTGGCAACATTTCTCCCCCTGTAACGACGTCGTTAGCGTGCACTGATCTGTCCTGTTCAGGGTCTCAGTCTGTCCGGAGTCAGACTCTGTGAAAAGAGAGTTACTGACAGTAGCTCTTTGTTTGCACTGAGAAAAATGTAGAACTGCAGCTTTATTGTCAAAAACATCTCCACTTCTTCTTCTTGGTGTTGTCAGAGTCGGCTGAGCGTCATCAGGCTCGGCAGGTTGAGAGGAGTTTTTAAGAGTTGGATCTCGTGTTTGTTTCCCTTTCTTCTTCCCTCTGCGCTGGTGCTGCTGTCAGAGCCAACCTGCATCAGAGCCGGCACGGCTGTGTCCTGACCTCTTATGTAACTGCAAGAATTGGCGAGAGGCTGATAGCGGGGGATATCGTCTCTGAAGCCTGAATGTTTATTTTCAGCCTCTGTTCTTAATAGTTCGGAGGAGCTGAGTCGACGTTCACATCTGTCACCGGCTCCTGCTCTGTTCCTGTGTCTGCGTGTCCTGGTTTAACCCGCTGCTGTCGTCCAGGTCGGAGGTCAGGGAGGGAGTGTGACACACTTGGAAGTCTTGATTAATGTAAACAGTGTCTGTATAATGCCTGGACGACCTCTGATCCCTGAGCTGAGCTTTTCCTTTTTTTTCCCCAGAAGGCAAAGTGTTTACAGTTCATCATAAAGACAAGAGAAGGAAGTCAGAGTGATGAGAGATGCTTCAACAAAGACAGCAAGGCCCTTATCTTTATTCACAGATCATACATAAAAATTTAATTTTTACTCTGAGGTCTGGATTTGCAGTTGTGAAAGTGTTCAGGTCTTCATTTGTAGTCTTCGTGTGCATCCAGGTTTTCTGTGTCACTCCACAAGACTCTTAAGACTCTTTGATTGTCAGATCGTCAGTTTCTAGTCTTTTCTCTTATGTTATTACAAAGAATAAATGAGTGATTTTTTAAATAGGGGAACATTTCAGGTATACAAAAAAGTGAAAAAAATCTGTGCTTGTTTGCTGCATATTCTGTTTTTTTGCAAAGTATAAACCTGGAACGTACTAAACTCATTAAATAGCTTAAGCTCTAATTAATTCTTTAATATTCAAATGATAAAATACAATTGGTGCAATATTTTGTCAACTGAGTTATGGACAAAAGTTGTGACTATTTTTTCAACGTAAATCCATATTCTACTGAATTTAGAGTTATTCAACAGTTTTGTCAGACTACGCTCCCTAGAAATGGCTAGAAATCTCTAGAAACCCAACTTATGAAAGAAGTACCAGGGAATAACAATCCGTAAGATGACGGAGCGTTTCAGTTTTACCACGTGTAGACAGATGAGACACACTCCAACAACAGGTGATACATCACATTATCTACACAGAGCACCGTGCAACATGAAACAGCTTTAAACTGGACCGTTTCACAACACAATTCATACATGGCGTATTAGCTTAACAAGCTAGCGCTAGCTTACCTTTTACTGTTAACAACTAAGGGGGTCAGAGATATAAAACACATTACTGCATAAGTTATGTCCAAATTGTGAAAGAATAGTTTCTTGTACTTTATAAAAATATACCTCTTAGTCATCTGAATCTATAATAAACCTTCAGTTTGTTTGCTAGTTTATTTCTCAGGTTCAGATTAGGGCTGCACGATTATCGCAATCGCAATGTCAGCACATGCAATTCAGATTTTTCTCCATGATAACCAAGCAAGTCTGTAGACTCATCATGACACAACTTTATTTATCAAATCGCAAGCACAATCACAATATTGTCCACCTAATCGCAAATCGCACCGTTTCCCCAAATCGTGCAGCACTAGTTCAGATTTATAATGTAAAATGCTCAAAATGCTCCTAAAGGCTTCATTTTGATGTTAGAATAGCTAGATTTTTCCTCTAGGGGATATTTCTCGTGACCCTCTAACTTTATTGACTTGATTTTTATATTTATTCAGAGTTTTATATTGAACAGCTGTTGCTTATGTGGCTTTATATACCAATAAAATTCACTAGACTGTCAGATTCATTGAAACAGAAGCAAGCTCATATCTGTCATCCCAGATCTTAAGCTTCAAAAAAGAAAAACTTGTCAGTTTTATTCCTAAAACATAAAACCTTCTTTTATTTTATTTTTTTATTTGTTTTTAATATTTTTTTAGAGTTTGGTGCCTTAAATTTCATTCAAGGTGGCGTTACAAAGTCTCAAAAAGTCTTAAATTTGACTTGGCGAAACCTGCAGATACTCTGATTTGGGTCATGTGACTTTGGAGCAAACCATTGCTGATTTATAGGGTTTTCTTTCCAATAGGTAACACAGTTCAAACAGATTTCTCAGACACTCACAAATTGGATCATTTCATCTAAATTATTTATTTGAATATTTTTAAAACAGCTTTGTCATGTTTTAATGATTAATTTGAACACATAATGCTGAAACGTGTGTTCTAGTTTTAATTTTGACAGCTCAAAAACTGCAAATTTCAACACAATTTGCATTTTTAGCTAAAGAATAATGCAACCTGTTCACTTTCTGTATTGAATGAAAGTGAAATATTAGCTTAATGACCCACAAAATTATTATTTAGTAAAATAATAATAAGTATCAGAGCCTGGAAATACTGTGAGTTAGCTAAGAGCTACCCAGACCTCTCGTCTGAGTTGAACCAGTGTGTATCCCTCAGGTTTCCGTGTTTCTCCAGATGGAAACAATAAACTAAAAGCTTCAGATGGACCAAAAAACTGCACCAAGATTAACTTCATCAAATGAAAAAGTGCTCAAGCTGAACTGAAGTCACCAAGGAAAAGTGTGCAGAGAGACCCATCGTTCAGAGGCTGTAATCCAATTTGTTGTGACTCACTCAGAGTTTCTGACCTGGTGGGATGAAAGTTAACCAGAAACACGCAGTAAATCTAACGCTGAGCCCATGGGATTGTGTTTACAAGCCTCAGATCAGCCCTGACTGAGCAAACTCAAACAGGAACACGCAGGAAATTTTCCACTTGGATTTCACAAAGCCGTGCGTACGTGTGATTTCACCCTCAAACCGTGTGTCACTCAGCGCAAAGGTGCTTCGTATTGATCACAAAATTGCAGATTGCGTAACCCCCGGACAGCTGTGCATCATCACGGCGGTGTGACTGGATCAGCAGCAGGTTTACGTCCTCGACCTCATGGTTGGATTATGCGGTGAATCATCTCTGCCTCTCTGCTGTTTTTCCACTAAATCTGTTTACTGCTAACATACCTGACAAAGTATTCCCATGCACTGAGAGGGCTGCTGGACGTCAAGCTGTCCAGGTGTTGAAAGGCCTGTTTCTGCTTTGTGAGACCGTACATACGTTTACCATGTTTCCCCTAAACGGGCAGAGCAGGACCTCAGGCGCACTCCACATCTCCTCCTCCTCCTCCTCCTCTTTCTCGGTTTGTTAGCATTGCTTCAAACCGGTCGTCTCTGCTCCAGGCCTCGCTGACTGCAGCTCATAATTAACCCTTCACTCGTCTCAGACATGAGATTTATTGTCGCGGTACCTCCCCACAGCTGACGTCCACAGCAGGATGTTGGTGTTTAAATTACGGGGTTGAGTCTGAATAACTCCCAGTGATCTTTATAACGATTTTATTTTTACTTTCAAGTTGCTTTCGAGACAAAAAAGATGTCTGTGTTTGAAAAAGGAGCAGTCCCGCTAACTTTAAGGGTTTACTGACTGCTTCACGTGATGAAACAGTTCCTGCTGCCGTATCTTTTTATGTAAAGTAAGAAACGTGTCAGTATTCATTTCATTTCATCTCAGTATGCCGCTCATTTTGTTGCATCTGCCTCGACGAAATCAAGACACGTCCCCAAATTACCGACCCGTACCGTCCCTCCTTTTGGTACCCTTGCACTTGGATTCCAGACTAAACTGATCCAACTCCAGAAGGTGGAGCTAGAGACACTGCAGCCAGCTGATTGGTGGAAAGAATCGTCACTTCCTGTGTGCCAGCGGTAGTAAAAAAACATCTCATTACCCTGCCATGTTAAAAACCTCCAGTCGTAAAGATAGCTTTCTGTTTGTTTGGGAAATGCCTAGGCCTGTCACAATAACAAATTTTGCTAGACGATAATTTTCCAAAATATTATTGCAGATAAACAATATTATTGTCAATATTATTTTGATTTTTTTTCATTTTTTCATTGATTTAATTATGATAAATGGGATAATAAAGTGAGTACACCATATCAAAAGCAGAGTATTTAACTGTAATTAAAAGGTCAGGATCTTTTAAATGAAATAAATGAAACAAAAAATATAAATTTAACAAACAAGAAAAAGAAAAAAATACAATGAAAATGAAATGGACTCTCTTTTAGAAAAAAATACATGTCAATGAAAATAATTAATACTAATCAAAAACAATAAAACATAGACCCTGTCTCTAAAGAAAAAATGTAACTCCAAAAAAAACAACAATAAAAACTAACGCCTAAATAAAAGGGAGTTTATACAGTTCCTGAATCGTTTGTAAAATGTCCTTTTTCCCAGTCAATCCGTACTGTCTGTCAAACATTTTTAACATTTCTGGCTTTAACCGTATTGAAGGGCTGCATTTCTTTGGCAATGTATCTGTCTTTGAGCGCCACCATTTGGCGCTTTTATTTCTATTTACTTTGCAGACCAAAAGCCTCAGTAAGAGCGGATTGTCAAAGAACAAGGCTCCGCTGCACCTCCCCTTCTTCTTCTTCGTCGCCACTATTTTCAAACAAATGCCGCATATCAGCTCGTTGGTGTTCATGAGCTCACACTTTGTTCATTCTGATAAAAAACTAAATATTCCCACACTGGGACTGTGGCAGGCGGCTTAAGAACCGTATCTTTGGTGCCATCACTCATATTAGTGTGTGTTTCCTCCTTACCCCTCAGGACGCTCGCTTCAGCTCTCTCCGTGTGTACACGCGAGCAGCCCCGTCTTCACCCCAAAGATCGAATTTTTGACAGATGCTCACTCCACTATAAATCCGCTAAATCTGCTATAGAACCTATGCACCCCGATGTTAGGAAAGATAGACGTAGTGAGCCATCTTCTCATTCAGCCTCTTTGGTGGAAAGAGAGGAGGAAAACAAACATGCATGCACGTGTCAGTTTATCGAGGCTGGAAGACTTACCGAGGAGGTTTTTATTTATCGTTCGGTTCATTGATTTATTGATTATCGTGACTAATCTAACCATAACCAAACTGTACTGATCCGAACTCTACTGATCCATACTGGTGGATCAGTAGAGTTCACAGCTTTAGCCTCTGTTAGCTTCAGGAGAAATTCAGGTCATGTGCACCATGCAGGTCTTGATTTATTTACCAGCTCTGTTTACATTGAATCAATATATTAACCCTCTCAGAAAAGCAACATTTTCTGTGTAATTCCTTCTGGTTTTCCACTTAGGCTTTTAATTCAGGATTTAAAAAGTCTGGGATCTCACCTGTCTGTCGTTTAAGTTAAGAAAGGAAGGAACCAGCTCAGAAACTGGCCTGGTTGTTTTGTAGTATGTACCCATAAGTCATTCACACGTCCCTGTGGAATATGTTTGATGAATAAACAAAAGATTAACTTGTTAAACAAGATGCCTCGGCTGCATGATTCGTCAAAGCTGAAGCTGAATCTGTTTTGGGGGAAGTGGGGACCTCTGCATGTGCACAGCTATACCAGCTGCCTCATTAAAGATGGATGCCTTTTACATTTTTATGGACGGGAAGAGGGCCGAGGTGTAGTTAACAGAGGATCAATAATAAATAGCACTCAGTTCCTTTTTGTGCCTGGATCAGCGGAAGACTAAAAAGCACTTCTGGCCGTTACAAATCTGCTTGTCTGGTCGGTCTGAATGCTGATGTGGAGGCGAGCGTGTGTTGCCACAGAGTCTCGTTATTAGTGCGGGGGGGCGGTGTGTGTGATGCTGCATGATCCCCCGTCTTCAGAGGCTTCTCTGAGACTGGTTCAAACTGACGCCGTGCTGCAGGAGATCCTGTTTGTGGACATGACGTGAGGGTGGTGACAGAATAATCACATTTCCTTGACGAGCGTGTTGATGTTGGCACAACACAAGAGCCTGTGTTTGGGTTCCTGAACCCATGATCTCCTGTTTTGAGCCGCTGAGTGATGGGGGAACCTGATTATACGTTTCCTCTTCATGAGGAGGAATGTGATCAGGACACAAATATATCCGACGCGCTGCTGGAAGAGCGTCTCACCACCTTTCAAAATTAATGTAATCTGTGTGTTGAAGTCTGAAAACCCATTTAAAGTTGAATTATGGATTGGGTAATGTGTTGTGACCTGGAAAGGCGGTTTAATAAGTAATCAAGTCAAGAGATATCAGAATTAAAATTACATGTCTGCATAAAACATGGGTTCACAGAGTCTGCGGGTAAATGGTGTCAAATTGCTTTAGCTGAGGTTAACAGAGCTAGCATCACTAGCCTCTATCCAACATATCTGTGCTAGTTACTCATTGTTTAGCTCAAGTGGTAACCAAACACAGCAGACAACATTTATCTTCATTTTCTAGACCAGGGGTCTGAAACCTTTACTTTCAAAGTAGACAATTTGCCCCAGCTCACCTGGATTAAAGTCATTCGGGAGCCACAAAGCAGACTGGATCTTCACAATAGAGATAAAAAAAAGCATATGATAGAAATTGGCAAATATTTTTTTGAATAAAAAATTGTATTGTCATAAATTAAACAAGTTTGCAAAATTAATGGAATTTCAACAAGTTGCAAATTTTTTCAAAAATTTTAAGATTTAAAAGAAATGTTCAAAAATTCTAATAAATTGAATTTTCATAAATTTGCCCAAAATTTAAAATTGTTAATGATTAAAAAGATGAAACATTTGTTTAAAAAATTGAGTTTAAAAGTTTGCAAAAATTTGCAGAAATAAAAATGGAAATTTGCAGAATTAAAAAAAATTGATCAAAAATTGTAATTAATTTGAAATTTCATAAATTCACAAAAAAATAAAATTGAATTTCTAAACATTAGTAATTTAAAAAATGCCAAATTGTTTAAAAAAAAAATTGAGTTTAAAAGTTTGCAAAAAATAAAAAAGGAAACTGCAGATTTTTTTTTTTTTTAAATGCAAAATTGTTAAAAAAAAATCAAGTTTAAAAGTTTGCAAGAATTTGTACAAAAAGGAAATTTGTGGAATTAAAAAAAAGATTTTAAAAAAATCTTGGACAAATGTTTTTTTTCTAAATTTGAAGAAGCGTCAAAAAATTGAACGCTACAAAAATGTGCAATCTTCAGAGCTGCAGGTTGCAGACCCCTGGTCTAGTTCCTTATACTGACAAACTGAGCTGTGTTACAAGATGTCACCTGAGACTGTTTAAATCCAGGTAGTAGAGCATTTTAGTATTATGGCTAGAGGCAGGTGGCTTCACTTCAGCTGAAACACAACATACAGTCACATTTCACGCTAACACTGTATAAAGATATAAATCAGCCAATGAATAAATGTGATTAAACATAATGTGAGTTAAATGCTAATGTGTTAGCTCATCTGTGAAAATGATTCTGACTGGAGTCAAGTCCAATGAAATCTTTATAAAGGCAGCGGTTAATGTTTAACCATGAAGACAGCAACCCCCATAATGCCCCAGCTTCTTTACTGTGTTGTTGTTTGGGCGCCATGGCTCAGTGGTTGAGTAGGTGGAAGATCTGGGGTTTGAGCCTATGACCTGTTGTCTACAAAGAGCTTTTGGTGCAGTTTCTGTTATTTATTCGTGGAAATGTGAGACTAGTGTCAGAAACTGTACACTTTGTGTGTTTTTAGGGACTGAGAATATCATTTCATTTTCATTTTTATTTTTATAATGAAACATCAAAAATGTAAATTTGTAAGTCTGGGATTCATTGAACTAAATAATAATTGTGTTTTTTCTGTGTTTTGTTTCAGCTTTTCAGAGAAGTTAGAATAATGAAGATCTTGAATCATCCCAATATAGGTGAGTGGATCTTACACACGGCGACACACTGTCACTTTTTAGACGTCCTACTGTGGACACCAACACATGCACCATGCAAACAGCAGCATACTGCCAGTCTGTGTTTTATCCACATGTCTGAAGCTTTCAGTAATGTTTGTTGAAATTTTATTATTCTTTGTTGACGTTTGGTTCATGCAGAGTTCACAGGTGATTACACGTAAAGTATGAAGAGGGTCAACACTGGCTCTGGTCATGGATGTAAAACCTAAATGATTGACACTTTTGAGATTTTTAGAAGACAGGTGCTAAATTTAAAAAGTCTTTCTTTCAAAGTTATTAAAATATGAGAATTTAAAACCAAAATCATCAACAAACATGATCCTGTGCTGCTCAGAAGTTGGGGAACTTCATACCCAACTCTGGGCTTCTTAATTTAGAGTACATGGAAAGTAAATTAGATTCAAGGATACCAACTTTTTTCATCACGAAACCATTTCACTAACATGTGAAGATTAGAAAATGTGAATATTAATTTTGATATTGTGTATTTTATCTCAACTATCCAGCAAAATTTAAAAAAAAGCCTTCCCAGAAAGAGGTTTGAATCAAAGTTGGAGTAAATATCAACTGTATAAATATATTGACTGTTAGTAATACAAGTGTGCATTGTTCCGTCTCCTTTCAATTGATTCCTTACAATGTGGAAATTCAACAACAGACAGTAATGTACAAAAAAGGATAAGGGCCACTGAATTTTAATATTTTTTAAAAGGTCCATTTTTTTCTGAAATTTTTATTATTATTATTATTATTTTTAATTCAGAGGTTTTGCTGAATTTGTTTTTCTCAGAATTTTGAGAAGATAGTTCGAATTCTGATTTTTTTCTGAAACTAAATATATATATACATTTATGCATAAAAACGACTTTTTGAATGGAAAAAAAATGGACATAGTTATTATAATCTCTATATAATTTGGGATAAACATCGGAATTCTGAGATTTATTCTGACTTTTTTCTCCTATTTTTTTTAAAGGTCCAATTTTTTTTCTTGATTTTTTGTTATTATCATTTTTTCAAGGTCCAATTTCTTTTCTAGAATTTTTATTATTATTATTATTTTTTTTTTATTTAGAGGTTTTGCTGAATTTATTTTTCTCAGAATTTTAAGAAGATAGTTCGAATTCTGATTTCCCCCCCCCCCCAAAATGTATACATTTATGCATAAAAAATGACTTTTTTTAATCTCAGTATTTTGTTTATTTTTTTTTATTTTTTATTTTTCAGAAAAAAAAGATTAAAAAAATTGGACATAGTTATTATAATCTCAGAAATTTTAGAAAAACATCAGAATTCTGAGATTTATTCTGACTTTTCTCAGTGAAAAAAAAAAAAAAAAATTGGACGTATTATTTCCAATGGCCCTTATTTCTTCCATTGTAATAGCAAAAAATGACATATTTTTTTAAGTTTTAGGATAAAGAAAATTAGTGACGAGGTTCAACTTTGCTAAGTGTACCAAACGGAAGGAGAAACTCCTAGTTTAAATACAAAGATCATCAACCAATTATTTTTTATTCAACATAATAATGCTGACTGGTGGTTTCATGAACTGTAGTGGAGTTTAAATGCACAGACTTCCCTCTGAAAGCTCCCATCCAGGCCACAAAAAGTCATTTACTGTTTAAAAAACCATGAAAGTGGTGCAGTAAATTCTCTTAATCAAAAACACACACACATGCCGTCAAACACACGCTCCTGCTGTTAAACACACGCTCACTATGCATATGTGACAGGCCTGCCATGGTGTGTTTGGTTTTGGAGATGGGATTCCCCTCTAATGACTTTTAATTCGTTTCCCGGCGCTCCGTGATGCGCTGTGCAGAAATGTGATTATAATTACCAGAGTGATAGTAAGCACCAGCAGCCGCACGCTCTCCATCTCCTTCTCTCCTCTCGCTCATTGTCTTCATCCCACCTCGTCTATATTTAGCAGAGCAGCCCTGAGCCGCTCATCACACACTCTTTCTACCTTCAAGCTCAACACTCTGCAGTTTATAAAAAAAACAAGTCTTTGAGACAGTACGGTAAATATTGAGTGCTGCCGAGCTCCAACGATCACGACTCTAACAGTCCACGTGACTTCACTTGTCCCCTGTTTCCTTTCTTCAGGCGCCTGTTTGCAACAAATCTTTATTATTGCATCCACCCTCATCTTTTTACACGGCTCGATTTTTAACTCTCTGTCTCTCTGTCTTCTTTCAGTCAAGCTTTTCGAAGTGATTGAGACTGAGAGGACGCTCTACCTGGTCATGGAGTACGCCAGCGGAGGTGAGACTAAATGAAACGATAAACATTCATAGCTGAATTCATTCAAATAAAAAAAGGGGAAGCAGGCACATTCACACACAGATGTACACATTTAGAAGTGTTTGCACAACGACAGGTGCCGGCAGGTATCTCCGGCTGTAAAACAATAAAATGCACAAGTCAAACCTTTATCTCAACGGCTGCTGCACCAAACACCAGTAACAGTCTGAGGATGTCTGTGTGCTCGGTGCAGCTTCCAAGGTCCTGAGTATGATTTATTAACACCCAATGTGACGAATGTGTGCGTTTGAATAATTGATGCACTCTGGGAGCGGCGTACAGTCTGCAGACTTTACTTCTACCTGAAAGGACAAACCCAGAAGGGCAGAAGTCTGAGTGAGCCTCTCTGGTGTTAGAGCGTCTCATGCTGTGGATTTATGACAGAAACTGATGTCACACTCGGACGATAAGGACGTAAAGACGAATGTTCAAATAATCTTTTATTTTATTTTTGTCTATTTTGCAAAACAGCTTTTTATTTTTCCCCAGTTTTGCTTTTAAGACCCTCCATAAATCCTTGACTATCAGCGCCAAAATAGGTCGTCCAGGACCATATTGATTTATGGCAAATAGACTGAGTCCTGGTTATGATGCTACGCTGGCAGGCAAAGTTTAGCATCAAGAAGTAAAATCTGTTTTTCTCTACTGAAAACAATTTCTGTGGTTAATTTTGTAGTGATGCTGGACACTGGAGCCTAACTGTCAGACAGAAAAAGGACAGAAGAGCAGAAGAAAGATAAACAATAAGGAGAGAGGTTACAGGCTAAAGGCTAAGACACAGGAGCTTAAGGCTAAAATACAAGCTAGGGGCTAAAATAAAAGCTAAAGGCTAATGGTGCGGCCACACCAAACGCGAATTTGCGGCGCGATTACATACAAAGTCTATGCAAAGACGCGTTTGGCCGCCGATTCGCCTCTCGCGGCGCGATTCGCGCGTTTGGCGCGGCGAGTTTGGAGCGTTCACGCGTTTGGGCGGTAGACGCGAATTCGCTCGAGTTCAAAATATTCCCCCACGACGTCATTGTTTTGACAACGTTGGGGGGCAACCGCCGCCTGCTCCGGCTCGAACTCCGCCGGAGGATGGAGGAGAAAACAATCTGTGCGGTGTGTCATCATCCAGAGTTATACGATACGACGTGTGTACTCTACAGAGACCAGAAGAACAGGAGCAGGCTTGGTTGAAAGTCTCTGAGGAGACAGGTTTTGAATGTAAGTTCTGAAAACATTCGTTCCCAGCTGGATTTGCTTGCACGGGCTATCACTGAGTCCGACTGTGTTTTCCTCAGCGGAGTTTTAAGCCTGATAGAGAGGAGAAAAGTGCGGGGCAGGGGCAGAGCCAGGGAAAAGATGGAAGTTCTCTGTGCTCCTCTCTTTCCTCCATCCCTTCATTATCCCCAGGGAGACCTCCGGGAACATGGGTCGGGGGTTCGGGTAGTCGGGGGTAGGCTACGGGGGGTCGGAGGTTCGGGGGATCGGGGATGAGATCGCAGGGAACAGCCAAGCAGGGCTGGTGGATTACCCGGGAGAGGCAGCAGGCATTGATTGTGATCTCCAAAGCTTTCACACACTCTCCTGTCATGCTTTGGAAACCACAGCTCATTGTTTTTCAGATGCTCTTTTGGACTTTCGGTCTTTAAATGAACGAGCTCTCTACTCCGCATGCGCAGTACCGCGCATTCGCGTGTTCGCGCCTCAGCTTGTCAAAAAAGTCCAGCGGCGAGACTCGGGCGTTCACGCGGCGAGTGACAGGCCATTCGCGCGAGTAAATTCGCGTGTTCGCGTTTGGTGTGGCCGCAGCATAAAACGTGTTGGCCAAAGGCTACAACCTGGTGCCAAGGACTAAAACATGGGCTAAGAGCTAAAACATAAGCTTAAGGCTTAAACACAAGCGAGTGGCGAAAACAGGGGCTAAAAGCTAAAACACAAGCAAGTGGGTAAACAAGCGCTTAAGGCTAAAACAAATGAGCCAAAAGCCATAACACAGGCTTAAGCCTTAACACTTGAGCTAAAGGCTAAAACCAGGAGCTAAATGCTAAAACACAAACTAAAGGCTAAACCAGAAGCTAAAGGCTAAAACAGAAGCTAAAGGCTAAGACACAAGCTTAAGGCTAAAACACAAGTTTAGGGCTAAAACACAAGTTAGTGGGTAAAACAAGAGCTTAAGGCCTAAACACAGGCTACAAGCTAAAACACAAGCTTAAAGCTAAAAAACAAGCTAGTGGCTAAAACAAGGAGCTAAAGGCTAAATCACATAAGCCAAAGGCCATAACACAGGCTAAGGCCTAAACACATAAGCTAAAGGCTAAACCAGAAGCTAAAGTTTAAAAAACAAGCTCAAGGCTAAAACAAGGGCCAAAGGCCAAAAAATGGGCTAAAGGCTCAAAAAGGACCTTTAGGCTAAAACACAAACTCAAGGCTTACTCAAGGGCTAAAGGCTAAAACAGGAGGTAAAGATTAAAACGTATGAACTAAAGACTAAAACAGGCTAAAGCCTTAAACATGCTAAAGGCTAAAGCACAAGTTAAAGGCTCAAACACAGTCTAACCTGTTTGTGCTAAAGTTGCCTCCAACCCACTGTCAGCAGTTATTCTGCAGTGGTCTGTTCAAACTTGAGAGTCTATCAATAAAATGAAGAGCCAGGTTACGTTTGCTCTGCTTGGTGAGGTTGGAGTTGGTAGATGAGCTCTGGTAGGACAGAACCAGGATTCACTAACGTTACACAAAGTTTGATACTTTCACCTTAAAACTATAAATGAAATTGTTGCTTTGTTGCTTTGCATCCTGGGAAAAGTTGTCATGAACAAAGAAAAGTTGGGTTAAACAGAGAATCTGCTCTCCAAAACAAATGCACACCTTGGTTAGAATCATGTGATAATAGTGCTCATGGGAAATGGAGTCTCACAGCACATTTAGATTAGAATCAGTGTTTTTAATGAGCACTGAATCAATTTGTCAGCCTGTTTTTTGCACGTTTTCAGATTCAGCACAAAAAAATCATGTCAAGGCTCAGAGAAAATCCACTGAATCTGTTTAACACACATGAAACCCCATCTGGTCCTCAGGTTTCTTAGACTGGAAGTTTTATAACAGGAAGTTGCGGTTGGATTTGTTCATATAAAGACACTTATCTGTCCCATTGAAACCAAGAGAGGGAAGTAAGAGCAAGAAAAACGTGTTGGTCGACTTCTATCAGCTCAGCAGATTTCTGCATGACTGAAACTACAACAAAGTGAAGTGATAACAAAGGGTCAGTCAATCGTTAATATCTTTATTCATTTATTTTGTTAAGCACCATCAAGGTAAAAACACTTTAATCCTCAAAGTGAAGCAGGATCTGTGTGATTCCTCCTGCTAAATGAAGAATAACTGTAATAAAAGGACTGTGTGTCCGTTTTTGCAGCTTCAAGCCAAAGATTTCATTAAAAGCTAAACAGAGGGACAGAAATGTGTGTTTTCCCCTGTGTGTGCACTTCTGCAACTTTGAGTTTACTTTTTCCAGATTTCATTTGGGGGGAGAGCTCGTCGTAATTTGTCATTTCATGCAGCATTACACGTCCCCTCCACCTAAAAGGCTGAGGCTGTTATCGATTTCTTGTAAAGGTCACGCTCATAACGCCGAGCAGAGCGCAGACGGCAAATTGTGGAGAGCCGCTCCCCGAGGAGCAAATCGCATTTCCACTGAGATGGGAGGTCTGATCACACGCACCAGTTGCATTACATCTTAATAAAGTAAATCTAATATTTCATCCAGTTTCACATCGATTTCTGTGGACAGCCGCCCGGCTTCACAGACAAGTCCTGCTCTGATCCACGAAGAAGATGTTCAGCAGCAGTGTGCCTGTCGCAGTTTGAAAATAATGCACTGTTTTGTTAGATTGCAACTTTAATACATCTGTTGGAGTCTGTAGTACAAATTATAATTGAATGCGATGATCCCATCCTGGTATCGATCTAATTTAGACTCAAAAAACTAGATCAGATACCGCTGACGAACGGCAGATCCACAGGACAAATCTACTCAACCCCAGTCTGTGCTCTTTTGTGTTCATCCCTGCATTTTTACTCTTTATTTGCTCAATATTTTGCTTTGCTTTCTATTCACCACTGATCATCATAATTCTCAGTCTCATCCTTGTATTAAAGTGATACTCCGGGATGGAACAAGTGGGGTCCTATCACAAGGTTTAGGGCAGAAATTACCCCTACAGCAGTGTTTTTGTGCAGTAGAAGCCCAAAGCGCTCACACCAAACACCCCCTCCCTGCTCCTCTGCTGGTTTCCTCTGCACTCAGACGGGGCCATATTTTACTTGACCAAAAACACAAATAAACGGACTCCCACCGGAAAAATCTGATATCGGTCTGCATTCACGCTTTATTTAGAGAATTTTCAGCGCGTTGCTTTCACACAAAAACACCGCTAAATAAGGCTCTAGTTCTCATCGTGTCGTAAAACAGCGCTACCTCCGCTGCAGAGCCACAGCTGGCTACGAGGCGCTCGCCGCTTAGTAGTGCTGCACGATCATCGCAATCGCAATCACAATGTCAGCACATGCAATCACGTAATTGCAAAAGAGGTGGGATTGTGCAATTATTTTTAAAAAAGTGTGAAAAAATGAACGTGTTTGTGTGAGTGGTGTGTGTGTCTGTGTGTGTGTGTGTGTGTGACTGAGTAAGAGCGAGCGAGCGTGAGATGACTAATCAGTCACTGTTTCAACTGGTCATGTGACTACCTGCCCCCTGGTACGGCAGGTTAATCAAACAAGATGGAGAACAAAGAAGTAAGCGAGGCGCTTAAGGCGAAAAGAAACTCTTCCTCTGTTGTTTGGTGTTATTTTGGTTACCGGTTGAATGACACAGCAAAAAGATGTAATTTTCAAAACATGCAAAGCAAAAGTGGCATAAAATGTGCCATTTTGAATACAAACAAAACAGTACTGTTGTGCTGTACATTGTTGTTTGTATACAGTAAGTTTGGATATTTTGAGAATTATTACACAATTAAAATCCTCAGTAATCCAGCTCTGCTTTTTCTTGATTTTTCTCCATGATAACCAAGCAAGTCTGTAGACTCATGACACAACTTTTTTTATTAAATCGCAATCGCAATATTCTCCACCTAATCGCCAATTGCACCTTTTCCCCAAATCTTGCAGCACTACCGCTTAGTGTATCAGTCCGCGCGCGCGGCGTGCCAGATATAAACAAACGCAGGTAGTCTGCCAGGACGAAGAGACACGATGAGAACTAGAGCCTTATTTAGCGGTGTTTTTGTGTGAAAGTAACGCGCTGAAAATTCTCTAAATAAAGCGTGAATGCAGACCGATATCAGATTTTTTCAGTGGGAGTCCGTTTATTTGTGTTTTTGGTCAAGTAAAATATGGCCCCGTCTGAGTGCAGAGGAAACCTGCAGAGGAGCAGGGAGGTGGTGTTTGGTGCGAGCGCCCTGGGCTTCTGCTGCACAAAAACACTGCTGTAGGGGTAATTTCTGCCCTAAACCTTGTGATAGGACCCAACTTGTTCCATCCCGGAGCATCACTTTAAAGATAAAATCTGTTTTTGCAGAGAAGCTCAAGTGTCTGTCAAGAACTGGCCCAAGATATTTGAAGGTTTTTACAGTTTCATCAAACTGACCACCAGGTAAAACTGGCTCTATTTTCAGTTCTTGCTTTGTGTGAAAAACACACAATGATTTTTTAGTTGGCTGTCAGGAAACGAAGCTTCAAGGGCCCACAATACACAACCAGAGACTTCAGTCGTCTGTTCAGGTTAATGCAACGTGGAAGTTGCTGACTAACCAGGACAAATGTGAAGTTTTGTCCTTTCCTGATGTAGTATGGTATTTAAATCATGGCACCTCTGCATCGACGTTTCAGGAACTTCACCGGACCAGGAAGTGCTTCAAACTTCCTTTTCCACATTTGTTGTTTATTGGATTTCTTCTTCCTGTGGTTCCCTTTTATTTTTCACTGCACAGGGTGTTCTCATTTCTAAACCAAGATGACAAATTTCACGTTACATTTCTCTGACCGCATCCCATCGAGCAGCACGTTGTGTGTGACCTTTCCCTCTGACACGCAGCGTGTGAGCTGACACACTCCGTCTCCAGCAGGTGAATCAGAGAGCTGCTCTGAGCTGTTGCTTTTCTAGATCTGTAAAGTACGGAAACGAACACTCCGACCGCCTCTGCAGGTCAGCGCTGAGAGAGTGGGAGGGTTTCGAGGATTCAGGAAAAGTGGGGGGGCGGTGTTGTGGCTTGTTATTGTGTTGAGATCCTCTCTTTCTCTGCACACGTAAGCCAGCCACTCGAGTTCAATTAGCACACGAGGGAACGCAGTCACGTTTTGGCTGGAAGTGTGCAGATCTGTGGGCCGAGGGAAGGAGATAGGCGGCAGCTTTGTGCCTGCAGGAGAGGCTCAGTGCGGAGGAAGCAGCATGGCGCTCGCCTCAATATGGTCAGAAAACTCCCTCAAACCAAGCACATGGGTGAAGGTGAGGGGCCAGCTGAGTGGAGGAGTTCATCCTGGAGTTATTTTTACCAGCTTCAGTCATGACTCACGCTGCGTTCCTCTCCACTTTCTTACATTTCCTGACTTTCATTCACTGCGTTTCCGCTGTGTTTTCCTCCTAACGCCGTCTCTCTTTGTGCTCTTTCTGCAGGAGAAGTCTTCGACTACCTGGTTGCACATGGAAGAATGAAGGAAAAAGAGGCCAGGGCTAAATTTAGACAGGTAACCAGCTTTCTCCCCCTGCAGTGTTCTGGTTTCACACCTCTGCTCCTGGCCCAGCCTCTGACGGGTCGCTGTCCTCTGTCCTGCTTCTGGAGCAGGAACCTAAGACTTATGACAAACGTCCAAACCTCCTTCTGTCTCCCTCATTCATCTCTCTGTCACAGTCGGAGCAAAGGCACCAAAAAAAACCTGAGACACTAAATATTTTATGTGTTAGACAAATTTAAAGGCAGCAGAGTTAATCACTGTAAATCAAGACAGTTTTCTGGAAGCAACTACTCATCACTGAGGCTTAAAACATCTTTAAAGTTTTGACAGAGTTTGCTAACTAAAGGCAACTTTTAATTTACTCAAAATTTCAGCTCTGTGCTCTTCTCACAGGAAATTTGAAGCATGCATTTATGGAAACTCTGAACTCTTTTCCATCCATCATCTCATCTCAGTTTGAGGATCGAGGATTATAAGAATTTTTTCAGTCGATCTGGTGTGGCTATTATTTCGTTGTTTCCTGTGAGTCCGTTCAGCAGTAGATAGTCAACCTAACAACATTCACACTCTTTCACCTCTAGAGTTTTAAAATGCTTGAAATGTGATGTGTTGTCGTATAGAGGTGTGAAAAACATCATTATTTCAACTCTAAATAAAAATATTTTTGTTAAAATGAAAATTCACATTTGACGTGAGTTGGAATTAAAATATGTCTTCTGCACCTCCACTGCAGTAGATGGCGCTGTATGCTGCCCATAAACCGTATAGTAAATATAATCTCAAAGAATATTCAAAATATTTTATTCCTAAACGTGATGATGTGGGTTTCAACGCTGTTAGCATCAATGGTTTCTCTCAATTTTTTTGTTTATTTTTTACAGTGTAGCAGACTGATAAAATAATAATCAAAGTCATGTTTTGCAATATATTTTTTTTAATCTTTTTTATTTATGAGTAACCTTGGTTACACCCATAGACTGTATAAAACATGGACGTAGTCTCGCCGACGTCACCCGTCTGTTTCTGAAACAGAAAATGAAGCAGATCGGCTATAGCGGCCATATTGGTAGTGGCAAGGGCTTCGCCTACAGCCATAGGGCGCCTTTTGGTCACGTGACCCTTAGCTGTGCCTCTTATTAGGGGAGCTAGGGATCCTAATACCCTCTGAACGGCCGCGTCAGAAAAAAATTCACCCCCCGTACAGTGGGAGCCGGTTGTAAAATTAGCGACTCATGATGATGTGATGTGTCTCTGTCTCTGACTGGTTGGCCATTCCTGGTCTATGGACATCATCATTCAACTTTTTCACTTGGTCTGGATTCAAAAAGCAAACTAAGAATCACAAACATTGCAAATATCAACATAAATGGCCCAATTTAAAACGAATCAGTGCCCCAAAAGTCGTAAAGAATCAAATCGTATCAAATCAAGGATATCAAGAAATCTCTTTCAGGAGGGTTTATTATCATTTCAGAGTTACTGTATTCCAGAAAAACAAAATACTATGATCAGATTAAGATATATTTGAACACTACACATCTTTATAAATATTTTCCAAACCAAAGGAGAACTTTCCCTCAGACAGAGATGTTTGCTGACATTACTTCACTGCTTTCTTTTCTGTAATTATCACCTCCCAGCCTCCTCTCACAAAGAAAACTCTAATGACTCACACGTGCTCCTGGATTTATTTATGTAACAGGTTTTATTTCTGTTTCTACGGGCATGCATACAGCATCATTTAGCAGCATTGTCTGTTTGGAGGTGTTGTCTTCTGCAGGAATCAAAATAGAAACAAAAATAAGTGATTTGCAGCAATAAGCGCAGACTCCCTGAGTTTGATCTGAAGCTGAGGACACAAACAGCGAGGAGTCAGAGCAAAGTGTGATTTAGAGAGTGTACATTTCCTGCCCCCTCTCAGGTCTTGGTTTTGGTGATCCCTCACAGCCTCTCTGCTCCATTAGAGCCGGCTGTTACCTGTGAGACGGATAAATGACTCTGCACAGAGGAAACCTGCTCTGTCTCAACCTCCTTCTGTCGTCGGCCCCGTCTGCGTCTCTGTTTTATCTTTCCTGTCGCTGTCGACCACATCTCCTCCTCCTCCTCCTCCTCCACCACATCCTTTATCACGCTGTGAAAGCAGAACACCAGACACTCAGCTAACTCTTTTTCTTTCTTTGTGCAGATTGTATCGGCGGTGCAGTACTGCCACCAGAAGCACATTGTTCACAGAGACCTCAAGGTGAGTTCAGACGGGACAGGATGGACGCAGACCCTTAAAAATCAGACATTTAAAAACTGAAATATCATAAAAAGATTGATCATTTAAGCCTTATTTTGATCCACTTCTCAACGAGCGTTCATGATAATCAGTGCCGCCACCATGACTCGAAATTAGCAAAGTGCTTTCACCTTTATGTCTGATTACTTCTGACTCACGCTGAACAGAAAGGTCACAGAGGAGGGAGCCGACGTCAGCGTTACGCAATTATAACTCATCCCACATTCGCTCTGACGGCGCCGTCGCAGCATGTGATGCACAGATGCTGCTAACGTGGGGCTACCTGCCCTTTTTCCTGCTTGCTCTTAAATTGCAGGAGCGCCGTTAAGCGTGCAATCATGGCGCAGTGGGCGGAGTGTGTGCAGAAGCAGCTCTGGGCGCTGCTCACATGTTGTGCAGCGTTGATATCGACGCTTTCTGTCCTGCATGTCTGAAATGTTCCCGTGCAGAGCTTCATGAATGATGCAGGAGGGAGCAGCCTGTCTGTGTGTCTGTGTGTGTGTGTGTGTGTGTGTGTCCTGGATGTCACAGGTGTGCTGCTGAGGAAGCAAACAGTTAAATTTTAACCACAACCTTGAGTTTGATGCCACTTTGTTTCCACAAACTCTCAGGGTTTTCAAGACGTTTTCATTTTCAGCCACAGGAACATTTTTTTTAACCCCTCGTGCAGCTAAAGCCTCTCAGGATAAAGTTTCCCTCCTTCTGCTTGAGTTCAGATTTCTCCGCTGCAGGCAGAAACACTAATTAGGAAGTTGAAGGAAAAAGAGCAGACTGCGAGCACCGAGCAGATGTTTGAGTCAAAATCGCTCGCCCACATTTGAGACGGTTTCATTCACAAAGGAGATATTTACAGTTTTATCACATCGCGCTGTATAAACTGGATGGAATAAACACTCAGAGATTGTAGCTGGAATAACACCTCAGAGATCTTTCTGTGAGCCGTTTTCTCGTAAATTGTGTTTTTTAACGGAGGAAAAAGCTCATCACCTGCTCTGCAGCAGCTTTGGTGGACTTAAGAGATAACTTCTTGGAAAAAGTCAGTCTTCATGATGAGGACGGAGAGATTATTATTGATTTCAGTCTGTTTATAACTTCCTCACAGGAGATTTGAGATGGACTGATATGTTTTTTTCAGGGCCATTACTAATGCCAATAATCAGTCGTCAAGTAAGCTGATAACCAATATTTGGCGCTGATATTTATTGGCGGAAAAAATGAAAATACAGGCTTCAAAATTTCAAATAATACCAACTTTTTTCTCTTTCGTTCTTTTTTTCTTTCTTTCTTTTTTTTTTTCTTTCTTTTTTCTTTCTTTTCTTTCTTTTTTCTTTCTTTTTCTCTTTCTTTTTTCTTTTCTTTCTTTTCTTTCTTTTCTCTTTCTTTTTTCTTTACGTTCTTTTCTTTCTTTTTTCTTTCTTTCTTTTTTCTTTCTTTTTTCTTTCTTTTCTTTCTTTTTTCTTTCTTTTCTTTCTTTTTTCTTTTTTCTTTCTATTTCTTACTTTCTGTCTTTCTTTTTTCTTTCTTTCTGTCTTTCTTTCTGTTCTTTCTTTTTCTCTCTGTATTTCCTTCTTTTTTTCTTTTTTTTTACTTTCTGCTCTTTCTTTTTCTGTCTTTCTTTCTTTTCTTCCTGTTCTTTTTCTCTCTCTGTATTTCCTTCTTCTTTTTCATCTTTTTTCTTTCTGTTCTTTCTTTCTTTTTCTCTCTTTCTGTCTTTCTTTCTTTTATTTCTTTCTTTCTTTTTTCTTTCTTTCCTTTATTCTTCTTTCTTTCTTTCTTCCTTTCTTTCTTTCTTTCTTTCTTTCTTTCCTTCATTCTTTCTTTCTTTCTTTCTTTCCTTCTTTCTTTCTTTCTTTCCTTCTTTCTTTCTTTCTTCCTTTTTTCTTTCTTTCTTTTATATAAACAGTGAAAAAAACAATCATTCACTGCAAACTGAGCATAATCTCATTTACAAAATATTACCAGAAAAACAAAAAAAATGTTAAGAAAATAAATCAGGATGAGGAGGAACACAAATAAATTTTATTACAAAGTTAATCTGATTTGATTAAAAAAAAATAATGAGAATGAAAATATGTATGTTTTTCTGATTCGTATCGAGTCTGTAACCCAATCATTTGATTGGATCAGGATATCCTTATTTAGGAAGTCAGTGGATGAGTTATTGTCTGTGTTTAAAAAAAAAAAAATGTTGTCAACCTTTGACCTTTACCCGTCTCTCCTCAGGCTGAGAACCTGCTTCTCGACGCCGACATGAACATCAAGATCGCAGATTTCGGCTTCAGTAACGAGTTCACTCTGGGGAACAAGCTGGACACGTTCTGCGGCTCTCCTCCGTACGCAGCACCGGAGCTTTTCCAGGGGAAGAAGTACGACGGGCCAGAGGTGGACGTCTGGAGTCTGGGGGTCATCCTGTACACGCTGGTCAGCGGCTCGCTGCCGTTTGATGGTCAGAACCTTAAGGTAGGAGAAACTACTGGGGAATCTGAAACCCTGAAATCTTTTTTTTAATGTCCTGCAGCTTTGTCGAGATAATTCCTGCTGTGACTGTCTGATTATCTGCCTCAACTGTCCCCACCGCCACATTTTGAACGCTGCGTATTGCCCAGCATAGGAGCCACTTAGCATCAGCTCACCTTGATCAAAGTCAGTCCAGAGCTACAAAATCTACTTTATCTCCACAATAACAAAAAAGTGTATAAAAATCAATTTCAAAAACTTGCAATAAAAAAGAAAAAAAAAAAAAACTAAATTTAAAAAAAGTCCAAAGATTTTCAAAAAATCCCCCCAAATTAATAAATGTTTTTAAAAAGTTATTAATTAAAAAATAATAATAAAAGAATTTAAATAATTTGCAAAAATTTGCAGAACTAAAAAAGAATGAAATTTGCAAACTTTTCAAAAATGTGCAAAATCATTCAAAATTTATTTTTTTTCCTTTACTTGAAAAAATGTCAAAAAAAATTGAAGTTAAAAAAGTTTACAAAAATTTTCAAAAAAATAAAATTGAAAAAAACTAAATTTAAAAAAATGTCCAAAAATTGAAAAAAACAACCCTAAAATTAATGTTTATCAAAAGTTATTAATTAGAAAATAAAAGAATTTTAAAAAATTGCCAAAATTTGCAGAACTAAAAAAAAATGAAATTTGCAAACTTTTCAAAAATGTGCAAAATCATTCAAAAATTTATTTTTTTTTCCTTTACTTGAAAAAATGAAAAAAAAAATTGAAGTTAAAAAAAAGTTCAAAAGTGCAAAAATGTACAAAAATCATTAAAAAAAAAAGGAAACATTTATTGAAAGAGGTGATGAATATTTAGTTTAACAAAGGTAGAAGACTCTTGGTCCAGCACTTATATTATTCTTAAAGTGGAGGATAAGAAATGTGGCTGAGTCATCCACATGAATTAACTAAACAGACTCCTGAGCTCCTCTCTGCTCCTCTCTGCTCCCCTCACACTCAGACAGTCATTGTGGTGAGACGCTCACAGCAGGTGGATTTCATGTAGATGTTGGGCTTACATTGAGCCTCTCCCATCAGGCAGCGGGCTCCTGTGACTCAGTCCAAGTGTTTTTACTCACGCCCCCCACCTCCCCTCTCCTCTCCTCTCTCTGCAGGAGCTGCGGGAGCGCGTGCTCAGAGGAAAGTACCGCATCCCTTTCTACATGTCCACAGACTGCGAGAACCTCCTCAAGCGCTTCCTGGTGCTCAACCCGTCCAAGCGGGGTACTCTCGAGGTGAGGGAGGACGCAGAAAATGTAAATATACCTCTCAGTTCTTAACACACTCCCCACAGTACGTCTGCACCGCCGGAGAACCTCATCTACCCTCCACCTCTCCAACAAACCCTCCACCTCCTCTGGCTCCTGCATCCCCCCTGCACCATCTCCTCCGACACCCACGGTGTCCTCTTTTCTGTGTGCGCCGGCCCACGCTCCTCCTTCTCTCTGATGTCGTAACCATGAATAATGCATCGTCATTCTTTTCTTTGTTCCAAAATTGTCTCTGCCTTCGTGTGTGTGTGTGTGTGTGTGTGTGTGTGTGTGTGTGTGTGTGTGTGTGTGTGTGTGTGTGTGTGTGTGTGTGTGTGTGTGTGTGTGTGTGTGTGTGTGTGTGTGTGTGTAAGGGGGACATCATAAGGTGCAGGGCCACATGAAAACACAGCTGAGTGTGGTCGAACACTTCTTAAAGCAAGGAAAGGAGAATGTTTGTGATTACCCTGATTTAACGAAGGTTTATTGGAGTCTGAGACCAACACTTTCTGAATCTCCTGACAAATCCAAAACTAGATGAGGTCATACTTTGGTGAACACTCACTTTTAGCGCCGGTCAGCACGGCCTCTTTGTTGAGAAAGCGTCTGGAGCTCCGCTACACACTCTATATCGACCAAAGCATCAAACAACCCCAGAGGGAAAACAACACTAACTAACCCTTTAATGAAAAACTGGAAAAAGTAATTGAGTTATTTTTTTTACTGCTTCAATCTGGAGTTTTTCTGAAAGTTTAAAACATTTTAAAGCTACAAAAGTACATTTCAAGTTTGGTTGTTCGAAGGATTTGCAGAAACTTTTTATCACAAGGTGAAATCTACAAACCAGGAGTTGATAAATTGAAGTGTGTTTGTCTGGAAAGCAACACAGGAAGAGGCTCTGGGTCTTGTTACAGTGGGGAAAATAAGTATTGAACACGTCAACTTTTTTCTCATCACATTTATTTCCAAAGCTGCAATTCAAACAAAATTTCTCCCAGACATTGGTATTAACTCAAATAATCCACACATGAAAAGAAATCACAACGTTCAGGTCCATAAATAATGATTATGGTGAATTAAGTACGATAACACAGGGAAAAAGTATGGAACACTTTAAATCTGGAATATTCTTTGGTGCCCTCTGGTGAACCCTTTTCTTTACTTCTTTCCACAAATGTTCAGTTGGATTGAAGTCAGGTGATTGACTAGGCCGTTCTAACAGATTGATTTTCTTTTTTTGAAACCATCTGAGAGTCAACTTTGCCGTGTGCTTTGGATGGTTGTCCTGCTGGAAGGTCCAGCCACGTCTCCTCTTCATCATCCTGGTGGATGGCAGCAGATTCAGATCAAGAATTTCCCCATACATGGCTCCATTCATTGCTCCGTCAGTTATCTGAAGTTTGCCAACACCATGAGATGAGAAACAACCCCATGCCATGATGCTTCCACCTCCAAACTTCACTGTTGGTGTAGTGTTTTTTGGCTGATGTGCAGAGCCATTTCTCGTCCAAACATGGTCTGTAGTATGACAGCCCAAAAGTTCCGTTTTGGTCTCATCTGACCAGACAACATTCTCCCAGTATTCTACAGGCTTGTCAAGATGCTGTTTAGCAAACTTTGAACCAGCTTCAACATGCCTTTTCTTGAGGAATAGAGTCTTGCGGGCTGAGCGTCCATAGAGGCCATGGCGGTGGAGTGCAATACCTATTGTTTTCTCTGTAACAATTATACCTGCTGCCTCCAAGTCTTTCTGGAGCACCTTCAGGGTGGTCCTTGGCTCGTTGAGTCCTCTTCTGACTATCTTTCTGACTCCCTGGTCAGAAATCTTCAAGGAGCTCCTGTGCGTGGCCTGTTGATGGTAAGGTGGTGCTTCTTCCACTTGTGAATAATGGCCCCAACGGTGCTGACTGGAATATTCAGGTGCTTTGATATGAGTCTGTAACCAGTTCCATTCTGATGCTGAGCAACAATCAGGTTGTGAATGTCTTCAGAGAGCTCTTTGCCTTTGCCCATCATGAGGTGTGTGGTATTTACCTGCTTGGTGAAAAAAAACACCTTTTTTATGGGACCATCAATTTGCTCTAGCCCAGCTGATGTTGGTTTGCACTAATTGGAAGTTCAAGTAATAATTACTGACAGATTTCTGGTGGTATGGTGCATTTCCTTGCCAAAGTATACAGCCTTTCCATGGTGTGTTCAATACTTTTTTCCTGTGTTATCGAACTTAATTCACCATAATCATTATTTATGGACCTGAACATTGTGATTTCTTTTCATGTGTGGATTATTTGAGTTAATATCAATGTCCGGTAGAAAATTTGTTTGAATTGCATCTTTGGAAATAAGTTGACGCGTTCATTACTCATTTTCCTCACTGTAAATGTTTTATATTACGAAAAGCTGATGTGTTTCTGTTTAACACCTGCATCAAATGTTGATTCCTCCTCCAAGCGTTATTTAGCTTCCCACCACTCGCAGTCAGATGATAGTAGAGCTGTTTGGACGTCTCATTTCCCCGGGAGCATCTGCTGGGATTAAAATAGTCGTGTTTGATGTGAGAGGCAGAGGACAGAGAGAGAACTGTTCCACGGATCAATCAGCGCGATGAGAAAGTGTTAAAATGATCGTCTCTCCGCTGTAATCACGCAGCCCTACCTGACTCCCAGCAGAGTTTCATTAACATATGAAACATTATTTCCTTTGGAGAGTATTTTTGGCTCCTGAGCTCTAAACTGGATCAGGATTAAAGGCAGATTTTTTAATCAGGGAGATATTTTCTCCCCTCTCTTTGTGTGGTATCGTCAAGCTAAATGTAGAAACCTAAACTCTGTTGGGTCACGTATGACTCCTTATGATTGCCCCAGAGTTACATCAGAGCATGATCAGGGATAATTAGTTTGGCTCGGTCTTAATTTGAACCCCAGAGAGGAATTGATCAGCTGCAGATTGGAAATAAAGGTCTGAATACATGTGATGCAGCTCAGCGTTTTAATGATAATCTAGGCCATCGCATTCAATACGTACGGTTCATCCACAGGAACATCAAAAACAGACGTTCCTGTGTTATCAGAGTTTGAAACTTTGAAGTGCCCTTTAATTTAGTGTAGCTCCTTAAATTCAAAGAAGAAAAGAAAAGTTTACAGTGATATCTGAGGTATAACGTCCCAATCACAGGAAATAAATGACGCGAATTGTTCTCGTTACCATAACTCTTCTACTAAAAGAGCAAGAGAAAAATTTAAACAGCTCCTAAAAGAAGAGAAGAGCTTTCTGGTCTAAGAGGTTGTAAACACATGGCTCTTTTACAACCTGACCCTTTAGAGCTGATTATTATCAAGAAATAAACACATAAATCAAAGAAAAGGAAGCTCAAACAAGCAGAGGTGTCTTTACAGCCTCATCAAGATTTCCACATTTAAACTTTGCTACGGACAAAGACATGGTTTCATCTCTGTAACAATTAAATAAAAGTTAAACAGAAGTTAATCTGAGTAAACCAAGCGGTAACTTCTGCTGTTGAACATAAAATGAGGAAGTGAGAAAAAAATGGGAATTCCTCATGGTTGAAAAAGTCAAGAAATCCCCCAGAGTCTTGTAGAGCTGCATGAAATATTGTTTCAGTATCGCGGGGTGAGAGTCTGTTATCATTTCAGCTGAACAGAATGAAGCAGTAAACTTAAGAAAATATCAGGATTGGGGCTGTCACTGTAACTTGTTAATTAGATAAATTAATTACACTGAAAATTAACGTGTTTTAAAAATTAACTCAAGATTAACTTATTAGCTACCAGCCGTTTTCAGAGCAACTTGAACGATCTTTCAAGACCCAAAAAATATTGTTTTCTCTGCCTCTGAACGAATAGTTTTTGTGTTCATAAAACTATCATAGACTGTAAAAAACATGGACGTAGTCTCGCCAACATCACCCGTCTGTTTCTGAAACAGAAAATGAAGCACATCAGCTATAGTGGCCATATTGGTACTGGCAAGGGCTTCGCCTACAGCCATAGGGCGCCGGCCGTCAGCTGTGCCTCTTATTGAGGGAGCTCACAATCTTAATATCCTCTGAACGGGCGAGTTAGAAAAAAATTACGGTGTGTGCTGATAATAAAATTAGCGACTCAGACAGGAGACATTTTTTGAACCAGGCTGTAAATAGGTTCATTTCTGCTACTTCCAGAGCCAGCCTCAAGTGGACACTTGAGAAACAGCAGATTTTAGCACTTCCGCACTGTCTCATATTCTCAGACCAGAGGTTGCCGCTTGAAAGCTATACATGTGTTGGCCTACTTTTTTAGTTTCCATAGATTTGAAAATAGTTTAAAAAAATTAGAAATTTGTAATATACATTTGCAAAATTTGAATTTTTTTTATTTAAATTCAATAAGTTGCAATCTTTTCAAAACTTTTTAGTAAAAAAAAATGCTAATATTTGCAAAAAAAAATAATTTCAAAAAATTTTGCAGATTTGCAATAATTCCAAAAATTAGATTTTTTTAAGTTGTACATTTAAAAAAATGCTAAATTAAAAAAATTGAATAATTGCAAATGCAAAAATCTGCAGAAATTAAAAAATGAAATTTGCATACATTTGAAAAATATGCAAAATCTTTCAAAAAAAAAAGGATTTTTTTCTAAATTTGAAAAAGTGTCAAAAAATTTGCAAAAATTTACAGAATTGCAAGAGCTGATGCATATTTAGTTCAACAAAGGTTGCAGACTCTTGGTTTAGCGCTTATATTGCGTTTTGGATGGGATGTAACTGAAATGAAATTTCTTCTCAGGGATCAATAAAGTATTCTGATTCTGATTCAGAGATTCATGGATGATCAGGAGCCCATGGTGTCCAAAATACAAAAATCCTGGCATTCTGTGGTTTATCACACAGAGATCACTGTGATAACCATGTGACGAACAATTCCTAGCGTGAAATTGCGGACAAAGTCGGCAGACAAGAGGAATTTTTTTTTTAATTATTGTGAACTGTGTAAACAACTTCTGCTACTCTAGTTTAGTTCTGCAGTAGATGCGTGTTTGTGATGCACTGCCCCCTGCAGTTTGGGAATGAACGAGGCTTTGAGTGTGAAAAAGTATAAAAGCCAGGTGCGTCTTTACCCGTTTACCCAGAGGCTCCTCCTCTTCTCCTGTTTGCAGCTCAACTAAAAGTTAGCTCGTCAGCGCTTCTAACACTGTGTTTGCTCTCCTTAGACTTCAAAGCGCCTTTTCAGAAACAGAAAGTGATGTAACAGAGACAAGGTTTATGTTTTATGCAGCCTGTGGGGTATTCATGCTGCAGTTCCTCAAACATCCACTTGAGGCTTGCTCCAAAGAAGAATGAATGCTCATTAGACCCTGACATGAAACGCTCAGCAGAGACAGACCTGACTGAAAAGGGTTTTAGCGTCTGTACCTCTTTATTTATTCATGAAGGGTTTGCAGAGCTGAATTTTTTTTTTTTCAGGTGTTGGCGACTACGTCCTCCGGCTTTAGTGTCTTTTTCTTAATCGTGGTTATTTTCTTGTTTTGCATCCAAGGTTTTCAGATTTAACTCGTGCGCCAGCTTCATAAAAACAACCATCTTTGTCTCCCTCCGCAGCAAATCATGAAGGATCGATGGATCAACACAGGATTCGAAGAGGACGAGCTCAAGCCTTACACTGAACCCGAGCTGGACATCACGGACCAGAAGAGAATAGGTAAGACCGTAAACCCTCTAACGGGCTGCTGGCGTGGCTGGAAAATACTGTTACTGGATCTCTCCGTCTGTCCTTCAGGGGGAAGTTTGCTTGATCATTTAAAAGTTTTTCTCCACTTTAATGACCCCTGGGCCTGTGAGACCTTGTTGTGCAATCAGACGAGTGAAATTTCTTTTCCCTTTACTGTTTGTGTCTTTATGGTTTGTGTGAAATTGAATGTTCGAGGGGTTAGAGAGGAGAAAAAAGTCTCATTATTGCGATGCTGAAAAGCTTGAAGAGGAGAGATGAAACGTGATGATGAATAAGTAAACAGGAGCCGAGCTGGTGCATGTGGAGATGGAATGAGGGAGTGAAGACAGAGAGACGGAGAGATGGAGAGGAGAAGCCTCCCCGTCGTGCCCTGGATGAAAGCTGTGAGCAGAGGAAGGAGGGAGGGGGGGCTCTTACATAACAGCAGCTGAGGTTGGCACATGTGCCGGTGCAAACTCCCAGTCACCCAGTCAGTGCAGAGGAGAAGAAAGCCGAGGGATGTTCTTAAGCTGGGCGAGGAATCCCCCGATCTTTAATAATGCAGATAAAACTCTGAAGAAAGCTTCCCCAGAATAAAAAACACGAGGCAGCGAAATGTCTCAGACTGTCGTGACTTAAAGCCGAAGAAAAACCTGCAGCAGGAACTCCAGATAAACAGCAGGTTATATGAATGTTGCAGGTTTACATGATGCCCACATCAGATGCCCATGGCATCCCTGCCATAAACAACAAGTCATATACTTCATATAATAGCCTGTTTCTCTTTGCACAATCAGATTTATTTTTATTTTGCAAATTGCACAGTTCTTTGACATCTTTTTCAGTGCATTATTTTTATTCTTATTGTATTTTATTTTGACAAAAATGTGTATGCATTTTTTTATTTGTGTAATAAGTTTTTTATTATTATTTTATTCATTATTTTGTTATTATTATTTATTATTATTGTTTGTTATATTATTTATTTATATTTATAAATCCCTTTTTATAATTTTTTTCTTCTTACAATTAAAGCTCTATTTTTTTCTATTTCGTAATTTTTGGTGTTAATGTATAATAATTGTACACAGAGAGTGTGGTTAAACCAGAATCAAATTTCTTGTATTCTTAAGATACTAAGCGAAAAAAGGCTATTATTTTTATTATTATTATTGTTGTTGTTTTTTTAAATTTAATATTTTATAATTATTTTTTATTCTAATTTTTTATCTTTTTTTAATATTATTGAATTATTATGTTAAATTTTTAAATTCATATATTTATTTATTTAATTATTTTTTCTCACTACTTTTTTTCTATTTAGTAATATTAAGTGTTTATTTACAATAATTGTACAGATAGAGTGTGGTTAAACTGGAGTTAAATTTCCATTACCATTTTATTTAATATTTTATTATTTATTTATTTTTTTTTTGATAATAATATTGTAATTATAATGATTATTTTTTGAATTTTATTATTTATTTATTCATTTTATCTCACTGCTTAAGTTCTTTTTTATTTTTTAAATATTTAGTGTTTATTTACAATAATTGTACTGAGAGATTATGGTTAAAGCAGAGTCAAATTCTTGTATTCTTCATATACTTGGCAAAGAGGGCTATTATTATTATTTTTATTTCATTTTTTTTAATGATTTTTTATTTTTTATTATCATTTATTATTATAATTATTGTTTTTTCTATTTCTAAAAAATTATTTTATTTATTGTGATTATTCTTTAATATTATTTTTATTTATTTATTTTTTTCTTACGATTTAAGTTCATTTTTTCTATTTAATAATATTTAGCGTTTTTTTACAATAATTGCACAGAAAGAGTGTGGTTAAACCAGAGTCGAATTCCCTATTATTTATTTTTGAGATACTTTGCGAAAAAAGGCTTTTCTGATTGTGATTCTGAGAGAGGTCCTTTTAGAGATTAAAAATTTAGAAAAATTCTGCAGAATTGCTCCTTAATTCAGTTAAAAAATCACTACTGCAGCCGGTTTCCTCAGTGACATTTGCTTTGAGGGCACTGTAGCTCCTCTGACACGTCTAAAAAAAGCTGCATTGTTCATTCCCACCATGCAAATTCACGTCTTTGAAAAGCAGTTCTCTAAACTGATAAGAAGTAAAGTGATTTAACAAATTTAAAGTCTGAAAGAGGCTCAGAAACCTTATCACAAGAATATCTGTTGTTATTTTCTTCACAGCAGAGCAAATCAGTGTCTAACGCTGTGAAAACGAGAGGCGGTGTGTGTGTGTTAGTGTGTGTGTGAGGGGGAGAAGCAGGAGAGCAGGATGAAGGATGGTTATCGGAGTCTGCCTGGTAACAGAGGCTCAGCTGGTCTGTTGTTGTTGTGCTGCAGCTGAGCCAGCTGTGCATCGAGCGCGGTGTTTCCCTGCAGGTCGATAACGCAATCATTAACCGTTAGCATTTCGCTTTAATCAGTCGTCTGTTGTTACGATCTAAAAAACCACCTGAGAGGCTTCGCAAACATGTTGGATTGAGTGGATCAGTTTGATTTTATGAGTCATTCCTATATCTGCAGTGTTTGCACGCTGACGTAATCTGTTTCGACGTTAAAATCTTAAAAAATGAGACTCAGGTCGGTCTAATCTCTGAAGATGTAATCTGCTTTTTATTATGTTCTCAAACATTACTCAGTTAGAGGAGAGTCTATTAAAGATTAATACACTTCGTAGTGTTAAGATGAAAGGATAAAAGCCTTCACATAATAAATGCAGTAAAGATAGGACACACACACTCACACACTCTCACACACACACACACACACAGATAAATGTTTAAAGTGCACCAGGCTGCAGCAGGAAACACCTCCCTGCTTCCCCCGGCATGCTGCTGCAAACGTGAGACTCCAGACGGGGGAGGCCCCACGTCACAGACCTGTGTGTGTGTGTGTGTGTTTTCTCACACCACTTCGATCAATCAGAAGCAGAAAGACGCTGATTGGAGAGCAGGGTAAGGGGGTGATTACCTGCTCTCTGCTCCTCTCACATGAATCATTTCCTCGTGCGCTGAAACCTGCAGAAACGACGACGGCGGCGTGAA
The DNA here is from genome assembly GCF_033239565.1 of Halichoeres trimaculatus. Lineage (NCBI taxonomy): Eukaryota > Metazoa > Chordata > Actinopteri > Labriformes > Labridae > Halichoeres > Halichoeres trimaculatus. The sequence continues at coordinate 28,813,724 of NW_027437195.1, forward strand.
GATATTTACATGCAAAATTAATCACCTGCCATATGCTGTTATCGTGATTTCCTGCAGATTTCTCAGTCTTTCTTTCTTTTCTCACCCGTATCGTTATCATCAAAACATGAAACGGCAAACAATGACTGTGAGCAGAAAACAAAACACAAGCTGTTTTTGAGATTTGTGCAGAGAGACAGAGAGATGCAGGAGAAGCAGCCACGTGCAGGTTACCATGTGTGTGTCGATCAGCGATGGCCTCGAAGAGCTGTGTATGAAATTTATAAAGCATGAACATGTGCAGAAGTTGCATAAGAGGAAATAAAGTGATGGTATAACGGTGGCAGGAAGATGCTCAGATGTATCAGTCTCAAGATCTAGAAGACAAACGACCACAGAAACTTCCAGAGTGATCGTTTTTGCTGCTCGTGGTTTTTCTTTAACGATCTGTTTGTGTTCCTGCAGATGTGATGGTCGGTATGGGCTACAACCTGGAGGAGATCCAGGAGTCTCTGGCTAAGATGAAGTACGACGAGATCACGGCCACTTACCTGCTGCTGGGCAGGAAGGCCTCTGAGGTATGGCAGCTTTTCAAAATAAGAGCACGGTACACTTCTTTAACTTCACTCCACTGGTTTGTTTCATTTAAGATTTAAGATAGTTTCTATATTTCTAACGCTTAAAAATATAAAGATGAAAGCGCACTTTGTGATTCATTACCAAACAACACGGTCAAGATGATGACATCATGGTGACACAAAGACTTCGATAAATGTTGTGCAATAATTTTGGGAAGTCACCGAAAAAAAAAGAGAGCGTTAAAGACTAGAAATGAAATCAAGTGCTGAAATTTCTCTGGTTAAAAATGAAACTCTCTCCAGGAGTTAAAATCTTTTGTGGCCTGCAAATTAACCAAAAACTACAAGAAAATAATTCTTTTTTCTGTTTTATCTAATAAAGTATTTATTTAGAGCTTCTACAGGACTCAACTCAAGTACTTCACAAAAACAGAGGAAACAGCGATAATTCGAATAATGTAACATTAAAACAGTTTAATGAATGTTTAATGAAAGTTTAATTTGGATCATTGATGTCTTCATGAAATGGTAGTAACATGTTTTGGTCCAAAAAGCCAATAAATCAAGCACAGCAGCATTGTTTCCAGGCTCTCATAGCCCCTCTGTTCAGAACGCTCTGATTTAGTGGGCGTGGCCTTCATATGTAAATGAGCCACCGCTGAAACCGCCCCGCTCTTCCACGTCACTGAGAGCGGCACCACGAGCTCCGAGTGCACAATGTTTAGAAAACAGAGAAGCTCGTTTACCGTAACATTACAGGCTAAAACAACAGGCTAACTGCAGCTAAAGTTAGCATCCTGAAGCTAACACAGAGACAGGGGGGACACTGAGGAAAAGCTCTTCCATCTGCTCCACAGCACACAGCATTTAAAATACTCACATTTCCAGGGTCCCAGGTTTGTTGGAGGATGGTTGGTAATGCGCCTGGATTCAGGACCAGTCTATTGGCTAGCCCTCTGTTGGACTGTCCAAAGTTGGAAAAGCAGTCGGCCGTGAAGTGACTAGCACACACATGCACAGTTTTACTGAGTGTAGCTGGAACATTTCCTGATAAATGAACTCTAGACACTTAGTCTGTCTTCTTCAGAGATGGGAAGCTTGTGCATGGAACTATGTGGCTGTTTACAGCCCAAAACAGAGCAGTGATGGCTCTTCAACTTCAGAGTGGGTGGGGAGGGGGTTTGGGGGTATCTGCTCCGGTGGACCAATCAGGTCAGACTTGCTCCTGATTGGTCAAAAAAGGGAATCGCTGATGTCGGCAAATCCCCAAAATCCAAACAGCTCGTTTTAGGTCAGGATTTTACATTAACAAGCTCTACTAAGAACAGGTTTGGTCATTAAATATCACATTTTGTGGGCTGGGAGGAAAGACAAAGACCCACAAATTTCACTAAAAGACTTAATAAAGTGATTTTTGCATAATATGGGACCTTTAAAGAGAAAATTGTACAGCACTGAAAGTGTAAGAATCAAAAGAATGTTTCAGGTTTGAGGAGTAAATTAACTCCTCAAACAATTTGACACAATTATGAAGTCGTGTTAAGTTATAAATTACACAACTGAGCATATAAATCCCATTATTAAATTAAGTTACTGTATATTTTTGGTCAGTAATCTTAATGTGTGAAGTAACTGTGTGTGTTTCGTCCCGTCAGCTGGAGCCCAGCGAGTCGGCCTCCAGCAGCAACCTGTCCCTGGCTAAACCGCGACCGAACAGCGAACTCAACGGCCAGTCGCCCTCCCACCTCAAAGTCCAGAGGAGCGTCTCCTCCAACCACAAACAGAGGCGCTACAGCGAACAAGGTGAGCAAATAACAGCTCAGCTTCCTGCTTCAGCAGACTGTCTCCACCAGAGGAGCTCAACCTGCGGCGCTCTGGTCACATGACGGAGGCTCTTTAACCTTTAGCTTGTTTGCACAGCTCAGTGTCCTCTGTGATATAATGCTTTGTCAATAACGTCAGTCTGTACGGCGTCCTCTCGGTCAGATCTGCAGCCTCACATGCACGGTTCACCATACTTTAAAAAGACAGCGTGAGAGTGGTCAGATAGATATGATTCAAACTGAAAACCTTCAGTTTGCTGTCGTAAAAGTAAAAAACAAGAACACTATATGAATACTTTTTCACATTTCTGCATGACTGAGCTGGAAGTTTCAGCCCAAGCCTCACACTCATTATTTCAGCATCAAACACACACAGGAAACACACACTTCAAGCTTTCTATGAAACTTTGAGTCACCGTGGTGTTTTATTGGAGATGTAGGCTGTCACATCATAAAAACAGAGGAACAAATCCCGTCTTTGAGTCATCCATCAAACGCCTGTGTCTCTGTTTTTCCCCCGCGCAGTCGGTCAGAACGTCCCTCCGGGGATGGCTCATCCAAAGAGGAGTCAGACCACCACGGCGGAGAACAACGCCAAGGAGGAAAGCGGAGTCCAGCTCCGTAAGCCCAGCACCCCAGGGAGCCGCGGGGCACCGCCCTCCAGCCCCCTGCTGGGCAACGCCAACAACCCCAACAAGGCCGACATCCCTGATCGCAGGAAAGGAGCCACCACCGGCCCCAGCGTGAGTGAATCCATCAGAATTAATTTCATTTTTATTTTAGAAAATGTCTTTTTGGGCTTAATATGAGCCACATTCACCTGACTAGTCCAGAAAAATGTCTGATTTCAAGTTATTTAAGGATAAAAACAAGGTCTGAATTACTGTTACAAGTTAAAAAAAATCTGCCAATGGAACAAGAGAAAAGTTACTTGTATTAGATAGAATGAAACAGAATAGAAAATACTTTATTTATCCCTGAGGGGAAATTCAGGAGGAGTCACAGCAGAAATCAAGAAAACAAAAGTAAGAAAGTGTATAGAAAGTGTAAAGGCTCCATAAGAAAATAGATGCTGACAACTTGGCTGTTAGCTATGTCTGTGAATAGCATTATGCTACTCTACCTTCTGGTATTCCCTCTGTTGCTGGGTTAGCACAGCTAGCTTGTCCATCTTATTGGAGATAGATCTTACGTTCCCAAAAACGATGGATGGAAGGACAGGTCCACGTCGTCACTACTTGAACCAGCACGTCGTCCTCACCTCCTTCTCCTCACCTTGTGGTAAACATCAGGCCTAGCACCACTTAGCGTTGACATGCTACAGGCTGCTAACAGCTGATTTCACATGTAAACAATGCAACCATGGTTACATGTAGGATCTCCAGACAGTAAAAAATATCGCTGACCAACAAATGAACCATAAAAAGTAATGATCCACTCCAGATGCAAAAATAACAAAAAAAGAGACGAAAAAATTACAAGAAACAGACAAAGAGAGAGCTGCTGTAACAGGCAGCCATACCAACAGGGCGGCGCCTAGCAACATTAAGACATCATCCCAGTTTCAAGCAAAATTTTCTTGTTCCATTGGCAGATTTTTTTACTTTTTACCAGCAAAAAGAGCAAAAAACAGCTCAAATCAAGAATAATAAGACAGTTTTTAATGAAAATAAGACAAAAATGCTTGATAAGATTTCAGTTTTTTCACATCAAACCTGCAACAATTAAACTAAACTGAGCCGCAGCGCGTGGATCACATCTTTGTCTCTTTGCAGAATAACACGGCATCGGCAGGGATGACCAGGAGGAACACGTACGTCTGCAGCGACAGGAACAACACAGACCGCCTCTCCGTCATCCCCAACGGGAAGGAGAACAGGTGAGCGCAGATTCCTGCTGCCTCAGAGAGCCCAAGTCTGAGCCGCTGCCGTTTTACCCTTCAATCCATTTTCCCTTCTTGGTTTTTAATGAGATTATCGAGCCTGCACATTCTTGTGGGACCTTTTTACTGTTTATCCAGTTTTTAACTTTCCTTTGCCAGTTTTGTGGTTGTAATGCTGCTTTGGAGGCTTTTCTACCCAACAAGAATGCAAAAACCCTGATTACGAACACAAATGTGGTCAAACTCATGACTTATAAATATGGATATTGGACGGCTAAATGCAGAAATAATTGTAAGCCTTCTGGTTGAGCCCTAATAGCAGCTTTTCACCATATAAGGCCTGAAAAACCCAGACAGGCTCCTTCATTTTCTTTCTTCTGTCCCTCCTTTCTTTCAGTCTGGTGTTTACTTTTTCTCATTGTCTTATTTTCATTTCTGCCTGTGTGTTTGTGGTTTTTCGGGGGTGTTTTTGTGCCGTTTTCTTCACCGTGGCATGTCCAGCATGACTGAGATGGCTTGTGCCACTAGCCCCTCTTCTGCCTTTGCGGCTGCTGCGTTCGGTGCCTCGTCCAGTTCAGTGCGGCAGAGGTATCAAACCGTCGGCCCCTTGTACGTTTGCCAGGCAGGCTGGGCCACGCTGCCCCACTCCTACTACGCTCTGGACTACTGCTCGCCCAAGTAAGACAGCAGGGCCTCCACACCCCCCTGTCTGTCTCCTGTCATGTCTCCGCCCCTGTTTGGCCCCTCGCTAACCCACACATCCAGCCAGCTTCACTCTCTGTAACCCCACGACTAAACCATGGACACCATTTCCTGCTGAGATAAGCAAGGACAGCGTGCATCCTGCTCTTTTTTTATTATCAGTGTCTGCAAAGTGATTTTTCCTCGAGCTAAATCAGGATCTTGTCGTGCACAAAAGATTGTTTAGGATTCTTAGGGATGTCCTGATCCTGATCCCTAGCTGGGCATTTTTTACTGTATCGGTTATCGGGAACTTTAGCCGATCGCGAGCGCTCTGAGTTCACCCAACCTCATAAAGTTGATGCTAAAATAATTGGATATGGTTCAGTGACGTGGCTTTCTAACTGAACACACAAGCACAGACACTTTACAGCAATAAAATCTGCTTTACGGCACTCTACAGCAGGGGTCTGCAACCTTTACTATCATAAGAGCCATTTTGCCTGGATAAGCGGCATTCCAGCGCCATAAAAACAACTTTTCCTTCACAAGAAAGACAAAAAAAATGATGAAAATTGTACACATAGTAAAAATCTAGTAAATAAATATCTTTACAAGTTTTTTTGTGTTTATAAAACTGTACATGTGATGTCTTAGTTTTTCATATTTTTAGAAGATTTGCAAATATTTTAAAAATGCGAAAAATTTGCAAGGCCATTAATGTCAGAAATTTGCAAAACAAATAAAAAAAAAATAAAATAAAATGTGCCAAAAATTAAAAAACGACAAAAATGTGCCAAAAACTTCATAAATTTGCAAAACAAAAATCTGTAATTTTGAAAATTTGCAAAATTTTTACAAAATTAAAAAGAACTTAAAACGTGTGACAATTTAAAAAAATGTGCAAATATTTTAAAAAAATAATATACTTTATCTTCACAATAAAAACTATGAAGTCCATAAAAGTCTATGCATAGGAGAGTGAACAATTATATAAACAAAAGTTTTTTGACTTTTATAAAATTTGCAAAATTTGCAAAACTCTTCACAGTTTTTCAAATTTAAATTTTTTTGAAATTGTTTTTTTTTTAAATTTTCCAAATTTCATTTTTTTAAATGTCCAAAATTTGCCAAAAAAATCAGATAAATTTGAAAAGTAACAATTTAACAAAAGTTTAAAAAGTGATACATTTGAAAATGTTTTTTTAATGTCAAAAATTTGCAAAATTTCAAGATATGTCACAATTATTGATTTTTTTTTAACCGATTTTTTTTTTTTTCCAAAGTTCAAATTTTTGGCAATGTTGAAAATTTGCAAAAAAAATTCAAATAAATTTGAAAAGTAGTAATTTTGCAAAAATGTCAAAAGTAATGCATTTGAAAATGTCAAAAATTTGCAAAAATTAAATAGAAATTGAAATTTTACAAAAATCAAAAAAAAAATTCTAATTTTAATTTTTTTTTTAGATTTATAACTTTAAAAAAAAAAATTTGAAAGACTATTTTAATTTGAAAACTTATCATTTTATGGGATAGCCATAGGTGCATGGAAAGGAGTCAAAGAGCCTCATTAAACTCTGATCAGGACATCCCTAATTATGAGCATTACGCATTTTACCTCAGACTAAAACTAGCCTGCAAAAAATATGTGCACTTGTCCGTCATTTGAGACGTCTTCCGATGCTAGTTTCTTGTTTTCCTCGACTCATCCACTAAAAGCTCTTCATGATATCACGTGATGCAGTTCTTCACTTGACCACACGGGGAAGCACCTGTGCATGGTTTGTGTCAGATAACAGTAGACTTTAGTCCAGACCTGTAGAATTCATGCTGACCAGTGACGTCGGAAACCCGGTTTCTCCTTCACGTGTAAGACGTTTTCAGACACTGATAGAAATTGAGGCACAAGTAGAGAAAAATATGACTCCTGTCACTGAAGCCAAGCTGAACACGGCTTGAACTCTGTGCGATCATATTTTTCCACGTTTGCATCATCCTGCTGCTCGAGCATAGACCAAAGGACCGCTTGTCTCCGCTGCAGAAACTCGCAATAACCAAACTCTGGCAGCTCTCTGCTCCTGATCTCTCCTCCATCCTCTGCTGTGAACTTTGACCCCTGATCTGCTCCGTCTGGATCCTCCCTCACGTTGTTGGTGTCCGACACGATGGCCGAGCTCAGCAGAGCTCCCCTGCTGCTCCAGCTCTCAGACCATCGCTGTTCCTGTTTAGACTCTAACTCTGTTTGTTGTAGGAGGCTTGATGTTCAGGGTTGGAAATTTTCTTACATTCACTTTTATAACTTTTACTTCCCCAAATGATCTTTGGCTGTGGCACAAAATGTCCCAAGAGTAACTTTTTCAGATTGTTTGTTGACCTTTTTTATCTTAAGCTGTAGTTTTTTCAGGGATCAGGGTCCACTTAAGCTGCTTTAATAATATCTCACTTAAATTAAAATAACATGAATTTATTGGAGGTTCTCACTTCCAAAGTCCCAAAATAAACATTTTAAGAAATTTGATTTTCTTAAAACTGATAAAACTGGGGTTTCACAGGAGCTAGTCCTACGAAATAAGCAGATCCTATAGATTGAGGAGCTTGTACTAACACTCTCTGAAATCTGCTCCCAGAAAAAGGCTTAAACAAGTAAAAAAAAATTGATCGTTATTAAACAAATGCCCCAAAAACTAATAAAAGCAGAAGACAGCAAACCTGAGAGCGGAAATATCGTCTGTTAAAAAATTTAATTGAGACATTAAGTGCTTTATTGGCACAGGAACAAAAACAAGCTGTTTATAAACAAGAACACAGAGGAATAAAAAAGAAAAAATAGGTTGAAAGTAGAGCTGGGACTTGACTTGTAATCAATTAATCACCATTTATCACAATTTAATCGCGATTTGTCATATTTAATCATAGTTTATCACATTTTTAAACGTGGCCAATCACATTTTTATTGCATTCTTATTGTGATTAATCATATTTTTATCGTGGTAAATCACATTTTAATCGTGATTAATCGTATTCTGATTGCGATTAACCACATTTCTAATGCATTAGAGTTGTGATTAATCACATTTTTATTGCGATTAATTTCATTTTAATCGTGATTAATCATATTCTGATCGCGATTAATCGCATCTTAATCTCATTTAATTACATTCTAATTGTGGTTAATCGCATTTTAAACGCATATCAGTAGTTGACAACAGAAGCAACATTTTTTTAATTCAAAATTATTTTTTTAAACATCTGAATTATTGATTAGACATATATTTATAGCCTCTTTTTTTTATAAAAATAAAATCTTTTAATATATATTTTAGTTTTAAGGAACATTACTACATTTCAAGCAGGCGATGATCACAAGCTCAACAAATAAATCCAATTTTGTTGGTACTTTTTATGAACTTTAAACTTGTGAAATAGTTTTTAAGTGCTCTTAGCTCAGAAATGAGTTTGTCTAGCTGTGGCGTCAGTGCTCACAGGATTTTCTTAACGCAACATTTGTTAATGTAATAAATTAATTGGAATTATTTCATTTAAGTCCCAGTTCTAATTAAAGACATAAATTTATATAAAAGATAAAAATCTGATAAAATCACCTTGACTTAAAACTGAAGTTAAGTGGTCTAGGTCCAGCTCCATGAGGTTCAGATCCAGCCTGTGGCCTCTTTCCTGCGTGTTCCCTGCTCCATCCACTGTCCTTCTCTATCGGACTAAAGATATAAACAGCCAAAATAATAACTTAAAACTTATTTCTGAGTAAATCGGGCAACATTTAAAAGAGGTCACTGACTCAGCTTTCCCAATTTCTCCAGGCCAAACAAATATTAAAAAACAGTTTTACAGATGGTTGTTTTAAAATTTATTCTCCTTTATCACATCTTTTCAACCTGTACAGCTTCCTCCCATTTCTTAAGAAAAGTGATGTACCCTTCTCTTTTCATACAATCAGATCTTATGCAATCTCATACGAGTGCAAATCTATAAATGATAAATGATCCAACTCACAAAACCCATCAGACAAGAACATAAAATATAAACACAACCGTCATCTTTCATCTGTCCGACGCAGTTTGAGGAGTTTTACTTTAGTTTCTGAAAACTTTGCAGTCAGGAAGGAGAAAAATGACTAAAAATTGAATAAGTTTATAATTCAAATTATCTCAAAATATTTGTGGAGTTTCCAAACTCTTCAAAAAGGCCGTGTGAGGAAAGTGACCTAGCTTATGAAGCTGCCACATAAAGCAGATTAAACTCTCTGTTTCTGTTAAATTTCCTTCCCTGTGTCACATCTAACCTGCAGGTTTCATGTTGTTAAACCTCTCAGCAGCCTCAGATCTCCGTGTGGGCATCACAAACTCAGCGTTGATGGAGGTTTTTCCACAGCAGAAGAACACGATCGCACCAGTGACCTTTGACCTCAGATCAAAGCTGTGACTCTGCTGTGGAAAAACCGTCGACCCATCTCTTTAGACTTTGAACGCCGACCTCTTCTCCCTCCGTCCCCCTCAGCAGCGTAGCCGTGTCGCCTGGCACCCAGAGGAACCCGGTGGCGTCGATCCACAGCATCGCCAACGCCACCACACCCGACCGCCTCCGCTTCCCGCGAGGCACCGCCAGCCGCAGCACCTTCCACGGGGGCCAGCTGAGAGACCGCCGCACGGCCACGTACAACGGACCGCCGGCCTCGCCGACGCTCTCCCACGACGCCACCCCTCTCTCGCAGACCCGCAGCCGTGGAACCAGCAACCTCTTCTCCAAACTCACCTCCAAACTCACCCGCAGGTAAGACGGGGCGCCGCTCTGAGCTCACGCCGAAGGGTTTACCTCGCAGCTGCTCTGCGCAGAATGACCTCCTGTGAATCTGTCTGTAGCCAATCAGCTCACTGCCTTTTAGAGTCAGGATGAGACGTGGCGTGCTGACGGGAACACGCCACTGTCCTGTATGATGTGATTTACTCTGGAGTCTCACGTGTTGATCTGTCGCTGCCTGGGTGCCAACCAAAGAGAACTGAAACCAGAGCCGCAGTCTGACCACCTTTTGGTGGAAACGGGATGTTTTTAACCGCCACTGCAGAAAACTTTGGCTCGTTGTTTCTGAGTCATCACGAAAAAGTTTCAGGAGAAACATTTTAACAAATTTAAAAAACATAATCTGATGACAGAGTGTTCTCAGCGAGTTAAGACGACTATTGCTGATCCACCGTGAGGAAAACTCATCAAAGAGAAAATCAGTCAATTAATGTGAAAAATACAGCTGGCAATAAAGGACAAAATGCAAAAATTATCTACAATGAGAACAACTGTTAATCAGCTGAAAATAAAATCAGTAATTATTGTAGTAAAGTTTGTTTACAGACTTAAAGGCAGACTTGTTGGAATCAACTATCATCCTTGTTCCCCTTCTTTTCACTCCATAAAAAAAATCTCTTTTAAAGTTTATCAAAATGATACAGAAGAGGATAAGAGCCACTCACTTAAAAATTAAAAAATCCTTGTTACATTTTAAAATGTCATCTTTATTATTTATTTGGAGAAAAAAGTCAGAATTCTGGGATAAAAGTCTGATTTCTTTTTTTTTTTTCCCCAGAATTCAAACTTTAATTTTAGAATTCTGACTTTTTCTCCAAAAAATAAGAAAAAGACAAAATTAAAAATATGTATGTATATTATTTAATTTTATCTCGGAAAAAAAATATTATGATAAAATTTAGAAATGATTTATTGTTTTAATTTAATCCGTATTATTTTTTCGGAGAAAATAGTCAGAATTCTGAGATAAAGGTCTGTTTTTTTTTCTTTTCCCCAGAATTGTAACTTGGATCTTATAGTTCTGACTTTTTTCTCCCAAAAAATGATAATGGAATTTTTTTTTATTTAAATAATTTTCATTATTTTTCATCTCCGAAAAAAAATTATGATAAAATTAAAAAAATTACATACATTTTTTAAATTTTATTTTATCATTATTATTTTTTCAGAGAAAAAAGTCAGAATTCTGAGATTAAAGTTAGAATTCTGGGGAAAAGAAAAAAAATCTAACTTTAATCTCAGAAAAAATAACAATGATTAAATTAAATAAATATAATTTTTTGAATTTTATCATTAGCATTTTTTCGGAAATAAAATTAAAATAATATATTGTTTCTTTTTCCTTTTTTAAAAAATTCTTTTTGAATTTTTTTTTCTCCAAAATTCTTACTTTAATCTCAGAACACTGACTTGACTCAGAAAAAATAATTATTTAAAAAAAAGTTTTTTTTTTTAAGTGGCCCCAATCCTCCTCATTAAGAAGACAATAAAAGCATTTATCTCCCAAATAATGATGACTTAGTTTCTTTAATGAGATGATTGCGACTTATCAGTGCTGCATCAAAAATTGTAAATTTGCTGGCTGCAGCTTTGAGGTGATGAAAACAAAAGTGTATCATAGATTATAATCCTCAGCATCTACTGCATCAAACTAAGAGACAATGAAGTATGAATTTAAATTTCTGATGAACTGTTGTTGAGTATTGTATGTTTATTTTACATCTTCCTGCCCAGGGACCACAGATGAAAATTAGCTCTGTAGCTAACTCTGGATTGACTGCTTTCTTGTTTTGCATGGTCCCTGTCGAATAAGATAATTAAAAATAAATAAATAAATAAATTATAATCCAAGTTGTTCAATTAGATACTTAAACTCTGGCCGACATGTCTAAAGGTGAGGAAACTCTCAGGAAAGAGTCAAAGTTGAGTTTGAAAAGTCTGGCCCACCCAGTTTTTGGCTTTTCAATAGTTAAGACACAATATGCAACATCAGTGTTAAGTCGAACCAAACACCCGTATCTGTTTCTCCATCATAGTTTGATAATGTCACTCCAGAGTTTGAGTTTCTTCACAAAAAATTGTTTTGTTACGTTCAGTCTGTAAATAAATGCAGAACTTCAAGCTTTGGTTTGCAGTGAGCTATTACTCACACAACCAACAGCATGAGACAGAAAATAGAGCGACAGTCATGCTTCAGACTAAAAGAGGAAACCGTTTGTAAAACCAAAATTCAAAAAAGGAACCATCAGTTTTAGAAATAACACAAATAAAAACTGTATTTCTCTCCTCTTTTCTCCTGAGCTTTTAAATGAATCTGATCAAATCATCCCAACGAGCCGTCTCACGTTCTCTTCAGTGGCAGCCGGCGCAGCGACATCACTGCTGCAATGACTGAGCTGAAATGAGGAATTGAAATCATGATAATCCATGAGAAAAACCTGAATCTCCCTCCACTGTTGATGATTCCAATCACCCCATTTTTGTTCACTCATTCAGACTCCTCATTCTCCCTCTCCTCCTGCTCCTCTCCCTCCTCCTGCCCCTCCCCTGCTCCTCTCACTCCTCCTCCTCCTTCACCATTTTCACTGTTTCTTTGTCTGATTCTGTTGTAGAAACATGTCATTCAGGTTTGCCAAAAGGTAGGACTCCTGTACTGCCTTTCGCTCTGTGCCAAGAATAACGAAAACAAACTCACAGAAAAAACTTCCTCCGAGACTCTGCAGACGTGTGGGGCTGCTGGCACTGAACTAACACGCCGCTTAGCAGAACAAAACCCTCTCTGAGTACATTTACACGCACGCTGATTCAAGTAGCTGGATGCCCAGAGCACGAGCTCTTACACCACTCATGTCTGCGTGGTTTAGATGAACCTGGAGCCAGCTAACAGTTAGCTTCTATTAGCATAAAACTGGAAGCTCATGTAGCATGAAGCAGATTTTAAAATGACTTTAACTGTTTTAAAGGATCACGAAGTCCGATCAGTTTCTCTCCAAAAGAGCTGAAAAAGAAAACAACTCTCACAGATTTGTGGAGGTTTTTGCATCAGAAGTTGTCATGCTAAGTCTTAGCTTCGTATACCCACAAAACAGCCTCTGATCGTGGATGTTTGGTTGTTAGTTTCTGCTCTTATTTGTGTGAACATCCTTTTTCCTCTGGGTAAACTCCAGTTTCTGGTTCTCTTATAAGATTTGTGTTTGAATTCTCATTTTTTCTTGTCAGAAATATTAGGGATGCGTGATATATCAATATCAGTATCGGTATCAGCCGATATTAACTCATTAGCTTTCGGCATTTTCAGAGCATCTTGAACGCTCTTTCAAGACCCAATAATCTTGTTTTCTCTGACTATGTAAACACCAAAACTACCTAAGAAGAGTGGACTCACTTCTTTTGCATCTCTTCCTGTTTTTGATCCAAAAAACAGACAAAATTTTTGATCGTGTTCATTTTGAGTGCTCCATCCTTTGATCCTCTCCATGGTTGTCTTTTCTCACGTTCACGCTGCTCTTTCTCTCTGAATTACCTCCACACATCTTCTCAGATGTTTTTTTTTTTTATTATTACTTTTTTTTTTTACCAGTTTTGATATTGGTAAATATCGGTAAATATCGGCCATAACAACAATATGAATATCAGATGTCATCTGGAAACTTTTTCTTCGAGAGTGATTCTATAATTAGGGGAACATTTCAAGTGCACAAAAAACTGAAGAAATCTGTGCTTTTTGCTTCAGTTTTTTGCAAAGTGTAGCTTAAGATTTTTTGTCAGCTGTGTTACGAACAAAAGTTGTGACTATTTTTCAGCATAAATCCATATTATACTGAATTTAAAGTTATTCAACATTTCCCTGTCAGACTACGCTTCCTGGAAATGTCCCTCAACATTTATGTCACAGTTTAGACAAAGTTTAAAAGAATCATGGCTCAAAAATCATATTTAACATGGTTGACAGGTAACACAGTCGACATTTCCTCCATTTTTTGTCTCTTGTGCTAACTGCAGACCTTGAACATGGCACCACCTGACCTCCATCAGCTCATATCTCTGCTCCTTTTCCTCACAGTTTGGTCTTTATAACATCCATAGCAGGGGTCTGCAACCTGTCTTTCATATGAGCCATAATGCCTCAGCTCACCTCGAGTAAAGTCATTCTGGAGCCACAAAATCTACTTTATCTACATAACTGTAAACTGTAAACATGGTAAAATCTAGTGAAAAATTAACTAAATGACAAGTTTTTTTTAACATTTATGAAATTGCACATTTGATGTCTTATTTTTTTGTTATTTAAAAAAAAATGCAGAATTTTTTAAAAATTGAAAAATGGCAAAAAATCTGCAAAAATGTTAAAATAAAGAAAAAATCAAAAAATATTTTGAAATTCAAAAATTTTGAAAAAAAATGAATTTTCAAAAATATTGCAAATAAAAGTTAAAATTTGAAAAAAAAATTGAAATAAAGAAAATTGCAAAACAATTTGAAATTTCAAAAATTTGAAAAAAAAATTAAAATCTGCCGAAAAAAAAAAAGAAGTTTAAATCAATTGAAAAAAAAACTTGGAAATTCTCAAAATTTTGGAAAAAAAATGCCAAACTTAAAAAACAATACTTCATACCATAATAATACTTAATAAATATTTATACTAAAAAATAAACACAAACGTGAATTCTAGTGTTTATTTTGAAGAGCAGACTTAACATTTGGGAAATTGAACAGCACAAAAACCCTAAATTCCAACACATGATTTGCATTTTTAGCTAAATAATTCTGTATTAAATAAAAGTGATGTGATAAAAAAAAGTACCCCTAATTATAGAATCACTCTTGGGTAATGTTTTTGTTTTGCGTCCTCTGCTTTTTTTGCTAAGCTAAGCTAGTTTGTTTCTTTTATTCTGTGTAAAAAATCTTGAAGACCTCAGTTAATGTTTGGATAAAACAGTTTCAAGTGTGTTTCTAACTTTTCTTAAAGAGCCATGCTAGCTGTTTCCCTTTGCTTTAATTCTTTGTGCTAAGCTAAGCTAACAACTTCAAGCTGTATCTTCATCTTCTCTGTAGCAGTAGGTATGAAACACGACATTAACAGAGATTTTCAAAGTGCTTGTGAGCAACTTTTGATCATGTTTGATGTTTCCTTATTCTCCTAGTCTTTGTGCTAAGCTAAGCTAAGCTAAGCTTCATCTGGGCTCCAGCTTCATATTCAGTGTGCAGACATGGCGGCGTATCGAGCCTCGTATCTCGCTCTGGCTTATCTTGTTCCATTCAGAGACGTCAGTCACCTCCACGTGACGTAAAAACCAAAGTCGACCAAACGGCGCCCGCTCGGCTGGAGTCGCGCATTAACGAGTGTTTCTCTGGTGTTTGTGTGTGTAAATGTGCTCAGAGCCGCTCTGCTTGGTCTGAGTGGATAACGGCTGATTGTGAGAGCTCCTTCAACAATCAGTCGATTTAACCAACAGCAACAACGAAGCAGCTTGCCACTAATCAATTGCATGGGGTCGCTTCTCGCAGCTAGCATTGATTGTGGTTTGTTTCCTCGCCACGGTGATTGTCGTAAACAACCTCTCCCTCTTATCCTCTCTCTGGACTGTTAAAAATGCTCATTGGAGACTGAGCCGTGACCTGTATCCATCCACCACAGAACAGAGCCTGGTGTTGTTGTGTGTGTAACTCTTTGGGCTGTCTGAGCGGAGGAAATCATCAAGGATGAGATTTCTTCTTGTTTACAGACCGGAGGAAATGTTTGGGCCATGGAAAGATCTGTGCGATTGTGGAGATGGTTGTTTCTGTGCAGGACTTCATGTGATCGATTGTAGGAGTTTGGGGTGGAGGGAAATGCTCTGAGAGGTCTGTCGTTTGGTAACTTTGTTTGGTTTTTGGGAACTCTTTGTCAGGGCTCCATTTACCGAACATTTTCACCTGTCAGGATTTTCTATCGGAGGCGCTAGCTTTTTAGATTTATACTCAAGAAGTTAAACCAACATTGAAGTCTTTACTTAAACTTTCTTTTAACTCTTCAGTAGCAGAGCGGGGTGCTCTTTAGGGCTGGGATGTAAAGCTTTTCTTGTAATTCGAATCTTTTCGATTTTTGGGGTGCCGCTTCGATTTGAATTACAATTCTTCAATATTTCTGATTTTTCAGTTTTGATTTCTTTTTTCAACACCAGACCATGTGGAAAAAGCTGGATTATGATAATGATGTCTAGAGAGTGTATCAGGAGCCATATTTTCCAAAAAATGCACACCACGAGTCAGAGAAAAACATTTTGCCCTCTCCTGGAGAAAAGTGGGAACTTTTTCCAATCCAGCACATAAACAAAGACTAAAATGAAGGATTTAAATTTGAGGAAAAAAAAACAAAACAATTTTTTAACAAAGAATCCCAATTTTAGTATCGTAAACAACAAAATCCTGATACTTGTGTGAATCGATTTTTTTCTCCCACCCTTAGAACTTTCCCCAGGCACTTTTTTTTTCTTTTACCATTTTGCGATTTGGCTTGCAAAAGTTTTGGGGGGACATTTATTTTCTGCATTATTCCCTAAACACAAGCAATAAATTATTCTTGAATATGACCAATACAACTAAGGATACTGTAACTAGGGATGGGAACCTTTCACATTTGAAACAATACTGTACGGATTCCTGGTACCTGGCAATTGGTATCGTTACTCAACGGTACCAATTTTTGGTACTTTTTTGTGTTTATGTGGAGAAAAATATCAATCAATTTAATGATAAAATGTGAATTCGTTTTAATTACACATTTTTATTTTTAAATATTTAACCTTGTAATGCTGTGTTCATGTCCAGCATGGAAAATCGCCTACTCTTCCACTCCCTCACAGTCACAAGGATGCATTTAGGTACCTTTTGACTTTGCGTGAATCGGTACCTGGTACTTTTGACAGAATTCGGTCAGTACCTGTAAAAGTACCTAATTTGGTACCCATCCCTACTTAAACTTGGGTACCAAATAAGGTACTTTTATAGTTACAGACCGAATTACGAACCATGTTTGGGTGCGTGAATGCATCCATGTGACTGTGAAGAAGTGGAAGACAAGCCGATTTTCCACGCTGGACATGAACACAACATAGCAAGTTTATATATTGAGATATAAATGTGTTAAATTGAAAAACTTTGAGATTTTATTGTTGATAAAAATAATATTAACACACAAACAAACAAAAAGTACAAAAAAATTGGTGCCATTGAGTACTAATAATTATTGCTAGGTACCGGGCATTGGTACCACATCATTTCAAATGTGAAAGGTTCCATCCCTTTTCAAGCCTTGTAAACCTGTAAAATGTATAATATGAAAAATACTCGTAAATCCTCTCTTCTATTAATCCCTATGATTTAATATTCTGTTGTTATTTATTTTTTTAATTGCAGCCTGAAAAGTTCCGTTTTCTTACATTACAATGTCTATTGCAATTCGAGGGTTCCATAGGTTCCGGAACCTTAGTGGGCGGAGCCTGCTGCGCAGAATGTTTCTGATTTGCGTCTCTTTTCTGCATGTGAGAGCAGGGCATGACATGCAGAAAAGAGACACAGGTTTTGAAGTTTCCCACTCTTTTCTAAAAATAGACATAAAACCACATAAATAATCTGATTTATTGAAGAAGAAAAAAGAGTTTGAAGAGAAATATATCCCAGTGGATTTCAATCTTTTTATATGCATGTGCTCGAACGGATTGGAAAAGGCCTGTGTGACACCTTTTCACACTTTTCACATCAAACCTGGACACTTTAATTTTATTTTATGGTTAATTCTGAAATATTCAGACAGTTAAAATGGAGCCTGGTAAACCCAATCATTGATTAAATTTGCTCTCTGCTCAAAGCGAGCCTCCTCTCTGGTTTTCTGGGTCTTTCTGGCTGCTGCCTGGAGGCTCAGCACTGCCCTCTGGTGGCCGATCGGTGTCTAGTCTCCCCCCTCTCACAGTGTCTCCATCAGCCAGAGCCTCGAGTCGTTGAACTCGGTGTCATGTCACTCCTCATCTCCCTCTTCACCTTCACTTTTTGTTTTTCTTTTTCCTGTTTTCACTTTTCTGTGGAAGCAAAATGTGGAACGGCGTCATCAGACGGGTTTCTTTAAACAGCTGGATACATGAAGAAATGGATAACAGTGTTAGTGAAATAATTTAAATGGAGAATTTATTCAACTTGTGTTTTACTTTCAAGTATTTTTATTAGGCGGGGCTTTTATTTGTCTAAGTTTCCAAAACCATCATCTTTGTTTGAGACTGACATTTGTTATTTTTCAACAAAACTTTTGCCCAGTTAAAGCTTTATTTTCTTTCACCATTTCAGTCTGTATTTCTATCTTTGAGCAGGGATAAGTCTTGATATGAAACAGTTTAAATCATGTAGTTCATGCAACTTTTACTTCATCTTAAAAATGTTTTTTAGGTGTTTTTCTCCCAAAAAAACAGAAACGTTTTATTATGCAATGAAAAGATCCCAAGTAATCCAAGAAAGCAGAGGTTCCAGATTCAGAAAAAAATGAACAAAAATTAGGTTTAGTGCAAACTTTGTAGGGAGAACTAGATCATATCTGTTCATATATCATAAATAAATAACCTACAACCAGTACGCATGGCTATTAAACAGATCCAGATCTCTTTATGTCTGCATTGGCTGCAGGGAACTATTCGTTTAGTCATCAACAAGTATTTTACCTGTCATAAATCTTCCTCTGACCAACTCTTGTTTTTTTATTTTGTTTTTATTCTTATTTTTTTTACTCCTCCCCCCAAAAAACAGAATCAGAATCTCAGTTTTCTGTTTCCTCCCATTCTCCTGAGACTAAATAAAGAGGTGTCACAGAGTTTCTGTGGATATTTGCAAACATTACACAGCAAAAAAACGGAAAAACTGAAACCTTATTCAGTGTTTTTGTCTTATTTTAAGTAAAAAATGTCTTTTTAAACTTAATATGAGCCACATTTAACTGGACAGTCCAGAAAAAATGTCTTGTTTCAAGTTATTTAAAGATGGGAAATAAGGCCTAAATTGCTTGTAACAAGTAAAAAAAAATCTGCCAGATAAAATCAGTAACTCCATTTGGATGATTTCACTGACAGAATTATTCATTCTTCGATCTTAAACTCTCGACTCGTCTGATAACTCTGACCCCATTCTGACCATTTTGACCCTCCGTACATTTCTCTTAAAGAAATCTACAGCACATCTTTAAACCTCATTTTCCTCCTCAGGACGTTTAGCTTCAGTCACCCTCCTCCTCTCCTCCTCCTCTTCCTCCTCTTCTCCTCACAGCTCGTGTGTTTTTTGTCCTCCTAACCTTCCTGTGTCCTTTAACCTTTGACCTCTTGCTGCTCTTCCTCTGCCTAGGGTCACTATTGACCCGGCCAAACGGCAGACGGCCAAAACAGGGCCAGCCGTCCCTTCCACCCCTGGAGGAAAGACCCTTAGTAAGTCTTCTGCCTCCAGCCTCTCTCAGCCTGTCCTTCCTTCCTTCCTTCCTTCCTTCTCATCATCCTTCCATGTTTCCTTCTCCTTTTTTTGGCCTCTCCTCACCTCATACATTTTTGATATTCTTTCCCTCTCTCTTGCTTTTTTTCTTGTCATGTTTCCATGGAGAAAATCGCAGTTTTTGTTTTCAGTCACGTTTTTTCTTTCAGATTCAGGAGCGGAAGATATAGAGAGTTGTAGGAAGATGAAGATCTAGAGTAAGGGGCTGTTTCAATCCCTCAATCTTTCTTCTGAGACTTGAAGTCCTAAGTGTGGGTTATGTGGAGGGACTCCCCCCTCGTGCCTCCTCCCTCCTCCTCTCCTCTCCTCTCCTCCTCTCCTCACCCACTCGGTCTTGTGTGATCCTCACAGCCTCTCTGATCGACCCACTTCAGGGACCTGCTGTCAGTCCTGTCTGCTCACGTGTCCTCTTGTTGTCGAGTCTTTTTCGCTGTCTGGGAGTTTGGGGCGGCTTCCTCCTCCACCCCGTCCTGTTTTTCTGTTTCTCCAGGCTGCAGTGCATGCTGGGAAGCCCGTCCTGTCAGGGAGTTTGCTCTGTGATATCAGTCGGACTTTTTCCTCTTGTTTTGGAGTGATTCAGGGGCTGGTTTCCGATACGGTGTTTTGTTAAAGAGCTCATGAGTCAGTGTGAAGAAGAGATGAACATGGAGGCACAGACACACGCCCAACACGGTTATTTTCTGACAACCATGAGTGGTAAAAGGCGGACACATCCTTCTTAAACGCCTAAATAAGTTTAATCTAATTATATTTCCCTAAAACTCTAACATTTTGTTTGGAGACGCTAAATTACATCAAACCTCTTTCCTCTGAATATCCTGAATGTGAGATTTAAGACTTTATCTATCATTAACTCCTGTTTGATGTGCTTTATTTGTCAGAAACACGTTTTACTTCACCCCCCGTCAGGATTAATAAAGCTCAACCTTCTGTTGTTTCTCGTTGAGTCATGGTTATAAAAGACGGCCATCTTTAGATGCAGCTCAGTAAACCAGAGATGATAAACCCGGCTGTAGGATTCTGGAGGATCCAGTTTTTATATCTGTACAGTTTGTTCGAGCGTTTCCCAGAAACCCCCTGGAGAGTTTCTCCGTTCACGCTCTGGTGTCCTGGTTTTGTTTGTGGGCCGAGCTCCTGCCTCTTTTCTCTGCAGTGTTAGAAAACAACGATGACTTGAAATCAGGTTCAATATGAGATAGTCTCTAAAGATATTTACAGGAAATAAAAGTAATTATCAAAATCTGTGATTAAAAACCACAATGAAGGAATTAAAGATTATTTATTATTCTTTAAAGAGGGGGTATTCTGCTTCCCTGTATTGTAATCACGGATATAAGAGTCAAAATTTAAGTGTTTTTATTGTTAATTTTCTGTTTATATGAGGACATATAGAAAAACTGAAACACTATTCCTCTCTTCTGACAGTTTATATCAGGAGTCTGCAACCTTAAATTTTTCCATAGGAGCCCTTTTCCCTCAGCTCACCTGGATTAAAGTCATTCAGGAGCCACAAAATCGACTTAATCTTAACAATAAAGACAAAAAAGTGTATAAATTCTATACATAATATAAATTGAGAAAATAATTATCCAAACAAGAAGTTTTTGTGTGTTTATAAATTGTGCATTTAAAGTCCTATTTTTTTTTCTTTTTAATAAATTTCCAAATATTAAAAAGAAAGGAAAATTTGTAATTTCATTAATTTCATAGATTGGCAAAACTCACAAAATTTAAATTAGTTGCAAAAAAAAAATTTTTTAAAGTGAAAATTCCCCCAAAAATTAGCAAAATTTTTCCAAAAGAAAAAATAAATAAATTAAAAATGTGCAAAGATTCCCACAACTTTGAAATAAATAAAAAAATACCTGGATTTCATAAATTTGGAAAAATAATTTTAAAAATTGTTATATTTCAAATATTTTTTTGATTTTCAAAAAAAGTAAAAAAAATTGCAGATTTTTTTAAATGGCATTTAGATTATTTGAAAAAGAAATGCTGAAATCCATTTTTTTTTTTTAATATATTTGAAATAATGTCAAAAAATATAAATTCCAAAAACTGCAAGAATCTCCCCCCAAAAATTAAAGCTTTATTGCAAGATGAATATTTAGTTCAACAAAATGTTTACACATGATTTTATTTAGTTTCAGTGCCTTTAACCATTAATACACTTTAAAAAAATATATAAAATCCTTTCATTCAATAAAGTTTTTTTTTTAAAGCTACAAGGAGCCACTGCAAAGGAGTCAAAGGGCTGCAAGAGGCTCCAGAGACGCAGGTTGAAGACCCTTGATCTAGAAAAAAAAAACTTCAAGTATAAACCAGGTCACTAGAGCGCTGGCCAATCAGAGGGAAAGGGGTTTGTAGATTGGGGAGCCTTAAAGAGACAGCAGCTAGAATCAAGTGTTTCAGACAGAAGCTGAAATAATGGTTCTTTAAAACACTAGTGAAGGGAAAATGTGATTTTTTTCTGAGCTATCAGTCATATAAAAAGAGAACAAGGTTTAGAAGAATTGCAGTCCTCCCTCTTTAAAGATTCAACGCTGTTCCCCCTGAAGAAAGGCTGACTCACTGTGATTAACATGATTAACATTTGTGATAAAAAAATCACATAAATCTAAAACTCAAACCACGTTCTTGAGAGATTTAAAGGGCCACTTGGGATTTGTTGAACATAATTTAACATGACTCTGCATAAATTCACCTGATTAAAACTGAATTCCTGACAGTTTTACCAAAAATGACTCAAAGAGAATGAAATTAAGTCGCTTCAGATCTGTTTCTGTTTCCTGTTGGATTCTTGGGCGTAGCACCTTCACCCCCTCCCCCCCTCTCCACCCTGTCCTACCTGAGTCTCACCTGTGGGCTGGTTGTGATCCTCCTGTGGTTGGACTCACTCCCTCCAGTCGTCAGCTGCTCTGTCTGTCCCGCTTCGTGCCACAGGTCGTTTCTTTCTTTGCTCTGAGCTCTTGTTTTGGGGTCACGGTCTGAACATGTTTCACTGTTTGTTTTTGGTTTTCGTGGTGTTTCACTCCGAGTCAGATCGTTCTTCTGTGGTGGTTTCACATCGGTGTCACTCTTCTTTTCTCCATCACACGTCACAGATCCTCTTTTTTCTTTTTGTGTCACTGGAGTTTCTCTGAAATCATCTCTGCTCTGCACAATCCACATCTTTTGTTTTCTTCTCTGTCCCCTCCTCCCTGTCCGATCTTCTCATGCGCCTCAGAGTCTCAACCGAGTTTGAGAGAAACGGGAGACTTGAGGGCTCAAGGTGAGGTTACCTGCCCCCTCCCCTCCCCGTCCCCCTCCCCCCTCCTCTAAATGTCGCCCCCCCTCTTCATAAACGTAGCCTCAGTTTGTCCTCGTCTGGATTTGCTCTGCTTTGTTTCTCTGGGAGGTGTGTGTGTGTGTGTGTTTGCACTGAGCCTTGCGTTCTGACTGGTTTGGCTTGTTTTTTTATCAGTTTGTGTTTTTGGTTTTTCCTGCATGGCACCGTGTTTGAATGCTGCTCTGTTAGCATGGCATCTTTGTTTTGTTGTCGACCTCCAAAATGCTCCTGACACCCTGCAACAAAACTCTGGTTCATTCAGCATGGATGTGTCTAACTCCAGTTTACGGTGCATTCAAAGTCACAGAGCTTTTTCTACAAGACGAGCCTCAAAAATCAGCCCTGAACGACTTCAAGAAAAGATTTTAAAACAGGTTTAACATCCTGATAACAGAAAACATAAACCACTCACTGTGCGAGAGAAAAGAGATTCAGCTTTTTGTGAGTGTGAGGAAATAAAACATACGTCGTCTTCTCAGTCCTTGAACTGATCACATACTTTGCTTTGTGACTTGAATGTGAGGATTAGAAACAAGAGGCACAAACTGGGGTTATGATATATTCTGGTGTGAAGAAACATCAGCCAAATGCTCAATGTTTAAAGGAAATAACAGTTCAACCCACGGGGAAACACACTCTGTGTTTACTGCCTGCAGAGAGTTTGATTCTGTCCTTTTAAACTTTGTTTTTCTGCAGATTTCAGGACAAACTTAAAGCTCCTGTGTGGAGGTTTTAGCTGTTTATAAAACTGACTGAGAGTTAAAGTGAACAGGGGTCTGCAACCTTTACTTTTATAGGAGCCATTTAGCCGCAGCTCACCTGGATTTAAGTCATTTCTGAGCCACAGAATCTACTTTACCTTCACAATAAAGAAGACACAGTGCATACAATTCAATACAAAGTCAAGATTTATTGAATAATTAGCTAAGTGTTTGGAATTTATGAAATTGTAGAACTACAAAAAGAAGACTTGATTTGATAACATAAGTCGTTAATGTCACTCAGATCATCATTTTTTGTCATTTGCTAATTTCTTGCCACATGTCGAGCATTTATATTAAGCCAGCGGTTAAATCCATCCACACAGAATGAAAAAAATATTTATTTCCTTCCAGATTTGTCTTATTTTAGATTTAGTTATCCTATCAGGGGGTGTAAAACTTGAGGTAAGTATGGAAGCCCATTTCTGCCAGTTTAAAAAATAATCAGAATATATATAAAAAAATAAAAAAAATCACAAGATAAAAATTCTTAATAAGTCAAAAAGTTAAATAAAAAATCGTAATTATTTTATGACTTTTCATCTCATAATTTTGATTATCTCATAACTTTTACTTAAAAAAATTTGATTATTTTTAGTCTTCAATTTGGACTTTTTATTTTTAATGACTTTTTATCTCACAACATTGACTTTAAATTGTATAATTTGACATTTTATTTTATAACAACTTTTTTTTATAATTTCAGCTTTTTATATTAAAAAAATAATTTTCAACTCTCAATTTCTTTTTTTTATCTCCAATTTTGATTTTTATTTCATAATTTCCACTTTTTATTTCTAAATGTTGACTTTTTATCTCCAGATTTTGACTTTTTTTATATAACCCTGAGAGTAATTGAAGCAATAGTCACATCTGTCATACTCAAATGGTTTCTCTCCAGTGTTAAATTGCATTTATTTCATAAATTTGACTTTTAATCCCATTATTTTAATTTTTTATTTTATAATTATGACTTTTTGTCTTATTATTATGATTTTTTTATGTCATAGTTATGACCTTATCATCTTGAAATTTTGACTTTTTTTATTTTTTTACTTTTTTCATCTGGCAGGAATGGGCTTCCATAGGTTAGCCACAGGTGCATGGAAAGTTGGTGGGCTGTTGATGTTGTAGGAGGTGAAGTTGAGCGGTGGCAGGCTTTATTGACAGATGGGATGAAGATTTAGTTCAACCAAATGTTAACACAGGATTTTATTTAGTGTCAGTGTCTTTAACCATCATCATTTTGATTTAAAAAAAATCACTGCAGAGGATCAAAGAGCAGCATAAGGCTCCACAGCTGCAGGTTGCAGACCCCTGAGCTAGAATATATCAAACTCCTGTCAGCAGCAAGAGGGGGTAGGTGTCAGACCAGAGGATGCAAAAGAAACAACTTTTTTACTCTTTATGTCGTAAATATTCAAAGTAAACAAATTATTCAAAAAAGCTCTCTGTCTGAAAACAGTTTTCACATGAACAGAAGTCAGAAGTTGCTTTTTAAATCCACAACTTTCTTATTTGATTCTTGGCAGGAACGGTCCCCAAAAAGTTGAACTATTCCTTTAAATGTTGCCCCTGAAGCCACTTTGACTGCTGGGAAAACAAACGTTGAGTTTACCAAAAAAAAAAAAAGTCAAAGTGGTTGAAGAAAAAAAAACAAATGAGGATAAAGTCTGACCTCTCTCATGTGTCTTCTCTGTCTCCCGCCAGTCGCCATGTACCTGGGGATCAAAAAGGGGAAAATAAAGACGGTAAACCCCGCTCCCTCAGATTCACTTGGAGTATGAGGACCACCAGCTCCATGGAGCCCTGCGACATCATGCGGGAGATTCGCAAGGTGCTCGACGCCAACAACTGCGACTACGAACAGCAAGAGAGTTTCCTGCTTTTTTGCGTCCACGGGGACGGGCAAGCCGAGAACCTGGTGCAGTGGGAGATGGAGGTTTGCAAGCTGCCCCGTCTCTCCCTCAACGGCGTCAGGTTCAAACGGATATCCGGATCATCCATCGCTTTCAAAAACATTGCTTCCAAAGTTGCCAACGAGTTAAAGCTATGAACAAAAGGGTTAAAAAAGTCTACATATATATATCTAGAAGTATTTAAGCTGTACAATCATCCAAGTAGCAGTTTCCAAATGTCTCCTTTTTTTAAACAAAATACAGAGTATGTATTGAATATTACAATGTATAGATTAAGGCTTTTGGCAATAATCACTGATTACCTACTAATATCTCAGTCTATTCTGGCCACACGGGGGCGACATTAACGAGTTGAATATGATTTGTCATGCTGTGAATGTGGACAAAAAAACATTTCTAGTCTTATTTATTTCTTTCTTTCTCCTCGAAAAAGAAAAAAATGACGTAGCGTTTTTTGTTTTCAGTGTAAATAATGTATCCTACTTTCAAGATGGCTTCACTGCAATACTCCATTTTGTTTTTTTGTTTTTTTGTTTTTTTTTCTTTTTGTATTTCGGGTCACTCATGTCTCAATTAAAGTGTCTGTCAACTTGAACGTCCCGTCTCACACTGATTCTTTTGTAACTGGACACGTTAAACGCCTGGATATAAAAACGTTTGCTTCACTCACTGCTGCCTGTTTGACGTCTCATTACAGCGTTTACGTTTGTTCAGAAGCTTTAAAAAGAAAAGTTTATTAATGTGTGTGAACACTTCAGAAATGAGAACACCGACCTTAATGTTTTCTTTAAAAGCTGTGACCTGCACTGAGTGTGTTTGACGGTGGAGAAAGAGCTCTGCAACTTTTACCTGGACTGAAATCATCCCAGAGCCAAATAATCTACTCTACATTCACAAAAAGACAAAAAAAGTGGATGAATTCCCAGAATAGTTAAATCTAGAAATTTAACATGTATTGTCATAGTATTTATTTTTTAAGAATATGTCGAAAAAGTATAAAATTTTAAAAATTTGCAAAACCCTTTTTAAAGAATTAAAACTTTAAAAAATTGATAATTTGGAATTCAAAAAAGTTGCAAAAATTGAGGAGTTTAAAAAAATTACAAAAATTTTAAAATTAAAGTATATTAAAATTTTGAAATAAAAATATTTTAAAAAATCTTTAAAAAAAAACAAAATATTAGAAATTGAATTAAGTTGCAAATATTAAAAAAGCAACAATTTTAAAATCTAAAAAATTATGAAAGAAATCCAAACGCTTGAAATTTCTAACAGTTTCCAAAAATTAAAACAAAGTAAACTTAATAAATGTTCCAACTTATATATTTATAATGTTTATCCATAGTATTACTTGACTCATCATTTTTAGTTGTTTGCCAATGTCTTCCCACATATCAATCATGTATATTGAGCCGGCACGTTGTCAGTTAAATGAATCCATCTACACAGAATTAAAATCAGTATTTTCTTCCAGATTAGTCTTCTTGTAGATGTAGTTATCTTCCCAGGGCTGTAAAACTTGAGGTTAGCCACAGGTGCATGGAAAGTTGGTGGGCTGTTGATGTTGTAGGAGGTGATGAAGATTTAGCTCAACAAAATGTTAACACATGCCTTTATATTGTGTCAGTGTCTTAAACCATCAAAATCCTCTGTAAGAAAAATATAAACTCTTTATTTCAATATTTTTTTAAAGCTACAAGGAGCCACTGCAGAGGAGTCAAAGAGCCACAGGTTGAAGACCCTTGGTTTAGACAAATAGTGGCTGGAAAACACTGAAAGACTAAAATTCCTGATTAGTCTCACTTTATGAAAAAAACTTACCTTTAAACTAGGATTAAAAATGTTTAGGAGCATCTCTCTGCTGGAAGCAGTTTTTGGGGCAGCTTTAGTTTCCAGTTAAACATATCACATGGCACACTGGACTTCGTGTCATTTTTTCAGCTGATAGAGACACATTTCATCTCTGTTGCTTGAGTCCTACATCTCCCATAATGCAATTTACATCAACTTCCTGTGGTTTTTGCTATAGAGATGTTGCATTTCAACAGTCATCATTTCTTTAACGAGTGATACAATAAAAAAATCTTCTGTCAAAGTCTGTTGGATGTGTAAACCCAGCTGTATTAAGGAGCGTGTGTGGATTCTGGTTTATCAACACTTTAAAACCTCTTCACGTGTCATGTTTATACCACAGCTTCAGTTTCAGTTTTCTGGAGTCATCTCCTCTGACTTCAGAGACCTGTGGGCTTCCTTCCTCTGAGTGTTGAAGCAGAGGTTGGTGGGACTGTGACGTCAGTGAAGCCTACGAAGAACGTGAACCAGAACGTTTTATTTTATTTCAGATTCATCCTCATCGTACAGGAGCCGTTTCGCCTTAAATACAGAAACAAATCCAAACTGTGTAATACAGAGTGCATTCCAGGACAGAGTCAAACATTCATTCAGAGGAGGAGGGAGGAGGAGGAGGAGGAAGAGGAGGGAGGAGGAGGAGCTGGGGAGGGGTTAGGGGGGGGTTTACTTCTGGGCAGGCATGAGGTCGTCGATGGACTGGCCCTTCTCCAGCCTCTTCTCCATCTCCACCAGCAGCTTGATGCCGTCCACCACCATCTGCACCAGCTCCACCTCGGAGAAGCCCAGTCTGTCGGCGTTGGAGATGTCAAACACTCCCCCCACGGCGGCTGTGTCCACGCCACCTGATGGCGACAAGACAGACTTAACTCTCTCTGTAAAGATTTTGGTTTGGACACATGCTTTAGTTAGAAAAGAGTGAATTCAGAGCACGAACCGGTTCCACGTTTCTGCAGCCTCAGCTTCTTCAGGACCTCCTCGAACTTGGCGTGTTTGCTCATGTTGGGCAGCTTCACGTGCACACCTGCGCGCAGGCCGGTGCCCAGGTTGGAGGGGCAGGTGAGGACGTAGCCCAGGTGCTCGTTCCACATGAAAGCGTGGCCCCTGTCCTTGAACAGGCTCTCGATCTGAAACAAGAAACCAGTTCAGTCAGTCTATGAATCAGTGTAAACCGTGACAGAAACAGACGGGGGACATTTTTCATACAAACCTTAGTGAGGCCGGTGCAGAAGCGGTTGAACACTTCCCTCATGTTCCCGCCTTTCTGCATGGAGATAACGCGCAGGTGGTCCTCCTCGTTCACCCACACCAGGAATGTCTTGTTGTCGTTGTGCCTTCGGAGGAAAATAAAAACAGTTAAGTTTGAATCTGACACGACATCGAGGAATGAAAGTGAAGGTAAATTCTCACCAGATGCCGCGAGCGTCGGGCCAGTCGCGGGCCATCCCTGAAGCCAGCAGCAGAGGAGACACTGGCTTGTCGAACAGGAAGTGGTCGTCGATGAGCTGCTGCTGCTCGGCCTCCGTCATGTTCTTCAGAGCGTAGTACTTCCCCTTCAGGTCCCCGCTCAGAGAGGCCAGGGCTGCAGGAGGAGAGGACAGTCAGGTAAAAACATCATTGACATTTCACTGTTTACTGTTATTCCTCACACCACCACTAGAGGGCCCCCACTGCCATGCAAGTGAGACAAAGAGGCCTCATTCTGATTCACTGTGTCAGGCCTCATCCTCCTACACTGGTTTACAGAAAGAATCCTTCATCTGCAGCAGAGTGTGTTTGCAAACACTGGGTACAGTTAGCACAGTTAGCTGCACACACGCTGCACTGTCTTCAGTTTCCTCACCTTCGATGGAGAGCTTCTCCACGGCACGCCTCTCTCCTCGGCTGCAGTGAGGCGGCAGGCAGAAGCCGCGGACGCTGCGGCCTGTTCGGACGCGGGAGCTCAGGACGTAGTTGGGGTCAAGGTCGTCGCCACCCTTGGGAGAGAAGCATGTTGGGATCAGGTTTATACTAGAGCTGCAGCTATCGAATATTTTAGTATTCTACTGAAAATCCCATCGATTAATCGGATAAAATACATTTTTGTTGAGTTAAAGAGCAGTTATTTTTCAAATTAAAATGTTTCTCTTTAAGAAATAGGATTTTCTGATACAGCATGTCAATAAGAGCACTTGCTTTGGTAGCTCCAAAAATCTGCAAACACACTTTGAGACATTTTTTGTGCCTTGTACATCTCATCAAATGTTACGGACCCAAATGGCACCCGTTTGGTAGAATGACCCATTAGTCTCCAAACTCCAGAAAAGAAGCTAGATTTGTTGCTAGTTGCTATTTTGTATAAGATGTAGCTTGAGGGGTCTGAAAACTCTCTTAATGTGGCCTCAGCTCTATGTGAAATACCACTCTTTGATCTTTTTTAAAATTAAACGATTCCTCGAGGCGGAGAAAATTACTCGAGTAATTTTTGTAATCGAGTACCTCGAATCATTCGAGGAATCGTTACAGCTCCAGTTTATACACACAAACACAGACTTCACTGATCTGCTCCTGAACCCTCAGGGCTGCCGTACCTTCAGGTTGTCTGGGTTGAGGTCGGTCTTGTGCTTGTCTGAGGGTTTGTATCCTCCGTGTCTGTCCTCGATCACGGGGTCCAGCAGCTCTTTGAAGACATCGTACGTCTCCTCGTCTCCAGCCACGCAGCCCACGGTCATGATGAAGGGGTGGCCTGCACACAAAGAGAAACCAGGTCACGGGTGATGGTGATGACAGTGGAGCCAGAGACTTTAACACCCTCTCTAACTGAATATGCAGGTCTCAGACTGTACCAGGATTATCAACCCCTGTCTGAATCACATCATCTATGGTGAAGCCGCTGGGGGTGGCCCGCTCGATCAGAGTCTTGTATATGTCCGGGGTTAAGTACTTGGCCATGAGGTTGTTGTGCTGGCTGATATCTGGGAAGTCATTCTCAGCTGACTTCCTGCTCAGCGCCAGCTTGGCCATGCTCTTAGTGCTGAACAGAAACACAGTGGCACCTCTGGGTGGTTAGGAACATGGAGCACAGACTGCACAGACCTACACTGGAGACTGTTTGTGATATGAACGCGTGGAGGCTGCAGTGGATTATCTGCTGCAGCTCTGCATACATTATGTAACAGGAGTAATCTTTACCATAGAGCAGCGCTATCACTTTGATAATGGAGGCCTGGCTCTGCAGACTTCTCTAATTCTCTGACAGTTTATCCCCTGGGTGAAGTCACAGTGCATGGAGCTGTAAGTGTCCCCCACGCAGGACGTGAGCAGCCATTAAACGCGCCCGATCAGGAACAACAGATGGCGTTTCCGCTGAAAAGCCGCTTGTGTGTGTGTGTATGAGTGTGTGTGTGTGTTTTTACCTGGGTTATCAACCCCAGTCTGAATGACATCATCCAGAGTAAATCCACTGGGAGTCTCTTTGCTCCTCAGCCGCTCGTACATGGTCGGAGTCAGGATCTTGGCCATATGATTGTTGTGCTGGCTCAGGTCCGGGTACTCCTGGTCCGAAGCGTATTTCAGCTTCATCTTGTTGTGCGTGTTACCGAAAGGCATGGTTGATCCCTGCGACGAGGGGGTACGGAGCGGGGTACGGGGAGGGGAGGGGGTGTAAGAGACAACAATCACAAAGTGTACCCACGGAGCATCGCGTCACAGAGACCACCGTGGATTTAACGCGTTAGCTGAAGTGAGACAATGGGATTTCCTGCAGCGCACAGAGTGTCCTGAATGCACCAAACAGGTGCAAAAATGAACTGAAGATTCATTTTTTTGATTAAATATATAAAATGCATCGAATATTTTAATAATCTGAGACTACAGGAGCAGTTAGCATTAATTAATCCGTGTTAATAAAAGCGATGGTATTCCTAATCCGTCTGTGGCGTTAAAAAAATAATCTCATATTCCGGGCGACTGAATTTGTGAGTGACATAAAAGAAGGTTCCTACCTGTTGTTTTCGGACTTGTGGACTACTACTACTACCAGGGGTTGATACAAAGATCCCTATTTTACCGACCGAGGAGCTCACACACAAGCGGCGGCAGCGTCCCAGCAGCTCTCCGGTCAGCCTGATGCTCTGAGATCGTCCTTTATAGCAGATCATCTCTCCTCCCATTGGTCAGTATTTCTATTCCATTCATTCAATTGGACGCGCTCATTTGGAGGCTGTGTGGAGCAGGGGGGGGGTCCTCATGTGCACACATTTCACGACATAGTCAGCTTTTTGGGGGCAATAATTTCACCAAACATTATGGAGTTTTATGACGAATCAAAATATGTTCTGATAAAACTGATCATCAGTTAAACTCAGGGGAAACTGTTGAGAAATATTTCATATGATATGAGTCTAAGTATGAAGCTTTAATGAATCAAATTCTTAAATAGTGGTTAAATGTGCTAATATAACCATAATGGACTGATTAAATGTCATTGTACATGTGTTTGTTTCAGTAATTTGACTCTTCTGTCAAAAAATAATTATAATAAACAAATAAATAAAATGTAGACATTGTTTACACTTCATTGCACCTTATTAAACTCAAAGCATATATTTCACACTTGTTTACATCCCTTTTTGCATCTTATGCTAAACTTCTGTACATGTTAACTTTAAATGAAAATGAATATATGAACCCCAATTTGCTCCCAATGTTGGTCAATGGTGTGTGAATAGGTCTGACTGAGTCAGCAAAAACTGATGGTCCCCTACAGTAGAAGTCTCTACCATCAGTGTATAAATGAGGTGTGTATGGGTGAAAGAGGCGAGAGGCGCAATAGTGCTTTCAATGGTCAGAAAGGCCAGAAAAGTCCTATATAAGTACAGGTCTATTTACAGGGTCCATCATTGTTTAAGTCCATCAAAACAAACCAAAATGAAATAACACTTAAGATTGATTATTATAACAATCTTAAATACTAAATTAAGAATTGACACTTTTGGGTTTGATTGTTGTTGTTCTGTTTTATTAAGCACTTTGGATAATGGGGTACTTTTATCATTATCATTATATTTCTTTGACAACCTGAGCAGACATATTTGTTAAGGTATAAATGATTGTGGTGTACCACATAGCTCCTTAAGTTGAGAAAATATTATATATTTATGAATCATTATCATTATTATTATTATTATTATTTATTTATTTATTTATTTATTTATCTATTTATTTATTTATTTTAATTTTAATTTTTAGCGTCTTTGCTTAAAGGGGGAGGGACACCTTTTAGCTTGCTTGCTCCCCCTTTTATTCGTTTTATTATTATTATTATTATTTATTATTGTTTTTATTATCATTATTATTTTATCCATCTATTTTTTTTATTATATTATTTATTTATTTTAATTCCTATTTTTAGGGTCCTTTCCTAAAGGGAGAGGACACCTTTTAGCTTGCTTGCTCCCCCTTTTATTCGTTTCATTATTATTATTATTATTATTATTATTATTATTATTATTATTATTATTATTATTATTTTTATTGTTGTTATTATTTTTTTATTTATTTACTTTTATTTTTTATTTAAAATTTTGTAGGGTCCTTGCCTAAAGGGAGGTGACACCTTTTAGCTTGCTTGCTCCCCATTTTATTCGTTTTATAATTATTATCATTATTTATTATCATTATTATTATTATTATTATTATTATTAGTTTTAGTATTATTACTATTATTATTGTTATTATTATTTTATCCTCCAAGCTCAGTCTGACTGACTGGTGGCGGAGGTGTTTTGTTGGCCCTACATACATCCAGACTGTACCTGCTGTAACGTCATTGTTCCTTTCCAAAGTGCACACTTGCCAAATTCAGGGTGGACCTCTTTCGTGTTCACTGGAAGTTACGCCATGTACATTAAGCAGATCTACAAATAACATGGAGGGCCCCTTACAATAGACTCTGCTGTCACGGGGCTCTACGCGTCTGTGAAGAGCCTCAACATCCGGCTGTGAGCGCTCAACTTCCTCTAAAAACAAAACCACGTGTGCAGCAATGAATGAGTAGCTCGCAGCTCCGTCCACATGTTCATTTAACAGCATTTAACACAGTCAGTGCAAAGTTTACTGTCTGTAATTGTTTGAAATCCATCACCGAGGAACGGAGCGACCGTTCGGTTGAAGGTACGTTGAGTGCCTCCAACGGTTCCTTCACTGCGTTAGCCCAACGGTTATGTGAGCTAACGCTAGCATGCTAGCAGGTTTCGACAGCTGTATTTAGTTTTTACCTCACAAACTGACTTACAGGGACATGCACTGTGACTTTCCCACATATATCAAGAGTATTTGACACAATAATAATTTCTAAACTTCATCATAAATACGAATTAACAGCCAGTGCTAACGTTAGCTTCATCTTGCTACAACTGTTAACAGCCGTTAAAGTAGAGGTTAACTTTCACTTAAAAGCTAACACCACCAAGTTAGTCGAATAAAATTAACCCATACAAGTTTTTTGTACTGCATTTCTCCTCTAACATGTTTTAAAAGGTGTGAATTTCACTTTGAGGTGATTTGTGAGCCAACTGGTGTAACTTCTAACCGTTACCAAAGCTTTAACAAGCAAAACATCGACACAAATCCCAAATTTCCTTCATGAAACATAAAAAATGTGACTTACACTGATAAATCTATGATTCATTAATACTACTCACACTTCTTCAGTCTCGTCCGACATGTTTCCAATCGTTGAAAAGCAAGAAAGTGTTGAAAAGCGAGTAAAGTTGTTGGAAGAAAACAACCGTTGTGTTTTCAAAAATAACTGTTCTTCAGACACTACGTACAAAACCGTTCTGCTGTTACTATGGTAACCAGGCTACAGCATCCGCGCGAGGATGCAGCATCTTCAGACACAGTAAAGTTACATCTATGATTCAAGTAGCACAATATATAACACTAACGTCTTTATGAAGTTTTGTTCTCCTGTAGAGTATTATCACTCCTTCTTTATCTTGAATTAAAGAACATTTGAAACAATAACACATGTAATAAAGTTATTTTGCCATTTTATTCACGTCATCTTGTCTAATACATGTTATGATAATTTTGCAAGATCTTATAAGAAGAATATTATCCATTCACCGTCCCTTAAATACCAGTAGGGCAGTGGTTTCCAAAGTAATGGTCATGAATTGCAATCCAAAATCAAAATCTATTGTACAAAAACTAAGGGTTGGCTTCCATCTTTACCTATTCAAACAAAAAAAAGTTTGTTTTGTTTTTCACATTTCTTTGTTGCCACAAGACCTTAGGAATGACTTAGCAAGGATAACAACTAGAGGTGAGTCCTAATTTTAAAATAATTGAATTCTTGGTTAATAATAATGGAATGGACTGTTAACCTAAAAACTTTACTTGTTTGAAATTTGATAAAACCACCAGAATTTAATCTTCATTTTATTTTTTGTTCTTGTTGCCAAACTATATTAATTTCCCTTCGGGGATTAATAAAGTATTTTATCTATCTATCTATCTATCTATCTATCTATCTATCTATCTATCTATCTAGAAGGCAGCTGTAACGCATCTGAAAGCGGTTACTTTTTAGCAATTAAATAAAAAAAACTTCCATACTAACATAGATCAGTCTAGAAAAGCTAGAGGTTAAAGCTTATCATGTCCAATAACCTTAACACTATAAAAACAGTATCAGTGGAGGTAGATTAATTTAGGAAACTCAGAAATTTGTGCACAAAGGTCGTCTAAATTTTAACCCAACAGCTGACAAAGTATCTGAGGCCTTTCTTTTTTCTCTGAGCCTTCTCTTTGTTTATCCCCAGGGGTAGAATGAGTCAGAAGGTCTCAGACCCAGCTCTTAGTGAATATTCAGGACTGATTATTGAATGCTGTTGAAGGTTGTTGGAGCACTTTGGCCTCACTTTGAACAAAAGCGTCTGCTAAATGAAACTGTAGGATTGTAGATTTGTTAGTTTTGTCAGTTTTAGGCCCCGTTTACATGACAACATTTCACCACAGAACGCAAAAATGCACAAAAAAAAATAGCGTTTAGACGGAAACTCTCAGGGCCTGAAAACTAGACATGCACCAATCGATCGGTTTTGGGGGATCTGTGATCGGCCTATTCAACATATGAAACTGATCTTATAAACCTCCAGGAAGGTCTAACAGTCAGCCATTGTTGCTTTTTACTCTGAGACCTAAAACTCAGGACACTTTTTTGGTTGGTTAAGTAAAAACATTAAGTTTTTATTGTTTCACAGATATTGTTCAATGATTTTCAATAAAATAAGATTGAAACATTGAAGGTATATGCTGTCAGTTAAAAAAGATTAAAAATAAAAATTGGAAACTGAAAACGTTGTAGTGTTGCAAATTGTTGCAAATTTTAATAAAATATATATTATTCAAAAAAATTTTGTAATTGTTGCAAATTTTCAAAATTAAGTTTTTTTAAAGAAATTTTGAATTTTTTTTTAATTGTAGGAATATTTCAAAATTAAGTTTTTTTAGATTTTTTCTAGATTGTTGCATGTTTTCAAAATTTCTTTTTTTAAATATTTGAATTGAATTTTTTTTAGATTTTTCAAATTTTATATTATTTTCTTTTTTTTCAAATTTTTGAAATTTCTTTTTTTTTTTAACTTAATTTCTTTTTTTTCTTTTTTTTTTAATATTCTGCAAACTTTTCAAATTACAAAGTACAATTCCTGTAGTGAGCATGCCAGGCCTGTAGTTGGCACTGTAACTGTCTTGTTTAGGAGCAGCTTTTGGTAGATCTCCACCATAGACTGTATAAAACATGGACGTAGCCTCTGCGACGCATCGGCTATGACGCCAACTTTGAGTTTTCTTTCTTTCCGTAAAGTTAGAAAATAAATCCCTCATCAAACAGTGTGTGCCGATAGCGAAATCAGCGTTTTAGACCAAAGCTGTTTTTGAAGCAGGCTGTAAATGTGTTTTTGATGCCATACAATTCCTTTATTGTTTTTTGGCTGGCTGTGTACGCGACTTCCTGTCTTTCTGCAACCGGTCTCAAGCGGTTTCCTTGATGAACTGCAACTTTTAGCACTTCCGCATAGGCTTCATTCTTTACATGGCAACAGTGGCTGCAGCTTCTAGAAGTCTTTTCTAGAGGTAGTTTTAAAAAGTTAGCATTTTAGGTCGGCTTTAACACTGTTTTCGTGTCAATAAAAGGCTGAAATGCACTAAAACTTTTGCATTTCATTCGTTACACCTCAGGTTTCATATTTTGTTGCTCTCAAAGAAATTTTTTCCAGTCTGAGGTTAAGTTTTTGATTTTCTCCTTCCTCTGTCAGAGAGTCCAAGAGCCCACCATGAGTTTCGTGGAGTACTCGGACTGCATCCAGGACGGAGACGTCGCCATCATCTACCTGGGCCATGACTCTCTGATGCCAGTCAAGGTGCAGCAGGGCGCCCAAACGCAGACACGCTACGGGGTCATTCGGCACTCTTCAGACCTCATCGGTCAGCGATACGGGTCAAAGGTGACCTGCAGTAAAGGCGGGTGGGTCCACGTGCTGCATCCCACTCCTGAGCTGTGGACGGTCTCGCTGCCACACCGCACGCAGATCCTGTACACCACCGACATCGCCACCATCACCATGATGCTGGAGCTGAAGCCAGGATCCATCGTGTGCGAGTCTGGTGAGGGTTTCTTCACATTCAGGGGGGAGTTAAAAACAAAACAACACAATCATAGTTCGATAAATAACCACAACGCACAGTTCCTCTGTATTTATCAGTCATTAAGACGCCAAGCGCTCCTCGCTGCAGCTGATGCGTCTCCATCCACAGAGCGTCAGCTGTTATCACACATTTCTTATTGAAACAACATTTTATTTGTTTTCTGTCTCAGTAACTTCCTGTTTTTGTGGTAGTCCAATCCCTCTTCAAATGTCTGTGTGTTTTGACAAGCGAGCTGGTTGCAGTTTCCTCCAGCCCAAGGACAGGGAGGGGGAAGGGTGGGGATGGCAGCTTGTGAGTGTGTGTGTGCGTGTGTGTGTGTGTGTGTGGTGCAGTGCTTCATCATGTTTTACAGCTTGCAGCCCTGCCCATGTCAGTGTATTGATTGTGCTGTGTGAAAATTGTGTGTCTGTGTGCAGGAAGGGATTGGAGGGGTCTCTGGGGTGATGGAGGAAACCTGTTTAGTCAGCACACACTCAGGAGGATGGAGAGGGCTGCTCCATCTGCACTGCGACCACGCTCACGTGCCTTTTTTAATGAACGTTGAACACTCGTTACATCCACACACAGTCATGATGTTAAAACAGTCTCATTTTCAGAACAGGAGGCTTCACACGTTTACACCCAGAGAAGGAAAGAGAAAATCAAACAGTTTGTTCAGTTAAGGACTAGGTCTCTTCAGAGGTCGAGTACA
This sequence comes from Halichoeres trimaculatus, assembly GCF_033239565.1. Taxonomy (NCBI): domain Eukaryota; kingdom Metazoa; phylum Chordata; class Actinopteri; order Labriformes; family Labridae; genus Halichoeres; species Halichoeres trimaculatus. Next base: position 28,851,226 of record NW_027437195.1, read on the forward strand.
CAGGTTTGAGGTTTAACAGCCCAACATGAACCAGGAGAGGGTCGTGATTAGGGTGAAAATCCAGGGACCTCCTTGGTCTGTGACTTGATGGAGCGATGGTAGCCTTTAGGAACAAGACACTGCTGTGACGCCTGCAGTAAAATCCTTCATTTGTCAAGTTTTCACCATCAGAAACATCAAACTGCAACTTGTTTCTCACACAACGGCTGAAAGATTTTTATTTTTTCTTACAGGGAATTATGATTTAATTCGTTGACACTAAATACAAATACTATAATACAAATACTAAAAAACGACAAATCTAAATTTTAATTCTGTGTGGATGGATCAATTAAACTAACAACTTTTATATTGGTACTTGACCTAGCAAAACATGAGCAAACAACAAAAAACGATAAGTTGAGCGAAATGATCAGTATATTTTACCAAATTGGAGCATTCTTTTGAAATTTCAGCAAATTAATTAATTATAATTTTCTTAATTTCAAGTCTGTTTTAATGTTTTTCATTTTATTTAAATTGAAGCAAATTTTTTCAAAATTTCTTTTTTTTTTCAGAATTTTTCTCAAAAATTTTTTTGTAATTGTTGCAAATCAAATTTTTTTTAAATTTTTTTTGTAATTGTTGCAAAATTTCAAAATTTCTTTTTTTCAGAAATTTTTTCATTTTTTTTAAATTGTTGCAAAATTTCAAAATTTAGGGTTTTTTTAGTTTTTTTTTAAGTTGTTGCAAGTTTTCAAAATTTCTTTTTTTTTCTTAAATTTTTGAATTGAATTTTTATTTTTGGTTTATCAAATATTTTGGGTTTTTTTCATTTGTTGCAAATTTTTGAAATTTCTTTTCCTTTTTTTAAATTTACTTAATTTATAGATTCTGCAAACTTTCCATTTTTCAAAATATTTGTGATTTCTGATAAATTTTGCAGTGCTTCAAAAAAATTTTGTGGTTTGTGGAATTGTAATTTTTATTTCTTTTAAAGTTAATCTATTACAAATAATAAACTAAGACAACACATTTACAATGTGATAAACTTGAAAAACATCTTTTCCAGATAAATCATCGCTTGATTTTTCTATACATCGAATTTTTTACGCTTTATAGTCTTTATTGTGAAGATAAAGTAGATTTTGTGGCTCCTGAATGACTTTAATCCAGCTGAGCTGGAGCTAAATGGCTCCTATGAAAGTAAAGGTCTCAGACCCCTGCAACCTTCCAAACAAATGTTGGTGAAACTTTTAGGAAAAACCATCTATGGATCTCGATCGTCTGTTCCCGTTCATTTAATCTGCATTGAAGTCAGGAACTGACTGACCTCACTGTCCCCAGAGACGGTCACAGCTAAAAATAGCATCATATTAGCATCACTGCTGCTGGACACTGTTGTGTTTTCAGCGACAGTCCATCATAAAGAAGTGATACTCGTAGTTTATTCCTCAGGGTTTATGGAGCTGACTGTGACGAGATGTGACAGCGGAGGATTTAGATCTGCTCCCAGGGCCACCTGAGCCCCCCGCTCTGACACGGCACTGTGTTATTCATCCTCTCACTTCACTCTGTTATTGTTCTGACAGGCAGATAACTGCACAAACCATGATGAAGACGATGATGATGATGATGAAATGCCCTTTAATGAGTGACTCCCTTTGATGCTTGTGGTCGAGGCAGCCTGTGAGTCATGGCGGTGTTTCTAATCTGCTCCCAGAGCAAGACGTGGAGCTCCTGTACCAGGGGGTGGAGGATGTGGTGGGGGAGGGGGGCTCTGACCTGACGTGTAGGTCAGCTGTGATTCAGGGTCATCTGGGCACCTTTACGAGGAGCAAAACCAGGCCAGAGGTTAAGGAGTGGAAGTTCCTCACCAAAATCATTTATTTATTTATTTTACTAAATTCATCGTCAACAGATGATGACTCATCAGGAATTTGGTGACGATCTGACTTTATAACACGTGAGACCAAGCATTAAAACAGACTCCCATGGTTCCCACATGATGAATCTGGAAGTCTTTTCAGTGTTATTTGGACAAATATTGACACTTTTCATTAATTATCACAGAATTAAAGACAGAAATTGTCATTCTACCAAGAAAAACTCATTTTAAAGTAGGTTATTATCTGACTTTACTTCCTGCAGCGCCCTCTAGTTGCAAAAACTGTAAACTAAGCGAGTGCTCATGGCTTATATTTAGTAAAACTTTCTTGTTAGAGGACAAAAACAACTCTTGAATCAAAAATTAAAGTCTGCTTCGTAGCAGAAAAAGGACAGAAGAGCAGAAGAACAGGAGGGAGATAGAGCACGAGCTAAAGGCTAAAAGGGCTAAACTGTTTGTGCTAATGTTGCCTCCAACCCTCAGTCAGCAGTTATTCTGCAGTGGTCTGTTCGAACTTGAGAGTCTATCAATAAAATGAAGAGCCAGGTTACGTTAGCTCTGATTGGTGAGGTTGGAGTTGGTAGATGAGCTCTGGTAGGACAGAACCAGGATTCACTAACGTTACACGTTACAGACACGTCTCAGAGCACCGGGCTGTGAGGAGAGAGAAATATAGCTGGCTGCTAAACTACGCTACAAACTGACAAAGTTAGCTTGTTGCGTTGTGAGCCCACGTTTACATCGTAGCAACAGCCTGCCAATAGCGCTACATATAGCCGGCTACTGACATACGGTACAAACTTACAACTATTCACCCAAACAAAGACAATTTTTTTCAAAACAATCACACACCCAGCTTAAGTCATGTCTTTACGACAGTGTGTGTGAGCCTCCGGACCAGAAGGTGGCACTGCAGTCCATTTAAAATAGATCCTCCTTATAGAATCTTTAAGTGTCTTGTATCTGGATATTATTCTTGCTATTAAGATGATTAGTTTTTTTTTTTTTATAAAAAGAAGACATAAAATCTTATTTAAAGGGGACATATCATGCTGATCCCTGATTTAATACCTACATATAATATAATAAATTTGAAAACAAGACCTTTCACCCCCTGAATTTTCAAAAAATGAGATATTGTATTTTTTCTGATATCCTAGAACGAGATTTGATGCCTCTGAAAATAGGTCATTGACATTTGGCCGCAAGATTTCGACCTTCGTGACGACAAGAGGATCCTTTCTTTTTATTGGAGTAATCTGATAAAGCAGCTCCTCCTCTGTGATGTCAGTTAGTCACACAACCGCCACCGAGGGATACACCCACCAAGAGCCGACTGACTGAGTGCTGGATGCAGGGACTCTGCTCTGCTGAGCAGCTCGGCTTTACATGGTGAATTAGCAGTTAAAACACTGTAGTTTTAGCAGACGTCGTAATACTTGTGAGACTGTGATATTTGCATGCTTGTTCACACATACACTGTGAACCTGGACCACAATAATGCTGCGGTAATAACATAGTGACGAACTGACGGTAGAGGCGATCTTTAGACTACACTTTCAGCATGATGGATAAAACAGACAGAGAAAAGTGAAGGAGCAGGATGGAGCCCTGTTATAGAAATAGTTTATTGGTGAAGTCTGCCTATATTTCCACGTATAAACTATACATGTTACAGTACCGCTTTGACTCACCACACTGAAGCGTCCTGAGATGATCTGTGTCCAGGTGGATTTTCTTCCTCCTGAGCTGCAGAACCGTCCGGGTCTGACTCGGGGTCCAATACAAAAGGACGTATCCTACACTCTGCCATTTTATTAGTGCTATCAATGCCTTACGGTGAAGTTTTGGCAAACAGCAAACTCGCTCGGTCTGCTCCATCCAATATGGCGATTTTATAAATACTGCCATGCTGCAAAAACCTCCCCCTGGCTCTACCCCCCCCCGCCCCTCTGATAGAACTGACCAATCAGAGCACAAAGGGCTGTGACGTTGCGAGGTTACTGGAGGTCATTCTCCAAACAGAGCGTTTCAACGAGATCTTCAGAATGGCCTAAAATGAGGATATTGAGAACGCTATTGTGGGGCAATGAAGGAACTAAATGACTTGTGGTTAAAGAAACTCCAAAGCACGTTAAAATCTCTGTGTTTAGATTTCATGCCAATAAACTAAACCATGTTTGTAGTAAGCTATCATTTGTGAATTAGGGCCGGACACTCAAACGCTGATTCATAAAATAACAGCAGCTGCTTGGACGTGGTGTCTGAAGCTGAGACCCTGAGAAAAGTTTTCCAGAGATTTCTTCTTCGTGCCCTCGCTCCTCAGACCATTTTCTGCCTCAGCTGTGAGTTTGTCTTAAAGCTGTGATTGTTACCTCAGGCAGCTGTTGTTATCACGCGTTTCCTCCTCTCTAAATCAGATTGGATGACCGTAGTTTCTCTCTGTGTTGTATCAAACTAAGCCCAGAGGGTAGTCATACGTTGGCCTTTCTTTGACCTTCATTCGTCTGCCTCTGGCTTCAAACTGTTTCTAAAGACTCTTTGTTGTTTGGCTTTGCTCTTCTCTGTCTCATGCTCTCAGTCTGTTAAAGTTTCTGAAGACAAACTGAGCACTCTGAGTCTTTTTTTAAATCAAATATGTCTTTCCTGTGTGACGATTGTTAGTTTGGGAACTCCAGCTCATGAACTGAAATGCTAAAATTGGACTAAAGGTCAAGTATTTGCTCCCTAATTCCACATTTCATCCTGTATTTACAAGTTTCTGACGGGACCCTGCTGACTCTGAGCGTATCTCTTGGATGTTTTCCATCCTGTGCGTCTGGGTGAAGAGGCTGGATATTGGACCCGTCAGCAGCCTGGCGCTGAGCCCGAGGTCCAGCGCCAGCTCCCTCCTGACTGATTGTTCGTTTATGCAGATGAAGTTTGGGAGTGTTTGAGCTCAGGGCTCTCTGCTCAGCCACTTATTGCTCACTGTAAATCCTTCAGATGAAGGGTGGTGTGTTTCCTGATGGTGTGCCAGTCTTAATAATGCAAGGCTGCAGCTTTTCCTGTGGGTTTATTTAAATATATGAGCGTCAGGATTAATCAACCTGATGCAGAAACAGAACCTGATGCTTTAACAAAGGTTAGATAAGCTGCTGAGCATCAGTCTAGTTCTGTTATACTATAAAGGAAACCACTTCTTTTTTTTATCCTTTTTGGGCATTTTGCAGAGTCATGAGGATTTTGTCATGAAGATCTCATGTCATGTAGATTTTTACTCATGAAAATCTTGACTTGTAGAATCTCGTCTCCTGTCGTGAAGATCGCTCGTCATAAAGATCTCTTTTCTTAAAGATCTTGTGTCATGAAGTTCTTGTGTGATAAAGATCTGATACCGTAAAGATGTTGAATTGTAAAGATCTCATAAAGATCTTGTGCTGTGAAGATCTTGTTTTATGAATCTAATGCTGTTGAGATCTTGAATTGTAAAGATCTAATGAAGTTCTTGTGTTATGACGATCTAATGTCGCGAAGATCTTGTGCCATGAGGATTTCATGTTATAAAGATCTTGTGACGAGCTCATGTTGTAAAGATTTAATGAAGATCTTGTGTTATGATGCTCTTGTGTTATGACGATCTCATGTCACGAAGATCTTGTGCCATGATGATCTTGTGCAATGAGGATTTCATTTTGTAAAGATTTAATGGAGATCTTGAGTAATGATGTCCTTTTGCCATAAAGACCTTGCATTGTAAAGATCTAATTTTGTAAGATCTCATGCTGATAATATCTTGGATCGTAAAGATGTTGTGCAGATCTTGTGTTATGATGACCTCATATTGTGAAGAACTTTGGTCGTAAAGATCTCATGAAGATTTCTTTTTTTGTGTCATGAAGTTCTTGCACGATGAAGATTTCATACCATAAAGATCTTGGTCTGTAAGGATCTCATAAAGATCTTGTGCCGTGAAGATCTCGTTTAATGAATCTAATGCTGTGGAGATCTTGAATTGTAAAGATTTCATGAAGTTCTTGTGTCTTGAAGATCTTGTTTCATGGTGATCTCATGTCATAAAGATATCATCTTGTAAAGATCTCATGAAGATCTTGAATCATGATGTTCTTTTGCCATGAAGACCTTGGATTGTAAAGATCTCATGCTGTTAATATCTTGGATCGTAAAGAAAGTGTGCAGATCTTGTGTTATGATGATCTCATGCTGTGAAGAACTTTGGTTGTAAAGATCTCATGAAGATCTTGTCTCATGTCGTAAAGATCTCTCATCATAAAGATTTCTTTTCTTAAAGATTGTGTCATGAAGTTCTTGTGTGATGAAGATCTCATACCATAAAGATCTTAGACTGTAAAGATCTCATGAAGATCTTGTTGAATAAATCTTGTGCTTCGGAGACCTTGAATTGTAAAGATCTCATGTAGTTCTTGTGCCGTGAGGCGCTTGTGTTTTGAAGTCCTTGTGATGATCTCATGCCGTGAAGAACTTTAGTTGAAAAGATCTCATGAAGATCTTGAATCATGATGTTCTTTTGCCATGAAGACCTTGGATTGTAAAGTTCTTTTGTTGTTTATATCTTGGATCATAACGATTTGTGCAGATCTTGTGTTATGATGATCTCATGCCGTAAGATCTTTGGTTGTAAAGATCTCATGAAGATCTTGTTTTATTTGCTAGAGATCTCTGGTCATGAATATCTTTTCTCTTAAAGATCTTGTATCATGAAGTTCTTATGCGTTGAAGATCTCATGCCGTAGAGATCTTTTGATGGTCAGGATCTCAGGACGTTCTTGCGTTGTGAAGTTCTTGTGTCTTGAAGATCTTGTTTCATGGCAATCTCATGCTGTAAAGATCTTGGATTGTAAAGATGTCGTGCAGATTTTGTGTCATGATGATCTAATGCAGTGAAGAACTTGGACATGATGATCTTATTTCATGTCATTAAGGTCAAATAAAGATCTCTTTTTTAAAAGATCTTGTGCAATGAGGATCTCATGCTGCAAAGATCTTGGATTGTAGGGATCTCAGGAAGATCTTGTGTCATGAAGATCTTGTTTCATGAGGATCTTGTGTTGTAAAAACCTCATGATGATGTTGGTTTGCCATGAAGACCATGGATTGTAAAGATCTGATGTTGTGAAGGTCTTATTCTGTAAAGATCTTGGATCGTCAAGATGTTGTGAAGATCCTGTGTCATGACGATCTCATGCCGTCAGGATCTTGCATCGTAAAGATCTCATGAGAATCTTTTGTCATGAAGTTCTCGTGTCGTTAGGATCTCATGTTGTGAAGATTTACAGTGTGAATATTTAGTGTGAAGCTCTTACGTTTGGAACATTTTGGGAAGATCTCGTGTTGTGGAAATCTTGCAAAGATCTTGTGTTGTAAAGATGTGAACATTTGTGATTTTAAGATCCTGTAGAGATCTTGTGCTACTTTTAGCGCTGTGAGAGGTGCAGATAGCATTGTATGGGGATGATAATGAAATCAAACATGAGCTCAGCCTCGGTAACATCATCCGTTGGTTTCTGGACTCAGCTTTTGCAGCCGGCCTCACATAGTTATTTGATAACTGTTGCGTCCCGGCACTGGCTTCCTTTTTCACGGCAGAGAAACAACCTCCATCTGCATCAGACGCAGAACTGATCCCTCCAGTCTTATCCACAGAGCAAATAACTGGGCTGTGTCGTCTCGTGTTACATCACAAACAGTTTTTATATGAAGGGGGAAACTGGCAGATCTCAGTGTGGACGTACAGTAACATCAGTGATAAAACATGCAGTACACCTCGTTCTTAACGCATCAGGATAAAAGGCGTCTTTATCGCTGATGAGGCTTTGAGTAAAAAGTCACATGACGGGCTTTATTTATGCTTCCTGTAAAGCTGGCACACACTCTCACACACACACACACACACACACACTTTCTCTCAAACTGAGGAGCTGGCGCTGCAGGGGGAAGAGGGTCCACTCAGATGTGTAGCATCCACTTATCGGCCTGAGAGGCGGTGTGTGACGGCGTGGGTGTGTGTGTGTGTGTGTGATAGAAACAGCTGTTTGCTCTTCTGGAGGGATCAAATCTGCAGCTTTACACTGACATTTTACAGATTCAACATTTAGATCTCAGGTTTTATCAGATTAAACTGATTCACTGTAACCAGAGTTGTTGATGACGCCGGTCTGTCCCAGGTCATCATGTTTGTAGAGTCATGGCGCTCACACACCAACAAACAGCTGATAGTTTAATCTCTGATGTGTCACAGTGAAACCTCAAGGCTTCATGATGGAGCCGTGGTGTTTTTGGTTGAATGGTCCAGCAGCAGCCTCTCTTAATGTGTTTGGTACAGTTATTGATCCGAACAGTTCGTCCTCCATCGTCTGAGTGCTCCAAATGGACGGCTGAGGCCGAGCGCTGCAGGCTGACTCTGGTTTGGTGGAGCTGTGACGTTTCATTGGGCTGTTTTTCAGTTTGTGGTTCTGCTTTCTCTGTTATCAATTCAAACATACAGATAGTGTTCAGTGTTTCACTGAATGAAAGTCTCTCCTTATAACAGACAAAAACCTTTTCTTCCACCTCCACTTCATCATCTGCTCTGTACAGACCAAGGGTCTTCAACCTGTGGCTCTGGAGCCTCATGCGGCTGACTCCTTTGCAGTGGCTTTTTGTAGCTTTAAAAAATATTTTTAAAATAGGCCTATATTTTTCAAATTTTCTCACAGAGGGTATTGATGGTTTGAGACACTGGCACTAAAAACATTTGTTATCATTTTGTAAAACTAAATATTCATCACCTATTGCAATAAAGCTTTACATTATGGGGGAGATTATTTGATATCGATGCAAATTTAGAAAAAATAATTAGATTTCTGAAATTTCTGGAAAATGCAGACTTCTAAAAATTTTTACATTTTTGGAAAATTAAGCAAATATTTGAATATTTATTTAAAAAAAAAATAAAAATTAAAACTGCAAATGTTTTTAATTTCCTTTTGCCAATTTAAAAAATCCTGGCAATTTTATAAAATTTCAAAGTTTTGGGAATTTTTGCACATTTTTTAATTTTTAATTTTTACTTTTTGGAAAATTTAGCAAATTTTGAAATTTCAATTTCTGGAAAAAATTGCAACTTATTAAAATTTTGTGAGTTTAGCCAATCAATGAAATGTATGACATTACACATTTTCTTTTTTTTTTTTTATATTTGGAAACTTATCAAAAATGAAAAAAATGGGACATCACATAAACAATTTATTCACACAAAGAACTTCTCGTTAAGATAATTATCCTCTCAATTTTTACATTTAAAAAAATTTGGCCGGTACCTATGAAAGTACCTTATTCTGTACCTATCCCTATTAGCAAACAACAAGAAAGGGTAAGTTGAGGAATTTGATGAATTTATGATTGTAGTAGTGAAGTAGTATTTCAAAATTGTGAAAATTTTGCATATTTTTGAAATTTCGGAATCTATAAATTTTTTCATTTTTTTTTAAATCGCACTTTTTTTATTTTTGTAAATTTTTTGTAACATATAGATTTCTTTTTTTTATTTTTGCAAATTCTTCAAATTTCTATTTTTTTTTTAATTTTCACATTTTCTTTTTTTGCAGATTTTAAAATTTTAAAATGTTTTGAAAGTTTTGCAGATTTTAAAATTTTAAAATGTTTTGAAAGTTTTGCAGATTTTAAAATTTTAAAATGTTTTGAAAGTTTTGCAGAATTTTAAAATTGAACATTTTTTGAGATTTTTGCAAAAATATTCAAACTAAAAAACTGAGAAATCACATGCACAATTATATAAATTCAATAAAATCTTCTCTTTGTAATATTTATTCACTAGTATACAAAGTTGATTTTGTGGCTCCTGAATGACTTTAATTTAGGTGAGCTGAGGAAAAATGGCTCCTATGACAGTAAAGGTTGCAGACCCCTGGTATAGAGTGACTCTGCAGTTTGTGTGTGTGTGTGTGTTTGTGCTGCATGCATGCATGCATAAACTAACCACACACGCCAAACGATCAGAGGGGTGGTTGTAATGTTTACCAACACGTGCACATTTGTGGGATGATACTGTTTTTCTGTTTTTCATTTTGCCTAAAGGGTCTTGTGTTGTGGCTCTAATCTTCTCCTCTCGTTGCTCTCTTCTAGGGACGGGTAGCGGTTCACTCTCCCACGCCATCCTGCGCACCATCGCCCCCACAGGTCACCTCCACACCGTGGAGTTCCACCAGCAGCGGGCGGAGAAGGTGGCAGAGGAGTTCAAGGAGCACAGGGTGGATCATCTGGTCACGGTCCGGAACCAGGACGTCTGCAAGGACGGGTTCGGAGTCACGGGGGTGGCTGACGCCGTCTTCCTGGACATCCCGAGCCCGTGGGAGGCCGTGAGACACGCCAAGGCTGCCATGAAGAGACACGGTGAGAAATCCTGGAAGACAGTTAACGTGGGTTATAAAAGGTGCACAAAAACATCTTTAATACGCTGCTAGAAAATAAAAAACACTCTTTAACTGAACGTTTCTCAGGGGTTCCCAAACTTTACTATGCCAGGGTCCACAAACAGCATTTGCTTCTAGCTGGTGACCCCCTTTGGAAACCAACAATTCTGCTTCAGAATATGTAAAGAAATGTCAACTTTAAGAATGTACTTTCTAACTTTTTTACTTTTCAATAATCATTTCATTTGTTTAGAACAGGAAATGATGAACAAACAAAAGCCAGACTCGCACAAGTAGACTGTTGCAAAAGAGACAAGGCATTCAGAGCTCTGTCAGCCGAGGTGGGATACACCTTACCTCCGTGTCCCAAGATCCCGCCCCCCAGCTCGTGTCGCCCTTCTTCGCCTCCGAACAACACGCCCCCTCTGACAGAGCAAGAAGCCGGCAGAAAATGTAACAAACAAGACAGACATCCTCCTTGTAACACACAGTGGTAGCTTTTTCAATTGGACCGGCGCGATCAAAACCATGAATTAGCTGATACGTGAGGCTTATTTCTTTTGTGGATACAGCAAGGCACTTGTTGTGGTGGTGAGGCACTGTGGCGTGGGGGAGAAATGTTTGTGATTGTGTTGGATTCATGGCCCCTAGTGAGGAAATGAGAGAAAGTGATCATTTTTCCACCTGGAAGGTCAAACTGAGCGTTTCACTCAGTACATTTCTCCAATATTCAGTCTCTGTTGGCACCTGTATCGCTCATAATTCTTCCTTGCTTCAGCCTTTTCCTTGAAACGTTTTCGTTTTCTTCCCTTCCCTGTGGAGAATAACAGTAACAGCTTCCTGGTTTCGGTCATCTCTGGCTCCATGACGCTTCGGTAGCTGAGCAGCTAGCTGACGTGACAGGGGTGGTGGGGAAGGAAAAGGTGGGACCATGGGCATGACGGTGCGAAGTGAGGGAGACGGATTGGATGGACTCATGTGGTTCAGATAGGTCAACTAGTATGCAGCTTTGCAGCGGATTTACTGAATGGATAATCGTAGACCATAGCTTTAAGGAGTGATGTATCAGCCATCGGTCACTGACACATTCAGCTGAGAGTCACCACTTTGCACGGTCACTCTTTACTCCGAACACCAGTTGCTCCGTGACGGTCAGAACGGGAAACAAACTGACTCTGTTTGACAAAGAGTCTGACAGCCTTTATGCTAAACACCACTTCTGTTGCTAAAATACTTGTGCACATTTTTGCTAACATTGATAGTAAACTGGTTTATAGCTGAGTTGTTTGTGATCTGATTGGCCGTTTAATCGAGCGTCAGAGTCGTGTGTCGCAGCCTGAGCGCCTACATGTGTCTGTGTATAAACACACTGAACCAAAAAGTGGTGCAGTCTCAGAGGAACACTCAGTGTCACCTGCTGCTGACTCGGCTGTGACTCACCTCAGCACAGCAGCAACATGAGAGTGAGTGTGCAAAACGCCAGCCGACCATCGATCCGAGCACACAGCACTCATTAACTTTGCCCTTGCAAAGTGTGTGTGTGTATGTGTGTGTGTGCACAAAGTTAGGTATTGTGGCTGGGAGCTTGTGGAGGTTTCTGTGACAACCTGCAGCAGCGGCGTGCCCGGGCAGGTTGGCGAATCAATCAGGTGGACAGGAGGAGAGGGAGTCGAATGGAGTGCAAAGAAGAGGGATTTCTTCAACATGCACGGCAACAAAAACACAAAAACACCAGAATCTAAAACCTAACATCACGCTGTGTTTTCCCACTGCACTTAAACGCAGCGTGATGTTAAAAACGAAGCCCCAATATGAAGAGGAATGCTCGTCTGCCTCCTCCTCTCTGATCCCTTTTATGGTGCCACTGCTACATGTTCCTTTCACGAGCTGTTGACTCTCACATGCACACACACAGATACACACACACACACACTCTTGCACATACAGATACTGATAAAGTGCAGCCATTGTGAGCGCAGTCTCATGACCATACAGGGTTATGCTGCAGGGAGAGTCGATGGATGAGGCTCTGTAAGGAAATGCTCGATTAACTTCCTCCTGCTCCAGCTTTCTGCAGAAGGACGCTCCACAAAGACAGAACACGAAACCTAAAAACTCTGGAGGCACGCGGTGCCACCTACAGCTGAAATTCATCACCTTGTTGTTTATTTTTCTGCACATCACCGCAGACCGGCTCAGGAAGAAGTCGCTGCGCTCTGGTTTATCGTGGCAGAAGTAGTGAAATATCTTTTTTTTTTGTTGTACTCTGAGTTGTAATTCTCCTGATGTGTTGGCCTGCAGCCCGGCCCCACTCTGAGAAATACCCTCGCAGACCTAATCCTCCTCCCTGCTCGCTTTAACGCTGGAGTTATTGTGCAAGAATAAAGCAAACATCTCCCACTAACACACACACACACACACATCCATGAGTCAGATAAGAGGCCGTAGTTTGACACATGTGTACAGACGTCGGCTGATAATTGAGGCTGTTAATAACGGCTTCAGACAGCCTGGTGTAATGATCAACCCGGCCTCTTCCTGTGTGTTTGTCCCGGTTGCTTGGAGACCGCTAAGTTGTGTTTACGCCCGTGGTCCTGTTAGCAGAAGGAACGACGGCTATCTGAAGCATCCTGCTCTCTGTTTCACTGCGTTTCCAGCACAAACGCTCGAAATGAAAAAGCATGATGTGTAATGGAATTAAATGTTTTGAAATTGAATTTATTTTTTTAATTGAATTTGAAAGTGTTTTTTACCTATGAAAATTCAACTCTTTTTTATACTTTCAATTCAAAAACACAGAATTCAATTTCAACTCAGAGCGGCACGACCATTACGTCATCTTGTGTCTGTAGGGAGACTAATCGCGCACAGATTCACAGACACCCTCTACACATCCGCAGACTCTCCTGTGGTATGTCTAGCTGTACTCCTCCTCCCCTGAGCGGGAAGATCGTGAATTCAACAATGGCTGAAGACCAGCGGCTGAATAATCAGGTTTGAAATCACATAATACACATGATTGTCTGTCCACTATGTTGCCCTGCGATCGACTGGCGACCGGCACCGCCTCTCGTCCAGTGACAGCTGGGATAGGCTCCAGCACCCGCCCTGCAACCTCGAAAGGGATAGCCGGTATAGAAATGAATGAAATCACATACACGCCCCTTTAGTCAGAGCAAAACAACTGGAACACGCCATGAGGTCGGATTTCCATCCTCACCACAATCAAAGATGGCTGCCCTCCATTCTAAACAGTTATTAAGCTCCTGTAATAATCAGTTCATAAGCACTTCTGTCAAATCTTTTTTTTTTTTTGTTTTGTTTTGTTTTTTTTTTGTGGCTAGGCGCTGCCCAAGTAGCTGTAGCTGTTGCAGCAGCTCTCTCTTCTTTGTCTGTTTCTTGTAATTTTTTTCGTCTCTTTTTCGTAATCTTTGTATTTGGAGTGGATCATTACTTTATTCATTGTTGGTCATGGACACCAAACTGTTTGTGTCTTAATTTCTCCTGTGTTTGTCTGGAGATCCTACATGTAACCATGGCTGCATTGTTTACATGTGAAATCAGCTGTTAGCAGCCTGTAGCATGTCAATGCTAACTGGTGCTAGGCCAGATGTTTCCCCACAAGGTGAGGAGGCGGAGGTGAGGACGACGTGCTGGTTCTCGGATGTGAGCTGGGAGGTGACGACGTGGACCTGTCCTTCCATCCATTGTTGTTGGGAACGTGGGATCTATTTCCGGTGGGATGGACGAGCTAGCCGTGGTAACCCAGCGGCATCGTGCTGTTCACGGACGTGGCTGACGGAGCTGACATCAGACGCCGGCGCCACATGTGAAGAGCTTCACCTGCTGTGAGCAGACAGGATCCAGGAGACAGAGACTGAACAGACTGCTGAAGAAGCTCAGTCCTGGACCCTGTGGAGGTGGAGGCTGGCTGACTGGACAATGATGGACAAGCTGTCAGCATCTGTTTTCTTATGGAGCTTTTTGCACTTTCTATACACTTTCTTACTCTTGTTTTATTGATTGCTGCTGTGACTCCTGAATTTCCCCTCAGGGATAAATAAAGTATTTTCTATTCTATTCTCTTCTCTTCTATTCTATGTCAGTCAGGGAAAAGACTTCCTCAAAGCCGGCTCTCATGTCTCCTTGATCATCCATCCTCCGATCAGTCTCCTCCATCCTCTCTCCTCTCTCCTCTGAGCGCAATTGTTGCTTAGGGACAGTCTTCAAAATGGCAACTGGGAAAGTGCTTCCGGTGTCGTGGAGGAGATAGGATGGAGGAAGCACGTAGTTAACGCATTGAGACGCACCCAATGTTGTGGTTGTTCTTTCTTTTTCTGACGTTTTACTGCGTGAGACAGTTGGTAATCCAACCTTGAGGCACATTACCGCCACCTACTGGACCAGAATGGCTTAACTGGAAGTTGTGGTGTGAGTGCGCATGCGGTGATGTCAGCGTTTCACTCTGAAACTCTCTGCTCTGTGTTTATACGAGGCTGGATGGAGGAGAGTTTTGAACACTCTTCACTCTGGAGAGCTATTTAAAAGTTTCCGTTTTCGGACAAAACGCAACGAAATGTTATCAGATTTGACTGTTTTTAACGTCGTGTAAACGCGGCCCCACTTCCTTCCAACGCATCAACACAGGAGAGTGCGCAGACGTGTAGAGGTTGTCTGTGAATCTGTGCTCGATTAGTTTTCCTTAAGGGCACAAGATGACGTAATGGTCGTGCCGCTCTGAACTGAAATTAAATTCTGTGTTTTTGGATTTAAAGTATGAAAAGAGTTGAATTTTTGTAGGTAAAATACAATTTTAAATTCAAATAAAAAAATAATTCAATTAAAAAAATAAATTCAATTCCAAAACATTAAATTCCATTACACATCGTGCTTTTTCAAATTTAATATTTTAATTCAAATTCAGTTTCTGATGGCACAAATTTAACCTCATAACTCAGACTGGATAACATATGATCTCAGAGTGTTTTCCCCGTCTCCAGCTGTACGGGTCCCAGCCACATTCTTCACCTTTAAGGTCAGCCAGTCGACGGTTTCTTGGCGTGTTGCTCCGGCCTCCCGCTGCGATCTCTGCGGCGTTTCATTTAGAGACGAGGGGCCGGAGCCGGCAGGTGATCCCTGTTGATCAGAGCGCCTGATGATACACAAACTCCCGCCTGGAGCCCGTCAGGTCACAGGTCTGCTTTCACAGGGAACGGATACGCTTTAAAAGAGGTTTATGGGTGACAAAAACATATTATTAATAGAAGCAGGAGCCTGTGAGTCTGTGTTTATTTCTCTGCTTTTCTCCACGACGAAAGAAATCGTCTTTAACACGACTCATGAGGTCAGAGTAACCGCTCGAGGAGGGTTAATTGTGTAATTATTTTAAGTAACCTGGTTAATAAATCCTCCTAATCTCACAAACAATGCCGTCTTGCTGTGTTGGCCCTTAGAGAACAGAGCAGGGAGATAACCCGGGTTAAGTGGATCTGTGCTGATCTTTAAAACAATCACTTAGAGGAAATAACAACAGCTAACAACAAGGATTCACCCTCTGTCTCTCTGTCTCTCCTGGTGCTGTTGGTTAGTCAGAAGAGACACAACATTCTGTGTTTATCCTCAGTCTACAAATTTTAACCCTCAAATTTTCCAATTTTTACCTGAAAAAAATAAAAGCCGATATTAATTTGCAGTCAAAGTGCAAATATTGGTGTCAAAGTTTTGAACAATACAAACTCCAACACTAAACTTCATGTAAATACCTTTAAACATATATTAACTAAACAGCTCCCAGGCTCAGCTGCATGTTTTATAAAGCTAAATGAAAACATTAAACGATAAACAGCTAAAGTTTTCTATAGTAAATAAAGTTTTCCAAAATTTCAATGCAAATGCAAGAACTGTAACAACTGCACCACTGATTGGCTGTTTCCCAAGCCATGGCTTTGCTCGTAGCCAACGCAGTTTTAAATTTGTTTCTTAACGGCCGTCGAATGCTGATATGCTTCAAAATGCCAAATATCATCCGATAATTGGCCCCAATCGGTCCATCCCTAGATATATCATATCTAAATCAAAAGGCAGACAGAGAGCGCCATGCTGCTTAACCTCTGCAGCAAGCATCGCTTACAAACCTCCAGCAGGGGGCGTTGCATAACGTTAGCAGACAGCGCCTTGCACTGCATTGTCAATTCGTTACCATTAAAGTCAGTTTAGCAACACGCACAGGGAGCGCTGCACCACAAAACACACAAAGTCAGAGGCAGCCAGCGCCAGGTTATGTGACATAACAGCAGCAGCAGCCAGTAATGTGACTTTATGTAACATATATCATAACATAATGTAGTGTAACATGACGTAAAGTAATGAACAGAATGTAAGGTAACATAACATGATGTTACATAACATAACCAACATAACATGTCATAACGACGTAATGAAATGTAATGTAATGTAGCATAAGACATAACATAAAATGTAATATGATGAACCTTAATATGACGTGATATGATGTAATGCAACTAGGGATGGGTACCAAATTAGGTACTTTTATAGGTACCGACTGAA
The DNA here is from genome assembly GCF_033239565.1 of Halichoeres trimaculatus. Taxonomy (NCBI): domain Eukaryota; kingdom Metazoa; phylum Chordata; class Actinopteri; order Labriformes; family Labridae; genus Halichoeres; species Halichoeres trimaculatus. Next base: position 28,868,092 of record NW_027437195.1, read on the forward strand.
TTCTGTCAAAAGTACCAGGTACTGGTTCATGTAAAATCAAAAGGTACCATGTTTAGGTACCTAAATGCATCCTTGTGACTGTGAGGGAGTGGAAGGGTAGCCAATTTTCCATGCTGGACATGAACACAGCTTTCCAAGGTTATTTAATTAAGAATAAATATGTGTAGTCAAAAAAAATATGTATTTTATTACTAAACAAATCGGTATTTTTTACCACAGAAACGCAAAAAAGTACCGAAAATTGGTACCACTGAGTACTGGTACAGATTGCCAGGTACCGGGTATCGGTACCGTATCGTTTCAAATGTTAAAGGTACCCATCTCTTAACGCAACGTAACGTGATGTAAGGTAACATAAAATGACATTATATAACAAAACGTAACATAACATGACATAAAGTGACGTAGGATGACGTAACGTGACTTAGGAGCCTTTTACACAACAACGGTTTTAGGGTGAAATACAAAAGTTTTATTGTTTTTCAGCCTCACGTTAACATGGAAACTGCGTTTCAGCCGACCTAAAATGCAAACTTTTGAAAACAGCCTCCAGAGTGGGGTTTTTCTAAAACGTTGCAGACACCGTTGTAGCGTAAACACTGTTGCCGGCATTTTCGCTGGAAATGCTGATGTCACACTCTGCTTCATGCTAGTGCATCCAACAGGACAACAGTCCCGTTGTTACCATCGAGGTGGACTACCATGTTGTGCTTGTGCTGCTGAATCTGTGACTGTCTTTAACAAAATGAGCATCTGTTAGTCCACTTCTGCTCTTAGCATTCACCAACACACCAGATGATCGGCCCAACCAAGTGAAAACCTCCAGTCTAAGAATATGAGACGATGCAGAAGCGCTAAAATCTGCTGTTTCTCGAGTGTCTGCTTGAGGCTGGCTCCAGCAGTACAGGAAGTCACAAACACACCAAGCCAAAAAAAGCCATTTTCAAAGCAGAAATTAACCTATTTACAGCCTGGTGCAAAAAACGTCTCCTCTCTGAGTCGCTAATTTTACTATCAGCACACACTGTACGGGGGGTGAATTTTTTTCTTACTCTGCTGTTCAGAGGATATTAAGATCGTGAGTTCCCCCAATAAGAGGCACAGCTGACGGTCACGTAACCGACAGGCGCCCTATGGTTGTAGGCGAAGCCCTTTCCACTATCAATATGGCGGCTATAGGCGATGTGCTTCATTTTCTGTTTCAGAAACAGACGGGTGACGTCAGTGAGACTACGTCCATGTTTTATACGGTCTGTGGTCACAACACACCAAGTTCATTTGTGGCAGAGGGCACTCCAAACATGCTAATCTGAAGGGATACGATCGACCTGGACAGGAAATCAGTCTGCAAACGGCACGGATCATCTGGTCACATCAAAATAAAACACAACGCACCAAGTCCAGACTTTTTATTAAGACGAGGAACACTGTGATCACTGATTTAATTATTACCCACAATCTCATTGAATGAATCATTGAATCCGTTTTCTTTTATCGATGTGATGGGGACGACCACTTTTTGATCAACCCATGAAGAGTCAGCAGCAACTATGGGTGAGATAAGGTGACGTATTTATGACTGACAGATTCTCCTCCCTGTGCTCCTCTCTGCAGGAGGTCGCGTCTGCTCCTTCTCCCCCTGCATAGAGCAGGTCCAGAGGACGTGTGAGGCTCTGGCGGATCAGGGCTTCGAGGAGATCAGCACCCTGGAGGTCCTGCTGAGAGTCCACGACGTGCGAACGGTCTCCCTGCCGCTGCCCGACTTCGGCCCCGACCCCTCCGCTCCAGCTGAGCCCGACAGCTCAGAGAAACCTGCTCCAAACCAGGCTGCCTTCACCCTGAAGACCACCACCCCGCCCAGAGAGATCCCGGGTCACACAGGGTACCTCACCTTTGCTACCAAACCAAGAACCTAAAGCTTCTTTCTCCTTCATTTCCACCAGCACTGCTTTATAATCCGCCTTCCCTGTATATTAATAAGACTCTGATAATCCAGCGGGGGTACCAGGTTCCTCCTGGTCCCGGTTGGCACTGCAGCACCAAGAGGATTTACAGTCTTGTGTTACATAATTGAAAAGCTCCTGTCTCTTGGCACCAGTTTGTTTGTATGGAGCAGCTGTGAAATCATATTTTATCGTTTTTGGTTCATTTTTACTCAGAGCTCACTTTTGTTTCAGGAAGGAAAACTTTTATCTGTTTCCATTTTTCACTTTTGGATTCAAGTCGATTCAATAAATGTGTGAAAAGATCCTTTTTTTCTCTACTCATCATACCTTCAACAGCAACTCAAATTCTCTTTAAAACTCTTCATCTTCTGCCGTTGAGGATAGCTGTGGCGTGGTGGTTGAGTGGGTTGCCTCTCATTTGGAAGGTTAGCTGTTTAAGCCCCGCCTCCTTGTGTCGTCTTATAAAACTCTTAAAAGTGTCAGTGTGCTTTTCAACGCTTTGAAAACCTTTCAGAGTGTTGGAGTTCACATTTGAGAAATGTTCTTTAAATTACCGTAACTTCTCAACTACAAAGGTCCCGTATTCTGCTCTTTTTCTGCAGTTTAATCTGGATCATTGATGTCTTCATGAAATGGTAGTAACATGTTTTGGTCCAAAAAGCCAATAAATCAAGCACAGCAGCATTGTTTCCAGGCTCTCATAGCCCCTCTGTTCAGAACGCTCTGATTTAGTGGGCGTGGCCTTCATATGTAAATGAGCCACCGCTGATACCGCCCCGCTCTTCAGCGTCACTGAGAGCGGCGCCACGAGCTCCGAGTGCATAATGTTTAGAAAACAGAGAAGCTCGTTTACCGTAACATTACAGACTAAAACAACAGGCTATCTGTAGCTAAAGTTAGCAACCTGAAGCTAACACAGAGACAGGGGGGACACTGAGGAAAAGCTCTTCCATCTGCTCCACAGCACACAGCATTTAAAATACTCACATTTCCAGGGTCCCAGGTTTGTTGGAGGATGGTTGGTAATGTGCCTGGATTCAGGACCAGTCTATTGGCTAGCCCTCTGTTGGACTGTCCAAAGTTGGAAAAGCAGTCGGCCGTGAAGTGACTAGCACACACATGCTCAGTTTTACTGAGTGTAGCTGGAACATTTCCTGATAAATGAACTCTAGACACTTAGTCTGTCTTCTTCTGAGATGGGAAGCTTGTGCAGGGAACTATGTGGCTGTTTACAGCCAACAACAGAGCAGTGATGGCTCTTCAACTTTGGCATTCTCCTCCAGGAGGTTTGGGGCTATCTGCTCCGGTGGACCAATCAGGTCAGACTTGCTCCTGATTGGTCAAAAAAATCCAAACAGCTCGTTTTAGGTCAGGATTTTACATTCACAAGCTCTACTAAGAACAGGTTTGGTCATTAAATATCACATTTTGTGGGCTGGGAGGAAAGACAAAGACCCACAAATTTCACTAAAAGACTTAAAGTGATTTTTGTATAATATGGGACCTTTAATAGAGAAAGATCTCTAAATTCATTCACGGGTAATATTGATGAGGAAATATCTCACAAACTAGAGTTAAAACTCTTGCACCTTTTTTTACGTTCCTGTTACATTTATCAGATGAAGCTAGAGAGAAGAAACTGAAACTTAAGTATGGCCACAGATTTGAGGAGCTGTAGGGCTATGTGTGAACAGTTCTCCCTGGAAATACTGTAAACAAATCAAATCATTTTGAATAATCCGACTTATAGTCTAGTGTGGATTATAAATGTTTTTGCTCCTTTTCGTAAAACATATTTTGACTAATGTGACTTAAGGCTATGTTATGCTTTCCGACCTAACGTGACGCACGGAAATGAGGCACACAAGGGACGACGCGTGAGGCTTTTATGCTGTTTAACACCCTGCGCGGCATCCATTGGTGTCCACTCCCAAACTGCAGGGGGCGCTACATATTTGCAAATTTATTAGAAATTTAAAAACTTGGATATGACATGTCCAAACTTACTTTGAATCCTTTTCAGCTGCTCCTTGCAGCTTTCCAAAAACATGATTTTTATAAATTTTTTAAATTCAAATATTTTTTAATTTTTGGATCTTTTTTGCAATGCTTTGAATTTTTTTTTTTTTTTTTTTTGCAAAATGTTCCAAATTTTTTTAATTTAAATTTTTTTTAATCTTGGGATTTTTTTTGCAATGCTTTGAAATTGTTTTTTTGTTTTGTTTTGTTTTTTTTTTCTCTTTTTTTTTAAATTTCTTGGATCTTTTTTGCAATGCTTTGAAATTGTTTTTTTGTTTTTTGCAAAATTTTCCAAATTTTATAAATTTCATTTTTTCACAGGTTTTCAATTTTTTGCGGTTTTTCTAAATTATCACAAAAATACTAGTCGAAGATGTTTGCATTTGTTTACAACACAACGAATCTGTCTGGGGGATTTCTCCAGATTATTTTAACAAATTTCTTTTCTCTGCCGAGTGTGGATGCAATTTCACACCAAGAAATATTTGCCACTCGGTTGTCATGGTGATCTTTGTGTGAAGAGTGATACAGAAGCCTGTATTTCTGCACTTCGACCACTAGGAGATCCTGTTCTTCCGCCATCGTGTCCGTGCGTCTCTGTCCAGCAGATTAGAAATATTCGAGTGTGAACGGTGCAGAAGTTTTCTGTGTGAAAGGGACACCGCAAGGGGGCATAGGTGCAAAAACGACGTAATTTGTCCACACGAAGCTGCGCTAACCCCACAGACGCGTGACGTATTAATCAGCCTTTACAGTCCAGAGATTGCAGTATGTCAGCCTGACTCTGAGAAAGTTGAGTTTGCCTCAAATTATGTCTAGTTTCAGTCAGACTAAGATCCTCACAAGGCCTCCAGAGGGCTGGCCAATCAGAGGAAAGGGGGTTTGTGGAGCAGGGAGCCTTAAAGAGACAGCATGCTTCACACAGAGGCTGGAATAAAACATCAGAGACAGAGAAACAAAGATTTCTTTGAGCTTTAAAACACTAAAAGATACAAGAGGGACACTAGTGGGAAAGAGTTAAGATTTAAACAGCACATTTGCCCCTCTTTAAGGTTTTTTTGTAACTTTTTTCTAGTCAATTTATTGTTACATGAGCTATCAAAGCCCAACTTTTCCTGGTAGAAGCGTCTTTTTCTTTGTGGTAGGGTTTGATTTAGTAGAGGGGTTCCCGTCTCTCTGAATGTGAGGATACTCATGGTTTCTTCTTCTTTCTGTTTTCTTCACAAACTGAACCCTCTGCACAGCTGTTTCTCTCATTTGCTGTAAAGTCTTGGAAAGCAAAGCGTGCTGTTCTTGGTACATATCCTAACAAGAGCTTAGTTCATGCTGACGCTGCTGCAGACGCTGTTTGGGGCCTTGCATCCAGCCTGCACTCAGAAACATTTCCTCTCTCTGAACCGTCCTCTTGTTCCTGCTCTCTTTTATTACCGTGGCGTGTTTGGTCCTCCTGTATACGGACGGGCGTCCCTCTCTGCGGAGGCTCAGCACCAAAAAAGGCAGAAAAAAACGCCTTCAGACGAACACAGAGCACAGCAGCACCTTTCATAACCACGGTGACTGATGAGCTCTGCCGCTCCTCTCTGCGGGTGAAGATCCGCTGCAACACGAAGCACCGGAAAAACCACAGCTGCTTTATTTAATGTTGGACTCAGGTGATACCATCTGTCTCTGAGGAAGCTTGTTGATGTGGGATGATTTGTCAGTGAATCAGTGTGTTTTTAACTGCTGTAACACTCACACGTGCTGCTGCTGTTGTTAGTCAGAGACTTCTGCTGCGTTCAGGCGGTGAGTGAGCATCGGGGGCTGTTACAGGCCGCTTTACGCTATAATCCTCAGCTTACACCAGGTTATAAAAAGCTCTGTGGTTGTTTTAGTCAAAGATTGGAGCATCCCAGTTTGTGACCAGGTGGCTGAAATAGAACAGCTGACTTTCCACCTTCGAGCCAGGCCAAGATCTGATCCCAGATTCTGGTTTTAACGCCAGTTTGATCGTTTACGACAGGAGTCTGCAAACTTTACGTTCATAGGAGCCATTTTTCCTCAGTTCACCTGGATTAAAGTCATTCAGGAGCCACAAAATCCACTTTATCTTCATATAAAGACTATGGAGTGTAAGAAAATCTATACATTACAAAAATGTAAAATAGAATAATGTTTTAAACAAGAAGCTTTTTTTGTTTTGAATTTGTGAACGCAACAATGTGATCTTTAAGTTTTTCTTTTTTAAAGATATCTGCAATGATTTATGATAATGTATATATAATTTGAAAACTTTGCAAAATTTTGTAAATACCAACAAAACAACAACAAATACAATATTTTTGAAAAAAAAATTCAAAAATCTGCAAATATTTTAGAAAAATTAAGCAATAAAAAACACTGAAATTTCAATAATTTGTGTAAAAAATAGAAAAGAAAAAATTTTGACACTTCAAAAATTTGTGAAAATTCAAAGACAAAATTAAGAAATGTCAAAATTAAAAATAATAACAATAATGATTTGCCAAAACAGTAAATACCAAAAAAATTGCCGAAATCCCTTTTTCTGGATTTTCAAAATTAGGCAAAATAAAAAAAAAGAAATCAAATAAATTTCCAAAATGTCAAAAAATGTTATTAAATTTCAATGATTTGAATAAAAAAGAAAGAAAAGAAATTCTAGAAATTTCAAAAAATAAATAAAGCATTTTTTTTAATTTGCCAAAAAATAAACATGAAAAAATTCACTAAAATTTTTTTTCTTTTGAATTTTCAAATATTGGCAAATATTAAAAAAAAATAGAAATTGAATGAATTTTCAAAAATTTTAACAATCATGAAATTTAAAAAATGTAAATATTTTAACATTTTTGCAAGAATACTTTAATTTCATAACGTAAATTGATAATACAATTTTTCAATGACAGTGTTTTTAATCATCTAAATCCTCTGCAAGAAAAATAAAATGAAAAAAAATATATAATATTTTTTAAATCTACAAGGAGTTGCTGCAAAGAGTCAAAGAGCCACATGAGGCTCCAGGGCCACAGGTTGAAGACCCTTTATTTACGAGGCCCTAAACTAAACCCAGTGTAACCCTGATGTTTTCTTGCTGTTGGAAGTTCAGAGGTGATAAATGAAGCTCCTCCAGCTGCTCCTGGAAAACATAAACAGAGATTCTTGGGTTTTTTTGGTCTGTGTGCTTAAGCAGCAGCAGCAGCAGCAGCAGCAGCGGCGGCCGTGTAGGAGGAGGAAATGAGTAATGATCCCTGTGGAGGAGGTGTCTGCTTCTGTGATTAAACCTGCTCCTTTTGGACTCTGCTGCAGAGTGAAAATGTTAATGAGAATCTTAAAGATGCTTCAGTTAAAGACAGATCACACTTTCAGCTCTGCATATGCTGTTTGAGCGTTTTCAGCTCAGATCTACGTCAGTCTGTGACGGCTGTTTGTAAAGTGTCGTCAGCTTTTGCATCTTTCTGCTCATTGAATGTTATCAAACTCCCCATTAGATAAACACGTTCCTCTCGCCTCCAGTAAACATCTCATGATTGTTTAAAAGCTGAAATATCTTTTGAGCGCTCTGCAAACACGCTCGCCACCCCCAGCAGACCAGATGCAGCTCCAGCGAGGGTCGATAATCTGCTCCGGCCGATGCCACGAATAGATTCTCTGAGCTGCTGGAAATCCTGGCGTTTAATCAGCTTGTCTTCTGGCCTCCTGATCTGACGGCCGGCGAGCTGCAAACAAACATTCACGCCTGAGAACTGAGAGAGCACGAGATGAGATCACGGCGAGGCGAGAGGGCGGGTCAGGACTCCACCTGAGAGATGGTGCTTCAGAAAGACACCAGTGACATGGTTCTTAGGATCAGGTTCACTGCAGTGCTGATGATAAAACTCAAATCAAAGACGCTTTGTGTGGAAGAGAAACAGGGCCAATACTAATTTTGGGAGTTGCTTAAAAACAGTAAATCCTCTTCTGTTAAAAACAGTTTCTTCTTGGTGCAGATGGGGTGTCCAGCCTGTGGCCTGTTTCCTGATCCATCCACTGTCCTCTCCTCTCAGACTGAAGGCGTTAAAGTCCAAAAAAAAAAACAGAAATAACTAAAAAAAATAATGATATAGTAGTTTTTGTCTTCTTTTGACAGGTGGTCTAATGGGTTAAAGGGTTTAAACTAGGTAGAGCTACACTTTCAAACGTGACAACAAGCTAACTTTTGTTGTACCGTAGTTTAGTAGCCGGCTATATCTAGCTCTACTCACAGCCCATAGGTTGAAATGTTAGCACAGTTTAACCTGTGTTTAAGTCTTTAGCTTTGTTTTAATCTTTCCCTTGTCGTTTACCCTTTTCTCTGTTTTACCCTTTAGCCCATGTTTAAGCATTTAGCTTAATTTTAGCCATGAGCTTTGTTTAAGCCTTTAGCCTGTGTTCTAGCATTTAGCTAATGTTTTAGCCTTCAGCTTTGTTTCAGTCTTTAGCCTGTGATTTGGCCTTATGCTCTGATTTAGCCTTTAGCCCATTTAGCTTATGTTTTGGCCATAGGCTCCGTTTTAGCCTTCAACCCATGTTTTAGCCTTTACCTTTGTTTTAATCTTTAGCTTGTCATTTAGCCTTTTTTCTTGTCGAGTATTGGCCCATGTTTTAGTATTTTTCTTATTTTTAGCCTTGAACTTTGTTTAGGCCTTTAGCCAGTGTTTTAGCATTTAGCTTTGTATTAGCCTTTGGGCACGTTTTAGCTATAAGCTTTATTAATCTTTAGCTTGTGTGTAACCCTTTTGCTCTGTCTTGGCCTTTGGCCCATGTTTGAGCATTTAGCTTATGTTTTAGCCGTTAGCTCTGTTTTAGCCTTTAGCCCATGTTTTTTTTTAGCTTTGAGCTCTGTTTTAATCTTTAGCTTGTTGTTCAGCCTTTCTCTGTTTAGCCGAAAGCCCATGTTTAAGTGTTTAGTTAATGTAAGCCTTCAGCTTTGTTTTAGTCTTCAGCCTGTGTTTTAGCGTTTAGGTCATGTTCTAGCATTTAGCTTATATTTCAGCCTTTAGCCCATTTTTTTATCATTTAGCTTATGTTTATGCCATTAGCTCTTTTTAAGCTTTTAGCCCATGTTTTAGCTTTTAGCTTATGTTTTAGCCGTTAGCTCTGTTTTAGCCTTGAGCCCATGTTTTAGCTTTTAGCTTTGTTTTAATCTTTAGCTTGTTGTTCAGCCTTTTCTCTGTTTTAGCCTCAAGCCCCAGTTTGGTGTTAAGAAAATTTTAGCCTTCAGCTTTGTTTTAGTCTTCAGCCTATGTTTTAGCATTTAGCTCGTGTTTTAGCATTAGCTTATGTTTTAGCCATTAGCTCTGTTTTAGCCTTTAGCTCATGTTGTAGCTTTTAGCTTTGTTCCATACAAGCTTGTGTGTAAGCATTTGCTCTGTCTTGGCCTTTAGCTCATGTTTTAGCATTTGGCTTGTGTTTTATCCTATAGCTCGTGCTCTATTTCTCTCCTGTTTATCTTTCTTCTGCTCTTCCGTCCTTTTTCCTTTTTCTGTCTGACAGTGAGGCTCCAGTGTCCACCATCACTACAAAAAAAATCACAGAAATCATTTTCAGCAGAGAAAAACACAGATCTCTCTGGCCTGGTGTTGTCACAGAGACTCCAACATGCTGTAAATCAATCCTGTCCTGCTCGATTTGATTTTTACAGAAAAAAAGTTGACAGAAGTGAAAATGACTGGCCTCTTCTCCAAAAAGTTTTTTAGTGGCCAAAGATTTTTCCTTATTTTCTAATAGATTGAGCATATTTCTGTATGTTGGACATATTCCTGGTCTCCAGGTATAATATTTGTAGCGGTAAATCTCAGATTGAGGACTGTTGTGCTCATGAAATCCCAACCTAGGTGTCTCCTCTTCTTCCTCTCTGGTGCTCACACTGCAGCTCTGCTTTTATTAGACCGTCTGTGTCCAGAAGAGGAAACTCACTCAGATCTGCTGTTTCTCTTTAACCCTTTAATCCTGGTGGGACTAAAAGAGAAGAGGGGCATATGAGAAAAGTAGCGATGATGAGATTAGAGGCTGAAAAAGAGACGCTGGGAGTAAGCTGAGCTGCTGCTTACACAAGTCAAGATCTGCAGATCTCTAATAAACACTGATTTAAAAGAAATCAGTTATTAACGTTTATCAAATTCAAAGTGAAACTGAGGATCCTGGAAATCAGGGTGTTTGAGGATTTGATGAATTCTCAGTTTCTAGCAACGTTATGAGGTTTGATGAGTGTTTGCTCCTGATCCCCTCACTCAGAGGATTTAGATCAGTAACATAAATCTCTCCTCCTATGGAAAAAAAAAACCCTCTTATGTCTCAGTGAAAACATTAATACACTGCTGTAAAATCTATAAAAGCTGTTCAACACTTTATTAAGGTCAGAGGAATTTTTCAACAGTTTCTTTTGTTTCTTTTTCCTCTGTCATCTTTAAAAATCGTTTTTTTTCATGGTCCCTCTGTGTCTTTACATTAAAATTAAATGAGAAATAACGGCAACTTTCTTGTGATCAAAAACTCTAGAAATGCATCCCAGAAAACTTATTAAGGTGGGAAAAAAAAGACCGGAAAAAGTTTAAAAATTGACCCAAAAAAACACAAGATCTTCTCGAGACTTGCTGAAATGATGTAACATAAGGATCTCTCTCTTAATTGGTTCGAGGGCTGGGCCTCAAACACCAAGGACTGCCTTCAGAGGGCTGGCCAATCAGAGGGAAGGGGGTTTGTAGCGCAGGGAGCCTTAAAGAGACAGCAGCTGAAACGAACAGATTCAGAGGACGGCTTTGATAAGGGGCTTTAAACCATGTGAAGATACTACAGGGGCACCAGAGGGACAAAATAAAGCCTTGAAAAAGCACAATACCCCCTCTTTAAGGTATTTTGTGATTTCTTTCGAGCCCTATTTTATCAAACATAAACATATTAGCTTATCAACATGGTGTAAATGTGAATACACTTCAAACAAACCTCAAACACACAGTTTTAGAAGGACTTCTGTTGCTGAAGATGACTCGTTCAGTGCAGCCCGTGTGTTTCCATCCTGCAGAGCGCTAAAAGCCACAGGCCTCCTCTGGAGTCTAATCACTGTATGAAATATTGATGAGGAGCGCGTTTGAATCAGGTCCAGTCGTTGCCTAAATTACAATTGATCAGCTGAGGGATGGAAAGCCGATGCTGCTCCGTCCTGCCGGGGGAACACAAAAGATGGCCCCGCATGTTTTATAACAGGTTATCTGATGAAAATAGTGAGGGTGAGGTTACAAGATGCTTTTGTTCAAGCTCGGTGTCTCAAATTTCACTTTCCATTTTGGACAGCAACTATTACGACCGGTATACCTGGTATTTTTGTGGCAGGCTGGGTACGGGAAGAGCAGTTTGGCAAAGCCACACAAGGGAATTCCACCTGTATTCTCAATCAGTCCCTGTAATTATTTTTAGAAATTATATAATACAATTCTCCCTGTTTGAAAGAGATGATTTCTAACTGCCGCTGATTTTCGAGCACAAATGCCACTGCGTTGCCAGCACCATCCTGCCGGCCACGCCAACCTCTCTGTTTGGGTCCAATTATTTCTTTGCAGCACAACAGTTTCTCCCAGCAGCCAAACTAGCTTTCGCTCTTTTTATGTGATCAACACATCAAAGATCAGGCCACACCAAACTATGCACACCTCCATGCCTGGGCCAAGCCAAACGGTTCTCGACTGCTTCAGTCGCACCACAGACGCTGGCTGCCAAGACCGGAAGAAAGGGAGTAACTTGGTGACACCTTAGCAAGGGCGCACACCAACCGACACCTCGAGTCCTGGGAAAACCACAGAGGCAAGGAGTGCAACAAATGGTACCTGGTCACATTTTAATGTTATCATCTACGTAATATATCAAAATGAATAAGCAAGTAAACTGAATGAGCTACCCAGGATCCTTACCTGAGGGGATTAAGCTACCTGTTAGACATTAGTTACCCCGTCTGAAAGAAAGAGCAGCCTCCAAAAGTGACCATTCAGAAAGAAATGGCACAACCTACAGCATCATCTACCTGTCAAAATGTGTTAACCATCAGATTACATTACCCTACCTGTAAAAACGAATGCTCCATCAAAATAAGCTAGCTTTTATGAAAAAACTGAGGTCAGAATAAGCTACCCTACCTCAAAACACATGCTACCCCTTGATGTGTGACCAACCCTACCTGAACCCTGTCCAACAAAGTTAGCATGCTGTAATACTTCTGCCTTTTTGAACAGATTCCCTACCTTAAGACGGTTGGTACCCGTTCCTGTCAGTTGCGTATCTTGCTTTACAAAATGTGCTACCCGGCCCCTTTGCACAAGATACCCTGCCTGAAAGATTAAACTACCCAGCAGTATAAAACAACCTGGCTGGACGCACTACCTGTCAAAAAGATGAAACTACCCAGCAGTATTAAAAAAACCTGGCAGGATGCACTACCTGTCAGAAAGATGAAACTACCCAGCAGTATAAAATAAGCTGGCAGGATGCACTACCTGTCAGAATAAACAACTTCTCTGGATGACCTACCCTTCAAATAAGTGTCTTTAATGACAGAGTAAGCTACCTGTTAGGCAGATTCACCAGTGAATTGATGTGCCGATGAGCAAATACTACATACTCTACCTGATAGAACAAGCTTCACTACCCGAAATAATGGGTAACATACCCTGTCAGTTTCTTATCTTGCCAGACCCATGAAGCTACCCATCAGAATAAAGTACCCTGTCTGTGACTAACAGCTAACTGGCAGAATGTGCTACCCTTCTGAGACTACTCTGAATGCTATACCCATCAGAATAAGTACCCTGCATGTCAGAATGAGCTTCCTGTTAGGGTGCACTTTAGTATAAAATGAGCTGCAATCGAAATGTGCTACCATGCCAGAAAGTATAAAGTACCTTGCTTACAGACAAACGTAACCATAAGTATGCCCTGCCTGTCGACGGCAGCGAAGTATCTGACAGATTGCACTACCTGCTCTAAAAGCCTCGGTCTGTGAACTGCAGCCAACAAACATCTCTTCCCTGAAGCTGCTATCTTCACATTCGTCACTTTGGACCCGTGTTACTTTTTCTGGTTATGCAGATGACTTAAATGAATTAATTTGCTTCCGTGCTTTGGGAGTTTGCACACATTATAATCTACCCACAATAAGACCCTAGCTCTATTGTCTAATTCCCTTCCTGGGAACCAAGCTCATTAAAAGTCCACTCTGGTCTGGTTGCGACCCTCCACTAACCGTCCTGTGGCACAGTTTGGATCCCAGCCAATCGTCTTTATGGCTGAGGTGTGGGGGCGCCCTCTAAGTAGGACAACAGTGGCAGATTAATCTGTGTCTCACTACAGCAGCCGGGGCTTCGTTTAATAGAGGAACTGGTTTTGGCAGGAGTCCAGCAGTTAAAATGGGCACTCAGCAGTGGGGACACTGGGGACCATTATTGGCCTGGGAATAGAGGGTTGTTGTTGTGTGCTTTTTGGGGGGGGGGTTTGCTCAAGAGGAACACGATGAAGACAGACCTTAAAAAGTCACAGAGGCTGCTTTTAAACAGACTCCCATGGCAGAAAAGACAAACTCAGGATAAAAAGGTTTGTGATTGAGATTTCAAATGCAAAACGAAACAAAAGATTCAGGTTAATAATCTGTTGAGCTGTCGAGATGCTAGCATTGCTTTTCCTCTTTTATCCCTGCAGGTCTCTTTTAATTACTGTTATTTTGGAGACCTTTAAAAAACAGCTGAAAAGATGCAGGAACTACGGTAACTATAGTGGAGGGTGTTTTGCAGAAACTGGTTGTGGCCTGCAGTGAAACAAGCGACCTCTGTAAGAAGAGATTCTTACAAAGATGCTAACTGCAAAGCTACGCTGCTCATCTGTCTCCTTTGGTGTCACTTTTGCTGAAAGTCCCTCTTTACTGTCTGACTGCCCTCTACTGGTGTGGAGGAGTATTGCGATTACCTGTATTTTTTTCTCTTTACATTACTGTCCTGTTTTGCATAATTTACCCAGACAAACAACTGGCTACAGGAACAATTAAATTCTGGAGAACTTTTTAACAGGAACTAAAATATCCTGGACCCTCTGGCCCAAACATAGCTGATGAAATGATTAAAAAATACCAATATATCATCACAGTCCCTGCAAACAAGGCATATGTAGACAATGCAAATCATTGAGCTCTAATGTAACACAAAACACCTGTTAATTAAACAAATAACACATTAAACTTATCAATCAAAAACATAGTTATATATATCTATAAATGGGCGTCCTCAAGTTACTTACAAGTTCTGTTCCTACGGGCCATCGTAACCTGAAATTCCATGTAAGTTGGATTTTTACCCTAAATACCCCCTAAATCTCTAAATAACTACCCAAATGTATGTATTATACTTAATTTTCATGGGAAAACAGTTAACAACAATTACAATAGGCATTTCAATTGGATTAAAAAATATATTTTTAATGTAACTACGACTTGAGATGAAGTGGACGATGCTGATGACCACGTAGCAATGCGTAGCTGTGTAGTCATACACGTCAAAAACTAGTACAAATCACATGAGCTTACAATCAGAGCAGCTTAACTTTGAAACCTTCTGTATTTTCTTACATATATGTATTTATTTGCATCATAAAGTGGAAACAATGTAAGTTGATGACCTACTGTAAATAAATTAATAAATTAATTATTTAATAAACAGAAATATATATATATATATATATATATATATATATATATATATATATATATATATATATATATATATATATATATATATATATATATATATATATTTATACACACATAGGGAATAAAATAAATAATAAAATAATAAAAAATGATTTTAAAAAAGTACAGAAAAATAAAAAGCTTACGAAATTAGACAATGAGGGCAGCATGGAATATTTTCTAATTATTAGTAGAAAACACAATGCAAATGAAAGAATCATAGGCATATGAAAATATAAATTTACCAACTAAAATATTTGTCTATGTAGACCAAACCTGTCTTTGTACCAGGTTGTGAACGTGTTTTATTCTTCTGTTTAAACAGGTGTTTAAAGATGGTTGTTAATGGGGAATCCTTTGCTTTTGGGACCAGCCTCAAGTGGACACTCAAGGAACTGCAGCCGTTACACTTCTAAAGGAGTCTTAAGCTCCATTTTCACCAAGCTTTCCAGTACAGTACTGATCCTGTTTGCGTTTCCACAGCCAAAAGTAGGTGGCGTGTAAGCCTGATGCTGATAGCCACGTAAGCTAATTAATATCATGAAGCCATAGCAGCAGGACGCAGTGTATCCCGCTAATAAATCCAACAAAGAAGAAAAACACAACACAGTTTTGCTTTTGACAGAGACTGCAGAGTTTGTAGCTCCATCTTCTGGCGTCGGATCGGTGTGCCAACAGAAGGGAACCAAAAAGTGGGACGGTATGGGTCAATAATTTGGGGACCTGTCCCAGTTTTAGTCAAAGGGAACGCCACAAACATTTTTGCAGTACGAAGACGAACCAAAGTGTACCCTTTGACGGAAACAGAGAAATTTAAGGGACATACTTTTCAAACTAGACATCTGAGAGATTTATCAGCCTGTACAAAAAATAACAATCTTTCATTAAACAGGAATGATCATCTCTGTGGTCGTTTTGTGTGTGACATTCAGTGAAGGATTAACAAACGTTGTCTCTCCTGTAAGACAGGAAGTGTCCACGCCTGTGGATGAGTCCAGAACCACTGAGTCTCTGTACATCTTTGTGTCTGCAGCCTCCTCCTGCTCGATGTGTGTTATCAGCGGCGGTTTTGCAGAGGTCAGAGGCGAGGCTTTGTTCTGCCTCGCTCTGACGTCACTGAGCCGTCAGCTGAGGCTTTGTTACAGTTTCAAAATGAGCCCAGTGTTCTGCACGGAGCACCGGGGGCTCGGAGAGGATTTACAGCAGGCGGGCAGGAGATTAAATATTTATAACACAATTTTAATAACCTGTGAGTGTAAACGTTGCACTGAATCATACTTTCACACCAGACTGCAAAAAAGTGTGACTGGTCTTGTCAAACAACAGATGGATATAGAAAAAGAAATGTCAGACAGTGTGTGTGGAGGATTTGGGAAGCACCAAACAATGAAACAGCAAATGGACGAGATAAAAAAAAAAAGAAACTACGTTACAGAGATCCAAGGACCAGGACGTGTGCAGGAGAAAAAGTGCAAACTGCAAACATCTTTCTTCCTCATATTTGTGTTTTTGTGGTTTGCAAATGTCCAGAGAGTCAAACAGGTGCATGCAAAGTGAAGTTGAAGTTATGGCTCTGATGGCGTTCCCGTTCTTCTCTCTGTACCATGATGTCATCTCGTTATCACCTCTGCAGAGTCACGCTGTTATAAAATGAAAGATAGGAGGCTCTCTTCATGCTGCGTATCTGCTCTGACGTGTCCTCAGTCTGCCGGCACTGAGCAGACGCCACATTAGTTCAGATAAGATACCAACAGCTCACAGCTCACTGCTGTATACTTCTGCAGTACTCCTCCAAAGCACATGGGGGCAGTGTGGTCTCCATGATCGCTACATTTCTGCATTTTTAACAGTGGTTTTGAGCATGTTATGTTATTCTGAAGCTGATACTTGTTGAGTTATCATACAGCAGCTATAACGAGGAAAGACAGAGAGGAGATGGGGTTCTTGAAAATGTTTTAAATACAGAAAACGTGATCCTGCTCAGCTGACCAATCACATGGCTTGGGGTCCATGCCATTATTGTTATTTTTTTAGTTGATTTTTTTTCTTGAGGCTTTTCATTCCTTTAATTAAAGAGGACAGGACAGTGGATAGAGCAGGATACAGAGCACAGGCTGGATTTGAACCCGGGCCACCTGTTTGAGGGTGAACCTCATGGGGCACCATCTAGACCAGTGTCTCTTAAACTTTTTTATAGGTGACCCACTTTTTTGGAGGAAAAAGCCCCAATCCAAAATATGTCCTATCTGTAAACCAATCGACAGAGTATCTGTGCTTAAATCATGTTTCTGCATCATCTTACATCTTTTGTACCAGCTGACAGGTCTAACATATCTGAAAAATGCATTACAGCTTTTAGGTTCAGGGGTCTCAGGATCCCAGCTCTGCTTTTTGCGGATGATGTGGTCCTGTTGGCCTCATTGAACACTGACCTCCAGCTTGCACTGGGGCGAGTATGAAGCAGCCGGGATGAAGATCAGGACCTCTAAGTCTGAGGCCATGGTTCTCAGTCAGGAAAAGGTGGACTGCCCACTCCAGGTCGGGAGGAGTTCGAGTGCCTTGGGGTCTTGCTCACAAAAATGGAGCAAGAGATTGACAGATGGATCGGGTGATGTCAGCAGTGCTGCGGACGCTATACCGATTTGTTGTGGTGAAGAGAGAGCTGAGCCAGAAGGCAAGACTCTCAATTTACAGCTCAATCTACGTCCCGACCCTGACCTATGGCCATGTGCTTTGGGTAGTGACCGAAAGAACAAGATTGTGGATACAGGCGGCCGAAATGAGTTTCCTTCACAGGGTGTCTGGGCTCAGCCTCAGGGATGGGAGGAGCCAGATGAGGTGGTTCGGGCATCTGGTGAGGATGTCTCCTGGAGGTCTCCCTCGGTCGGTGTTTCTGGTATGTCCAACTGGGAGGAGACCCTGAGGTAGACCCAGGTTACGGTGGAGAAACTGTACCTCTCAACTGGCCTTGAAACGACTTGGTATCCCCCCAAAGGAGCTGGTGGAAGCGGCCGGGGACTTTTGTCTGCTTATTGATTCAGTCATCGACCAATATCCATTTGATTAAAAAAAAGAAATGAAATGTTGCTTCCCATGTCAAATATTGATATCCATCTGATATATGATTAATTGCGATTAATTAATCATAGAACCTGTAATTAATTAGATCAGGCTGACATTTAAAGACAGCAGCTTGTGGATGAAAATAGTTAAAACATCACACAAAGTAAATTTGTTTCTTTGACAGATCAGTGTGTGTCAACCTGTTCAGGTGTTTCCTCTTGCGTTCTGATTGGCCACAGCATGTCTCATGTCTTCTCACTGTTTGCAGTCGACCTGGGTGAAGGACCTGGTGACCTCTGTGTTGGCTCAGCGCCGCTCTAATCGAGCTGAACGTGCTGCCAGTCACAGGTTCCTCTGAGCTCAACCTTGTGATAAGGAAACGGAGCGACATCCGGGTTTTAAAGGGCAGTACGCAAACTTTTACTGAAGCTGAAAGTGGCTAAAAGGCTTCCAGTGAAGCTGTAAAGAAGTGTGGATTCATTCTGTAAAGCAGCCTGGAGGTAAAAGAGGCTGAAGAGCTAAATGTATGTTTTCAGCTCCAGGAATGAGTCAGTGTCATGGGACAGCAGAATCCAGAGAGCTGTTCTTCCTCAGAAAATAGAAACACGGGGACGATGAGTGATGCTCTGCGAATAAAGACAGCTGACTCCTGGCTAACAATAGAAACTATAGAAACAGGCTGTAGAGGATCCGTCCAGGCTGCTCGGTGACTCCTACGCTCACAGCGTGTTACAGAACGCCTGGATACTTATTCAACCTGTCAGTCACTTTAAACACAAGTTCTGTGCAGGTTTCTCGTCCTTGTGTTATCCTCTAATGTTCTGTGTGTGTGTGAGTGGCGCAGTGGTGCAGTGTTTCTCTGCATGTATTAAAACTGTTGCAGTGGAGAAGGTGTGTCACATATTTCACTGCCTGGTGAACGTGCAGCGAGGCACAGGGGCAGATTGGACTTTGCCCAGAGAGAAAACGCAGCTGCAGACGAGACGCGGTGCCAGGATGCAGCATGGACGCTGTACTCCGTTAATTAGTATAAAATCCATCTCTCAGACTTCTGGAAAAAAAAAAAGCCCCTGCACCAGTTTGAGCCTCTCCAAGGGTGTAGTCATGGCTCTGTCTTTATCTGTAGTAAGAATCTGAAATGTGCTGGTTTAAGCTCTAAATTAAAGCTACTGTAGGGAGTTTTCATGTTGTGTTGACTCTAGTGACCCCTCCCCCTGGATGTAATCGGTAGTGTTTTTTTAGAAAGAAGACTGTAGCATCACCCACTTCAGTAAAGAAAGCGCTCATTTGTTGCAGCAGATCTTCTTTTAAAAAACTTGTTGTCTTATTTGAGACACCAATGTGAAATTATTAACTGCCATATGTAGTGCTATCGGCAGCCTGGTGCTACGACGTATCTGTAGGCTAACGTGACAACAAGCTAACTTTGTCAGTTTGTACCGTAGTTTAGTATCAGGCTATATTTCTCTCTACTCACAGCCCGGTGCTCTGAGACGTGTCTGTAACGTGTAACGTTAGTGAATCCTGGTTCTGTCCTACCAGAGCTCATCTACCAACTCCAACCTCACCAAGCAGAGCTAACGTAACCTGGCTCTTCATTTTATTGATAGACTCTCAAGTTTGAACAGACCACTGCAGAATAACTGCTGACTGTCGGTTGGAGGCTACATTAGCACAAACAGATTAACCCGTGTTTTAGCCTTTAGCTTGGGTTTTAGCCTTAAGTCTGTGTGATAGTTTTAAGCCCATGTTTCAGATATCAGCTCATGTTTTAGCCTTCAGCCTGTCTGTAAGCCTTTTGCTTATGTTAAGCCTTTTTCCCTTGTTTTAGCCTTTTTCTGGTGTTTTAGCATTTAGCTTGTGTTAGAGCCTTTGGTCAGTGTTTAAGCTTTTGGACATTGTTTTAGCCTTAAATTTAGGCATTTAGCTCATTTTTAGCTTTTATCCAGTGATTAAGTCTTTTCTTTCTGTTAGCTTTTCACCCATGTTTTAGCCTTTAGCATATATTTTAGCCTTTTTCCCTTGTTTAAGCCTTTTGCCTGTGTTTTAGCCTGTACCTTATGTTATAGCCTTTGGTCAATATTTTAGCTTTAGCTCTTGTTGAGCCTTAAGCTTATGTTTTTTTAATCTTTAGTCAGTGTTTTGGCTTTTGGACCATGTACTGTTGTTTGGTTTTTAAAGTTTTTAAAGACCATGTTTAGTTTTTTAAAGTTAGCTCATGCTTTAGCTTTTATCCAGTGATTTATGTGTACGTGTAAGCTATTAGCCTGTGTTTTAGCTGTTGGCTCATGTTTTACTCTGTATCCTGTTTTATCCTTTAGCCCCTGTGTTAGCCTTTAGCTCGTGGCGTGGTGTTTTCATGGAGACTTTGACAAGGCTTTCATCAATCCAGTCCTGGTCAACTTGGAAGCTAAGAAGTAGCAATTGAAAATAAACTGTAATCAGCAATATTGGTGCTGATAATCTCATTTTTAAGTGTGGATTACAATCAGGCCGGGAGACTTTTTCAAGATCACTTTCAAACTCCTCACAGCTTCTTTAGGGAAACTTTGCATAATTTTTAAATTATTAGTCCTCAAAGAGCAGAGAAGTATTCACAAGCTAACATAAAGGTTCAATCTCATACAGTCATTCATCTCTTTTAGGGAGAAAAACTCTGTTCACAAAGTTTCTCCATCTTAAACAAAACTTTAACAGAGTCTTTTTGATAATCCTGCTCCAGGATCAGGTGTAGTTCGCCTTTTTTCTGCCTGGTTTACTTTTATCGACCCTCATTCTTTGCTCCATCAGCGCCATGATGCAACATTTCAATCACAAGACATTTACAACTTAAGTACAGAGAGAAAAACACGTAGAGTTGAAATGAAGGTGTAGAAACTGTATAAAGGTGGTTTTATAGCTTTGTACAGGGCGGCTGATACGTTTCCCAACAATCATTAACTAAAAAGAGGATTTACTCCGTAACGCTGTCTTGTTTTACTTCCTTATGAACCAGACGTGTAACCTTTATCCTTCTGAGGACGGTCAGACTCTCTATCAGGCTGTGGGGTTTTGCAGAAGTGTAACCATGAGATTTAAAGATGAGGCACAAACTACTCGTGTTCCCACAGGAGAGGAGGAGAGAGGAGGAGTTTCACTCTGTCCCAAACAGCAGAAACCTTCTTTCAGGTACCCAAACCTGGGCGGTGATGGGCTGCCCCCTGCAGCTCAGCCCGAGGTGTGCCGGTCTCCTGACATCCTCCAACACAGGAGAGAGCTTCACATCCTGAAACAGAGACGTCACCTTTCCACAGCGCTCTGTGGCTGTGACTTCACATCAGACCGTACAGACGAGAATAAAACATTTTCGTCCTCTTACTCTGACTCTCAGTTAACTCTTCCTGCGATTGCACGCTGCTTTCAGAGCGAGCTGCAGATGTATTACGTGGGAGTGGAGACACAATAATATCCGCAGGCCGAACACGGGGCAGCTGCAGTGGAGGAGTGTGTAATTCCTGCTGTTGTTGTGGCAACCGGCCAATCGTGGGCCGGGACCGTCCTCCTTTACTGTCAGGTACCAAAGATACAGACAGAGATACAGACACTTTGGTCCTTTAAGAAACAGATAGTTTGTCGTCTTTCGAACCCACCGAGACAGCTATCCTGAATCTGCTGGGTTTTTCTGGGATAAAGACTCAGTTTCCCATGAGCACCGGCACCCACTGTCGTAAAGACGTCCATGTGTTTTAAAAAGCAACTTCATTCATCTGTAGAAGGATTGGATCACCTTTCTTGGCTCCTGTGTTTTATTTACAGTTAAGGATGTTAGAGTTGTGTCTAAGGTGGCCAATCAGATTTCATAGGGGGCTCAGGCCACCCCTTGCTGCTTCTTAGATCCAGCCCTGATGAACTCCATTGTAGTCCCATAGCCTGTGAATGTTTCTGTAGCTTGAGAACAAATGATTCAAATATCTGACTTAAAGAGGCTGTAGGAGGATTTGTTTTAACCAGACTGCAGCGCCATCTGTAGGCCTAGAGTCAACATTAGCACAAACAGTTTAGCCTTTGCTTTAGCCTTTAGCCTGGGTTTTAGCCTTAAGTCTATGTTATAGTTTGAAGCCCATGTTTCAGCCGTCAGCAAATGTTTTAGCCTTTTCCCTTCTTTTAGCCTTTTGTCAGTGTTTAACCTTTTGGATCATGTTTTAGCCTTTAGCTTAAATGTAAGCATTTAGCTCATGTTTTAGCTTTTATATAGTGATGAAGACTTTTGTTTCTGTTTTAGCCTTTTGTCTATTTGTTAGCTATTAGCCTGTGTTTTAGCCATAAGCTCATACTTTTGCCTTTTTTGGTTTAGCCTTTTGCCTGTGTTTTAGCATTTACATTATGCTATAGTCTTAAGTCAATATTTTAGCTCTTGGACCGTGTTTTAGCCTTTAGATAATTTTAAGTGTTTAGCTTTTGTTTTAGCTTGTATTCAGTGATGAAGTCTTTTGTTTTTGTTTTAGCCTTTTGTCTATTTGTTAGCTATTAGCCTGTGTTTTAGCTTTAGCTCATGTTATAGTGCATGTTTTAGCCTCAAGCTCATGTTTTAGCCTTTAGCTCATGTCTTAGTGTTTAGCCTATGTTTTAGCATTTAGCTATTTTTTTTTTAGCATTTAGCTTTTGTTTAAGCTTTTATCCAGTGATGAAGTCTTTGGTTTTTGTTTTAGCTGTTCATCTATGTGTTAGCTATTAGCCCATGTTTTAGCTTTAGCTCATATTATAGTGCATGTTCTAGCCTTTAGCTCATGTTTAAGCCTTAAGCTTATATTTTAGCTTTTAGATTGTGTTTTAGCCTTTAGCTTGTGTTTTAGACATCAGCTCTTGTTTTAGTGTTTAGCCTGTGTTTTAGCCTTTAGCTATTTTTTTTAGCATTTAGCTTTTGTTTAAGCTTTTATCCAGTGATGAAGTCTTTGGTTTTTGTTTTAGCTGTTCATCTATGTGTTAGCTATTAGCCCATGTTTTAGCTTTAACTCATATTATAGTGCATGTTCTAGCCTTTAGCTCATGTTTAAGCCTTAAGCTTATATTTTAGCTTTTAGATTGTTTTTAGCCTTTAGCTTGTGTTTTAGCCATCAGCTCTTGTTTTAGTGTTTAGCCTGTGTTTTAGGCTTAAGCTAATTTTTTTTTGTATTTAGCTTATATTTTAGCTTTTATCCAGCATTTAAGCCTTTTGTTTTTGTTTTAGCCTTTCGTCTATGTGTTAGCTATTAGCCCATGTTTTAGCTTTAGCTCATATTATAGTGCATGTTCTAGCCTTTAGCTCATGTTTGAGTGTTAAGCTCATGTCTAAGTGTTTAGCCTGTTTATTAGCCTTTAGCTTGTGTTTTAACCTTTAGCTCATGTTTTAGCCTTTGGCTTGTATGTTAGCCTTTAGCTCGTGCTCTATCTCTCTCCTGTTTATCTTTCTTCTGCTCTTCTGTCCTTTTTCTGTCTGACAGTTAGGCTCCAGTGTCCACCATCACTACAGAATTAATCACAGAAATCAGTTTCAGCAGAGAAAAACGCAGATCTCTCTTCTCTCTGCTACACTTTGTCAGTCAGCGCGGTGTCACTTCTATGTGCCGTAAATCAATCCAGTCCTGTGTGGATAACGCTCAGAAGTGAGACTTTTTTTTAGACCTTTCAGAAACTCCTCACAGCTCTTTAAAACGTGACTTAAGGATCAGATTAATGTGGTTACTCGTGTCCGTGTTGTCTCTGAACTGTAAAATGTGTAAAGAGGTGACTCTGGGTCTGGATTTAATGAGGTTATATAAATTCTGCCTCAACTGGAGCGTGATGTGCTTCCTCCAAATGTTTGAGATCCTCAGGCTGTTGGGTCAGAGCAACCAAAAAGATGGAGGAGTGGCTTTTTGTTCATTTTGGAGGGTTGCCAGTTTGAATCCCATACCGTACTGGGGAGAAGTCTTAGGGAAGAGGAAAATAAAGAGAAGGAAAGTTAACTGTTGTGCTCCAAGTTCATCTCTAAGTCTCATCTGCATCCCTCAATCTGAAATCTCTCTACATGAACAGACTCTGCATGGATTGAGTTGACTCCCTGAATTGTTCTCAGACCTGAAAACGAGGATCCAGCTGTCAGGATCTGGAGCTGAAAGCTCCTCTGTGTGAGTTTCCAGTAGAATTAGTCACTGTGACCACTACAGCAGGCAGATGGACCCTGGACCAGCGCCAGAGTTTCCAGCTCGGTGGAGAGACTTTGAGATGCTTCCCAGTAAATCCCTGAACCTCCTCTGACCCCAGAGACGGGGCGTAGAGCTGAAAACCTGAGAAGTTGTTGAAATGACTGAGAAAAACTTTTCTTTTCGCTTTAACTGGTCTTTTTCCTGAGTCACAAACAGGCTGCTAAGGCAAAGAGTCATCCTCAGGAGAGCACGACTTTCTGTTTGACTTTAACGGCATCAAATCCAGAAGAAGCATCTGTGGTGGTTTGTTGTTGTTGTTGTTGATTGAATATGTAAAAAAAACAAAACAGTTTGGGGTTATGTAACGCTGTGCTGCTCAGAGACAGAAACAACACGATGACAGACGTTATATATTCACCATAACATCAAAATAAAAGTGTCTCTGCAGAGTCGGTGAAATTCAGTTTATTTTTTAACTCTGACCTAAAATCAGGTCACTGGAGTCGATTGTTTACATTTTTTGAGAGCAGCTGTGTGTGTGTGTCCTCAGATGAAGGGAAATCCCCTCAGTTTACACACACACACACTCATGACATGACATAAAGTTCAATTACATAACAAGCTTTATAAATATATATGTATAAAAAGCCCTTATCAAAGAGGAACCACACACAGTTTGCTGGTTGAAAACTGTAAAGACGACAGTGGAGAGAGGAGGTTTAGATGAAGGATTGGAGAGCAATATGTAGCTTTGAAAATATTTTTGAAATAAAGATTTTTTATTTTTCTTTCAGAGGGTATTGATGATTAAAGACACTGACTCTAAATAAAATCCTGCGTTAACATTTAGTTGAACTAAATCTTCATCCCATCTGTCAATAAAGCCTGCCACCGCTCTACTTCACCTCCTACAACATCAACAGCCCACCAACTTTCCATGCACCTGTGGCTAACCTCAAGTTTTACAGCCCTGGGAAGATAACTACATCTACAAAAAGACTAATCTGGAAGAAAATACTGATTTTAACTCTGTGTGGATGGATTCATTTAACTGACAAAATGCCACTTGATATGTGGCTAGACATAAGCAAGCAATCAAAAAATAATGTGTCAAGCTACATTACCAATATATGTTATAATATTTTAGTATTCTTTTAAACATTTTGGAAGTTTTCTGAAAATTTGTTTAATTTAATCTTATTTATTTATTTATTTATATTTATATTTATATATTTTTATTTTTTTATCTTTTTTATTGTTTTATGTTATTATTGTTATCATTTATTTATTAACTTATTTTATTTTATTTCATTTATTTATTTCATTTATTTATTTCATTTATTTATTTATTTATTTATTTATTTATATATATATAATTTTTTTAATTTATTTATTTATTTTTTTGGGGGGGGGGGGGGGGGGGGGTCATTTTTTTTCGCCAAAGTTTTTTTTCCCCAATATTTTTATTGCGTTTTTTTAACATACAATATACATACAATAACAGATAAACAGTTCCAGACCACAAGACAAACTCAAACACACAGTGACAAGTTACACAATTTCACACATTCAACTTGCACACATTTTATACGAAAAAACAATAATGAAATCAAAATTATACTCATGATAATAAGAAAATAAATGTACTATTTCTATCCAATCCAAGCCTATATTTCAGGCTAAATTTTTTAAATTCAATAATTTTTTCGCATTTTTAAATGTCTTTTTTTTTTTTTTTTTTTTTTTTTTAAATGTTGAATTATTGCAAGTTTTAGACGTTTAAATTATTAATTTATTTATTTTTGACAATTTTTGCAAATTTATTAAAAATTAAAAACCAAGAAATCACTTGTACAATATCATAAATTTAAAAAACACATTGTTTAGATAATTATTCACTAGTTTGAATTATGTATAGTCAACTATGACTTTGATCCAGGTGAGCTGAGGTAAAATTACTTCTTTAAAGGTAGAGGTTGCTGACCCCTGGTCTATGCTAGGGGTCAGCAACCTTCATAGGAGCCATCACTGCTGTTAGCCTGTTAGCATGGAGGATCTTCAGCCCGTGCTGGTTTTAATAGAGCTTTATTTCACTGTAGATGGATTTGTTTACTCCAGAGACGAAGCTGTTTCAGCTACTCCTTCCTACAGGAAGTTCCTGTAGTTGTCACCAGGAACTTTTTTACTGCTCATTTCTTTTTCAGGTAACAGTTGCCTTTAATTTCAAGAAAAATTCTCATCCTCATTCCCCATAAATGTGCATTTAAATTCCTTAAAACTTTGAGAAATGTTCAGTTCCATTTCACCGCATTCCATTTAGCTCAGTGCGGCACCGTTCCACTTCTCTCTGTACCTTATGAATCCATGTTGTTAAACACTTGTAAACAATCATTTTCAGAAACTTAAGCTGTCTTAAAGGAGTGGATGATGTTTCCTCCTGTGGTTTATCACCACATGTGCGTTTTAAGGTGATGTGGGACATGTTTTCTGTGCACAGGTGATCATATTGTGATATTTTATTTGAATCTTCAGGAGAAAATACGGAGCAGAGCATTCTGGGATCTCAGTCTGTTAGCTGAACCTGGCTGCAGAGATCTTCAGGTGCTTTTATAACGCGGCTGTGTTCCTGTTTGGATGCTGTATCATATCCACCGCAGAGGTCAAACAGATTATAAACGCTTTTCTTTTAACCCCCTCAGCCCTGTGGTTATAGCAGCTTACGCTAATCGATGCAGGCTTTTCTCACCCAGTAAAAGAGGCTGTGGGAATATTACATAACACTCCTCCTCCTCTGTTTCTGCACCGCTGCACAGCTGACAGCGCCAGGGACCCTGCTGCATACTGCATGACATAACTCTGCACACATCTGACTGCACGCTGTCCTCCCTTCATCTCTGCATGTCCTCCTCTCTGTTTTACCCCCCGGCTCCCTCTGACTCCCTCTGACTCTCATACGTGGTTATTTTTACACAGAAAACGCAGACGTACGCTCAGTTTATTCACAGGGATTTATTCATCTCCTGGCTTCCTCACAGTCCCATGCTCCCTGTGATTAATTCATGTCGTGGTCTCTGTCCATTCTGGATGTTGTGTTCCTCATGATATAACCTTCTTCCTCTTAATCCCAGCATGCTCATCCCCCTAGTTACCCGTTTTGATCCTCTTTAGCTCAGCTTCCAGTCTCCTTTAGGCCAAACAAACGGTTTCTCTTTGACATTTAGTGGAAAACAGGCAGAAAAATGAAACAAATGTTGAAGTAAGCAGTGAATCTGATCTTGAATTTACATATTAGAGCCTTAAAACCAACCACAGCTCCCTGCTGGCTAACCGTCTCTGTTTATTTGTGAAATGTAAAATGCATGAAACAGAAATGTTGTGACTTCCTGTAAAGGATTGAACAGATCTTGAATCATAACCTTTGAACCCTGAGGAGTGTTTTATTGCAGCGTTTGGTCCTGCACAGAGTTTAATCTCAGCCTGTAAACTCGTCACAGCCTCCGTGGTATTGATGTTGATTTGGTGATTCAGAGAAATGTCCAGAGCGTTTATCACCTCCATGTTACATCTTATGCAATCAGCACAGAGCGTTAACACGCCACTGTCTGCAGCCGCCGCCACTGACACTGTGTATGTGTCTGCATGTGTGTGTGTGTGGTGTGTGTGTGTGTGTGTGTGTGTGTGTGTGTGTGTGTGTGTGTGTGTGTGTGTGTGTGTGTGTGTGCAGCCTCGCCCAGAGCTGATCTGTCCCCTCAGCCCACCTCCCTCATCCTCTTCCCTCTGACAACCTGCCAGCTGAGCCCAGGCATGTGGCGCCCTCTGGTGGCCGTATGTGACACAGGCCTGTCCCATCATTCTTTTCTTTGCAGCTTCCTGTTCAGGGAGGTCAGAGGTCAGGCACAGCTGCAAGATTCAGCTGCACCTGCAAGAAATTTTAAGAACTGGCTCCATCTGTGGGTATAACTGTATTTTTCTGTGTATATTCAATGAATGAATAAGTATTTTATTTTCCTTACAAATTCCAGTACAAAATATGACTAATGAGTTAAAAAAAAAGATAAAATAAAATAAATAAATAAATAAAATAAAAAAAATGTATATGCATGTTTGCTTATGACTTTTTTTTCCACAAAAAATAAATAGATAAATAAATGAATAAAACTCTGTTATCAAAAAAGGAGCAGGCTGAAGCTGAGGCTTATTTTTGCACAATCCAGTAAAATCCATAAAATAAACCAGAATATCAGAGACACAAATAAGGGGGAAAAAATAACGATAACAAAATGCATCTTAATTAATTTTTTAAAAAATAATTTCACACGCAGTCTTTTTTTTATTGTAACCCTTTATTATTTTACTTTTCAATGTTCTTTTGAAACTCGACAGAGATTCACACAATTTCAAGCCATCACTAATAAATATATGTCTGTTCCATAATTTATTTCCAAACAAAAAAGAAACATCTGTATTCGGAGACTCTGTAAATAAGTTATTTGTAATTTCATGGAAGGATTTTTTATCTATTAATCCAATAATTCTTTTCCGGAGTTTAATTATAGAACCTATATATTTTATGTATAAATTCCCCCAAACTCAACACAGTATGGCAGGAACAATATTCACTGTACATGTTTAACAATTGTTGGAAATTTAAGACAGTTATAATTTAAATAATCTGACACTTTTTGTCAGGTAAACTGGTTTTCTGATTATCATTTTTTTGTATTTTCATTTTGTAAGTGTTCATCTACATCAGTGGTTTTTAAATGGGGGTACGCAAGGACACGCCAAAAGGTCCACAACTTTCAAAAATGTATGCTCCAAAAAATATAGAATAAATAAAATTACCAACCAATTAAAACTCCTTTAACACTTTTATTCACTTATTTTTTGAATAAAATATAAAAATAAACTGAATGCCATATCCAGTAGATTAATACTCTCAAAAATAAGAGTCGCCCTTAGACCAACTCCGATCAACTTTATTTATAAAGGGGTTAGTTAGGTATAAATAAGCCGGTAAAAAAAAAAAAAAAAAAAAACCCAAGTAAATCAATACAACAACCTTGATTTTTTATTTTCTTTTTGTAGTGTTTGAATTTCTTTTTTTTCTTTAGCAGTTGATGTTTTTTTTTTTCGTTTTTTTTTTTTTTTTACTGGTTTATTCTCTTTTTTTCAGCGTTCATTTTTATTTATTTATTTTTCCTCCAGTCCTTCTTTTTTATTTCCTCTTCTAAAAAATGTTAGTTTTTTTTATTTTCATTTTTTTATGTTTAATTTTTTTTTCTTTGGTGCTTGATTTTTTCTTTTCATTTTTTTAGTGTTTATTTTTTTCTTTTCTTTTTTCTTTAGTGTTTGCATTTTTTTGTGTGTGTGTGTTTTCTTTCTTGTTAACTTTTTATTTTTTCTTTCATGTGTAACTTTTTTCCTTCTTCTTTTGTTTTTTGGTCATCTTTTGCACTTCAGTGCCACTGTAGAGATCTACTCTTCACACATCTTAGCATTTATAACCCCATAAAATAACAGTTAAGCCAGTTTAATTATAACTTTACTTCATTTTGGAAGAAAATTAAAATTTGAAAAGTCTGGAACATAATTCTCAGTCTCACCGTTATAAAAAGTACAGACAACGTTAATTTATTACTGGTATCAGCTCAGATCTGAGTAAACTCATGGAGGAAGTTTTTACACAGGTGAATTACTTCTTTAAGACACCCTAATAAAGATGTAATCAGTTCACTCCGATCAGCTGCCTGATGAGACTAAATCTGTTTTTATTTCTCGTACATGTTGATATTTGCATCATTTATTTATCTTTCCAGCATGTTCTGTGAACTGTCTTTGCTCTAAGGTTTGAAAACAGATCTGAGTGTTTTCTCTGGATTAAAATCCTGTCAGTTATGTCTCATGTTATGTCTGTATGGTTTGTATCAGAAAGCTAAACTGAAGGGAGACTTTAAACTCCTGAATAAATCCTCATGTTTTCATCCTTCGATTGGTTTTCTTTAACAGAAAGTCGTGTTCCTGCAGCTGTGTACAGTTTTAATGAGTCTTATCCAATTGTTTCAGTTTGAGTTAAGCCTGTCTTTAAGTGTTATTAAGCAGATTAAACCCACTCACTGCGTCTCCCTCCAGCACGGAGTTTGGAAATGCATCAAAGATGCAGCGAGCTTTGTGGCAGCCGGCAGGAATCCTCCGTGAACAGAGAAACTCAGCCGTCCAGGAAATCTTCTTCTCCTTCTCCTTCTTTCTGAATGAAAAACCATGGCTTCAGACCATGAAATGTAAATGTACCTGACCCGCTGAAGGCTCCAGCTGCTGCTGAAGGAGGGCAGACGTGAGCTGGAGCTGAGAGAGACTCTGTGCTGGCTGCTGGTGAAGTGAAAGGTCAGCAGATCCCACACAGGGAGAGTCTCTCTGTGGAGGCGGCTTGGCGGTCAGAAACCAGCCAACGTGACCACGGTCTTGTCCCAGTCCTGCTTTTCTGCTGGCGTTTTGATCACTGGGAAAACCCCTGAAACCCTCTGACCTGCATCAAATCATCACCATGGCGACCGGGAGAGCACAAGAAAGATGCTGACCTTATCTACAACTCTCAAGAAAATGCAGAAGCTGTGGGAGACTTTATCACTTACTCTTAAACAGTTTGACCAGGGGTCTGCAACCTTTACTTTGACAGGAGCCATTTTTCCTCAGCTCAGCTGGATTAAAGTCATTCAGGAGCCAAAAAATCGACTTCACAATAAACTATCGACCATAAAGTGTATAAAATTCTTTGCATAGTTAAACTCTAGGGAATCAATATCTACACAAGATTTTTCATTTAAAAAAAGCACATGTAATGTATTAGTTTTTATTTTTGATAAATTTGCAAAAGTTTAAAATTTTTAGTTTGAAATCATAACATTTTGCCAAACGTTCAGAGAAAATTGACATTTTTAAAAATCTGCAAAAATTTCATCAAGAAATTTAATTTTTGCATTGCATTATTTCCAAAAAGGTAAGATTTGAAAAAAAGTTGCAAAATAACCTAAAAATTTTGAAAAGTCGCAATTATTTTAAAACTGAAAAAATTACAAAATTATTTAATATAAAAATTTGCAAAAAAAAATAAAAAAAATTGGAAATTAAATAGAATTTGCAGATGGTTTTAAATTTCAATTTTTTTTTTGAAACACAAAAAATTGCAAATAGTTTAAAAATTTTGAAATAGAAAAAAATTTGATTTAAAAAAATTGCAAGATTAAAAAAAGTCAAAAGGTGGGTGTAATCTGCTTACAATGAAATTAAAAATTTTCATAAATTTTAGACATCATTGAAATAAAACAAAAAAAGCACAAAAATAAAAAAAATGCAATAAAAAAATGCAAAAAACAAAATGCAAAAAGAAAAAAATTAAATAGAATAAAAAAATTCAACATTTGCAGAACTTTCACAAAAAAAAAATTTGAAAATTTAAAATTTGGCCAAAACTAAAAAACAATAATGTTTAAAAAAATACATCAAAACTTCGCAAAATTTTTGAAATTAGAAATAATACTTGGATTTGATAACATAGCCTTATTGATTTATCATTCAACTCATTTTTGTTGATGGCTAATGTCTTACCATATTTCAAGCATGTAAAGCATGATTTGATTAAGTGTCAATTTTTAATCATCAATACCCTCTGTAAAAAAAAAAAAAAAATCTTGATTTCTATGTTTTTCTTTCTAAAGCTACAAGGAGCCACTGCGTAGGACTCCAAGAGCCGCATGAGGCCCCAGAGCCGCAGGTTGAACACCCCTGTGTTAGAATGATGATTTTCTCTTCACCTTGAAAACAGAAACTGTTTTCTTGTGGTTTTCATCCTTGAACTCTTCCCTCCCTCTTCCTCAGCTCCTGGATGAAATCTCGGTGCAGATCTCCACTCAGCCGTCCCATCTCTCTCAGATAGCACGTTTGATTCCCCGGGCAGCCATGTGTCCTGTCAGGGCGTCGTTGTGTGCGAGAGACACCTGCTCTGGATGAGAGCATCATCTGAAACTTTAATGCCTCTCTTCCAGCGGAGCGAGCTTGTGGTCCATGAAACGTCTTTTATCTGCCGTCCCCTGACGATCCTGTGTACATTCTCTTAAAATAACCCCAGAAAGCTTTTTCAAAGTTTCCACCGCTCGTGTGACCACCTCTGAGGGAACGTGTCCCCTGGAGAAACTGGAGAAACACGAGACTCAGGAACAACAGGAAAGACTTTCAGTGTTCAAGACGCATCGTCTTTTATTTTGCAGTGGGAATACAAATTCAAAACACAACCATCCATGGAGCATTCACACAGAGTATTTCTATCCAGTCTTTGTGTGCTTTTTGTACAAGCGCGTCTCGGAGGAGAACCAGCAGAAAAGTCTGTCACAATCAATGCAGTTAAAGGCGACTTAAGAAGACGGATCTGGAAAATAAGAGCAATGCTGAACCTTTTCCCGTTACAGAACACATTCCTGCCGTTCGCAGAAAAAAGGCAAAACAGTGAGAACGAACAGACCAAGAACGAAAAAAGTGCACGACTAGAAAAGACCTCGAGCTCCTCGTCTCAGTGAATTTCTGTCTTAAAGTTGCAGCTTCACCATCAGTTTTCTTCACTTAACAATTATCCTGCTCGTCTGGATTCACCAGCTGATTTCACTAAGTCTGAATTTGTTTAACAGGTTTTATTGTGAAAGACTCGTAAAGTTATTTGACGGGAATGTCTGACGAATAAAAATATTTACAAAAGTTAATTCTTGCATACGTCTCTAAAAATCAATAACAAGCTGTTTTAAATACTTCAACCTGATTGGTCAAAACCTTTGATCAGTTTTCAGTTGATATAGTGACATGATGGATGATCTGACCACACGAAACACATCAAATCAACCCCCTGAAAAGAGTTTGTCATGTTTTAACCTCTGCCTGTTGTGAGAAAGTGGAGCAGCAGCCTGTCCTGCAATCCAGGCACCAACAGCAGAGAGTGTCTCTAAAGGGTTTGTACAAATACAGATACGGACAGAGCTTTTCGCCAGATTTGTGTGCATTTTCAGGAAGGGGGATATGGACGAAGTTAGTGAACAGTTTAATCGACAAAATACAGAAAAGAAGAATAATGAGAAATGGAGCCAATCTATGAGAAAAGGCTGTGGTTCAAAACTAAAAACACATTTAGTGTTACTTTTTCTCAGCTGGGCAGGGTGAGCGATCTGAAGTGAGAGGTTTCTTTGAGCGCCCTCTAGTGGATGCAATATGTTGCTGGGTCGTTATACTATTTAGACATAAGGGAAGCATTAATGAGCCTTAAGTTAATTATCCCTACAAAGTCACTTGAACCACAAGAGTTGTGACAGTTTCCGCTTTTATTTTGAAAGGGCTCACCCTGTTGAAGAATCTAATCTGCATAACCACCCGTTCACTGCACATTATTAATTTACCCAAAGTTTAGAGGACATTAAAGTTACACCTGATGTTTTTTTTTTTTGTTTTTTTTTCCCTGCAGGTGATCTACTCAGGTCACATGGTTCACCTGGTCTTGGATCTTTAAAAGCCATCAGGGCCTGTATGCACGTCCAGCTATTAGTGATAAAAACTGTTTGTACTGATGGTGAAAAAATTAACAGTTCAGGGTCTGGTGAGCCAGGTTAATGCTTCAATAAAGGATTCAATTCAATGGAAGTAGACTCCAGCATCACAGTCGCTAACAGCAGGTTAGGCTGTTTTAAAGATGGCGGATGTTGTGCTGATGTGTCATCGTGTAAGACAAAATATGCAAAGAGAACAGGGATCAAACTAATCCTTTGGAAAATTCTGAGGATGTCAAGACATTAGGGCTGAACAATTAATCAAATTTAAACAGACACTGCAATGTAATAGACTGCAATTTTCAAATCGCAAAGGCTGCATTTTAAAAAACAAAACAAAAAAAAAGAAATGCATTTACTCAAGTAAGATTTTTATACAATTAATATTTAAAGTTATGCTCACACAGTGTTTCTTTTTCATTTTCTGAAAAAAGTGCACTCCACATGTTGACATATTTCAGTGGTTGAGCCAGAGATTTGATCTCAGTTACATTTCTGCACTGTATTTACTGTACGAGATTCATAGACGAGAGGATTCACATTTATTTTTTATTTTATTGTTCATAATTATTATGATTGAAGATTTTATTTAAGGTAATTAACAATAATTTAATTACAGGTCTATAAGGTCTAAAGTTAAATCAATCCGTCAATATTCTCTTGTAATCATGACATGTAGGCCTGGCGAACAGGAAAAAAATGTTTGTATGTTACACTATCCTTTGTTGTGTTGGTCATACTGCAGAATGCTTTATTGCTTGTGTGAAGTGAAAAATGTCGAAGATAACTATCCCCCTAAAAAAAAATCACATGCTTAATCCCAATCGCAATATTGGTAAAAAAAAAAATCGCAATTAGATTATTTTCCAAAATCGTTCAGCCCTACAAGACATCCCCAAAAATGTTGATGTTTGTTGCTGTTGTTGTGTTGTTCACATGCACAATATTAATTTGTTAGGTGGGGTTTTCCAGAAAGTTCCCTAGACATATGACTGCCTCACTTTATGGTGCAATTAGTTAATTAGTTAATTGGCCAATTATTGTAAGTTGTGCATGGTCCATGGTCCAGTTTGTGTTAGGACTGGACGTACAAACAGGCCCTGAAGTTTGAAGTCTGGCAGATCCCTTGCTGATGCAACTCGGGACAAGGGGTGGGAGCAAAATTAGATTCACTAAAATATCTTTTTTTTTTTTTCTTTTTTAATGATTTTTAAATCAAGATTTTCTGTCCAAAAAAAGGATTTTAAAAAATATTTATAATAATAATAATGAATTCCTTTATTTTAGTCTTTGTTTTTAAGCAAGGCTGAAAAAAAAAGTTACCGCTTTTCTCCAGCAGGGGGCGAATATTTTTTCTTTGACTATAAAGCACCGTAATTGGAAATATAGAAGAATTAAAATTAAGATTGAATCGGCACGCCAAAAATTGTAAAATAATCCAATAGGGGGGAAAGCATATTGTCCCAGCCCTCCTTCTTACAGATGTAAACAACCAATATGGCCGCCGCTGATGTTGGAACATCCTAGTTTTGCTGCTGCTTTGATGAAAAACCAAACTGTTGCTTTGTGTCAGTGTAACCCAGGTTTTGTTGCTGTAAACTTCAAAGTGTTTCAGGGTCTTTTTAGTAGAAACTCAACCTTTGCCGTTATCACTTTGGTCGTTTGGAATAAGATTTTCAGCTGGTGTTAACTTGTTTTGTTAAGAGTGAAACCCCACTTTCACGACCTTCCTGTGAATCTTTCCTCATCAAAATGAACTTTGGTTCAATAAAAGCAAAGAAAAACATTCTCCTACAGCTACATTCATACCAGAGGAAGGGGCGTTAAGGTTTCAAGCGTCTGACTCTGCAGGACACTCTGTGTTTGCTGTTGGGTGTAAATGCACCGTCCTCTAAAGGGCTGATGGACATCAAACAGCTGCCTTTCAATACCCGCTGGATCTGAATCTTTTAACGCTCGGCTAATGGACTGCAGGGCCACAAAGTTCAGATATTCTAGACGACCTGGAGCTGCTTTTAGTGTTTCAGCGGCGTGTTCAGGGGCGTCTTAGAGGAGGAGCAGGTAAACCATGTTATGTAAGTAAAGCTGCATCGATTCAATCTACAGCGGTGATAAATAATGTTTATAGTTTGGGTTTTTCTGAGACAGAAATCAGAAAGTAGAAGGTGTGTTTCCTTATCCTTTAGTCCTATAAATCAGTCACTGACAGACATTCACACTCATGCAAGGACTACATGTCATCATAAAAATAAGTCATCACTATCTGGAACTAGAAAATCAGTTTTTCTTTCTATGAAATACACACAGCCACAAAAATGCATCAAATACTGCCGTCACCTGGAGCTCATGTCCGTGAAACGTGTCTGTGAGGGTGTGCGTATTCACAGCACACAAAGAGGATGTGCACGGGTTAAAGTCGGGACTTCAGACTCCATCCAACAACCTCCAGCTCAGAAAGACATGTAGAAACATTTAGCTCGCTGCCTACCTCCGTTTAAGTTTGAGCCACAGAGTAAAAATACGTAGGGCTGCCAGAACGCCCCCTCACGAAGGCGCAGATAGTACAGAATAAAAACCATCCGATGGCTCTGAGAGACTTCAAACAATGAGACAGAAAACATTTCGTTATATCCTGTAAAACCTTTGATAAATTATTCAGAAGGATGTCGAAAAGCAAGCAATGTACAGAAATGCAGAGAGGATCTAATGTACAATATTTATATTTCTAGTACTGCATACAAAACAGAGCGTGTGAACTTAAGGTGTGTTCGGGTTGGTTTGGTCTGAGAGAGCGTAAGGTTCGCTGTGAGAAAGCATCTGTTGCACCAGCAGCCGCCAGGCAGCGAGGCAGGCTGACGATGTTTACTGAACACTGTTTAATCTAATCTCCTCCCACATGAGTCGGATTCGTACCCAGGAGGCCGCGCTGCAGGCTGCCAGCCGGGGGGAGCCTGCAGCAGCGGCAGCTTAATGCACGCAGGGAAAAACAGGGAAAAACAGGGTCTGTGGGAGGTCACAGGATTGGGTTTTTGTGCATGTGAAAAAGCAGGAGAGAAGCTGAAGGGATCGGTTACGGCTCCGTCAGAGCGCCCGACCCTTAGATCTGTGATCACACTGCAAAGAGGGAAAATAAGCTGATGGGAAATCAAAACACAGACAGCAGCTGTGTGCATAAATTTCCAGCCTCATTCTGATCTTGAATTTTAAAACAGCGAAGGACAATAAACCCAGGATGATGCAGATATAACACTTAGATAGTTTTAGTTAAATCATTTCTTCTTCTTTCTTTAAAAACCAGGTAATTGATTTTTCTAAAAGAAGGTCCTGAAGAGATGATGAGCATTTAGAGTGACTCAAAACAATCAGAGGAAGGAGGATAATGTGGATCTATCTCATTGTGTGACCCCGACTGAATAAATATAGTGCTAAAATCTGCTTTTGTAGAAATATCAGATGACTTTAACATCAATTTTTCAAATATTTACATTTAAGAAATGTTATCACAAGATCAGCAAGTTTTGATCCCGCCCCTGTCAAAGGAAATGACCGAGGATGGTTTGGAGAAACTCTAAGATATAAAGCTGAGGTCAAAATGATTACCCCCTGTTCCCTGTGGGATGCCTCAGGGCCCAGTTTTAGATCTCCTCGAGGTTTAATCATGGAGAAAGAAAGAAGGAAATGTGAAGATTAGGAAAAAACCTCAAGGAGTCAGCATAAAAACTGGGTCTATCAATCAAAAATTTTCGATGCCTGTACAAATAACCTTTACTTTGATACCAGTTCCTGAACGATACTTTTTACTTGAGTTGTTATGTTAAAATATCAACCCTCCATCTTTATCCAGGCTTTGGATAAAAGTGACCAAACTAGGCGAGCATGAGCGCAACTCATCTGCATGCATCACCTGCTCTGACTGCAGCAGGGAGAGACTGCTGCTTATTGAGAAACAGCACAGGCTGGAGATGAACACGTTTTCACGTCAGTCTCAAACTCCAGAAAAGTCTCTAGATCAGTTGCTGGTGGCTTTTTGAAAAAAAGTTGCTAGAGGTGTCTGAAAAGTTGCGAGAAAGTCACTAAAGCCTTGTTTCCACCAAGCAGTCCGGTTCAGATCAGAACGGGTTGGTACAAGTTGGCTTTGGTTTACCCCGGTTCTGTGTTTGTATAGCCAACCGTGCCCCCTAGTGGTAGGCCGCGTGTAAACTGGGTGCCAATAGCGGCATCAACAATAGCGTGACCCCATAGCAGCACGACACAGGGTATGCCGCTAATACTTCCAACGAAGAAGAAAAACGTGACACTAAACAAAGAGCAACGATCGTAGACATCCAGCAATTTGTCTTCTTTGTGACTGGCATGTGGCTCTTCAGAGTAGGCTGTCACACAGGAAGTGACCCTTCTTTACACCAATCAGCGGACAGCAGTGTTTCTAGCTCCACTATCTGGGGTCGGATCTGTTTAGTTTGGCATCCCAACAGAAGGGTCTCAAAAAGTGGGACGGGTTTTCTCAGTTATTCAGGGATCTGTCCCTGGATTGGTCAGTGGAACTGCCGTAAAATGCACGCCATGCTGAGACGAAGCAAACTTGGTATGGCCGGCATTTTGCGGCGTTTCCACGGACTAATCCCGGGACAGATCCCCAAAAACTGAGACAAGCCGGCCTCCTTTTTTGGGACCCTTCCGTATGGGTGCCAAAGTGCCACGCTATTGTTTAACAGCTGTGGCTTCCGGCATCCGGCTTACACGCCGCCTACCACGAGAGGGCGCAGTTTTGCTGTGGAAACGCAATCTGGATAAGGCTTAACTCTACCAAACCATCCCAAACCGTATTGAACCGACCCGGACTGCTTGGTGGAAACGCGGCTTAAGTGGGTAATAACCCGAAACTTGGCAAGTTCTGATACTTGGTACTACAGAAGTGTTTCAGTCGGTACCATAAACCTCGGTCTAGGTCAGGGTTGTGGCTTTGTCTTCCAACATGACAACAAGCCAAAACATACATGGCTCCGTGCTGAACCTTTTTAACTAGCCCGCACAAAACCCTGACTTAACTCCCTCTGAAAACCTGTATGAGGGGCTGAAGTGAAGACTAGGGTCCATGACAGAAGAGCATCAGATCTGGAGGAGCTTGGACTGGGATTCCTCAGGAGCTGAAACAACTGCAAGCACAGCTAACTGTTAGCATCAGGGGGTGATGATTTTGACCTCAGCCGTAAATGATTAAGGTTGTTAAAACCAATAAAAACAGCGCTGGAAAAAGGAAGACTTTTTTAGATTCTGTGAGTTCCTCATCAGCCCATTAGCTGATAGGAACTGCCGTGTCCAAGGTCAGGAGCTCTTGATTTCAGAGTCCTCTGCAGAGATTATTGTCTCAGATTCTCGGGTCATTGCTGCGATGCATCTTAATTCGCTAATTATTCAGCTCTGTCCTATAAATGCTGGCCCTGTGCTGCCAAATAGCTTCCTGGAGCAGAGGAGCCTTGTCATGGAGGCTGTTTGCAGTGTGAAAACACATTGTGACTCATTTTTATTGCCTGCAGCACCGATTGTTATCCTTCTGTGATGCTGCAAATTACTGACCAGAACACCACCCCCTCCTCCGGCCGTCATCGGGGAGTAAAACACTGATTTGGAAATTTCTAGTGCAATTTTTTTGGTGGCGATAAAAGCCAAGGTGCTCTCCGTAAAACACATTCAGTGCTTCAGCGTGGAAACATATCGAGAAGGAGCAGCCGCGAACCAGCTCAAAGGGAAGGGTGAAAATAAAGGCACAGAGATTTGGACTTCTCTCACAGGCTTTCCCCTCCCTCCCTCCCGCTGTCTCCAGCCGCAGCAGCAGCAGCGGTGGCGGCAGCTTCGAGAAGTTTCTAGAAGGCTCAGTCGGCCTTGATCACATCAATGCTCTCCGCTGTGCAGGACGCGACTGTTGGCCCTGTTTTCTTCAGCCTTGATGTGTCAATCCAGAGGAGATCGCCGCCTCCCATCCTCTTCCTCTTCCTCGCTTCCTCTCCGTCTCCAGGGAGCTCTCACAGTCAGGAGGAAGCAGCGAAACAAAAAGCAGCAGCAGCAGCAGCAAACGCAAAAAAAAAGAAAAAAAGAAAGAAAGTAAAAATGCCTCATCTGTGTCTCTGAATCCAAACCTGATCCATTTATAGCCGTTCGCGTTCACACACGTCACAACAAACATTTGAAGCACATCACAGACGAACAGCGACACAAGCAGCAAAGAGGGGGAGGAACTTTTATCTCTCAGACATCCTGCTCACACTGCAAAAACTGGAATCTCACCAAGTGTTTTTACCTTATTTTAAGTAAAAATTGTCTTTTCATACTCGATTTGTTCAGGGATGGGTACCTTCCACATTTGGAACGATACGGTACGGAACCCTGGTACCTGGCAATCAGTATCGGTACTCAACGGTACCAATTTTCTCTACTTTTTTTGTTTCAATGTGGTAGAAAATATCAATTTGTTTAATAATAAAATAGACTTTTTTTCAAATTAACATATTTATTCTTCTTATTCTACTTTTTTGTGAATCGGTATCCAGCATTTTTGACGGAATTCGGTATGTTCGGCTAGATATGAGCCATATTCAACTGATCAGTCAAGGAAAATGTCTTGTTTCAAATTATTTAAAGACTAAAATGAGGTCTGAAGTAAAAAAAATCTGTAAATGGAGCAAGAAAAAATTGATAGAAAATTTGCCTGAAACTAAAATAATATCTTCATACAAGAAACTTTTCTCTTGTTCCATTTTCTGGACTGGTCAGGTGAATGTGGCTCATATTGAGTCTAAAAAGACATATTTTACTAAATAAAGATGAAAACATTTGATGAGATTTCAGTTTTTCCAGTGCAGCGACAGTTTTCCGGGAGTGTGCCACAGCACGGTGAGCTGGAGCGCTACCAGAAACTCTTCTGAGGGATAAACAGGGTCGCACAGGGGGCGGAGGGTGACCTTACACCGTAACTGCAAACTCCCACTGATGCGTCTCTAATTACATCTCTGTTCAAACACAGATTGCCTATCGTCAACAGCAGCGTGGTGTTTGGATTTGGCTCTGACTCACCTTTGAAACGCTCCAAAAAAACTCCCTCAAAGCAGATTCAACAGCAGATTAGATCACTTCCCAGTCGGAGTTTTGTTTTAGCCATCAAACACATCAGAAAAGTTGGATTTCAAAGCAGCTTCAGCAAAAAAAAGTGAAAAAATCAGCCCGAAATTCAACATCTCTGATATATTTGTGTTTCAAACAGACAGTCCGGGTCTGGTCTCATGGGAGATCTGGACTCTCTGTAATCAGGTCACTGCATAAATCACACATCTGCTGTGATCTCTGTACTAAAACTGCAAAAAACTGAACTCTTACCAGTGTTTTTGTCTCATTTTCAGTGGAAAACATAATTTTAGGCCACACTCGCCTGAGCAGTCCATAAAATATCTTATTTCAAGTTATTTTAAGACAAAAATGAGGTCTAAATTGTGTGTGGGTGAAAAACATTCCATTTTCCCATTTTCCCGCCTTCAGTGAGTCACATGACCAGCTGCACGGAACTCCCAATGAGAGTGTGACATCATCACAGAACTGCTGCAGCTGCACTGAGGAGGGAAATGACAGTTTTAGAAACATCTCCTCACAGAGGCCACAGTTGTAGCCAAATCCCTGTAAAAATATGATATTTTTGTAGTAATTTTTGTCAGGAATCCATCCATGTCATTTTTAAAGCTGTAAGACTTTTATTTTTTTGTGTAGAAGCCAAAATGCTACAGCTTGATCTCCCACTCCCATTTATTGTTAATGGGGGAGCTGAGAGGGCTTCTTATGAGTTCCCTGGCTTTGAGGGCTCGCCATTCGAAAACTGTCTCCGAAACAACAAAATCCCCAATAACTTTTGTAAAGCAGGGTCCAATCTGTCATATCAGTGATTTTTAAGCTGTAACCACTTTTGGAAGAGAAAATGTTTGAAGAAAATCTCAATAAGACGAACATTTTGACATTGGTTTCATGTCTCAACGGCATTCCTACCCCCAGTTATGGTCATTTTAGTGTTTTTTTTTAAGTGCTTAGATGGCGCTAGAGAGAATATTATGGGATGTTGGGGGTCAAGTTTGGTATCAAATACAATTTTTTGACTGGTCTGTGGCAATTTTGGTGAGTTTTTGAGCATGTTTAGGAGGTAGCTTGCTAGGACCCTAAAAATCTGCCATTGTAGCAAGAGAAATGTTAGGGGCCAGTTATACTTTCGCCTGGCTACGTTCGCGGTTGGCGCGCGCACCTCAATAGAGCGCAGTGGCATTTATGCTTGGCGCATTCTCCGTTGTCATATTCGCTGCAAAGACAGGGGGCGGTAGAGAAAAAAAGTTACAAAAAGCAGTAAAAGCAACCAAAAGATGAAGAAGTGGAGTCACGTGGACCAAAACAATGGCGGCATGACAGTTACGAATAGAGGAGGAGGAATTATATAGGAAAATCTAGAAGCGCCACTCGCGGCTCTTGCGACACGTTTCAAAATTTTGGAGGTGCACGACCATGCGAAGCGCCAGCGTGCCCGACTGTCGCGAGGTGCGCGTTGGCGTCATTCGTGGCGCGCGAACCATGCGACCACACGACTGCGTCAAGCATAAACTAGGCTTCACTTGTATTAATACATTCAAATTTAAGCTAATTTTTCTTGTTCCATTGGCAGATTTTTTTTACTTGTTACATCAACTCAGACCTCATTTCAGTCTTTAAATAACTTGAAACAAGACATTTTTCTGGACTGACGAGTTGAACGTGGCTCATATTAAGTGTAATAAGACAATTTTCTACTAAAAATAAGACAAAAACACTTGATAAGATTTGAGTTTTTGGCAGTGAACTGCAACTGTGGAGCAAACCATCACATTCTCGAAAGGAGTCGATACCGAGCGCAGTCTGGAGGAAAGGGCGACGATAACAGGCGTTATTTAGTGCTTTGGCAGCGGCAGGCTTCAACAACCACACACACCGAACATGACGACAACTGACAACAGCTCTCACACACACACATACACACTGAAACACACACACACACACGGGAGTTTAAAGAAAATCTTCCAAAGAGCACCCAGAGAAATAAAAAGAGTCCCACAAAAAGAGCTCCGTGTCGCAGGGTCGGCCACAACTACCACACAGAGATGAGATCGAAGCGCTGCTGCGGTGCATTCTGGGGATTGGAGTCCATATTTACAGCCTCAGAAATGAAACACTCCAGTGTTTAATTCTTTTTATTTACACGCGTGATCTTCCTTCATGTGTCCCCGCTCAGAAACCACAGCTTCCTCTCTGGAGGGTCAGTACTCCCACTCGTCCGTCTTCATGTCCAGGTAGTTCAGAATGTTCTGGGCAAACTTCACCGCCTGCTTCCTCGCCACCTTCGTGGTCTCGTCGCCCTGCGGGTCCACAGCGTCCAGTGCCAGCAGCTGTTTGGTCAGCAGCTCCTCCAGCATCATGTAGCTCTTATCGACCCGCTTCCCGTCGAAGCCCAGCACCTGCGCCTGGAGGTCCGAGAGGCTGCCGAGGACCAGCCAGACGGCGCGGTGCGACGGGTGCTCGCTGGGACCGGGTTGGCGGCAGACAAGAGCCTCGCGGAGGTCCAGGAAGGTGATGATGGCTTGGACCTCGACGACAGCGCGGCGGCGGGCCTCTCTGATGCACGGGTTCTTGGCGGTGTCCACCTGGTCCAGGTGAGTGAGGAGGCTTTGCAGCTCAGCTTTGGGTCTGAAGCTCAGGTCGCTCATCATGCAGTGCCGCAGGACGCCCTCTCGGAGGTGGGAGACGTGGGCTCGCACCGCCTCGATCTCTCGGATTGAGTTGTTCTGGGCCAAGTCGTACCTGGAGGGAGAGACAGCCACAAAACTTCAACTTCAAACTTTTATTTCCATTTTGGTCTGGTTTGATGATTTTAAAAGTCTTCTTCTGTGCTTAATAACTGAACCTCTCTTGACATGTAGGAACTCAGTAACTCAACAACTACTTTGCAATGTAGGAACTTAGCCAAAAACCCAACTAGACGCCTAAAAGTTTTAGACTTTTTTGATAGTAGCAACTCATTAAGGGGGCTATGAGGAGTTATTAAGTGATCTTGCCTGATCCTAATCCACACTTTAAAATGAGATTATCAGCGCCAATGTAGGTTGATTCACAAGTGCTAATTCTTAGCTTCCCGATCAGATCAAGCAGGACCAGGTTGGTTTATGGCACATTCAAGTTTCTATGACAACACCACGCCGGCTGATGATGTTTTAAAGAGAGAAGACAGATTTGTGTTTTTGTCTGCTGAAAACAATTTCTGTGATTAATTTTATCGTGATGGTGGACACTGGAGCCTAACTGTTAGAGGTGGGAGAAAAATAAATATATTGTAGTGTTGGGATTTTTTATTAAACTGTTTTAAATTGTAATTTTTTTTGTTCAAAAAGCAAAAAAAATGTATTGAAATTTAACTCCTTCATTTCAATCTTTGTTTATAAGCTGGGTTGGAAAAAAAGTTGAGATGTCAGATCCCCTGATTAAATCCTTAAAAGTGACTCCCATGTGACGTGCATTTTTTGGTAAAATATGGCTCCTGATATAGTATGTAAACATCATTGTTGAACTTTTTTACTTGGTGTGGTGTTAAAGAAGCATACAAAGATTGCAAAAATCAGAAATGTCAATTTAAATCAACCCAAAAAATCATAAAAGAATTGAATCAGGGGAAAAACATATCGTCCCATCCCTACAAAACATCTGACAGAAAAGAAAGCTAAACAGGAGAGAGACAGAGCACGAGCTAAAGGCTAAAACATGGTTAAAACTGTTGGTGCTAATGTTACCTCCAACCCACAGTCAGCAGTTATTCTGCAGTGGTCTGTTCAAACTTGAGAGTCTATCAATAAAATGAAGAGCCAGGTTACGTTAGCTCTGATTGGTGAGGTTGGAGTTGGTAGATGAGCTCTGGTAGGACAGAACCAGGATTCACTAACGTTACACGTTACAGACACGTCTCAG
Source organism: Halichoeres trimaculatus (assembly GCF_033239565.1). NCBI lineage: Eukaryota > Metazoa > Chordata > Actinopteri > Labriformes > Labridae > Halichoeres > Halichoeres trimaculatus. Next base: position 28,912,598 of record NW_027437195.1, read on the forward strand.
AGCACCGGGCTGTGAGGAGAGAGAAATATAGCAGCTGCTAAACTACGCTACAAACTGTCAAAGTTAGCTTGTTGTCACGTTAGCCTACAGATACATCGTAGCACTGGGCTGCCGATAGCGCTACACACAGCCGACACCGAATTTTGTTCCAAAACAAACACACACCTGGTTAAATCACATCTTTACGACAGTGTGTGTGAGACTCCAGGCCAGAAGGTGGCGCTGCAGTCCAATTTAAACAGCTCCTCCTCACAGCAGCTTTAAATCTGTATCTCCAGTTTGTTACTCTGAATTTTATTTTTACTATATTGTTGTTAAAATTAGCTTACTTGCTGTATAGTGCTTCAAAACATGCATGTGTTTTTTATCAGCTGCTTTGTTAACTGTTACTGAAGCCTCCAACTCATAAACACATGTGAATGAAGTGGTCTTTGAACCAGTAATGAAGTGTGCAGTAGGTGTTTTATTGCTGTTGTTTTTTCTCTGGTGAGTGGAGCCTAATTCACTCCTGACAGTGAAGAACGATTCATCAACAGCGCCCAGCGCTCTCCTCCAGTTTATCACCTGAGCTGCTGATGAAAAGCTGAAAGCCTGCTGCCAGGAAAGAATTGGTTCACACATTTTTAAATGAAATGTTGTTGTTAATCAATTCATTACTGTAAAGATGTTAAATCAGTTTCAAGTATTGACGTTCAGTCAGCCATTCAGAGATCTACTTGGCTTCTCTCCTCAGAGGTTTTACAGAAAATGAGGATCGATAGAAAAGACAGAAGATCAATTCAGCTTCCTCCTCTGCGTACCTGCGTGTGTCCTCGCCTTCTCCCTCCAGGTCCAGATGTTTCAGCAGCCCGTTTATCTCCTCCACCACCTGTTTCCTGTAATTTCTAATCGCTGCGTTCCCGGAAACATCCAGAGCGTCCAGCTCCACCTGCATCTCCGTCAGGATCCGTGACAGGTGGGCGCAGCTGTCCCTCCCGCTCAGCCCCATGAGCAGAGCCACCAGCTGACTGCGCGCCACGCTCACCTTCACCATCACCTGGTTGATCCGGTTCACGGCCTCGTGCGTCTCCCCCGACAGCGGCAGGGAGAGCGTTTGCTGCTGCGTGCGGCCTTCCAGGACGTCCTGCACCGCGCAGAGTCGCGTCAGCGCCCGGTAGCGTGCTTTGCGAAGCGGCACCCTGCCTTCGGTCTTGATCTGGGTGAGCCTCAGCACCAGCTCCTGCAGGGCGTCCACCAGCTCGTCGTTGATCTCCACGACCCCGCCTGAACGCTGAGGCACCACCACGCGCTCGTCCACCAGCTGCCGTGCCTTATTGCTCAGCTCCTCTATGGCCAGACGTGACGGATGAGTGGCGTTCTCCTCCAGGTAGCGTAGGAGGCCCTCCACTTCCTGTGCCGCCCTCTTTCTGGCGCCTTGCAGCTCTGGTTTGCCCTCTGTGTCCACCTGGTCCACCTCCAGCAGCAGCCGCGTCAGCTCCCGCTCCAGGCGCTTGTAATCTCGGTCGTTCTGCATGCCGCTGAAGGTGCACACCTGAGGCCCCAGAGACTGCACCTCCTTCTGCACCTCGTACAGCCGCATCATGGCGGGATGCTGCGGGTGGTACGGCTGGTGCTGCTGCTCCATCGGATGCTGCTGCTGCTGCTGCTGTGGGACGCCATGGTCCATCCTCTTCCCTCCATCAAAGGGCTTCCCGAACAGGCTGTAAAGAAAGACGGCAGCATGAAAGACGAGTCAGAACAATGAGAAACAATTTGGAGCAGAGCAGAGCTAGCTTTGTTTTCTACACGCTGGAATGGGAGGATGACTTCAAAAGTTTCCTTTCAGATGGTTGAATAGGACCTCCAACTACGCTCTGGATCTCTGCCAAAGCAGCTGGCAACAAGACAAACTCTGCACCCTCAGACACACATTAAATCACAGCCAGCTCTGGAGAAATCCAGCAGTATGCTTTCTTTGATGTGGATGTTTTAACCCTGTTTTCACGCCACTTATTAAGTTAATAATGAGACAAACAGCATCAGCTTCACAGGTCTGGATCTGGTGCATCTCCATCTACAGCAAAAGCATCCACACACTGACAATATGCTACAGCTATAAAATGTGCCCTTTTAATATAAAACAATGGCTTTTATGTTGCACAGTCGCCCTCGGGCACAAAAACAAAAAATCATAGGCAAAAACTCAGCCGAGCGTTAAGGGTGGTATCTTCCATTTGCAGGCCGCTCTGTCGTGCTCGGCGTGTCAGAAAAAGCAGCCCGGGGGCTGAGGAGTCATTAAACATGAAAATAATCCATTTAATGTGTGAGCAATCCTGACGCTGCACTACTCTGCTGTCACTTCCAGACTAGCTGCTGGTTCCTGGTATTGTTACCAGCCTTATCTAACTGGAACTGTCATGTCACGGGAAAAAAACTTAGCCTCCAGGCTCCAGAGTGTTTGCTCAGTGATTTTTCATTCAACCTAAATTCAGTTCAGTGCTTTACAGAGCTCAGCACAAACACTTCCTTATCAAGGACCAATCAGATTAAAGAAGGGGCGGGACTTCTGATACTATACTTGTTTTTTCTACATCCAACTCCCAGGTCCAGAAAAGGATTGAGTATCAGCAAGAACCTCACGATACATGATCATGATACTTGAGTCATCTTACAGTCAAACCATAGACTGTAAGAAAAAATGGACGTAATCTTGCTTGACTAGAAGTGAGGTCTCCACAAAAGCTGCTCCCCCTTGTGGCTGGCAGCAGTATAGGTCAAAAAAATCCATCTCCCCAGTCATTCCAGATGGGCTGTGGTCAAACTTAAAAAAAAATTAATACACCTCGTAGAAATGTTTCTCATGTCCGATTGTTGTGGTGATTTGAAGATATTATTTGGCTGCCTTGTATTCAAGTCCTCTTTTTCTAAAAAGTTTCGTTTTCATTAGTTATAAGAGGTTAAAAACAAGGTTTTATGTCACGTTTAACGATGATTGACAGCTGCCGTTCTTGTGTATTTTTCAGGGACAATAAAATATGTAAGGAGGTAGAGTCAAGAAGTGATTAGACTCTCAAAAGAAAAAAATATATATTATTTTTGTCAACCTGCTCCACTCAGATTCTCCCAGAATCCCTCACAGTCTTCACTGCGCAGACGCTGGCGGCACAACTGCTACAATGGCTGCTCCTTTGACGGGGGCACTTCGGCTTCAAAACCGTACAACTGTAAATGGCGAAGCCACGCTGTCCACTCTATATACAGTCTATGATGCTAACATTGGGATCAGTATTGATCAATACTTGGGCGATGAGATACTTAAGTTTCAGTTTATTTTCTCCATGTGTGCTTGTAGCTATCTAGATAGATAGAGAGATAGATAGATAGATAGATAGATAGATAGAAAAATAGATAGATAGATAGTAGGAACTTTGTCACTTCTGCAGTAAAAACAGAAACTTGTCTTTGACAGGGCTCCAGGTACGGATTTAAACTCACAAACTTGGTAAATCTGGCTTGGAAAATTGGAAATGTATTGATTTTCATTTTATGTCATTTTGTTTATGTGTCAGAGGAAGTGTGTTTGTAAGACCATGTGTGTGGACCTGTGTGGTATCAAGGTAATTTTTGTTGCTCTTGGTTTCTGACTGGTTGGCCGGTTCTGTTTTACAGTTAACTTTAAAAATAATATAAATAAAATGAGAGACAATGTTTCTATAAATCACACAGTATAATCTAAAATTGAAAGAACACATTAAGTCAAAACAATGATTGAAAATAACTTTTTATAGTTTATTATTTTAGAAACACCGAAAGTCAAATGCTGTGTAACATACAAACACAAATCTTAAACTAATGTTGCAAAGAATTAATTGGTTGAAAGATGTGATCGGTTGGTGAAACTGATAAAAGTCACTTGGTGTAACCAATGTTTCTCAAAAAATCTGTTAATGCATAAAAAAGTTACTATGATTATGATTTATCAGTCTGCTACACTGTAGAAAATAAACTTAAAATGAATTAAAACTAACTGACCTAAGACTAAAGACAAAACATTGATACCTACAGCATTAAACCCACATCATCCAGTTTAGGAATAAAACATTTGAAATACACTTAGATATTATATTTATTATATAGTCTATTGGTCACATACAGTGGAGTGGCTCTCTGGCGCCATCTACTGCAGTGGAGGTGCTGAAGTAGTAATTAACTTCCAACTCAGCTAAAATTTGAATTTTTCATCTTTACAAAAATATTGACATGCAAAGCTGAAATATTGATTTCAGAATCAGAGTTCAAAGTATCGTGATGTGTTGCTGTTTCTATATCTTTTCACACCCTTAGTCTGGATTAGCTGCTTCCTCCTCACCTCTTACTTTACCTACAACAGCTATTCTAACCAGCACAGCCATCTGCTCACTATACTTTCTCTGTTACATAACAACGAAGAGTGTGTTTCCAAACAGACGCCCCTCAGTGTTTCTGTTTGCAGCATTAGACCTCGAGCAACCGCCGCCCGCTGCAAAGTTTGCCGGACTCCTGTGACAAATAAAAGCAGCAGCAGCAGCAGCAGCATGACTAAGTTATTTATTATGCATCACAGACAGAGGCATGCAGTCAGTGGGAGATGTTGAGAGGGAAGCCCACAGCAAACCAAAACACTAACATATGCAGCATAAAACATGATTTTATTTTGAGTTCACATCTCTCAGCCCTACTTTCAAAAAGTTTGAAATGTTCCAGTTTTTTCAGGAGTTGGGAAAATAATCAAGGTTTTGATGTTTCTATCCATTATATGTATGCTCATAAGGTTTTTTTAAATATAAAAACACATCTCTTGAACATTCGATCAAAACTGAACATTTAAAGAGGGGGTATTGTGTTGTTTTTAATCATTTATTCTGTCCCTCTGGTGTCCCCAGCTCAATCGACAATCCCTATTTTTCTCTCTCTGGTGTTTTAGAAAAACCTCATTTCAGCCTCTGTCTCCAACGCTTCGTTTTAGCTACTGTCTCTTTAAGGCTCCCCACTCTACAAACCCCCTTTCCTCTGATTGGCCAGCCCATTAGAGGAGGAGGTGGGCAGCTCTAGTCTAGAAATGTGAAGGCTTTGCAGAAGCCCTGAAACCTGCAGTTTTTCAAGTGTCCACTTGAGGCTGGCTGCATAAAGACCAGAAACCACAAACACACCAAGCCAGAAAAGCCGACTTTTACAGCATTGAAAAACATATTTACAGCCTGGTTTTAAAAACAGTTTGGATCTGAATCATTTATTTCTCTACAGGCACACACTGGACCCATCAGTTTAGAAGATACTAAGACCAAAAGTTTGTCCAATCAGAGACATACCATACCTAGCCTACATAAGGTTTCATTTCTCCGTATCAGAAACAGATGAAGTCCATCTATCATAGAGTGTAGAAAGACCTTAGTGTTTGAGGCCCGCTCCTGCAACATGACATGAGCCAGTTAGAAGATTCTTATGAGATGATGTCATAATTTCACAAAGTCTCTTGAAAAACTTGTGAAGATCTTGTGGTGCCGTTTTTTAAGAACGGAGCTTTTGAGAAGAGATAGACCGATACGTTATTTTCAGGGCCAATATAAATACCCATTGTTCGTAGTCAAGGAGGCCAATAAACAATATTTGAAGCCATTATTCACTTGTGGTAAAAGTAAAAAATTGTGGCGTCAAGTTTTGAATCATACAAATACTACCACTTAACAACCTTTAAATGGCTCATCTTTCTATAAAGCTAGGTGAAAACTTAAAAAAAAACAATATAGCCTTTTAAGTTTTTTTTACAGTAAATAAGTTTTTTCAAAATGTCAGTACAGTGAAATGTTAATTAATCTTTCATTTATCTTTGTTTTAAGGTACTTAATGTATGGTTGCATCAAATTGAAATTTCATCTGCCGTTGGATGAAAAAAAAAAAAGGCAGATGCCGATATGCTTCAAAATGCCAAATACCGACGCTGATAATTGGCCCAGCCTAATAGGTCTACTCCTAGTTTTGAGTAATTTACAGACTGATTCATAGATTTCTACATCATATGTATAAAGAGAGGTTAAAGTAGAAGAGATAAAGAGGACTTCTTATTTAAATTAAATACCATGACAAAGAAGAGACTTCTTAAAATAAGGGGACGTTTTTATATAGTTTTCATGGTAAACTTGATTCATATACTTTGTGCAAAAAATGTATATAAAACAAGCAAATAAAACTCAAACCATAGGTTGTGGTTTATGCCAAAACACTAGCATTGTAAACAAACTAAAGCTCCACCTGCTGTTCCACGTTGAAACTGCAAGTAAATACAAACCAAACAGTGACATACATGCTACTTAAGTAAACTAAAAAACCTATTTTGGCTCCAACATAAGGACAGATTAGTTTGATTGGTCTACAGCCACTGACCTCAGAAATTATAATCTGCTCTACCATAAAACTATCACAACACAGACGGTCAGATTCTGTAAATATATCCCTCCATTCGCCCTCACATGTCTTGACCCCTTTCATCATGACCCCACGTCGATGGATTTTCCCCCCCAGCTGAAGACGTCACAAGAAGAAACGTCCAAGTATCATATCCATGAAACCGTGTCGTCACAGTCACGCAAGAGAATGAATGAGGTTAACCTACATTTGGTCTGGAAACGAAGAACACCCACATGACAACCGGTCCGAGTTTCCCTGTGTGTCTCTGTCCTGCTGGGCGGCTGACATGATGCTGATCGCTCCCTAATCCACATTAAAACGATCCCGGCTGCAAACAGAGCTTTAAATACTGACGCCGGGGAGATAAACGCAGCTGACCAACACCCAAAATATGCAACAGATCAGTGCATCTTGACTCGCACGCAGGAGAAGTGGGTTAATCAGGAAATGGACTCTTATTTCACTAACACCGCTTAGAAATATGCCTCCAGCTGATTTTGACTTTTGAGTCACACTAATAAAAGCTGTTTCCACAGAGCTAACATGATTAATTATCCAAAAAGCCAAAATATCAACTCTTTTCTCTTCTAATGTAGACTCCTCTTTGTTTTGAAACCTTATCTTTAACCTGAACGTTTACTGATATCTGAGGATGTCACACTGAGCCCCGTAACAAACTGTAACAAACAAACAAAAGATTTCACGGTATACTTTAAGGGTATTCATTTCACAAACTGATACTGTGCCAGGTTTCTTTTCTCTCAGCCAACATAAAATCCTGTTTCAGCAGAAAGCTGGATGTTCAGACTAGACTTGTGCTCAAATGTTATAACATGACACACATTGGAAGGACGGGCCTCAAACATCAGGATCTTCCCATAGCTCCACCCTCACAGGCCTCAGGTGGGCTGGCCAATCAGATGGAAGGGGGTTTGTGGAGTGAGGGCTACGACAGGGGTAGCAGGGGGGTAAAGACCGAAAAGCACAAGAGCATCTTTTCCCTCATATTCCAGTCGTTTATCATCCATCTGTAGTTGTGTCAAGCTTTAACGTGTCTCTGTGGTCATTTAAAATGTGCTAAAACTTAACAGACCAACAGACAGATGATAAACAACTTAGCCTGCTTATTTTAGCCTTTAGCCTGTAGACAACACTTATACCTTAAGATCAGTCTTTAGCCTTTAGCCTCAATATAGGACTTTAGCTTGTGTCTTAGCCTTTAGCCTGTCTTTCAGCTTTTACCATGTGTTTTAGGCTTTAACCGGTATATTAGCCTTAAGCCTCATTTTAAGACTTTAGCTTGTGTTTTAGCTTTCAGCCTGTCTTTCAGCCTTTAATTTTAGCCTTTAGCACATGTTTTACCCATTAGCTTGAATATTACTCTTAAGGCTATATATATACGCCTTTGGCTTATATTTTAACCTTTAGCCTGTGTCTTAGCCTTTAGCCTGTGTTTCAGCCATTAGCATATGTTTTAGTGTTTAGCCTGTATAATAGCCTTTAGCCTGTGTTTCAGCCATTAGTATATGTTTTAGTGTTTAGCCTGTATAATAGCCTTTAGCCTGTGTTTCAGCCATTAGTATATGTTTTAGTGTTTAGCCTGTATAAGCCTTTAGCCTGTAGTTCAACCTTTAGCACATGTTACAGTGTTAAGCCTGTCTATTAGCCTTTTGCCAGTGTTTTAGCCTTTAGCCTGTATGTTAACCTTTAGCACAAGTCTGAGGCTGTGCCTGAAATGGCATACTAACGTACTACTCATACTAAGTGTGACGTCAAGAATAGTATTTAGTGCGTTCACATTAAATAGTATGAAAAGATTGTGTGCGCGAGAAATACCCGGATGTATACTATATCGATAAAAATTGTAAGTATGGGAGGTGGGCATACTAGTAGCACTGACATGCCCCATAATGCATTGTGAGCCCCGTATTTATAAACATAAATAGTGAATGAGATGACAAGATGAGAAGCAACTAAAGTGGACTTAGCTCTACAGGGAAACCTAAACGTAAGTACAAAGAAGTAAGTACAAATCGCAATATTGTCCACCTAATCGCAAATCGCACCTTTTCCCCAAATCGTGCCGCACTAGTATGTAGTATGTTAGTATGCCATTTCGGACACAGCCTTAGTCTTTAACCTGTTAATTAGCCTTAAGCTAATGTCTTATCCTTTAGCTCGTGCCCTATCTCTCTCCTGTTTATCTTCCTTCTGCTCTTCTGTCCTTTTTCTGTCTGACAGTTAGGCTCCAGTGTCCACCATCACTACAAAATTAATCACAGAAATCGTTTTCAGCGGAGAAAAACAGATACGTCTTCTCTCCACTTAACTTAGTTAGCTAGCATGGTGTTGTCATAGACTTGGAAGTGCTGTAAATCAATCTAGTCTTGTCTGACAAGATCCAGAAGCTTAGAAATAGCATTTGGAAACAATGTACGTTGGTTTTGAATGTGGATTATAATCAGGAATATATCTAGAAGGGAAAGTTTTTCAAGAGACTTCAGGTAGTCTCTTTAATTTATCTTTTTTTATCAGTTGAAGCTGCTTTTGCATCTCATTTCGTAGTATTTCTTCTCTCTGGTGCTGCAGGTTAGAAAGCTGCACCTGAACTTCAGCGCTCGCTTCAGACTGGAGATGAAGGGAGGCTGTCTGACTCCAGTTCAAAGCTTCCTGACAGAGCATATAACACAGGATACTGCAGCGCTTCATACAGAATGGATGTGAAGCTCAGAGAAGCTTCAGACTCAGGATCTATTTTCTTCAGATTTAAATCCCTTCACAGAGCTTCAGAAAGGTGTGTGTCTCACGTGAGGTAAACAGCAAACAGCAGTAAGTAAGCATCCACCATGAACTGACAGCACAATTTCCACGACTTTACCTTTTGGCTGCTTTTCTGTGTCCATCCTTTCCTTCAGTTTTTTTGCAGTCAAAGCTCTCCATCAGGAAAACTTTGATAACTGAGTGTATTTGGAGTGGCTTATATGTGGCTACATCGTCATGGCAACAGTAAACAATGTTAAAGAATTACCATAGTTTAAATTCAAAGTCCAGATGTCGAGTTTTGACCCCTCTGTGTTTGCCTTACGAGCCTTTTTAGTGACAGTACAAACCTCTTCCGAGGACGACTTCCAGCCTGAACTCTGAGAGATAAATAAAAGAACAGAGAGAGTACGCTGAGAGGAAGCTGCTTGTGAGGAAATTCCCCCTTCAACACCCAGACGGCCTGCCTACATCAAAGTGAACTTCCCTCTATCTACGGGCTAAAACACCAGATTAAGATAAGGAGCGGATTGGACTTTCAGCACAAGAACACGGCTCAGAGGCTGGGTCATGTGACCTGCTGTCATTTATTAGCCGAGGTGCCTGAAAGCAGGCTGCGATTGTTGGATTTGAATAACCCACAATATGATGTTTGGTTACTCGCAGCATCAGTGACACTTATTAGAATAGTCAGGATTATGTATTAGCATCTCCCTAAAGTACTTTTATGTAAGAGGGGCGAGGGGGCCGGGCTTCTGCAGGAGAGTGGATGAACAGCATTAGCCCGAGCTCGCAAATCTGAGTATTTATTAGGATAATCTCAGTCAAATCCACTCCAGCTTGGCAAACACCTCGTGCCTTAATTTGGTCCAGAGGAGACGAGGAAAAGGGGCCGACTCTGAGGACGGGTCTGCTACAGCAACAATTAACCACTTCATTGATTAATTCTTGGAGAGATAATGCATCCTAGACTATTTTTAGAATGATTGGTCAAATATAGCTTCTTAAAATGTGAGGACTTGTTGATTAAAATCTCTCAATGTGTCTGTATGTTCAAGTTTTGCATCTAAGTAGTTTCATATCTTCCATAAATGTTATATTTCTCTGGATTTATTTATCTATTTTCATATTTTAGAGAATAGAAAAGGGAATATCTCATTGCACAGGAAAACATGTTCCCCCACTGTTCTTCACATGACAACAAACACTGTGAATCTTGATTCTTATAAATGTGCTATTTTAGTCAGCTAAAGTAACGATATCCTTGATAGCTAGCCTGGTACTGTCATTAGAACAACTACTTTGGATTTTTATCATTTCAGACGAGACACACCAGACACGTGCTGTGCCAAATATGTAGTGCAGCCTCCTGCCACCAGGTGGGGCTGTAGCTTCAACATCCAGTTTAGAAAGTTAAAGCTGATATGGAAGTTGCTGTTCATCAAGAATCCACTTGAGGCTGGCTGCAGAACCAAGCTAAAAATCGGACTTTAACAGCATTAAAAACACATTTAGAGCCTGGTTCAAAAAACATCTTGGGGCTAAGATGCTAATTTCGCTAACCGCACACACTTTACAGGGGGAATTTCTAACTCAGAGGTTTAGAAGATATTAAGATCATGAGTTTGTCCGATCAGAGACACAGCTCAACTCACGTGACTGACAGGCCCCCTGTAGCTGTTAGAAAAGAAGCCCAAAGCCTGGGTTGTATCCAATATGGCCCCTGCTTACTTCTTAACTCTGCATCACGAACAGATGGGTGACCTAGCGAAGACTATGTTTACACGACAATGTTCCATCTGAAAACGCAGTGAATAAAATCTGCGTTACACGGAAACGCAGAGGGACTGAAAACGCTGTAGTAAGCATGTCAGGCCCGTAGTTGGTGCTATGACTGTCTTGTCCAGAAGCCAGTTTTGGGAGATCTTCACCGAAGTAGAGTTGGCCCGATCATTCGGATTTCAGAAAAATCCCACTCTGGAGGCCGTTTTCAAAAGTTTGAGTTTTAGATCTGCTGAAACGCTGTTTCCGTGTAAACGCAAGGCTGAAACACAACAAAACTTTTACGTTTCACCCTGAAACCGTTGTCGTGTAAACGACCCCTATGTCCATATTTAATACAGTCTATGATAGCAACATTTGACTTAAATGCTCTAACCCTTGAAAACAAGGAATTCGGATTAATATCATCTCTTAGTGTTGCAGTGTTTGGAGGCAGTTTGATGAAGCCATGCTAAATCAATTGGGAAAATTCTGGTTATTTCTTTTCAGTTTTTACTTGAGACAAGCCAGTTGGGTAAAAAAAAGAACTTCTTTGAAAAAAGACCAAAAAGATAGAAAATGAAAATCTTAACGATAAAAATTTGTCAACAACCAATTTTTCCTGCAAAAAAGACGAGCTAAAGCAGATGATGAGCTAAACAGTTCACGGGTGATACAAACACTTACGAATGTGTGTTTTGTTTTTGCATTTAAGGGTCATCATAAAAGTACAATACAGTTACTGTATTGTATTTATAGCACTTTTTTGAAGAAAGATATTAAAAATAGAGCCATAGTGTCCAAAGGGTCATTCTTCGATAACGCCACTTTTACCAGTTTACTGTATAGGTCAGCTGAGACAGGCTCTGAGATGTTACACAAGAGAAAGTGTTGAGGCAAATGTCGTAGATTTAAACACTTGGAAAAGCCTTTCTGAACTGCTTCATGAATGAATTTGCAGGGAAACGTGACCAAAGGTTGAGTTAAGTGTACATTAAAAAGTAGACTAGAATGCTCTGAGTGTTTGTCCACGACTAGTTGACCAAAAACATAAAGGTACTCAGGTATTTTTGTCACTGATTATGTTATCACTTGTACATTTAAGATGAGATTTCCCTCCAAATCTGACTCGCCACGTCACCACTTCATGACTCCTCACGGTGAGGCTAGTGACATAAATCCTTTGGTTAATCATGGTATGGTTTTCTGTGAGCACAGGATCACTGTATTGTAAAATTATCCTTATTTTAGCAACATATATTGTGAGCTATCCAGGAAATCCCACCTCTACCTCACGTTATATTCAACCTTTTGTTTGTATCCTATACTGCACAGGCAAATTATGTGAAAATACATCATTTGTACAGTAATTAGGGGCAAAATGAGCAACCTGAACTTGGATTCTTGGAAAAGCAAGGATGTGTTGTGTTCTTAAATCTTGTCTACAGGTCATTCATTTAAGATTAATGGATTAATCATCCTCATATTCTGCAGATTAGTGCCTGATGACAATGATAGGGTCAGTTGGATTTTTCCTTCTTATGAGTCACACAGCATGACGGTCAGCTAAGCATGAGGTAACATGTAACCAGCTCCCTCCTCTGCTTTAATCCTTCCCCCAAACACATCTAGCACCTTCTCCCCAGCTCCAGGCTGCATGCACCGGTCCTCCTGCACGATGCTTGGCGCATTATGTCACCAGTGAAAATCTCCTCTGCTGGATCACGCAGAACACCCCAGCAAACCACCACACCTCTAAACCTCTCTGAAACACCTTGAAGCATCTCCACGAGCTGTCAGGTGTAGCCTCTCTCCCTCTTTCACACACACACACACACACGCCACACACACAGGTACACACGCACGTACACGCGCACGAACAGCATCCTCAGCAGCATTTCTCACCTTTTCAAAACTCCGAACACATTCGCGCACATTTTTACGGATGTCTGTTTCCATCAGCCAAAGCAGGGGCTGTTCGTGGGGCAGAGTGGCATCCACAGAGGTAAATCCAGAATCTCAGAGATGAGGAAGAGGAGAGAGGATGCTCCGGTCAGCTTCAGCACCTAACGACTGACTGACTGACTGCGGTCGGGCTGGTGTCGCCCCTCCCACAGACCATCAGAGGGGCTTCCTTAGCTACCAGCAATTTAAAAACACTTCACCACACAATAAAACATCATCTTCAAGCTTTAAAATGATTTAAAAACACTGATTTTAATCTGAGAGAGCAGCACAGGAAGCATCTTACAGCCTACAGCTCCCTGGATGCCATTGTCTGTGAGTGCGTTAAGCTAGCCTCCGATGATCACCTGACTCTGCCCCACCTTGGCAGAATACCTCCAGTTTTCCTGTCTTAAAGCTTTAACACATCATAGTCACCTAAACAGTTTCACTCTTACCTGCATAGCCACCGTACAGCCATCTGAACTGTTGTAGAAAAGCTCGCAGCTCCTCTTGTTAATGCTAAACATTAGCCTTCCGTGCTACCTTCTAGTTGTTACTTTCCGACTCACTCGTTTGAACTTACACGGAGTTTATCTGAGCTTGTTTTGACCAATTACAAAACCACTTTTGGGAAAATTTGACTAAAAAAATCATATTTCAGTTTAGATAATGCAAAATAAAAAGACATGGATCGGTAGGAAGATGAACTCTTATGTTATTTTGCTGTTAATCACCTTAACGGTGTTTAACGCAGTGATAGTTTTAGTTGGCCAACAGAGGATTGGCTCGATGTTTACCTACGCGCTGCCGTTCAAGGATTTGTGGCAAGGGCGGGGACTCAATGAACTTCCTGACAAAATGTTTTTATAAGGATTATTTATTTTTTTCAAAATAAGATTATTGGTATATCTATATATTTATTTATATAAAATGAAATTATTTGTTTATAAGTTGATATCAATTTATTTGATTTGATTAGATTTGATTTTTATTTGTCTCAAACAAGCACATAAAAACAAACAATATTTGTAATAGGAAAAAAAATTGCACACAATGATAAAGTGCGAGTTCGAGAAGGGGATGAAGGAAGCAAAGCTTATCAAATTCAGCCCCCCCCTTACACTGTCATATAATTTCATAATTCACACAATCTTAGTATAATAAAACAAACAACTTTAATATAAATAGAACCCTAGTTAAAAGCACTGTTGACTGACTCAATTATTGGAAAAAATAAAAAAGATTAGATGAAAAAAATTTAATCTTAATTTATTTTATCAGTTAAATTAAATCCATCCATCCATCATTACTTTTATTATTATTATTATTATTATTATTATTATTATTATTATTATTATTATTATTATTATTATTATTATTATTATATAGTAATAATAATAGTAATTTTAACAATAGTAATAAATAATAATAATAATAATAATAATAATAATAATAATAATAATAATAATAATAATAACAGCAATAATAATAATAATAATAATAATAATAATTTTATTATTTATTTTATTTTACTTTGTAAGTATGAGCTGTAAGCCCTTGTATAAGCCCCCGCCCGCTCGACTTGATCCTGACTGTGGCGGTGGATACATGAAGCGCATCATTTCCTGGTAGGACTCACGTGACCAACCCTTTGCAGGACGAAGGACACAAACACAAGCTCCTCTGAAATGTGGTGTAGGGTGACTTGAACAGCCGACAGCGTTGTGCTGAAACGCTTCGTGACTCTTGTTTCGTGTCAGTATAATAAAATGACGTCCATGAAAACAGTAGTGGGAGCATCGGGCTGTTTAACACGGAGGATTCTCGGTCCTTTCACCCCCCACGCTGCTCTGCGCCCACACCGCATATCAGTACCAGGCAGCCGGCTCTGCAGCTCCAAACAGGCACCCAAGCCGGACAAGAAACCAAAGGTACGAGCAGTATCCGGAATTTTCAAAATAACTACTTGTGCTATGCTATAAATTGTTTTTTAATATATAGGTTTAATATGTGAACTTTAGCTTCCTATGAAAATAGGGTTTAAAGTAGTGTTGCACATTGGTAGCTGCACAAAAACATGTGCAGCTCTTTCAGCACTTGGATCATGAAGCCTACAACTTGCTGCCATAATTAATATAAAACACAAAAAAAACACTTTTAAATAGATATGAAGTATTTTGAAAACTGTGACACAAAAATATTTAAGATATTTGAGGGTCACATGTGCAATACCAAACCATGAAAACAAGGCCTCTGTACTAGTTGAATGTATAGACAGAGCTACTTTACCAAGTGCATACTAAAGTTATGCCACAGTGAAAAAAACACTAAATTTTAGTCCTTTCCAGTTCTATTACAGTTAATCTAATCTATATAAAATTAAAGGTGAAGTTTGCACATTATGTCAACTTTTTGGGATCACGTGATTAGCATACCTTATTGAAATTTTATACTGTATACTGTTGAAATGTTTACAAAAATTATGATGAAACAATAAGTTGTTTGTAGTATCAACAACAAAAGAAATGTAGTAGTGTTGTATTGTATTAATACTTGTATATTTTTTACTTTTAGTTTAATAATTGTCTTGTATTAGACCTAAAGTTTTCATGTGGTATCTACCTGTTTTTCGGTCTCTGGGGCCTGGACTGTCTTCTGCGTCTCTTTGCTCGCCCCATCAGGCAGTCTGGTCAGAAATGATAAGCATGTCCCTGAAGGCAGCTGCTTATAACCACCTGACATCCCTGTTTATCTGCATGCTTCAACTCACGCTACTGATTCAGCTTGAGCAACCCAAATTTATTTATTTTTTCTTCATCTGCAGAGATCTCCCTTCAGACCAGCAGCCAGCTCTACGCACGACTGGATTGGTCCACCAAACCCCCTTTCAAACCTGAGGCCGATTGTTTACCACATCCCTGAGAATGAGACAGAGCTGGAGAAACGTCTGCGACACCTGAGGCAGGAGACGGAGGACTGGAACCACAACTTCTGGACGAAACAGAACATCACCTTCAGCAAGGTATCGATTCAGGATATTACCTTTCTGTGAAAAAAAAGGCCAAAGGAATAATAATGATATAACAGTAATAAGTTTATTTATATAGCACATTTTAAAAACAAAAGTTTACAAAGTGCTTTAACCAACGACAACAAAGCACAGAAACACAAAAACAAAACAAAACACACAGTGAGACCATGAGGACAAAAATAAAAGCTATAAACATAAAACTCAGTAAGAGAAAGAAGGAAATGGCAATGCAAAGGACAATAAAAGTTAGTTACAGACAAAATCAGACATCAAATATTAATAAAGAAAATTGTAAAATAAATTTGAACTAAACAATGAAAGAATAATTATAATTTAGCAAAGATATGAACAAAAGATAAAACAATTAAAGGCCTAAAGGGTATAAGTGAAAAGGTTAAAAGTAAAACAAGCTTGAAACATAAATTAGGTCAAATCAGGAATTGTGGAAGATATTAACAATAATGTTAAAATAAAATAGAATAAATTAATAAATACATATAAATAAAAGAGAATGGACTTAAAAAGGTAAGAGCAATAAGAATATAGAAAGACTAAAAAACAATAAAGGCAAAATAAAAGAGCAAAAAATGAAAGACAAAAGACAAATAAGATCATTTACAAGAACCAAAACCTCTACAGTGCAGAAGAAGAAAATAAAAGTGTAGTACAAAAGTTTTCCCAGATTTTTCTGCCATGAAGTGTGATTAAAACACTGATCATATTCAGTTTTACCAGTGTGATGTCAGCATGAGCCTGGAGCAAAAATCCTCCACTAACTCAAAGTTAAAAGAAAACTTCAGCTACCTACAGAATATATAACACAAGGCTGTAATTAATGAATCCAAGTTTAATCCTAACCTTCTAATTAAAGTTTTCGCATCAATTATTGAAGACTTTGGGTTCAACGAGAAGTGAAGAAGTTCAACTGAAATTCTGCAGAGACTGGAGTGAAACTAACTTCAGTTCATCCAAAGTACAAATGATCAAAACATCTTTGATTTATGATTAATTAACAGTTTCATTTTCACTCTCATAGTTGTATTTTTAATCTGAAAGAAACAAAAAGTCAAAAAGCGTAAAACACTATGTGTTTTGCTCTTTTGTTATTTCTATTAATTGATTTGTTTTGTTGCATTGCTTGATTGCCCTGCAGTTTTTTGGAAGCGTTTTAAGTCTTTGCTCAAACCAGCTGAACTTGAGCGAAGCCTCAAAACCAGCAGACACGTCTCACAGCGACTCGCCTCTGAGTCCCAGTCAGCTCCAGAGCTCCTGCTCTGCTGCTGACCTCTGACCTCTGATCATTATTTATCAAGTACAGCCTCTCATGGGATATTCCTTTAAGCAGCAATAGGGGATTTCTTATTCCTGCCAGCAGAGGGCAGCATTATACTGTCCAACAGCTTCCACAGATGAGCAAGAATACAGTTTTTGACATTTATATCCTTCATGCATGCTTTTCTTCTATGCCATCCAATTCAACAGCTCTGCTTTAAACTTCACTTTAAAGAAGACAGAGGAAAATGATGTTTTATGCTTTCTGCAGGAAAAAGAAGCTTTCATTATTTCTGAGCTGAAGTCCAAAGGCTTGACTCTACGAGATGAGCAAGGTGAGACGATGCAGCTTTTTGTATGCTGAACTTAAATCTGTGTGTGTTTCATATTTAGAGGTTTAATCTCCTATGCACAGACGGTTAATGAGACTGCAACTCTGTGCTGCGTCTTCTCTCCCCCTCAGGACGACGGCGCGCCCTCAGCAGCGAAGAAATGGCAGAGTTTTACAAAAGCTTCCTCGACAAAAACAGAACGCGGCATGCACAATACAACAAGTGAGTTTGTTTTGCAGCCGGGTGGGTACACGTCGCTCCACTGGAGCTGTGGGCTTTAACCCACACTATTATGCACGCTGTGGAAAACAAACGTTACTGAGGCTTTGAAAGCTTTCTATGAATTAGCATTGCAAAGTGGGTGACTCGTTTCTAGGTTAGTGAATCCTCAAGAAACGCTCTGCCTACACACATCACCTCTGCAGTCGCTCCTATTTGTTTTAGTTTCCTATGAGTGGGATTAAAACTCAGACTGTTGCACCACAGTGTTCTTGTTGTTCCTGTTATTGCCTCAGGTTAGTTAAAGCATTTAGTATTCTGTGCACTTTTTAATTATCTCTGTTTATCTACATGTTGTCCTCTCTGCAGTATTCTTCATTTTCAAGGTTAGCAGCCACTACAGCAGCAGCAGCATCATTTGTGAAGTGGATATCAGATTTAATACAGCATAAATGAGAAAAAATAATCAGTACTAGTCATAAAAACTTAAAGGCAAGGAAAAGAGTCTTTAATATGTGCCTTAAAGATATAGCCATTGAAGTCATTTGAGCCCTTTTCTAGTCTAAGGTGTTCCTGTAGCATCCTGAGCTACTTATAAATGATTCATGCATGTTCTGCTAAGACAGGTGAAAAGGTGGATACATAAGTCAGACACATCTGCTCTTCAACCAAGTTTTAAATAAAAAGGTTTAATTCTTATTTCCACCACATTTCATGCAAACAGCTGGGATAATGAGCCTAAACCCTTGTTTTTTTTACCTCTATCACCAGTAAAACTGAATTTATTTTTACAGTGAGAAATGTTTTTTGTCAAACTGACCTGATTGTGTTTTTTAATCCTCTTCTTATCTTCTCCAGTGAATGGTACAGACGTAACTTCACCATCACTCTGCTCATGGCCCGAGTCGCCCTGACCAACATTTGGAAAACTGTTACTGATCGACACAGAAGCAAGAAGAGCAGCACACCTACCACTTGAATGAATAAAATGCTCACCTATCTTTAAGTTTTTTGATTCCACTGTATTGAAGTTTTGTGCTTCTTTATTGTGATGCAGTCATAAATGTTTGTCATAAAACAAGCTAAAGAAATTTTAACTGTACTTTGTGTTGTGAAAT
Source organism: Halichoeres trimaculatus (assembly GCF_033239565.1). Taxonomy (NCBI): domain Eukaryota; kingdom Metazoa; phylum Chordata; class Actinopteri; order Labriformes; family Labridae; genus Halichoeres; species Halichoeres trimaculatus. The sequence continues at coordinate 28,931,461 of NW_027437195.1, forward strand.
GTCACTCAGCATATCTAGAGGATGTATATATAAAGCATCTCACCTAGCGAACTTCATCTCACGTGACTGAATTACCTACATTCTGCTATATTGACTCACTGTGTTACTTTACTCAATGATTTTGACATGTTATTTTTCATTGGTGAAGCTACAATGGAATATTAAAAGTGCAACTATTTTGTTAAGCACCTTTCTTGATAATGAGAATTTTAATGTTCCAGCCTCACACGGGTCAAGGTTTGCTTTGTTTTTATACTTTTCATGAGTTTCACAGTTTAACTTTTGAATAATACTGACAGTTTTACTTAAAGCTACTGTAAGTATTTTTTCCTCTATGCTGATTCTGGCGCCCCCCTGTGGACAAGAGGTATCTTCTCTCATTTTTGGGGTTTTACCCAGTAAGATGTCATCCTGCTGCCTTCCATATTCTGAAGTATTAGTAGTAAAAAATAAAATAATAATATTTTTTTTATTTGTAATGACAAGCATTCAGCATAAAGTAATAAAACACAAACAAACAATGAGCACAATAAAATAAAAACAAGAAGCACTGCTTAAATCAAGACTAACAGAGAGAGACAAAGACCATGAGGACCAAACATAAAAAACATAAAATCAGCAAGAATAGGAAACGCAAAAAAAAAGGGATGAAAGCAGAAATCAGGTCAGAAAATCTATAAAAAATAAATGAACAATGATGATAAAATTTGAAAATAATAAAAAATAAGTGGCGATGATAAAATACAGTAATAAACACGAGCAATTAAAAAGGTCTAAAAATTATCTATAAAAGAGTTTAGAAAGGTGAACCATTAAAAAGTTAAAATCACAATTAATAGCATATTATAGTATTAATAAATTAATGAAAAGGAGTAAAAGAAGGTAAAGAAAACAAACAAGCAAAATAAGATAGAGATAAAAGACATTGAAACATATCTGCAATTTAAGATAAGAAAAGATTAACTTTGTTAAACCTGGAGGTAATTGTTTTACCAAAGTACAAAAGCAGTGAAAAGCAAAACATATTAACTGTTGGTAAGTGAATGAATAATGATTCCTGCCAGTGACGGTCTTTTTTTTTCCTTTTCTGGATCATTTAGCATGGTCATTGTCAATATCAGTCCATTCTAACATTTTATAGCAAACTTATAACCAAGGTTATAATAGTTAACTAAAACGAAACTAAACACAAAAACTAAAATTTAAAATACATTGCCGTTAACTCAAACTAATAAAAACTAGAAAAGAAAACAAAAACGATGAGTAAACTAAAACTGTATCTTGTGTTCACAAAACTAACTGAAACTAACTAAAATGATAGACAAAATTCCCTTAGTTATATTTTTTGACATTATTAACAGCCTTTAGGATTTAAATTAATCTGCCACATTTTCCTAACCATTTTAACGACAGTTTTTGGCAGTTGTCAGCACCGCACAGCACCATCATAGCGGCATATAGGGACGAGCTTGTTTACTGCACTGACTGGCTGTGCGCTGTGCTGCGACCAAACGTAGTGGAGAAATGAATTCAGAGCACCTGTCCAGAGTCCAAGTTTTTATTTATTGGAGCTCATATTATATTGTTTTTTTTTTATAATTTATGTTTATATTATTTTTATGTAATTTGTGTCATTATTATTATTTTATATAATTCATGCTTATATTTTTTATATTAAGTTTATATTATTTTCATGTGTTTACGGCAGCAGCCAACAGTTCAGTATCAGCATTGACTGAGCAGTGAGCGCTATGTTGGACTTGAAAATAAACAGTATGACAAAATATTTACTCTGACCTTTTTGAATCCTGCATCTGGTTAATAAGGTTTGAAAAAACTAAAACTAAACTAAAACTAAGCCTTGTTGCAAAAATCAAAACTAAATAAAAACTAGAATGCCTGCTCTAAAACTAATTAAAACTAAACTGTAATGGAAAATAAAATGTCAAAACTAACTTAAACTAAACTATAATGACAAATCCAAAACTATTATAACCTTGCTTATAACAACAGAGTGTTAAATATTAATAATAATGTTTTCTATTCCTTTGATTTTAATAACATTTGAGGTCAAAATGTGTTGACCCCAAGGTTTTATTACCAGTTTAAAGTGATTTCCTTGAGCACTCCTATTTGAGGACCTTTCGTGTCACAGAAAGCTTTGATTTTGTGGTATTTGTACTTTTACTGAAGCGCTGAACCACTTCCTCCACCTCTGTCACTGAGTCAATCTTTGCTGCTCCACTCGCTCCGCAGCTTCCCCTTTAATCCGGGCAGGGATGACATCATGACCGAAGAAGAGAGGGGGGGTACCGGGTAACGCCATTTTCACGCACCGCGCAGTCGGTCAGTCATCCAGCCAGTGGAGCAGCGAGCTGTCATCTTCATGGGCGAGCAGTCAACTTTTTATTCAGACCCATGAAGACACTCTCAAGTTAGTTTCCCGGACCTGGTCCTACAATGGAACCAAAGGAGAGCAGGCTTTTCCTGAATGGCTCCGACTAAAGTCAGGGTTTTTGACAGTTAGGCTGCTAACAGCTATGTAGCTAGCTGGTCATCATTAACGGGGGTTGATGCAGTGAAACCAAACATAACCCGAGCCGGACACAGTTTGGAAAATTATAGATTTATTTACATATTTTTCCTCACTCGTATTCGGGGAAAGGGACAACCTCTATCCTGTGAGTTGACGTGATTTAACAGCGAGGAAAACGAGCGTTACAGTCCGGCTACATTGGCAACGGATGTCCTAGAGAACGGTAAGAATGACCCCGTCTATTTCCTGGAAGGGTATTATAAGCTAATTAACCTTTTTTCTGTTTTTTATTTGTTCATTTAGTCTCATTTATACAAATCATAATCACTTAAATTAATAATGGTATATAATTTAGGATGAAACAATCTGGATACTTTGGAGCGTGATACGTGTTTATGTTAATTGCAGGAATTAGACGCCATTGGCATATTGACAGTCACTGAGAGTGCTGGCTAGTAGTTAGCCCCGTGTCTGACAGGGAAGTATTGGATAACTGGTTCTTCAGGTTAATCCATTTGAAAGCGACATAGCTGGGACAAAGCAGCCAGGACCTGACTAACACATGCCTGTCACCCGATGGAAAGATGCACTTGTTGGCTGCTGCAGCACCCCTTAAACCCCTGATGTTGAATCTGTCATGTGACGGTTTGCTGTGTCTGATGACCATTCATTGATATTCAGAGCAGGATCTAGAGCTGAGGGGAAGAAAGCTGCCTGTGTTGAGCAGTCTGCCTTGGAGAGACAGTGGATCTCAGTGTGTATATACACAGCTGGGATCTGAAAAACAAAAAACTAGAAGAAAAACTCAGAGAAATATTTTAGATAAACAACCTTAGCGTGTTGACCCTAATTATCTAAGGAATACATAAAAGAGCCGCTCCTGCAGGTTTTGTTTTCCCTGCCCTGCAGTCTTTAATGTTTAATGAATCCAAAGCAGGACCCATGACAACCTGCAGGTTTACACCCCTCTGCTCCCGTGGGACACGTTTGTTGTTGGCTCACCCCTCTGAGATCTTTGTGGACCACCGGGAAATGATGATCACCTGTTTTCACAACAGAATATGAGACTTAAAGAAGCCTGAGTGCCTTTTGTATGTTTACATATAAAGAAGCATCAATTTACAGTCATAGACGCGTTAGTGTTATCCTCCCTGATGTGTAGTTTTATCCACTATATGTCCAAGATATAAGTCTGCTTAAATAAATGGACAGATGATCAGATTGTTTTGTTTCAGGTTTTGTAGATTGAAAGGTATAGAAAAGATTGTTAAGGAGAAAGAGAAACACACTTTTACATGTTTTGCAAGAATTTGAGATTTTGAATTAGAACCACTAATCAGCTGCTTTGTTAAGATTGTAGAGATTATTATTTAATAGTTAATTTCACAGCATATACAACATACTGATGTAGAAATAACATAAAAAAAAGAATGACTCTTGAGCTTGTTTTGAAGCTTCTTCGTAGCTTCCTGATCTGGTCAAGCAGGACCAGATTGATTTACAGCACGTCTAGGTTTCTATGACAACACCACGTCAGCTGAGGAAGTTTAGTAGAGAGAAGGGAGATCTGTGTTTTTTCTCTGCTAAAAATGATTTCTGTGATTAATTTTGTAGTGATGGTGGACACTGGAGCCTAACTGTCAGACAGAAAAAGGACAGAAGAGCAGAAGAAAGATAAACAGAAGAGAGATAGAGCACGAGCTAAAGGCTAAAACACAGAGGTTAATGTCCATTCCAACCCATGTTAGCCAACAGATACGTCGCAGCAGCGGGCTACCGATAGCACTACATATAGCCGGCTGCTACAATGTTAGCTTGTTGACACATTTCAAACTGTATCTTACTGATAAATACCTTACTTCGGCGCGTTGTATTCATTGTATTCTCCTTTTAGTTCCAAAACAAAAAACACGCCTCGTTAAAGGCAATTCACGACAGTGCGCTGCAACTCTGGGCCAGAATGTGGCGAGGCAGTCCAATCAAAACAGATCCTTTTCACACTGTTTTTAAGTATTTGATTAAGGACTGGTTTAAACTTTACAGGTCCTCCTGTTGAGAATTGATTAATTTAGGGATTAAACTGAAATGTTATATTCAGTTTCTGTTACCCATGGCTTTTTTATTGCCTGTTTATAACAATAAATCTAGTCTGACAAGTGACCTTAAGAAAAATCCTGTAGGTTTATCAGAGTCTGTGTTTGTTTGAAGTTTGCTAAAGGCCTAGGTAAGAAAGAGAGAAAGAAATTGAGAACATCTAGGTGTCACTGTGTCAGAAATAACTGATTTATATTTAACTAAATTTACATGGTATTGTGCTGTAACTGCACTGTAAGTGTTTTACAGCAGGTGATTTAACCTGCTGTAAAACTTATGTTTTATGACCCAGTGTTTACTCAGCATCAACAGGAGGAAGTTATAGTAATCTGTCTCTGATAAAAACCCTTCAGAGGGATTTTGAGGGACTTCACACCACTGGTTTTAATGTTTACATTTATTCCATACTAAGTTGATGCTTTATCAAGCAACTTTCCTCTAATGTTGTATCTCTCAGTTATTAAGCATTACCCTTACCTTTGGTGAGTAGGATTACGCTATGAATCCACGGGTGCTACATCTTTTTGGATGTCAGGAGCCACTTTACAGTTCATCTGCTCAGTTTCAGCACAATGAAAGAAGCCTTGATATACCACATTTTAAGTTTTTATATTTGTTGACTTAGACAAGATTACACATGGACAGAGTCAGGGATGTACCCTGACTCTGTGGGAGAAAAAAAACAGTGTTTCTAAGTATCAGGATTTTTTGTTTGACTGTTTTAAATCATGATTTTTGTATTCTTTTCTTTTTATTTCTTCAAATTTAAATCCTTCAATTTAATCTTAGTTTATAAGTTGGGTTGAAAAAAGTTGATTTGTCAGATCCCGGGAATAAATTTTTGGGGTGGGAAGTATGGCCCCTAATACAATCTGTAGACATCATCATCATCGGGATCAAAGCGTATCGTCCCAGCCCTTGTTCCTGTCTTAGAACCATGTAATAGACCAATATATGATTCAGGTGGTGATTTACATTGCTAGAAACACAGATTCCAGTTGTTATGACTCTTTGGCAGCCATAGGAGGAAACCACGGGGGATTCATTTTATCATAAAGACATTTTTTTAGCCCTTTTTTTTCTATAGCCCAGTAATAAATCCTGAAACTTAATCTGTGGGAAGCTAGTCGTACATCAAAGTCAGAAATAAACCCAGCACATTCTTTAGCAGCCGGTCTTTCAGCCTTGCAGCAGAGAGTGATGCCTCCACTGTCTGCGTAGATCACAGGATCTTCAGGTACTTCAGTGATCCAAATGATAAATTCATTCTCCCGCCCTGGGCTCGCTCGTGGGGATGAATAAATCTCCACTGCTCTCGTCATGTTGACCAGAAGTGAGCTGGTTACTCATTTCAGGAGATGACACATAGTTCATCACACCAAGCTGAAGCTCATTAATCTCTTGAAAAGTTCTGATGTGAGGAAAACTTTGTTCCCGTATCAAACAAATCTGATTCCAGTCATAGTTGTCATTTCCTGTCTTTCAGGATCTAGTATCACATTATTAACCCTTTCTCTGCTCTCTAACGCTGTCACATGACTCATTAAGAAACAGCTGCATTGTTTGTGAGACTGCTGCTTTGCATGATTAGTGAAATCACAGTCGGTTGGAAAGATTTTTAAGATGATTGAATATCTGTGACGTCCTCCCCTGTGCGCAGGATGTTACTCCTGATCTTAAAGCTCATCTGGTCGTAGGACAGCTTTACACCAGCTGCCAAATGGAAGCCAGACCATGCTCCAGAGACCAAGCTGGAGCACAGAGACACTCAGGGGTTCCCCTCACGTCTCTGACTTTCATTTTAGTCAAACTTGGAAATGAAACAGCCCCCATCATCTTCTGGTTATCAGCCTACACATCGCTGACTAAGATAGTTCCTCACAGTGCTGCTCTTCCTGCTGGTGGCTCCGTCCCCACCCCCATCTCATGCCTCCTCAGCCTCCCTCCTTATATCCCTCTTCATATCACTCCCTAACCTGCTCATATGAAGAGCTGCAGTGTTCCTTGGGACCTCAGCAACTTCAAACAGCTATTTACATTTCAAAAGTTCACATCCGAAGCATTCCTCTCCGCTTTTCCCCAGGGTGCTTTGTGTTCAGAGACTCATCTGATGCCAGAAATAAAAAGGGTTTTGTTGGATCAGCGCGTGAAGAAAGGCTGGTGTTGTCACTTTCACTTCTGTTTTACACAGCCTGCAGTAATACTTGTTGTCTGACTTTTCTTTGCAGTTTGGTTGCAGCAGTTCAATATTGACGTTGTTCTGCCGAGCTCAGGTGTCTTCAACCTGCGTCTCTAAAGCCTCATGCAGCTCTTTGACTCCTTTGCAGTGGCTGCTTGTAGCTATAAAACTCATGTATTCTTTATTTTAAAAGAATATAAATGTTTTACGAACTAATAAAATTAATTTTTTTTAATTCTTGCATTTTTTTTTATTTCACATTTTTTTAGATTTTGCAAAATTTTGAAATGTCAAAATTGATTGCAATTTTTGCAAAGTTTTTTTCTTTTTTTTTGTAGAATAAAAATCGCAAAAATTTGAAGAAAAATGTGGAATTAAAAAAAAAACCTGGAAAATTTTCAAATTTTTTAAAATTAAATTAATACGCAACAGTTTTCAAGTTGTAAGAGAATTTAAATTTTTTATAAATTTGCAAAAATAAAAAAATATATATATATTTGCAATAAAATTTTTTAAAAAGTTTTGAATTTTTTTTAAATTGGAAAAAATTCCATTAATTTATGATGCTTAAACATTTTCTAAAAAATTTTTTTTATTTCAAATTTTTTCAATTTTTTAATTTAAGTTTTTGGAAAATTCTTGCAAATTTTTTAAAATTTAAAATGTTCTTACAACTTGGAAATTGTTGCATTTTTATTGAATTTTAAAATATTAAAAAAAATAAAATTTTATAATAAGTTTTTTAAAAATTCCACATTTTCTTGAAATTTTTGCAATTTTTATTCCACATTTTTAAAATATTTGCATTTTTTTATTTCCAAAATTTTTGAAAATTCTTGACAAATTAAACTTTTCTGACGTTTCTGCAAATTTATGAAGAATAAAACATTAAGACTTCACATCTACAATCCTGTACATTCCAAACCTAATTTGGATTCGTTTTCACCAGATTATCTATGTATTTAATTTTATTTACTTATTAGTCATCAATAGTGAAGATAAAGTAGATTTTTTGGCACTGGAGTGACTTTAATCCAGGTGAGCTGAGCGAAATGGCTCCTGTGAAAGTAAAGTTGTTTTTTTTTTAATTTGTGCATCAAAAAGTATGTTTTTATGCTTTTGGCTAATCTATAAGAGCCAGGGACTGGCATTTGCATAGAAATGAAGAAACAGCACCGTTAATTGACATGATGTGCTGTCCACAGCTGCAGGATGCAACCACAGCGCTTTAACATCTGTTTTCTGCATAATTAGAATCTTGAAATGATGCCTGGCTGCCTTCTGTTTGCTAAATTGTGCATCAAAGTGTGATAGGTGTAGCTGCTAGAGGGGTGGGTGTCATTTTCTACCACAGTGATGGATGTTTTGGTTTTACTGTATGCAACACGACTGAGATTTACCGCTATCACCAGTGACAGTTGATTCTATGATAGATGCATTTATTTTTGAGCAGTCTGTTTCGTGTTATCTATAAGTTCCTTCGTGCTCACCTGAAGCTGCTGTTTCCATCTGCTCTTGGACACAGCGTCAGCTTCCTGCCCGGCTGTCAGCTGATAGGCTGCAGGCTGGTTGCTGTGTCACATGGAGTGATCAGGGCTGCGGCTCACCCTCCCTCTTCCTCTCCTGCTCAGGGCAGTCGTTTTCTCCTCCACACTTGAATTATAATGTGAAATCTAAGGCAATTCAGGCCAAGGCTTCTATATTTACCTGGTAGCACCACAGACTGTTTGAACTGGCTGTGTAATCGCAGTAACGAGGATAAGAGTGTTTTGATTTGTTGTGTTTGTCATGAAAGCCATGAAAGAGAAAAAAAAAACACCCCAGTCAGTGTCTGTGATTATTCAGCTGAGCGAGTGTTTGCAGTTTGGTGCTTGCAGAGATTTATTAGGCAGCTAGCTACAACTGCTACTGAAGCGCTCAGTCATAATCCTCTTAAGTTTGTGTGTGTGTAATGAATACAGCGCACAGAAAGTCAGGACAGAGTCAGGGGAAAGTGCACAGGGAGTGTGTTCAGGGTCAGGAGAACTTGTATGTGCATGATAGTAGCATCCGTGTTATCACAGAGGCTGATTTACTCTGATTTTAAGCCATAGCTGCTCTAAGAAGCTGATCATTCCTGCAGATATTATAATTATGAAAACGAACATGTTGTTTTATTTCATTGTGGGGCATTTTGTAACCGCTGTGGAGGATTATAACTCCTAAAGATTGCAAAATGACACCTGACTTGAACTTCTTTTAATGTCGTAATTAAGCAGGTTTGCTGGTTTTACGGTTTTAAGCAGGTTTGGTTGGATTAAAACGAGCCAGCTCGAGGCAAAGCCAATTAATGCTTCTGTAAAGAGATTGTTCAGAATTATGGAGGTGGGGTTGTGTGAGGTCCTTTTTCACAGGGGGTTTATTTCCTACATTAGCTGGGTCAACACCAGGGAAGCAGGATGTTGAACTTTTGGCGATATCCCAAATGCTGATATTTAACAACTAATTTAGCCAATACCGATATGTTTTTGGTGCACATAATTGCACAGATTATCAACTCTTTTCTGTATTGGAAGTGGCATATTGTATTATAGTGCATACTCTAATCTGGGGCTGCAACCAACGATTATCTTTAAGGGGACATATCATGCTGATCCCTGATTTAATACTTACATATAATATAATAAATTTGAAAACAAGACCTTTCACCCCCTGAATTTTCAAAAAATGAGATTTTTTTTTTCTGATATCCTAGAACCAGATTTGATGCCTCTGAAAATAGATCATTGACATTTGGCTGCAAGATTTCGACCTTCGTGACGACATGAGGATCCTTTCTTTTTATTGGAGTAATCGGATAAAGCAGCTCCTCCTCTGTGATGTCAGTTAGTCACACAACCGCCACCAAGGGATACACCCACCAAGAGCCGAGTATCTCCCCTCAGATGCTGGATGCAGGGACTCTGCTCTGCTGAGCAGCTCGGCTTTACATGGTGAATTAGCAGTTAAAACACTGCAGTTTTATCGGACGTCGTAATACTTGTGAGACTGTGATATTTGCATGCTTGTTCTGACATGCACTGTGAACCTGGACCACAACAATGCTGCGCTAATAACATAGTGAGGAACTGACGGTAGAGGCGATCTTTAGACTACACTTTCAGCATGATGGATAAAACAGACAGAGAAAAGTGAAGGAGCAGGATGGAGCCCTGTTATAGAAATAGTTTATTGGTGAATTCTGCCTATATTTCCACGTATAAACTATACATGTTACAGTACCGGTTTAGCTCACCACACTGAAGCGTCCTGAGATGATCTGTGTCCACGTGGGTTTTCTTCCTCCTGAGCTGCAGAACCGTCCGGGTCTGACTCGGGGTCCAAAACAAAAGGACGTATCCTACACTCTGCCATTTTGTTAGTGCTATCAATGCCTTACGGTGAAGTTTTGGCAAACAGCAAACTCGCTCGGTCTGCTCCATTCAATGTGGTGACTTTGTAAATACTGCCATGCTGCAAAAACCACTTAGGTCATTCTCCAAACTGAGCGTTTCAACAAGATCTTCAGAATGGCCTAAACTGAGGATATTGAGAACGCTATTGTGGGGCAATGAAGGAACTAAATGACTTGTTCTGAGGGCAGAAATGCTTTACAGGCATCCTAGTCTGGCATAGTGAAAAGGAGAAACAAGCATGATATGTCCTCTTTAACATGTGACGCACACAGCCCCACAGCCCAGGTAATTACGCTCCAGCCCAGTCGGTGGCGGTGATGCACCTTCAGCTAGTTGCCAACCGCTAAATAATCTGACAAAAAAGGAAGAAGACAAAGAAACTGAAGAGAAACTAATAAAGCAATGATGCACAGCACAGTGCATTGATTATGGAAAAAAGTTGTCGGCTCTTTTACTAATTGATTTTTATCGATTTGTCGTTGTAGCCCTGCTCTAATAATATTTGTGATAATAATTTAATTATAATAGAAGCCATTATCTGACTCAGACTCAGAATCTTTCAGTCTGATTTCTCGCATTATGAACTCCAAACTGTGATTCCCAGCAGTCCAAGTTGAAGTGATACGTCAAACTTTTATTGTTCTATATCTCTCAAATGTTGGAGCTGTTGCTGGAAGAACTACAGAGTTTTCTGCAGACACACAAATTATTGGCAACAGCTGAAGCTCAATTCATCTTTTTACGATAAAACCTCCAGAACGTCCTTTGAAATCTTCCTTTCTCACCACTCTCACCTTGTATCTGTGTGTTTCTGTGAACCACACACAGCCCACAGGCCTCAGATCTGGATTTAAGCTGTCAGCAGGCAGCAGCTTTGGTGTCTGGGTGTGGTTTCTACTTTTCATCACAGCTGCACCAAAGTCCCTCTTTTTTTTTTTTCTTTAAGCACCTTGAGTGATGACTCCTAGGTTTCTGTGCAGACGCTTCAAACAGCATTTGTAATAGGCCCTGGTACGTTTAGCCTCTGTTTGTTCAGCTTGTTCTGCTCATGTTCAGCACGGTGCTTCAAACGCAGCTCTACACAAAGGAACTTCCTCTCTGCCACACGAGTTGGAAAAGGACACACAAACTTACTTCTTAAACCTCGGAGGCTGTGTGTTGCAGACCTCTGAGCGGCTCAGCCACACACACGTGTCTAACCTTTAACTGAAGCTGATGTTGTTTGTCACCCTGAGGTGTGTATTGATTTTGAAGCAGGAGGAATCACTCCCAGGGCAGCAAAGGGCTCTGATGTCGAGAGGAGGACACGACTTTGATTGAAACATCTCAAAGCTACTCACGAATCATTTCTCTGCAGAAATTAATCATTTCTTTTCTGCTCATCATGACTGTGAACTTTTCCAGTTTATCACGGCAGCAAATGCTATCCTCATTTAAAGCTTCATTCAAGCAGTAACCAAGCAAAGGACAGCTCAAGTTCTGAAACTTTAGATGAAGGTTAGCTGCTTTTTGTTGAGTATTTGACTGAAGGGTTTCTCTAGAGCAGATGTCTGCTACCTTTACTTTCATAGGAGCCATATAGCCTCAGCTCACCTGAGTTAAAGTCATACCAAAGACACAAAATAACTTTATCTTCACAGTAAAAACAACAAGGTGTATGATTTCTATACATAGTTAAAATAAAGTGTATGTTTATCTAAATAAGAAGTTTTTTAAATTTATAAAACTGTACATGCAATGTCTTAGTTTTCTGTTTTAAATAATTTGTAAATAAAAAATAAATAAATAAACAAAAATTGCAAATTAAAAGAAAATTGAGACTTAAAAATTTTGGGAAAATTAAAAAACTGTAAAGCAAAATTTCAAAATTAAATTGAAAAAAAAAAATTAAAAAGGAAAAATATTTTAAAAATGGCAAAAAAATTGAAATTTCAAATATTTGTATAAAATAATTTTTTTTTGGCAAATTTAAAGAAAATTGAGACTTTAATTTTTTCTGGGAAAATTTAAAAATTTTGAAAATTTAAAATACTGCCAAATTTTCAAAAATCGAAATGTATTCTATTTGCAAAAATTCAAAGAATGGATTTTAAAAAAAAGTCAAAATATTTCAAAAGTGGCAAAAAAAAATTGAAATTTCAAGTTTTTGTTAAAAAAATAAATAATTAAAAATGGAAAATTTAAAGATAATTGAGACTTAATTCTTTTCTTGGATTTTTTTTAACGTTTAAAATACTGTCAAATTTTCAAAAATCAAAATGTATTAAATTTGCAAAATTTCAAAAATTGGATATAAAAAAGTAAAAATATTTTTAAAAATGGTAAAAACGTTTGAAATTTTAAATATTTGCAAAAAAAAAAATCCAAAGGGGAAAAGTAAAAAAATATGCAAAAATTTCAAACAATTTTGAAAATTTAAAAAATTTGCATAACTAAAAAGATTGTTACATTTAATGCTTTTTTTGTATTAGGAACATTTCCACATTGTTTTGCCTTTGAATGTATGATTTGATTTCTTCATCAGAAGTCGTTTGAACACATGGAGCCACTGTAGAATCACTTGCCATCTCATTTGAATATCAACTTTAATGTTTCCTTCACTGTTCCTGCAGGATGCGTGAGGACATGTCCACCATGGTGTGTGTGAAGGAGGAGGAGGATCCTGGGGAGAAGCTGTCCCAGGATGAGATCATCTCCAGGACCAAGCAGGTGATCCAGGGACTGGAGGCCCTGAAGCAGGAGCACCACTCCATCCTGGAGGGCCTGCTGGGCACGCTCCGGTGCCTGAAGCAGGATGAGGAGGGAGTCCTGGTGGAGGAGAAGTCCCACATGATCCGCAAGTCTCTGGAGATGCTGGAGCTGGGGCTGAGTGAGGCGCAGGTACATTTCTAACACTGAGCAGGAAGCATTGACCTGTTTTGCTGGAATTTAGTGGTTAACTTATAAAAAGGAAGATTTTAAGGGTTTTATAAAACGAATGAGAAGCCTGCATTTGTTAGAAGGAGTTATGGCTGTTACATGAGAAGAAGACACTTCAAAGGAAACGTTTCAAAAATGTCGCTGGTGTCGTCAGAAATGTGTAGGCAGAAATTCCTCAGCAGAGAATTCATTCAAAGCTGAACAACATTTAGCTTTCTTCTTATTTCATACAGTTTCTCCTATTTTCCCCTCATAGAGAAGAGCACAGAAAGTAAGAGAAGCTCTAACAACTCAAATCTAAAGGCTTTAAGAATGTGAATTTATCAGAGAAAGTTTAGAAACTTCAGATTTGTTGCGTCATCTCTCAGTTGGCTTGTGAGTCACTGATGAGTCAGCTTATGTCTCTCATCTCCATCTCTCATCAGACTTTGTTCAACACACTGCACCCTGCAGACTCTTTATACCCACCTCCAGCTTTTTTGGGCAGCTTGCTCTTGAGGTGTCGAGTAATTTAAGTTTTTCTGCTGAATTCTTCTCTCTTTGCCTGAAACTCTTCCTGTAATTACACCTCTCCCAGCATTTCACCTCACAGCCTGTGCTATTAGGTGGATGTTTTTACCCAAAGTGCCTCATGGTTATGTAAGTGTGCACATATTTAGCAGTGGTAAGGACCTTGCTTTTACCCCTGAGAGTTTAATCCCAGTCTGCATAAAATCCCTGGATCTGTCACTATTAGACTTAAACCAAAAATGTTGAAGTCATTTGTAAATAGTTTTACTACAGCGGCTTTTTATGGATATTTTCCCATCAGGCAGTCTTGGATTTACAGGAATAAAGAGGTTTTGCTGTTTCTGTTTTCCAGAACAGCCCAGACAGACTTAAGGCTGGCACACTTTACGGGATTCTTCAAACCTTCACACGTTGAGAGACCACACTCCTCATAATGAGAAGAGACGGATTGCACAAGATCTCTCTTTTCTGATCTTATAGTGTGTGTAGTGTGCACTCGGTAGCATAACACACACACTAACAAAGGGGTCTGCAATATTTCCTTTCATAGGAGCCATTTTTCCTCAGCTCACCTGAATTAAAGTTATTCCTGAGCCACAAAATCAACTTTATCTCCACAATAAAGACAAAAAGGTAAAAAGAATTCTAAACATGAAAAATCTAGTCAATCCTTATCTAAATGAAATGTTTTTAGAATTTATAAAATTGTACATGTGATTTCCTAGTCTTTTTTTATTTGAAATAAATTTGCAAATATTAAAAAAATAAATAAAATAAAATATGTGGAAATAAAAAAGAGAGATTTAAAAATTTTGGGAATATTTAGGAAAAATGTGATATTTCAAAAATTTCTGAAATTAAATTTGCAAAAAAATCTAATTTTTTTTTAATTAAAAAAATTCTGAAAAATTTCACAAAATTGTTGCAAAATTTCAAGAAAATTGAAATAAAAAAATGAAAAAAAAATTACAAAATTTGTGAAATTTCAATCTTTTGCAAAAATGTCATTTAAAGTGAAAATTTAATAAATTTTTAAAAATTTCAGAAATTTTGAAATAATACTTAAATTTGAAATCATTTATTGTTAATGCCACTTAACTCATTTAATGTCTTTTCTCAAATCAAGTATCTACATCAAGCTGTGTAATCTTGCATAGTAAAATATGTCTTCAGTGTAAACAAACATGACAAACAAACCGGAAGAAGCAATGATGGTTGTTTTCAGCCTCTCAAATTCCAAAAAAACACAGAACAAAAAAAAATGATTTCAGAGAAAATAATTGAGACGGCGGGAATTTGAACTATATGCATTACAGTGCGAGTTGGTGGTGAGTTAAGTCGTCACAAGTATTACAGATAGATTTCTTACTTCCTCTTTGTCAGTCAGCTGAGTCAGCTCGCGTCTTGATTGGCTTTGCTCCGATTCACGCGACATTACACAATCTACCTGCTCGGCTCCTCTCGGAGCGCCCCGCACACTACAGGATTTTTAGTCTTAAATGTTAAGACATGTTTATGATCTACGATCTCTCAACTGGAATCCTTCCGCGCAGCTCCAACCAGATTTGATCGTAAGGGGGGATCAGGAAAAAATCAGCCTCATCATCCTGTTGTGTGTACCCGCTTCCAGTGAGACAATTATCATAAAAGCTCCTCATGTTCTTCCTCCAGGTGATGATGGCGCTGTCGAGCCACCTGAGCTCGGTGGAGTCAGAGAAGCAGAAGCTCCGGGCTCAGGTACGCCGGCTCTGCCAGGAGAACCAGTGGCTCAGGGATGAGCTGGCAGGGACGCAGCAGAAGCTGCAGAAGAGCGAGCAGAGCGTGGCTCAGCTGGAGGAGGAGAAGAAGCACCTGGAGTTCATGAACCAGCTGAAGAAGTACGACGAGGACTTGTCTCCATCTGTGAGTCCTCAGGCTTAAGTCACACTTTGTTTTCATGCCCAGACATCGGAGACTGAAGTGGCACTCTTATAGCAGTAAAAAGAAAGAAAATGAAACAGGTGTGAGAAATGGTGTCACACTAGTTTTGTTTCTGCTATCACTTCCTGGCTTTCAGTCACAGCTGCTCACTCCAATTTTAGTGCCACAGCAAAAGATGGTTTCTGGCTAGCTTCCAGAAAAAGGCACAAGTTATTTTTCAAATGTAAAGCAGATTAAACCGTTGCAAGAGGATATGCATGAATAAGAGATCTCTCTCTGGTCTCAGGAGGAGAAGGACTCTGACTCGAGCAAAGAAACTTTGGACGATCTCTTCCCAGATGACCAGGATGACCAAGCCCCAGGCAGTAAGTGTTCTAGCTTTATTTTCTCTCCTCTTCTTTGGTGGATTTCTGGAGTATTCCCAGCTCTGAGTCTAAAAATAAAATGCAGTTACTGGCCTTTAGACACTGAGAAAAGTTAAAATCATTACTGCAGAAAAACAACTGTCTGATTAGGAAGGAGTTGTGCCGCAGTGATGAAACTTGGCGTGCATTGAATTCAACATTTTCTGACACTTACGGCATGCTTTATTTTCAATATGGTTGTTGTTTTCTTGGGTTGTTGCTGTGGCAGGACATTTGGACTTTGGGTCATCTTCAAGGCTCTCCCTACCCCTCTTGAATTTAGCTGCCCGCTTTTTTCACAGTTAATAAAGCTGGAGATCTTCCCCTAGAGTAGCAACCATGTTAGCGTGAATGTCCTTGGGGGTTAACCCCTTTTTTTAAAAATCAAAATCTTTTTATTGAAATTTTCCACAGAACAAAATAATTGCACGATCAGAGAGTATTAGAGAGAGAGGTAGCACAGAGATACTTTACTCGTGCATATTACAATATAACAAAGAAAGAAAAAGAACAACCCCCCCCTCCATCACTGCCAGTGAGCCTAATAGAAAAACACAAGTCTGTCAAGCATACCTGAGTAGATAGATGAACAACTGCAGATTACATTAAGCAGGGTTAGAAAAGGAAATGAAAAATTAACCAGTACGCAATCACAAAAATCGCATCAAATGGAATGAAATGCGTTTAAAAATGGGCCCCACATTAAAAACTCCTGTCCAATATTTATTAATAAGGGGGCAGAGCCAGAACATATGAATGAGGGATGCCTCAGTGTAGTGGCATCTATCACAAAGAGTGCTAACGTCTGGATAGATACGCGACAGTCTGGCTTTGGAGAGATGAGTTCTATGTACAACTTTAAATTGAATAAGGCAATGGCGAGCACAAAGAGAGGTTGAATTTACTAATTTAAGGATTGAAGACCAAGTATCCGCCGACAAAGATAAATTTAGATCTTCCTCCCAAGCGTCCTTGAGTTTGTTGGTGGAAGTGAGCTTCAAATCCTGCATCTTATCATAGAAAATCCAAATATGTTTTTTCCTAAAAGGGTTAGAAGATAGAACAGTGTCAAGAAAGTTTCCTTGAGGTAGTCCAAGTAGGTTAGGAGATTGAGAAAGAATAAAATGTCGAACTTGTAAGTATCTGTAAAAATGTGATTTAGGGAGGTCAAATTTTTCACTTAATTTGTCGAATGAAGCCAAATTGTTGTCAATAAAAAGGTCTTT
Source organism: Halichoeres trimaculatus (assembly GCF_033239565.1). NCBI lineage: Eukaryota > Metazoa > Chordata > Actinopteri > Labriformes > Labridae > Halichoeres > Halichoeres trimaculatus. The sequence goes on from NW_027437195.1 coordinate 28,948,683, forward strand.
AAAATGAACAATCCCCTTTTGGTGCCAAACTTTGAATGTAGGGTCAAGGATAGAGGGCAAAAATGAGTGATTCGGAATTAGAGGGCTGAGGGAGGAGAAGTCTGTCAGGTCAAAATGTTTCCTAAATTGAACCCAAATTCTTATTGAATGTCTGACCACGGGATTCCTAATGGAGTCGGGTGTTAGGAGCGGCGGTTTGGAACCAAGTAGTGCAAGAGTGGAAAGTTATGGTCTGAATGTGATTCCATGGTCACCCAGTCTGGAGGGTCTGTCCGGCCATGGAAGTAAGACCAGAATGCCAAGCATCTCATATTTGCCGCCCAATAATAATAACAAAAAATGTGACCCCTTTTTTTTGCAGATAATTGATAGCACTATGGTGCCAAATTTGATCCATATTCACAAAATTTCCAATCTGCTTCAAATTTCACACACACTATCGAGGTCCATCTCCCAACACATGCAGAAGCTCAAACAGCAGCATCAGTTAATCTGAAATTAAACCATGCCGAAAGTGTCAGGCTACCAACTTTTCAGCCCTCCTTTCTATGTTTACTTTGAGATTTTAATACAGTTTTATCATGATAAAACCAAAAGACATGTTTTTCTGCTCCCTCACAACATTGATATCTGGCTGTTGAAGGCTGTGACCAGTGCACATCTCTTTGCAGGAAGTCAGATTTCATGTTTCAGATGGTGATCTTATTTTATCAAGGCCCAGAAACTGGTCAGCCTCTGGTAATCAAAAGGACTCCAGTCCACTCTGTATGTCCACAGTAGCTCACATAGTTAACTGTGGAGCCATAAATCTTCATCTCTTCCATTCTCCTGCGTGTCCACCCCATCCTTCAGCCTCTCAATAGCCCAGACAGTAAAGCTGTGCTGGCTGCACTGTCCCATTAGTCAGGACCTAGTTTGGCCTGGAGGGAGGCCAAACAGTGAGAAAACCCTCTCCAGCAGAGTGTTGTAATACACTTCCAGGATTTCTACAGTCTGCTCTTTTTGTGTGAAATAAGTCAGGTGAAATAATTTTTGGCCAAATCACAGAAATGTTGTGAACTGGTTCAGCTGTGAACAGAAATAACAGCTTAAAATCAGAATAATGTCATGGAAAAAAACTAAAGGTTTACAATTCTGACTGAATTAAGCCTGTTTGTGTTTGTGAACCAATTACAAAAGCCTCATTCGACCGGGATTATAACTTCTGGATTGCCCCACCAGAACTAGACCAGCTCTAATTTGACTGAATTAAAGGAAACTTGCTGAAGCTTTGAGTTGGATTGGGACGACTGACCTACAAGCTGTCGGTCGGCACAGAAAACACAGCACACTGTTTGTTTCCAAACTTGGCACTGGGATTTCTAAAGCCCTTTTTGCACCAAGGTGATTCCCGTTTGGCTCCTGGCGAAAGTTTGAAATGCTGACAGAATGGGCTGCAGACTTGTTTACAGTCCTCTGATCGCTGTTTGAGCCAGACTGCCGCTCCGTGAACTCCAGCTCTCTTTGTTTCTGTTTGATTTAGTGTTTAATTCAACTCTGCAGGAGGTTAACATGTCATCATTTCTCCAGAATACATTTAATTCGAGTAATTAAGTCAAATTAATTCAGATCTGCATATATAAAACAGTTGATCTAGTGTTGACTGCACATTTTCAGGCCTTCTTTAAGCTGTTTTTTTGAATTAACTAGCTAAAGAAATGTGCCTCCTCAGAATTACGAGTTTTTTTCGCTTTGTTTTTGTACGGACTAGACTGCTCTCAGAGCCATTTCCCCTTTCCGCACAGCTTCATGTGTGTAGAAGAGGATTTGATCCAGACCTCTCATTGCTGCAGCGCAGGTTGCAGAGCTGAGGAAGCAGGGCAGGTTGTTTTTGGGATACAGTTTCAAATGAAAGGACTACATTTTTTCATTTCTTGGATGGAAAACTTGACACTTTATACCGGTTTTCAGTGTTTTATTCAGCAGTTGAGGCTTTGCTGTGTCAAGCAGTCCAGCAGAGCATGAGTTATGGCGAGGTGAGAGATTTGAATAGAATAAAGATATGAGACAGGAGCAGGAGATTGATTTTCTGCAGCATAAATCTCAATAAAAGGGGCTGCACCTTCACAGGTCAATACTGCATAATGACCAGAAGAAATCAAGATGACATGACGTTTGCCTTCAGAGTTATTAAGATTGAATGTCAGCATATTTAAGGCCGAGCCCGAGAACTGCCCTCTTGAAACCCTTAAGCCCTTTGCACACCAGACGCGTGAATATTTTGCACGTTATTTTTTCAAACCTACTGTTTTTCAATGCAAGCTTTCATACCAGCAACGTTATTTCACTGAGTGGAATTGCGGCTTTTATATTCAGACCAAGGTCGATTTTTCCAAAGTACACATCCAACTAGGGTTGAACGATTTTAAGAAAAGATTGAATTGCGATTTTTCTGGCAGATATTGTGATTTCAATTCAATTCACGATTTTCTTCAAATCAAGCTTTGGGATATTCACATGTAGGGCTGAATGATTTTAGAAAAAGATCTAATTTTTCTGGCAGATATTGCAATTCACGATTTTTTAATCATCAATAGTGATGATAAATAATCTGTTTTCATCAACTTCTGCTCCTAAACAGAGGCTTTGTGTTGTTGACCTGCTTACCAGCACTTTTAACATATAGATTGTCTACATATTTGTAAAACAGAATGTGCATAATACTTGACACAACAGATCCTGAGTCAGTCAGGAGTGCTGCAAAAAATTGCTGCTTTGGCGATCTCAAAATTGCATTGCCTAAAATTGCGATTTCGATCTGAAAACGATAAATTGTTCAGCCCTACATCCAACCAATCAAAACGCTTGTTGTTGACACATTACACTACAAACCATTCAACATGACGGACCGCTTGACAACAAAGACAACAATTATAAAGACAACTTTTGGAAGAGAATAGCTGTGGAGATTGAATATGACATCTCCAAATTTTTCAGTTTCATGCCGTAAATTTGTGTCGTCGTTGGCGTGCGAAGGCCTTAAGGATTACTCTTTGTTTGTTATTTTTTTCTGCCTCTTTAACTCCAAATTATGCGCCTTTGGCTTGAGCACCCAGTCACAAAATTCAGTCAAGACGAAAAAATCATAAATCTAGTGTTTTGTGCCAATACCTGCTCCAATGTGCCCTCTACTGACTTAAAACTGCAGCCCCTCCGGCTACTTTAAGCTATAGGCCTGAAATTTTTTGTGAATAACTATCATAACAACAGCTACAAAAAACTCTCTTACGACCATTGTGAATTCCAATCAGGAAGTTTAGAAATTTGAGTTACACTTCGGATTTTGACGATTTATAGGGTGCGTAACTCAGTCGGTGTGGCCACAAACGGCCGCCAAAGTTTACAATTTTTTTTATCAAAATGTAAACCTTAATAGCTCTCTTGTATAATATTTGATCAGGACTAAAACACACACACACACGTCGAGTGTCTCAGCCTCAATGCATCTATATCTTGCTTTTCTGCTTAAAGTACAGCGCCCCCTACTGTCACCAGAAAGTCATATGTTTTACTCTGTCATTAAAAACTCCTCCCTTCTTTAAAAATTTCTTTTCAAATATGCTCAGAAATGTCTTTCAGGCCTTCATAAAGCATCACTGATCAGGTCATGACCTGTATTTTAAAGAGTGCATCTACGGCGCCGCCTCAAACTCTGATATCTAGCCGTGAACCAGGAAGTCATTGTAACTCCTTCACGTGATGTCCAATCTGCTTCAAATTTCACTCACACCATCACGGTCAACCTCCTATCACATGCATAAGCTTAAAACTCTGCTACTGCAATAGCGCCACCCACTGGAAATACATGATGCTGTCTTTCAAACACATCCTTTAATCTCTTCCGGATTTAACACGCGTGTTCACAGCCCCACTTTGGACTCATTTGGGGCATAGGAAAAGCACCACCTATGGACAAATGTCATACTAAGTACCAAAAACACCTCCAAACATGCTTAAAATTATTCACATTACTGGGGATGATAAATGTAGTAAAGTCACAGCCTTACCTAGTGTTCAAGAGCAGCACTGCAATATACTCTCTGGTTAAAATTACCCATGATTGCTTGCTGTAAGGGCCAGACCTCATCTACCTACGTGGCTTCTGGCTGTGGGGAGGGCCCGCTTATCACCGCTTTCAGCTATAACTATCATTAGGGTTATTATATAAGTGGAGGAGCTGGAAGCAGATTGGCTGCTCGTTTACATTTTTTTTAAAGCTGCATTCAAGATCAGACGATGAATTTGACGTTTGCTACCGTCTCAAGATGTGCGTCTGTGGTTTGAAGTGAAGCCGGGATAAACACAATTAAATAAGTCATCAGAGTTATGCAATAATTACGCTGTCACACCTGTGTTAAAAGGTGTGCTCATTGTTGCACACTCCAGCACCCACACCCACTTTCCTATTCACAGCTACATCAGTGTTTACTGTAAACACAATCAAGTAGCTGCACTTCAGGAGGTGGAGACTGATTTTAGGAGGAGGAAAGGGAATATTTGACTCTCAGCTCTTTACTGGCTTTAAATAATAACTGAGCAGACTCAAAATGAAGGCTGGGGTTGTATTCATGAATAAATGATCGCTCTGATGTATGAGTGAGGACGCAAAGGCAGAGAAATGTTCACAGTTAGAGAAAATTGGGATGCATTTAGGATACGCATGGAGACGGAACGCTGCTTCCACTGACATTAATCCTCTCTGTGTGAAATGGAGCTGCATGATACTCTGTGTGTGTGTGTACCGCTCAGTAGATAAGCTATCTTTCCTCTTTAGGCTTATTCAGACTGCCTGAAATGCTTTTGGGGTTGTGGGAAATTGCTGTCAGCAGAGAGAAGACAATGGGAGGAAGAAAAAGATGATGACAGCTATGCTTTTTGTTTAAACGCAGCCTAAAGCTCAAATACACTGATTTCTCTGCTGAAATATTTACCATTCAGTCGTTAAGCCTACTGTGCTCTGCAGTCAGGTGATGAAAAAGTCAAGATTTAATGTCAAGTTTCAACAAAACTGAGGATTTTTGAAAGTGGAGTCACAGTTTTGCATTTCTAAAACTGTTTTTTCATCTTCAGCGGTGTTTGAGGAACACCTGGTATCATTTGGCGTCCTAACCGCCATGCTCGGTGTTATTCCTGCAGTGGGCGGGTCCCTCCATGAACCCCACTGGCTCTTTTTCAGAGTAAATATAGAGCTGCCTGCCTTTAATAAGAAACCCCATCAGGTGGTTTCCTGACCTCTCACTTACTCCTACATTCATACATTATTACACACACACACACACTTCCACTTACGCAGACACACAGACAGGCTGCGTATCATGAGACCCATTCACCACACAAACTGCTCATCACTGCATAATGAGGACATTGTTTACGTGTAAACAACCGTGTTTGTAGGGCAGCCAGATGGTATTTGTTTGTTGTGGTTTCAGCCTTGACCTGTTTGTGGGGGAAACATGCAAAATGAAGAGGAGAGACAGATTTAAAACATTAATAGAGTTCGCTCTTGTTTGCATATATTGCACAACAAATGAGCTAACATTGTTTTTTTAAACAATATGGACATGAATACTTAATTCATCTAAATGCTAACAATGTTTTCATTACCACGCCAATTAAATCAGCTAGCTCAGGGGTCTGCAACCTTCACTTTCACTGGAGCCATTTTGCCCCAGCTCACCTGAATTGGAGTCCTTCTGGAGCCACAAAGTAAACCTCATTTTCACAATAATGGTGTAAAAATAAATAAATAAATATAAAAAAATCTATATATAGTTATAATCTAGTGAAAATCTATAGAAATGAGAATTTTGGGGGTTTGATAAAACTTAACAAGTGGTGTCTTACTTTTTTTCAAATAAATTTGCAAATATTAAAAAAAATTGAAAATAAAAAAAAAATCTAATTAAAAAAAATCAAACTTATATTTTAAAAAAAGTAATAAATTTACAAAAATTTCACAAAATTTGGGGATTTTCAAAAATTTGCAAAATAAAAAAAAATACATAAAAAATAAAGGAAAAAAATGCAACCAATTTTGAAATTTTAAACTTTGGAAAAAATGAAAATTTTCTGAAATTTAAAAAATTAGCAGAAAATATCAGGAATTTTGAAATTCAAAAAGTAGCTTATGCAAAATTTTCAAAAAAATTTGAAATTTTAAAAATTTGCAAAAGTTAAAAAAATTAATGTATTTAATAAAAAAATGTTGAAATACATGATTTTGATACATATTTAGATATGATTAATACTTAATTTCTCCAAAAAGGATGCATTTTTGTTACTCTACCTGTGATTTCTAGTCTTTCCATGCATCGTTTCACTTTTACTTCCGGACTTTGCTGAATTATTTCTTTGTGCAATGAAATATTGTTTTGATCTCTGAAGGGGACATTCAAAGGTTGTAGAAAAACAGATGTGAACAAAAAAATTAGAAGAAAATGAACAACATTGAAAGGAGAAACCATAAAAGCAGTTGTTCTCAAAACAACCTGCAGTCCTCGTGTCTAATCTTTGCGTCTCTCCTTCCTCCATGCATCCTCCAGTCCAACCGACTCACGGCAGCGCCGCAGCAGCAGCTGCCCAACAAGGAGGCTACGAGATCCCCGCCCGCCTGCGAACCCTCCACAACCTGGTGATCCAGTACGCCTCGCAGGGCAGATACGAGGTGGCTGTGCCCCTCTGCAAACAGGCCCTCGAGGACCTGGAGAAGACCTCTGGACACGACCACCCAGACGTGGCCACAATGCTAAACATCCTCGCCCTTGTTTACAGGTGGGTCTTGTCTCTGTAATTGTGGCTCTTGAAATAGGATCCTGGTCACTCGGCAGTCCAGGAGGTAGATCAGGGATGGAGCAGAACAAATCCAGATGATTTAATAGCTTCCAGCGGTCCCATTTGTCTCAGTTTTGGGCACTTTGGTGCAAACAGACTGCAGTATTTTCAGACTGTGTGTGTTTTATTATAGATATTCATGTGACATTGACATTTAAAGTGAAGAATTCCCTTTTGTTCCTAAATGTAAGTCCTCAGTAGCTTGTAAACCCCCTGAGCCCCTGGGCAACTGTGACAGTTTAACCAGCTTTAACCACAGACTCAGAGAGGAGTTTATGGAGGAGAAGCTTCTCTCTGAATGCTTTGTTAATTATCCATGCAGGGGATGTTTTAAAAGCATAATTCACTCACTTCCAAAGTCTTCAGAAAGTCATCGAGGTGTCACCATCACAGCACTGTGCGACAGTCTCTAAAGGACCTCCTCATGACGGCTGGATGCCTTTCTACGTCAGAGGAGGAACTTAGCAAACACAGCCGACACCACCGCAGATTTACAGTACAGTAACAGAAGAGGGAAAACGTTTATTTCCCGGCCAGAAAAAATGAACAAAAGAAGCACATACAAGTGCTGGACCAGGTTTTCACAGGGGTCGGGTCCATGTTTTTCCCTCCCATAAATCGTGTCCATTGAATGGGCATGATTTTGGCTTGGTTACGCCGCAGCAGTGAAAGACTGGGCACTTGTTGTCAGCAGGCTTTTGTAAGAACTGTGTGAACCTCTGCAGAGCTATTTTAAACTCTGTCGACTGAAAAATGTCCTGTAAGTGGAAATTGTTGGAATAGTTTCTCCTTTTTCTGCCGGTCTGACTGACTCTGTTTGCTTCTGTTCATCAGGGACCAGAACAAATATAAGGAGGCAGCCAACCTGCTGAACGATGCTCTGGCCATCAGGGAGAAGACTCTGGGCAGGGACCATCCAGCTGTGAGTATATCCTCCATCTTTTGTCTTTTTTTCTGGAGAAATTTGAATCCCCTTGTTGCTGAAATGTACTGACCTGTCTTTGCCAAGAGTTGCCTCAGAGTTGATCAGTTGGACTGTTTTTCTGGCACAGGAATGTTGCTGTAGCTTATTCAGGGTTCGTACAGGTCCTTGAAATCCTTGAAAATGCTTATTTTTTCATGTTGTGTTTTCAAGGTTTGAAAAGTACTTGATTTTCTATTCAAGTGCTTGAGAATGCTTGAATTTTTAATCGTATATAACTCAATACTCAGCTTCCTAACTCAACAGATCAATCAAATAGAGAGAAATAGAATAAAATTGTGGGGGAAAAAACCGTTCCATCTGATGGGCTCGCGGGTGTAACATAACTGGTCTGTTTATATGTGCGTTGTGACGTCTCCCCCATGAGGATTGTTCCTTAAACAGCATGCCGGGAGGCTGCCGCTTCAATGACCGTTGGCTGGAGAAAGAAAAATACAAATTTTGGATTAAACGTAGCGCAAATCCCCATGCAGCATACTGCAATGTATGTAAAAAGGAGATTGCAGTGGAAGCTATGGGCGAGTCGGCACTCACCAGCCACATGAGAGGTACCCTGTTAGCCCTACACGTTAATTAGCCTGCTACCTGTTGAAGCTAACCACCTTTTTATGCTGCATGCGAGGCATGAGTGATGAAGGCAGTGTCCCATTTAACATAAAGGTAGTGTTGCCCGCGGGTGTTTGTCGGGGCAGGTTATAAAATAACTGCGGTCGGGCGGTGACAAGTTTTGTCTACAAATACCGGGTCGTGCCTGGTCTGAGCACACGGCTGCGGCGGACTGGGAGGCTCGCCCTGTACATACGAAGGAACGAAACGGCGTTTCTCATTGAGACCCGGCACAGACGAACAACGGTCATGTGATAACCTGCCCCGAGCATCAAACCATAGAGGTTAGATGGCTCGTTCGTGCTAAAGCCGCGCTACCGGCTTGGTTTATTATAAGCGTCTGAGATGTGGCTTTCTAACTCATTGTTTGAGAATAATAAAAACCATAGAATTCGATACAAAAAAAGTAGGGCTGGGTTAAAAAAAAAAACGATTCTCACAAATAAGAACGATCCTCATTTTCAAAATTTGACATAGATTCATAAAGTCCAAGGATCGATCTTTTAGTCAAAAGAAAATACTCCCTTTCTTGGCCGGATTTCAGTTTCGGACTGCAGGTGCTCCACACAGAATATTCCGTTCCTGCAAGTCAGAGTGGGATATATAGTCATACCCTATCTGTGTATAACTCACAGCGAGTTTTTGTAAGGTTATATGAAGTAGATATCAGCCCAAGATGCATCTGGATCAGCGCGTCTCCTCACGCTCTTCATTAGGAGATCATAACTTTGGCATGCAGCAGTCTTAGCGTAACAGATTTTACTAAGCGTTAGTTATGTTTGATCAGAACTGCAGAGAGACAGCGTCAAACCACCTGTTTCAGTGTTTTTGTCCTGCTGCAACATGACGTCTGTGTCAGATTATGAGAAAACGCTGTCAATCATCCTCATCATCATCTCGAATGATGCGCTTCTAGCGGTAGCAGCAAAGTTTGGCAGCTCTCTGTTATTACTCTGCTTTTTTAGCTATATTTTTATCTTTAATTGTTTCTTTTGCTAATTTTTGCTCAATACTGGACTTTTTTGACAACAACTCATGGATATGTCTGCTGGAAGGAGAGTTTATTCAAGAGAGGAGCTTCTTGCATTACGATGGAGCAAATCTGGAGGACATCACCCTATTCCTGCTGAGATAAAGAAGCCTTTCCGAGGATGTCGTGCTGGTGCAAAGTTAAAGGCCAGGAGATGGAGATACAAGCCCTTTCTTCCTTCAGTCATCATGGGGAATGTCAACTCTCTGCCCAACAAAAAGGATGAACTAGAGATACTGGTGAAGACACAAAATGTATACCGTGAGTGCAGCCTCATGTGCTTTACTGAGACCTGGTTGAATCAAAACATCTCTGATTCCTGTGTGGATATCCCTGGCTTCACGCTGATACGTCTGGACAGAGACACCAAAGCTAGTGGCAAGTCAAAAGGTGGAGGACTGGTTTTATACATCAATCAGAGATGGTGTAATCCTGATCATACTACAGTCAAGGTGAAGATGTGTTGTCCGGACATTGAACTGTTGGCAGTTGGGATGAGGCCATATTACCTTCCCAGAGAATTCAGTCATATAATAACAATCCTCGTGTACATTCCACCCAAAGCAACTGCTGAAGTTCCATGTGATGTTATCCAAGAAACTGTTGCCAGGCTACAGACTCAACATCCTGAGGCTCTCATAATAATATCTGGAGACTTTAACCATGTTAGCCTCTCCTCTCATCTCACTGGATTTAAACAGTTTGTTAATTGCCCAACCAGAGTGAACAGAACACTTGATCTTCTATATGCCAACGTCAAAGATGCATACAGTGCCACTGCATTACCACCATTGGGCAGGTCGGATCACAATCTGGTTTTACTTCAGTCTTGTTACAGACCCTGCGTATTGAGGCAGCATGCAACTACTGTAACAATTAGAAAATGGACACCTGAGGCCAGTGAGGCTCTGAGAGACTGCTTTGAGTGCACAGACTGGAATGTATTGTTAGAAACAGATGAAAATAGTATAGATATTGATAAACAGGTTGACTGTTTTACTGAATACATCAACTTCTGTAAAGACAATATCATACCATCAAAGACTGTACTCCGTTTCCCCAATAACAAACCCTGGATCACAAGTGACATCAAGGATATCCTCAATCAGAAAAAGGAAGCCTTTAGAGATGGCGACAAAGAACGGCTCAAACTGGTGCAAAAAGTGCTGAAGAGGAGATTAAGGGAGGCTAAGGTGAAATATAAAAAGAAAATTGAGAGACAACTACAAAATAATAACATGCGGGAGGTGTGGAGAGGAATCAACAACATCTCTGGATATAACACAAAGACAAGGCAGCCAATTGTGGGTGATGTTGTACGTGCTAATGAATTCAACCAGTTCTTCAACAAGTTTGACACAGCGACCACTTCCTCTTCTACTGCTGCTCCTTCTACACATCTGTGTCTCTCCACCACTCCTGCTACATCTCCTCTTACACCTGTGCCTCTTCCACCGTCACCGTCTGTCACAGCTTTAGGAGTGAGGTTAGAGTTAGGAAGACTGTGCTCAGGGAAGGCTGCTGGTCCAGATGGTGTGTGTCCAAGACTGCTTAAGGACTGTGCTGCCCAATTGTGTGAACCCCTTCAGAGGATCTTCAACCTGAGTCTACAGTTGGGTCAGGTCCCGGCTCTGTGGAAAACATCTTGTATTGTGCCGGTACCAAAACTCAAATGCCCAGCTGAACTCAACGACTACAGACCAGTTGCCCTCACCTCACATGTTATGAAAACCTTTGAGAGGCTGCTTTTACGTCTGTTGAGACTTGAGGTCAAAGACACACTAGAACCTCTGCAGTTTGCATATAGAAATCATATTGGAGTGGATGATGCAGTTACATACATGCTCCACCGTGCCCTGTGCTATCTAGAAGAACCTGGCACCTATGTAAGAATTATGTTCTTTGATTTTTCAAGTGCATTTAACACCATCCAGCCCATGATATTGAGAGATAAGCTCAAAGACATAGGAGTGAACCCATCCTTTGTCTCCTGGATCACAGACTATCTCACAGAGAGGCCACAGTTTGTCAGGTTGGGAAACTGCGTCTCTGGGACGGTCATGAGCAGCACGGGGGCTCCACAAGGAACTGTTCTGGCTCCATTCCTATTCACACTTTATACTGCAGACTTCAAATACAACTCTGAGTCCTGCCACATCCAAAAATACTCCGATGACACTGCTATTGTGGCGTGTATCCAAAATGGACAGGAATCTGAATACAGGGATCTGATAAAAGATTTCTGTGACTGGAGTCATAGAAATTGTCTCCTACTGAACACCTCAAAAACAAAGGAAATGATTGTGGATTTCCGAAAGTCTGGGCTCTGCCATCAGCCTGTTAACATCCATGGGGTGGACGTGGAGGTGGTGCCAACCTACAAATATCTTGGTGTACATCTGGACAACAAGTTGGACTGGTCCCTTAATACTGATGCACTTTTTAAGAAGGGGCAGAGCCGTCTCTTTTTCTTAAGGAAGCTCAGATCAATTGATGTCTGTGGAAAGCTGCTGCAGATGTTTTATCAGTCCGTGGTAGCCAGTGCTTTGTTTTATGGTGCAGTCTGCTGGGGAAATAGTTTAAAGCAGAAGGACAAGAGGCGACTGGAAAAACTGGTGAAGAGAGCTAGCTCTGTGGTTGGATCCAGTTTGGACTCACTGGAGGCTGTGGTGGAAAGGTATACACAGAAGAAAGTGGAGGCCATCATCCGTCACTCTGATCACCCACTTCACAACATCATAGTCCAGAGGATCAGCAGCAGGGGACGCCTTACCTCTGTGCGCTGCAGGACCGAGAGGTTCCGAAGATCATTCCTCCCTGCAGCCATCAGAGTGTACAATTCTCTGCTTGGAAGAGTGCCCAAACAACTTGAATTTCCCTCCGGGGATTAATAAAGTATGACTTATCTTATCTTATCTTATCTTATCAGCTGACGCTTGCGCGAGCCACTGCTAATGTGCTCGCGCTAAATGATAAGCTCCATGTGTCAAACGCGGGTGTTTTTAACGCGTGGTTGTTTGTTACAAGGTGTTCAGATTAATTCTGAGGGTCTGAACTGGAGATATGACTTCACTGTTTGTCTTCAGACTGATCCACTGAGAGCTGTCAGCTGCTTCATTAACATACACGGTGTTGGGAAGGGTGCGTTTAATTTGTCCTCCCAGTCTGCCCTGTTTGTAGACCATCTACTGTGGAGGGATGTTGTTTTCACAAAGTAGGGAGCTGCATTAAAAAAAAAATTGTGATATAATAAATAAAATATAAATTCTCATAATGCTCCTATTACTCTCAGTTTCAAAGATAATGATACCAGTTTCGTCAGCAAGTGATGAGAATCAGTTCTTTGAGAAGTAGTAAAAAGACAAGAATCAGGAAAAAATGCTTTTTTTTTTGTAAATGCGAGTCTTCTCTGTGAAGTTGTGAACAAACGTACTGTTGAACACAAAACAATGAAATTGCCATTTTGTGTGCGCATCAATTTCTTAACATTATGAAATTAACAATCGCTCACAGTACTTGAAAAGTTTGAAAATTGACCTTGAAACTCCTTGAAAAGTACTTGAATTTGACCATGAAAAATCTGTATGAACCCTGTTATTATATTAATCACATTTGTTTCCAAGGACACACTGACCTTGTCTGATGCTCAAAAGAAAAAGTTGTTGCAACTTCAAAGGATTTGGTAATATCCATTAAGGCCAAGATTCAGAACCATATCAAAGGAGCGTTGCTTTGCAGTTAAAGGAGCCAGTTTATGGAACAACCTGTACTGATACTCCAAAGAAGCTAAATCAATTTTTATCTTAAAAAAAGATATGATCAAAATTTATTAAAGATGCTGTGAGGAGGATCTGTTCTGATTGCACTCCTTCGCCACCTTGTGGCTTGGAGTCTCCGCACACTGTTGGAAATTACATTTAGCAAGGCGTGTGTTTGTTTTGGAATTAAATAGAGATCAGATCAAAACAAATGTTTTTTGCTCAGTTCAACTTTTTCACTGAGTACAATGTGTCGAGATAAGGGACTTATCAGTTTACAGTTTGAAATGTGACATCAAGCAAATGTCGTAGCAGCCGGCTTTATGTTACCGCAGTGCTCTGACGTATCTGTAGGCTAATGTGACAACAAGCTAACTTTGTCAGTTTGTAGCGTAGTTTAGTAGTCGGCTATATTTATCTCTACTCACAGCGCGGTGCTCTGAGACGTGTTTGTAACGTGTAATGTTAGTGAATCCTGGTTCTGTCCTACCAGAGCTCATCTACCAACTCCAACCTCACCAAGCAGAGCTAACGTAACCTGGCTCTTCATTTTATTGATAGACTCTCAATTTTGAACAGACCACTGCAGAATAACTGCTGACTGTGGGCTGGAGGCAACATTAGCACAAACAGTTTAGCCACCATGTTGTAGAGTGATACAGCCCGAGCTAACGGCTAATTAGCCTGTGTTCTATCTCTTCTCATAACCATAACTTCTCGTCAGCCGACGTGGTGTCGTCATAAAAACAGAGATCAATCTGGTCCTGGACAACCGGATCTGAAAGCTAAGAAGTAGCAATTTAAAATAACCTGTAACCTGTTTCAAGATCACTTTCAAACTCCTCACAGCCCCTTTAAACAAATACAGGGGAACAAGATAATCTTAAACTAAACAATTTTTTTTTGTCTTTTGGTTCTGTGGCAAAAAAGAAATTAGCATGAGTTTTTACATTTATTACTGTGTATTTGCTCGTTTGTCGTCTTTCTGTAAGAAACTATTAATGAAAGTCAAGCTGGCAGACAGTTTTTTTTTTTCGGTTTTGTTTTTATTGAATCTTTGGTGAGAGACGGGGCCAAAAATATATGATGTTTTCTTCTTTCTGCTCCTTTTTATTTATTTGTTTGTTTGAGTTTTTTTTTTATATATTTATTTTTATGACGGTAAGAATGAAATAAAGACCAGCTAAACTAAACTACACAAATCTTTGCAGGAAGACTTGTATCTCCTGTTCAGCTGAGAGTGAGAGGGGAAGGTTGTTGCCTCTTTTGTGTTATGACTGAAAACATGAAACTTTAGAAGTTAACTTAGCTTCAAAACTTGAAAAAACTGCCTGCTCTATTCAAATTTGATGAAATCCACTTAAGATCACAAGTTAACACAATACCTCCAAGATTTTTCTTCTGTGCCGTCTGTTAGCAGTTCATGGCAGTAGCTTCACATTAAATACAGAAATATAAAAAGACTCTTGATCTTCTGATCACAATATCTGCAAGAACCAATATCCAAGTTTACAAATTGTCTAAATGTAAGATAGTTTTAAGTTTTTAACTCTGTTTTTGGCTGACTGAGCCACCCACCATCATTTTATTCTCAGTTCCTCATCATTTGTAATATTTCTGCATTTTGCTCCGCACCTATTTTTGGCTGCTCCTGTGCCCCAGTTCCCTCTTGGGGGATCAATAAAGTACATTTAAAACTTCCTTACCCTGCTTCCCTTCAGGTAACACTTTCAATAACACAGGCAGCCATAATAACAGAGCAGTGAGAGTTGTTTTGGGCATATTTCTGGATTTATGAGACCATTAAACGGCAGCTGTGTTCCTGAGAGTTAAAGAGAGGCTCTAAGATGTAATGTACTATGCATCAGTGTTAAGCTTTCCTGATGGAGAAACACACTAAGCTGTGTCTTAAAAATCATCAAGGTGGAAACAGAAGATCTCACAGATAGTCTCCCCTTGTCTGCTCTCTAACCCGGTAACCTCTGTCTGTCCATCATCACTAACTCTGTTAACCCCAGCAGGCCTGTGTCTCCAGTGTCTGGACCTCCATCACTCACTTCCTTATCAAACTAAGGTTAGCCCTCCCCCTCCTGACTCCTCTCCTCTCCCTCACCGTCTGATCATTTTCTCCTCGAGGGAGTGATCACAGATCCTGCAACAACTCTCCCAATCATGATCAAATAATTCACCAAAATGTGATTGTTTGTTTTGTTATGATATGAAATCCTTGTGATTTGTTTTGTCTCAATTTCTTTCACACCTAGAGAAAATTTTGAATTCAGGTTTGATCCTAGCTAAGCTACAAGGGTGGGAGGGAGTGGGCTCGTATTGAAACGGTTAAGGACCCCCCCTCAGAGCGCTGATGTGTTGAAGCCTCACCCACAGAAAAGAGGCCCAGAGATTAGAAGCCTGTAATGCGGTTTCTGCCTACGCATCAATTTAGATATCAGGTTCTCCAGGCTCAGCGTGGGGTCCTCTGAAGTCTGCTGATGATGGAAAGACCTGGGGGAGGCTGACTGCAAAGTAAATTTTGAGTTCTGGTCGGAGCAGCTCTTTACACCAACTTTTTATGATCTGGATCCATTTGTATATCTTTTTTTTAACATATCGTCACCCTTTCAAAGTAACGCCTTAAAGTGATAATCCGGGATGGAACAAGTTGGGTCCTATCACAAGGTTTAGGGCAGAAATTACCCCTACAGCAGTGTTTTTGTGCAGCAGAAGCCCAGAGCGCTCGCACCAAACACCCCCTCCCTGCTCCTCTACAGGTTTCCTCTGCACTTAGACGGGGCCATATTTTACTTGACCAAAAACACAAATAAACAGACTCCCACAAAAAAAATCTGATATCAGTCTACATTCACGCTTTATTTAGAGAATTTTCAGCACGTTACTTTCACACAAAAACACCGCTAAATAAGGCTCTAGTTCTCATCGTGTCGTAAAACGGCGCTACCTCTGCTGCAGAGCCACAACTGGCTACGAGGCGCTCGCCGCTTAGTGTATCAGCCCGCGCATGCGGGGTGCCAGATATTTCAAGAAGGGGTTGAAAAGAGTAAGAAAAGTAGTTTCTTCTTAGTGCTCTATCCTCTCTATCAGATTTTCTCCTCTTGCACCCTTTTCTTAAACTCTGCACATCATCAATCTGAATCACCTCCCCCCTCCTCCAGACTCCTCTCACCTCTCCTCACCCTCCTTCCTGTCCTCCTCCCACCCTGTCCACATGGCCACCAGATCCTGTCTGAATCAGAGGCCAGTTCCCCTCCCTCTTTGTGCACTGTGGGGATCCATCCTACAGCTGATTGGGATCAAATGACAGCCACTGTCTTCTTCCTCCTCATTAATTACCACACATCAATGGCTCGGTGCTGCCGCGGTGGAGTCCTGATAACACACACACGGGTGCAGATGTGTTTTTAAAAGTACGCTGAAATAATGTGTGTGTTTGTGTCCCTGTCAGGTCGCTGCCACCCTCAATAACCTGGCTGTCCTCTACGGCAAAAGAGGGAAGTACAAAGAAGCAGAGCCGCTGTGCAAGAGAGCGCTGGAGATCAGAGAAAAGGTGGGTCAAAGGTCACCGATCACCATGACTAAACAGATTCAGCAGCAACAGAAACCATGACGAAGCAGCTTTTTCACTTCACCCCCAAAGTTCATCTGTTTTGTTCAATCCCTTAGTCTTAAAACTTTCACTTAAAACAAAAGTTTGACTTCATGGCTTTAACTTCCAGACAAACTCTGTCCTACTTTGTCAGTCACCGAACACCGAGGATTTCACTCAAAAGATGTTTCCCATGAGTCATTGGTTTCAGAGGCTGCAGAATCAAGGACGCGCTTCCTGCCAAGCCCTGTCGAACTGAAGCACAGCTCATTCAGCCCACAACAATAACAGTGACAGATTTACTCTCACAACCATTTCTGGAAGTGAAAGCTGTCCGTGTTACCAAAACAGCGTCCTCTCTAAGCTGGCAGCTGCAGTTATTCACACCTAAAACCACAACTGTCACTAACAGTTTGATCATCGTCTGCCATGAGTTTGTGAAAACCTCTCAGCTGTAGAAGGTTTGCGTCTGGAAACACCTTTTATTCTTCATCCATCGTCCTTCAGCTCCTTCCTTTGAACAAATCGTCTCTGACTCTCCGAGAATGAGACGTCAGCTTTGGTTAAGCTGAGCGATGTCATTTTCCTCGTGCTACTTAAGCTCAAATGATAACGCTTCGCTGAGGCTGGGAGCTTCACCCCCGTCGCTGACAGGGCGAAGCAGAGAGGCTGCTGCTGTTGTAGTAGTTTTTTTATTTTTGTAGATTATTAGGAGGAGCTGCTCTGATATTCAAAACACTGACCACACACACAAAAAAAAAAAAAAAAACTTGTTAAAAGCCACTCTTCTGTGTTAGAAAGCATTATTCATAGACTGGTCCAGGGATATTTTTCTTATTTCTCGAGCTCCCTTAGTGCAGCAGAGCTCCACACACACACACACACACACACACACACGCTGCGGCCTGTACAGACTCAATCCTACTCACACTGTCCGACTGCCCTAAATAATTACTAGAGCAACAAATGTGCATTAATCCAACTCCA
Organism: Halichoeres trimaculatus; assembly: GCF_033239565.1. Lineage (NCBI taxonomy): Eukaryota > Metazoa > Chordata > Actinopteri > Labriformes > Labridae > Halichoeres > Halichoeres trimaculatus. The sequence goes on from NW_027437195.1 coordinate 28,966,517, forward strand.
GACCAAACTAACGAGCAGCTACTGAGCGCCCAGCTGTGTGAGGAAACTACTCAGACTTTAAACGAGATCAAATGACTGAAATCTTTCAAAATTTGGGGCTGAAGACGTTGTTTTTTTGAGGGGTGAACTCGCACTTCTTGGTGTCTATCTGACTGTTAACTGTTAGCATGAACCTTAAAGAAATCTCAGACATGTAGCGAAGCAGTGAGTGCAAGAGGAGGATGTCTTCCTCAAGGTGAAAGTTCAGTGTTAAAACCAGACGCCACATGTTTCTCCACGAGCAGCACCAGGCGGAAGCTTCTCGCCCAGGAAGAAGAACATCCAGCCAATCAGACGGCTGGAACTCAATTATGACCACCCACTCCCACCAATCAGAGAGATCAGTGAGAATGTAAACATTGGAGCTTATAGAGGGATTATTTGTTTATCAACAATGGTGGATGTGCGCGCAACTTGGGTGCAGAAGCACTGTGGAGTATAATGGTTTATCAACCGATGTGGAGGAGTTTACCACCAAAAAACACATTTCTTAACTTAATGTCATCACTTTGACGGACGGCAAACAGCTCCCAGGTTTGTGAAATAGCAGTGAGTGGACAGAAGAGATCAGCAAGTGGACAGATATTAGGTGGACAGATGTTAGTACCAGAGAAACTAGCGTGTACCCAGAGACGAAACACAACTGTCAGTCGGTGCTCATGACTGCTTTATCCGTGGACACTTATCAGACTGTGACAGACCAGGACGTAAACATTGTTTCGTAATATTCCTTAATTTTACTTTGGTCATAAAATCTGTTTCTGTTAATCATAATTTATAGGTTCACTCATTATTTACTGTCTATATTGAGTCTATGTTTGGTCAGAGCCTCAGCCCCAAACCAACTTTTTCATTAAAAAAATCTGTATTTTGAGAATCATCAGTTATTATTGCTTGTTGCAGTCAAACCTGGTTAATTGAGGTTGGATAAAGAAAACACATTTAATAACACAAACGCAGACGTCACTGGTGTGTCAGAGTAAAGTGTGACCCTGTTAACTGGTGACTCTTGGCCGTTAATCACGGCTGCCGTCAGCTGAAAGTCACCAGTTAGCATGGTCAAAACACCGGTTGCGCTGTAACGGTGGAAACTTGACAGAAGTTGCATCTGTTGTGTAGTATTATTTCTGACAGCTGTCCACAGAAAAATACGCACATTTTGATGCTTTTAACAGGTTGAATTTAGTGTTTCAAAAACGCTAACTCGTCTGAATGAATGGAGCTAAACGCTACTTCTGCAGTCGAATGTGTGCACATCTTTATGATGACGTAGACTGATAATCCCTCTATACTTCCTGCTAGCATCATCGAGAACAGTGTCTTTCAACCTTTTTTGAGCCACTGCACATTTGAAGTCCCATGGCACACCACCAACCAAAAATGAAACAGAACAACGCTCTGTAGCCTAATGCAAAAATATCACATAGTGAGCAAAACCGTTCGCCTGCTTGTTTTGAAGCATCGGGTGGTTCATTTAGAAATGGTGCTAAGCTAACTTGGGATGATGGCACTGTTGGATAGTTTTTTGCCGCACACCAAGCACGCCATAGTCGGTTTCATTGCATCCTGGTGAAAGTAAATCTGAATGAAAGATAGATTCTGCTGTACAGCCTTGAGTCCACCATCTTTGTTTTCTTCTGATTACGCTACCTGTCGCATGCATTGCTTCAGCTGTTTTATTTCTCCTGTCTCAGAGTGTCAAGGCAGTAAGCTACTTGTTGCCACCTACTTACATAGAAGAAAGTACATTACTTTTAAAGCACTCCTACTCAACAGTGGTGTTATTCATCTTTTAGACCAATCAAGTGAAATTGGATAATTTCCTACAGTAAACCTTACAGTATCTCACAGCACACTAGTGGTTGAAAAACACTGATCTAGGAAGCAGAACACCAGCAATAAAAACAACAGCAGCAGCTGGTTATTGGGATAAAAACTAGATACTAACAACTGAGGTGAGCAGTAAAGAGCACAAAGCAGCAAAAGTTTAACTACTCTGAATTTTACCTGCTTGCTGCATTTGCACAAAACCCTGATTTACTGCAGAGTTGGCACTTTGGCGACTGGGGAAAGTCTGAATAAAGTAGGGTAGTATTAAGTAACTTTTGAAGCACTTATTAAGTACAGCATCAGGATTGTGTTCCTTAAACCTAAATTTGTCAAAAACCCTCATTCTTGTTAAATGTTTTGCAATAGAGGCTTTTCAGCTTTATTTCAGATTGAGCATTTTTTCCTAAGAGCTTCATGGAAAACCACAAATTGCAGCACTTTGTGTATTTGACGGCCTCTTTCTTTAAACGGGACCCGAGTCTCTGCAGCATCCTGCTGATCTCCCACCCTGAGAGGCTGTCACTGCCCTATAGGATGGCTGATCATCATTCAGCCTCAGACCTCAAACAGACCAATCTGCAGCAGTTATCTCAAACTAAATTCCTTAAGGGATAGACAGAAAGTTCAGTTTGCTGCTTTCTCTGAAATGTTTCACCTGTTTTTCTCCTGATATTAATGAGGTGGTTTCTCGGTTAGCAGCAGCCTTCAAACAGAATACTTTCCCTGACAATCTCTTTCAGATTCTCGTCTTTTCTCTCCCTTCTGTGCTCTCAGCCCCTCTCTGATCTCTCTTTTTACTAATCTGTCAGCCTTCATAAAAGTCTCTTCCCACCTAGACTCTAATGATCCTTCTGCATCTCTTTCACGCTCACGTTAAACCTCCTTAGCGCTCAGGAAAAAGCTTACTCTGCAAACACTTCCACCTGAGGAGATTATTTTTCATGTTGTTCTGTTTCTGTGCTCCGTTTGGCTCAGCGCAGACAGGAGAGTATAGCTGTCTGTGCTAATGCCGCTTGTTGCTTAACCTGTGTTTGTTCTGTTTAATCAGCTTTTATTTAGTCAGGCAGGTCAAAAGTCCACCAGGCTGGCACGGGTCAGATCTTTTAGGAAACACTTGTGTAGGTCCAGACTGGCGTCCTGCTCGGGTTGGGGGCTGTTGACCAAATGGCACATTTTTCTCCACACACTTTGTCTTCTGGAGCTGCTTTGGTTTGGTGTAATGACTGTTTTGGTTACCTCCCTCTCTGTTTGCTTCCGTCCCAGGTGCTGGGGAAGGACCACCCAGACGTGGCCAAGCAGCTGAACAACCTGGCCCTGCTCTGCCAGAACCAGGGCAAGTACGAGGAGGTGGAGTACTACTACATGAGGGCGCTGGAGATCTACCAGACCAAACTGGGCCCTGACGACCCCAACGTGGCCAAAACCAAGAACAACCTGGTGAGAGGGGAGAAGTTACCTGCAGACACTAACATGTCTTTTTTGGCACAGTTTAACCCTGAAAAACAAACAGATGAGACTAAGTTTTGAAAATTTTATAACGATAACCTTTGGTGAATATCTCCACAATCAGGCTAGATTTAGATTTTAAAATGACAACTAGGGGCCAAAACCAGTGCCAAGGAAAAGTGGCACAAACAAACACTGTTGTGAATCCTCTTGAAATATGTTTGATGGTTCTCAAATGGTGGGTCAGGCCCCAAAGGTAGATCGTGAGGCCTGTACTAGCCATTTCACAGTTGTTCATTTTGTTTTTTGTCTCCTGCACAATCACCACTAAGATCAGGTCAGAACAGTAACCATGAGGCCCTTATGAAGCTGGCTTCCTGTCCTGCATATCTCTAGTAGTGGTGGAATGCTAGGTATTTAGAGATTTGGGGTAAATTGACAAGAAAAAAAATGTCATTTAATTTTTTTTTTTTTAAAAACTAAAAAATTTAAAAAAGAAATAAATTGGCAAAAAATTTGAAAAATTTAAAAAATTTGCTAATTTTTCAGATTTCAAATATTTGCAAAAATGTCAAAAAATTGAAGTATGAATAGTTTTTGAAAAATTTGCAAAAATGACATTTTTTGGAAATTAAAAAAATTTAATCCTCAAAAAAATTAGCAAAAGATAAAAAAAAAATCAATTTAATAGACTTAAAAAATTAAATTCGAAAAATGCAAAGATGTCAAAAAATTGCAAAATTTTTAACATTTCAAATATTTGCAAAAATGTCAAAAAAAAAAGAAATTTGAAAAGTTTTTGAAATTAAAAAAAATATTGCAAAAATGACGTTTTTGAAACTTCATTTCCCCCCAAAAAATTGCACAATTAAAAAAAAAAAGTGCAAAAAAAATTTTATGAATTTTCCCCAAAAAATATTGAAACTCAACTTTTGTATGTTATCATTTTTAAAAAATATTGCTCAACCCAACGTTTGGGTTTTAGTGACTCCATCCACACAGAATTAAAATCTGTATTTTCTTCCAGATTAGTCTTTTTGTAGATGTAGTTTTCTTCCCAGGGCTGTAAAACTTGAGGTTAGCCACAGGTGCATGGAAAGTTGGTGGGCTGTTGATGTTGTAGGAGGTGAAGTAGAGCGGTGGCAGGTTTTATTGACAGATGGGATGAAGATTTAGTTCAACTTAATGTTAACACAGGATTTTATTTAGTGTCAGTGTCTTCATTTATCAATACCCTCTGTAAGAAAAAAAATCAAGAAGTCACTGCAAAGGAATATAAGAGACAAAGGTTTCAGACCCCTGCTCTGTTCAAAGTTTTTAAAGAGTTGTGAACAAAACAGAATAATAACCCTATGTGAATAAAACATGCTACAGCTGCTGTTAATAAAAAAAAATCATAGCTTTCATGAAACCAGAAGAATGCTAACACCTCCTCACCCACTTCAGCTCTTACATACTTGGTTCTGTTTTCCAGCTCTCTGCAGTTAGTAAAGTTAGTCTGAAACTTGAGGACACAGCGGATCCTCTGAGAGTGTTTTATTGTCTCCATCCCTCACACGTTGGTCTCTTTGCTGACTCTCCACTCTTTGTTTTTCAGGCATCCTGTTACCTCAAACAGGGCAAGTTCAAGCAGGCTGAAACCCTGTACAAAGAAATCCTCACCCGCGCCCATGAGAGGGAGTTCGGCTCCGTGGACGGTGCGTCATGTGACTGGATTATAAAAAGAAATATCCAAACACAGATTTCAGCCCTAATCCTCTTATCCAAAGTGACTTTAAATGAGTCAAAAACAAACAAACCAGTCCCCCTTTGTCAGAGATTTCTGCTTTTTCCTTTTTCTGTAAAGGTTATGTTTTCCAGCCGCTGTTGTCATAAGAGAGGAGTAAACAAAAATGACCTTTCATGAGAAAAGTAGAAGACTTTTCAAAGCATGTCCTCTCTGGATGTCTAAGTCAGGGTTTGTTTCGTTTTGTGCGTCTGACTCTGTGTTTCTCTGCAGATGAGAACAAACCAATATGGATGCATGCTGAGGAGCGAGAGGAGCAAAGCAAGGTGACGAAAACCCGAGGATTTATTTCAAATGTTTGCTTATCTGTGGACTAACTTGTCATATAATTTATCCCCATGTTTTGTTGATTTAATGTTCTCAAAAACTTTTAAAATCTTCCAAAAATCTGTTGAACTGAGTGACACTGGCAGCAGGATGAGTCCTCAGACAGTTCGAAGAAGGATTCTCGTTACAAAGAGTGGGATTAGATGATGAAGTCTCAGTAATTACCATCTGATGCTGATGTCGGGGTTTGCATTATGATTGTTCAGGGACTAGCCAGACTGTAATCTCATGACTAAACACCCCTTTAAGTTATCTTTGAAGGTATTACGAGAGCCCCTTGTTTTGAAATGGGTTAACTGTAATCCTGTAATACTCAATCCATTTCGCAAGGAAGCTAACTGTCTGACCCCAACCCTCGGCTGAGTTCACGCAGACTCACTGAAACTATTTTAAAGTTATTAAAAAAAAAACTGTGTTTTTTTTTCTCGCAGGGGAAGCAGAAGGACGGCTCACCGTTTGGAGAATATGGAGGCTGGTACAAGGCCTGTAAGGTCGACAGGTGAGCGGAGACGGCATTAATACATATGAAGACTTGAGTATTTTTGAAACCTACGGTGGCCTGTAGGTGTCAGACGATTTGCAGAAATAATTAAATGAATGCAAACACCACAACACAACAAAAGTACAGTCACAGTGGGAGTTAGTCAGTTATTTACTCTAACAGACACAGAAAAGTTGTTTAAGAAAGTAAACAAATGTTTTCTTTTTTAACTTCAGCTACGATAAATGTAGCTAAAACGCTAACGTTATGACATGACTGATTCACAAAGCTAAATATAAGATGACACATTCCCAGTAGATATGGAAATATTACTATTATGAGGGATATCACAAGGTGAGACCCCGTAAAGTTACATTGATCAGAGCTGAAGTTGGAAAAGAAAACAACCGGTTATCATTTACTTCAACAACTTTTCTGTTTCCCTTTGGATAACTGACCTCTTTAAATTTCCGTGGCTTTTACACTTGTGTTGTGGTTGAACCAAGTAAATAATAATAATAATAAAAATAATAAAATAAAAAATAAAAAAATAATAGTGACAATAAATAGTTTTATAATAATAATAATAATAATAATAATAATTATTATTATTATTATTATTATTAATAATAATAATAATAATAAAGTTATAATAATAAAATAAAAAAATAATAGTGATGATAAATAGTTTTATTATTATTATTACTACTACTACTATTATTATTATTAATAATAATAATAATAATAAAACTATTTATTATCACTATCATTTTCTTGTTTTTATTACAGCAATGAAAATAAAAATACAATTATAAAAAATAATAATAATAGTAATAATAATAATAATAATTTGCTTATATAGCACTTTTTAATACAAGTAATCAAGCACTTCACAATATAAAGTAAAAACAGGTAAAAAAGAACAGCAAACAGGAAAAACCAATAAAAACAAATAAGCCAAGCAGTAAAATAAATCAATAGAAGCAAAACCAATAAAATCCAGATAAAAAAGATATAAGCAGATAAAAAAAAGAGGAAAAATCACAAAATTAAAGGTTTTCTGAAAAATAAGTCTTCAGTAGAGAGAATTAACAGGGGACTGATTGCGACAGTCTGATCTCCTCTGGCAGGCTGCTCCAAAGTTTAGGGGCTCTAACCAAGTTCATCCCTTTATTTTATTTTACTTCATTTAAGGGTCTGTAGAGGGAAATCATTAAGTTACTTGGAGAAAAAAAAAGGAAAACTAGCAAGAAAAGTCTGAAAACCTACTTCTTGTAGCAATTCTACACTTTCATATTCATGTGTATTAAATTCCATTTTGACCCCTCAGATTGATCCAGAGTAGAGGAAAAACACCCATTCAGACTTTTTGATCCCTTTGAATCGCAATGTTGAAACACTCATCTTAAATTCCTTAAGCTGTGGGGACCCTTTGTGGATCTTTGGACCTGCACCTCTGAATGAATCACAGCATCAAAGCGACAGTATTCACTTGTTGCATCTGTACTACTTTTTATTTCCAGTATGATGATGTGAAACATCATCTCTGCATAGCTGAAAAATCTCCTCCACTAATTATTATTTTTGACACATTTCCTCTTCTCCTCTGCAGCCCCACAGTGACCACCACCCTGAAGAACCTGGGCGCCCTCTACAGGCGGCAGGGCAAGTTTGAGGCAGCAGAGACTCTGGAGGAAGCTGCCATGCGTTCCAGAAAGCAGGTGTGGCCTCTGGGTGATGAGACAGATAACGCAGGATTCCTGTGTTCCTGTGTGTTAAACTGGGATAGCAAAAAGATCGCTGTATCCGGTCACCGCTTCAGGCAGATTAAAAGGCAGAAGATGTTGGATGTTGTGTTAATTTAAGGACAAGATGACGAATAATTAGAAAGTATTTTGGGACAGTAATACCCCTCTTTAATGTTTGTAAAAAAATAAAACAGAGTGGGATCTTAAGCAGCCTTCAACAATCAAAAAAATATTTCAAAAAACAATAATACCCCTCTTTAATGTTTAATGTTTTAATGACTCACTAGGGCCATAGAGACAGATACCATTTTCCCTCACTTTTTAACGTCTTTGTTCAAATAGTCGAGTAGAAACTTCAGCTGCTTCTCTCATTTTTCATGAATGGACTTAAAAGAAGAAGAGATCTGATGTAAACAAAAGATTTTGACCTTTAACTCGTTCAAAATTAGATTTCCTTTAAATTTAATTAGTGTGGATGAGAAGCAGTATTACATTGCAGATAAACAAGCATCATCATTCTTCCTCCTGTGATCCTGTGAGTCGTGTTTTTCCTCTGGTGAATAATTTATCCTTCAGTCGCGGTCAGAGGGAGCAGTCTTTGCCTCAGTCTGCGTTCAGCTGTGATAAAATCATCGGTCAAACTCCGCTGCTTCTCGTGGATCATTTCCTGACTGTACCCGTCCTGCTGTAGGACGTGCGTGTCTGCCAGGACCTGCTCTCATCATGGCGGGTTGTTTAAGTGCACAGCTTTAGTATTAATTGGATCGGATGAATTGGCGCTTGCTCCTGTCAGCTGCACCGCTCTCATGTGTGTGACCGTGTGCTGAAGCTGCAGGTAGCAGAGGCTCCTGGCTGTTGATTTAATTGGATTAGCTGAATTGGCATTTACCGCTCCTGTGTGTGTGTGTGTGTGTCTTTTTTTTTTTCAGGGTCTGGACAATGTTCACAAGCAGCGTGTGGCAGAGGTCTTGAGCGAGCCAGAAGCCCGCGAGAAGCAGCGAAGCCGCGAGAGCTTGACCTCTGACACAGTGAAATATGAGAGCGGGCCGGACGGTGGCGAGGAAGTGAGTATGAGCGTGGAGTGGAACGGGGTAAGTACAGTACACAGCCCTCAACACGTCCCCAAGAGTCTTTACATTCAGCTCAGACATGTTGGATAACAAACAGCCGGATCTTTCTGGACAGAAGCCAAACGGGACGAGTCCTGTGTTACAGAAATGAGCATGTCGACTCAGCAGAGCCAGTAAACCCCAAATACTGAAGAAAAGTCATCAGTAAGGTAGAAAAGCTTTAAACTCAGGAATTATCAAGTTGCAAACAAGGTTCTTCCAGCGTAGCAACCTGAGACTGCTGAAGTGAAGAGCCTCTGTGTTTCTGTAGCTTCAACAAGCTGTAGAGTAATTTACATAACGCATGCAGGCAAAAACAGCCCCACTCCAACTCCTCGAGCATCTCCCTCCCTCCTGTGCTGCTGTGGTGTTGCTTTGGTGTTGGTTTGTCAAGATCTTAAACATTAGAGTCAGACATGCCAAATGTAAATACGACAGATAGACTGATGAGGTTTTTTCAGAGCTGATACAGATTATCGGGGGCCAATAGGGATGGGAACCTTTCACATTTGAAACGATACAGTACTGATTCCCAGTACCTAGCAAAGTACCAGTACCAAACAGTACCAATTTTGGGTACGTTTTTGTGTTTATGTGGTAAAAAATATTAATTTGTTTAATAATTAAATATAGCTTTTTTTTACAATTTAACATATTTATTCTTGAATAGATCACCTTGCAATGCTGTGTTCATGTCCCGCATGGAAAATCACCTACTCTTCCACTCCCTCACAGTCACAAGGATGCATTTAGGTACCTAAACATGGTACCTTTTAACTTAACATGAATCAGTACCCGGTACTTTTCACATAATTCGGTTGGTACCTATAAAAGTACCTAATTTGGGACCCATCCCTAGTGGTCAAGTTGGAGTTAATATTCATTTGCAGCAAAAATGAAAATATTGGCATAAAAATCTGGGATAATACACTTAAAAAAATTACATCTTATTAAGTGTTTTTGTCTTATTTTCAGTAGAAATTGTCTTTTTAGACTCAGTATGAGCCACATTCACCTGACCTGTTCAGACAAATGTCTAATTTGAAGTTATTTAAAGACAAAAATGAGGTTTGAATTACCGATGCCGATGGAACAAGAGAAAAAGTTACTTTATTAAGACATTATTCTAGTTTCAAGCAAATTTTCAAGCAATATTTTTTTCAAGACCTCATTTTTGTCTTTTAATAACTTGAAACAAGACATTTTTCTGGACTAATCAGTTGAATGTTGCTCATATTAAGTGAAATAAAACCATTTTGATTAAAAAAGTTAAAAAAAACTTGTTAAGATTTCAGTTTTTTTGCAGTGTACAAAACCCAACTCTTCACTTTGTTTAAAGCCTTGAAGCGTATGTTTATCAAACAGCTCCCAGGCTCAGCAGCTGTCTTACAAAGTTAAATGAAAACTTTAAAAAATGAATAGTTCCCTAAAGTTTTCTACAGTGAGTCAAGTTTTCCAGAAAATGTCTCTGCGTGTCACCAATTTAATTTCTTATTAGCCAGTAAATACTTTGCCCCACGATAAGATAATCAACTAAAACAGTGGTTTCACACAAGAAAACAAAGCGAGAAAGAACATTTTGTGACTACAGCTCCGGCGCTTGGAAGAGTTTCCTCCAGATTCAGGATCGTATGTTTAAAAGCCAGGTGCAGGTTTCTCCTGGAGAGCAGCTAAAGTTGTTTTGTTTTTGTTTTTTTTCCACCAGCCGTCCCAAAGCAGCGCCTCAGTATCGCAGCATCCCGCCCACTCAGATCCCTGCATGGATGATGAGGCTGCAGAATATTTTTGCAACTCAACTCCAAACCTGTCTTCACAGACAGTTAGTGCATGTTGTAAAAAGCTAAATATATCATTATATATTGTCTTAAATAAGTCTGGAGGCAAGAATACCTTCAGCTTCCCTGATTTCATTCACTGGCACATCATCATCGTATCGCTGAAATGTGATTCAGGGTTTCCGTGGCTCCTGTCCAGAAAGATCCAAATGTTTTTACTCAGCTACAGAAAAATCCTCTCAGACCTCTTAAAAAGATCATCTCTGTGCTGATTGACTGCCAGACTTACCGCAGCACTAATGTAGTTTCTGCTTGTACTAAACTGTTACACTGGTTTTCATCAATGAGACCAAGAGGGAGATTCGTTGACTTGGCTGGATCTTAGATCTCTTCACAGTAGGTGCTTCAGTCGTAGTGTTTAACACCCAAACTGAGCTCTGGTCTTTATAAAAACTTTTCCTCCACTAAAACCTTTTCCTCTAGAGCTTCTCTGCCTAACTCTGAGTCTGAAAAACTGCTCTCGCAGCAGCAAAGCTCCTCTGGTTCCTCGTGTCGACAGCGCCCAGCTAACCCCTCTGCTGCAGAGCCACACCTCTAACTCAGCTGGTAGATTTTACAGTATCTGCAGTGTTTTCTCAGCCTCTGGTGACTGCAGCGGCAGATCATGTAGATGTAGTCTCTGTAGGCTGCTCGCCACCTCGGTCTTTAAGACTGCTGCTGCTGCTGCTGCCTGCTCACATAGCAACAGTAGTCATAGCTCCCCCAACAACCAATCAGCTTCTCCTCCACTTCCTCCAGCTCTGGGAGGTTTGGTGGAGACGCATCATTGTCTATTAGATACAACGTCCTGTCAGTCACCTGTTAGCCACAGCCTCCTGCAGACAATCACACACCAGCTGATTCTGTTTCTGCCCGTCTCATCTGGAGAGAGCTGCAGCTAGAAGTGAGTCCTGCCCTTAAGTTTTCTTTTCACCAACAGTTCATTTTCAGCCTGAAAGGTCACATTAACAACACTTAAAAAAAAACTCTAGTGCAGGATTTCAACCTCGACTTTCAAAGAAGCCATTTAGCCTCAGCTCACCTGGAGTAAAGTCATTCAGGAGCCAAAAATCAACTTTATCCTCACAAATAAAGACAATCAAGTGTAAAAAAAATTTACACATAGTTAAAATTAAGGAAATAATCATCTCAATAAAAACTTTAGACTTAAAGACTAAAATATTTTGGGAAAATTCATTAATTTTTTGGCATTTCAAAAATGTACAAAAATTAAAAAAAATCAAATCAAAAATATTTGCAAAATTTCAAAAATTAAAATAAAAAATTGCAAAAGCTTCTGAAATTTTAAATGTTTACAAAAGTTTCATAAGAAGTTTAATTTTTAAACTGTTAGAAATTTTTAAAAATTTGCAAACAAATTTTTTTCAAACAATTTTGAATTGTCGAAAATTAAAAACATGAAATTAAATGAATTTTTTTATGTTTAAGTTGTTTGAATCTTTAAAGTTGTACACATGATGTCTTGGTGTTTATTTTCAATAAATTTGCAAATTATTCAAAAATTTTGAAACTTAAAACATTTTGCAAAAAAAAAAATTGAAATTCAACAAATAAGCAAAAATAAAAAAATGATATTTTTAATTTTTGCTAAAAAAAAAATAAAAAAAGAAATTAAACATTTTGCAAAAAAACATTTAAAAAATTAAAAAGATGATATCCATTTTTTTAAACTTTTTTTTAGGTAAATACATTTTCTAATATTCCAAAAAATAAGAAATCCTAAAAAATTTCATCAACTGAAATCTGATTTTTTTTTTTTTCATTTTTGAGATTTCAAAAAGTAGCAAAAAAAAATTTTATGTTAAAAAATTGCAAAATTTTTGAAAATGAAATTAAAAAAAAAGATTCGGAGATGTTGATGAGATGAATATTTATTTCAACAAAATGTTAACTTGTGATTTTATTCAGTATCTATGTCTTAATCATCAATACTCTCTGTAAAGAAATAAAAATTCTTTATTTTAATATTTTTCAAGCTACACGAGGAGCCACTGCAAAGGAGTCAAAGAGTTGTGTGAGGCTCCAGAGACACAGGTTGAAGACCCTTGCTTTAGTGTGATATTCAACAAAATTATTACATAAAACATCCCAGAAGAGAAAAGGATTCAACTGTTGAATAAGATTTCTGCTATACTGATGAACCTAGTGTGACATTTAATAGAAAACTGACATAAAGTGACAAATATATGACTCATTCTGGACCCCACGTGTAAAAAAACTGCAGTTTTCATTAAACATCAGATTAAAGAAACACGGTTTGGATTGTTTGACAGCAGACTGATTTTGCATAATGAATTCAAACCAATGTCCTGTCACTTCAGCTGTCCTCTCTAATAAAGCAAACACTTCTGACAGACTGTAACTGACTTTATGAAAGCGTCAGATTGGCAGAAATCAATGTTCTTGGTGTTTACCCTCAGCCGTCTCCCTGCAGCTGTCAGAATCCATATTTTTTCTTCCAACCTGTCAAAAAACTCCTCACTTCCACCTCAGCTCTCTCTGCAGACGAGTGTGAAAACTCATTGTGAAAACCTTCCTCTGAGAAGCAGCGTGACTCATCAGTCTGTTCATCTGACTCCACATGGGCTCTGTACTGTACTCCTTCTGTGTCCTCCGGGCACGGGTTCGATGTTTGTGATCCTTAAACTGTGCTGTGTTTGTCCCCCTGTGTGTGTCTGTGTGCGTGTGTGTGTGTGTGGATGCATCCTCCCTTTGCATTTGTGTGACAAACTGCTTCCTGGTGTGCTAAATGGGATGTCGCCTGTTTGTTATTCTCTCCTCTTTTTGCTTGTTTTGTTTGGATGTTTGCAGCCAGAAAAAGACGGATAACTTAAAGGAAGTCAGAAAGTTTAGTCAGAGTCAGATCAAGTTAGCGTTAAGTGCTTAGTGCACGTGAAACAAAGCTTTATTCTTTACTTCATAAAAGATGTGACTGGGTTTTACACTTCCTGTCATGCATAACAAGCTGTTACAAAGGGTAAGTTTTTAATTTAGTAATCTGTAGAGGTACGTGTACAGCAGATAACCACAAATCTAAATTTAGTCGCTGCTGATAATACCTGGCTGCTCTCATGTTTCCTCTTCTGTTCGTTTTGTGATTTTCTAACAAAGTTTCTGACTCGATGTTTATGTTTATGCACTAACACTGCTCCAGATACAGACACAGTATCTCCCCATCATGTAAAAATGGGGCAGAGGCTCCACCTTGTGGCAGGTTTGGACAATTACACCACATTTAAAAACAGAAAGGAGAGTAGATATAGAGCCAAAACAATGACTTATTTTATGACAAATTTTATTTGACATCATTTTTTTTTTATCAATGACAGTTTATGATTTTAATGATGGTTTTTTTATCACACTTTTTTTTCCCTTGCTGACTTTTTTCAGTTTTCACTTTTTGTCACTCTTTGGGCGTGGAGAGAAGGGTTTGGGGGAGGGGCTATAAGGTCAAAATTTGCATATTGCGCAAACTTCAGAAATCATATAATCGTATAAAATAATAAGACTTGAATTCAAAAGCATTAAAATATATAACTGTATTAAAACTAAATGATGTAAAAAATTTCATTTCAGTGTTTTAAACTTCAGAAAACGTGTTCAATGCCATTTCCTGTTTCGATGCCGTTATACATTTTTTATAATACACATTTTTTTAATGCCAATGTTTTTTTTTTTTTGTTTTTTTTTACCAGTTTCAGGATATATTTTTAGATGCCAAATTTTTATTTTCAATACTTAACATTAAAGTCATTGTTCTGGCTGGAAAAAAGCACAAAAAGTGACGCTTGTTGCTTCGCTCTGATTGGTCCATCCAAATCTCAGCATCCCAAGCACTTCCTGATCGATTTTTGCTTCTGTTACATTTTTTACTCTCTGTGGTCTCATTTTTCTCTGTAAATTGAAGTGCAGCACCTCTAAAGATTCAGAAAAACCAAATAATAATAATGTATTTTATCTATAACGCACTTTACATTTATGGCCAAATCTCAAAGTGCAAAGAAGGAAAAAAAAAAAAAAAATTGATAAAGACAATAAAAACAGTAAAAGCAGTCAGCAATGATTATAAACAACAGAATTTTGCAACAGAACCGTTGCTATAGGCGGATGTAATTCAATAATGTCTGCATGTAGTCTAAAAAGTTTAAAAGATGTAATTTAATAGAAAAAAGAAAATCAAAAAATTGAATTTTTCTGATTTTTAAAATTAAGAAAACTAAGGAATTAGTTCATACAGCACATTTTTAGGTAAAATTGCATAAGGGACACAGGAAAAAAGTGGTGTGGTTCTGTCTTTACAGAATCTACAAATCCTGAGACCTCATTAGTTGATCGGAAAATTAGGTTTTTGCTTTTGTCACATTTTTACTCACTGTGGACTCATTTTTCACTGCAATATGAAGTTTGTCACCTCAACAAGCTCAGGAGAACCAGGGCTAAAGACACATGTAATTCAGTATCCTGAGCAATATAACACAACCAGAATGCAAGAAACTATTAAACAAAGAAAAACGGACATTTAAATTTTCTAAATATTTATCTTCAAGAAGCTGAATAACCATGTATCACATACTTTATTCTAGTCTTGAATCAATTTATTATCTTTTTTAATTATTAAAAGCTTTGAACACACAAGCTGTTAACTAACGAATGACAGTCAATACTGTTGTCACGTAGGATACACTCAGTTACCCTTAGAAACGGGAAAATCTGCCGATAACGCCACTTATTACAGCTTTGAACAGGACAAACAGTTTGTAAATGCCAGTCATTTTATAGTAAGTGAGTTTTAAACCTGCCATCGTTGAAGAGGGAGCTACTGTGTCTGATCTGCTGTTTTCTCACCTTGTCGGTGTCTTTAATTCACGGTTTTCTCTCCTCTTTCTCTTCTGCTGCTCCTGTCTTTCCCCTCCTCCTCCTCCTCCTCCTCCTTCACATCTCATCTCTCTTTTCTCTCTTTCTCCGCTCATCTTTCCTCCTGCTCCGTCTGACCGGCAGGCGTAACTCCAGATGCCTTGTAATGATTCTAAAAAAAACTTGTCTTCTGCATGACGGACGCCTCACCTCCTCTCACCTCGCCTCCTCACCTCGCCTCCTCACCTCGCCTCCTCACCTCGCCTCAGTCCCTTCAGCTTTGCAGTTTTCTCCAGCTCTGACCTCCCTCCCCTCCCTCTGGGTTCTGGTGGGATTCTCCACGGTCCGGGTCGGAGTTAGGATAACGCAGAGATAGCTTGAAATCCAAATTCTTGTGTATACCTGCTGTTTGTGGGAGAGGACGGTCTCCATGGCAACCACGGTCTTTCCTCTGGTCCAATAACATGACTCTGCTCTCTCCTCCTTCCTCCCGTCTCTGTAGACCGTACTGTAGGCTTGTTTTGTTTTTAGAAATCATGAGAGAGTTATGAATCTCTGAGTCCAACCGTTTCCTCTGACGGCCTGTGAAGTCTGACTCTGTCCATTTAGACCTGGACCCTCCGCTTTAGACCTAAAAATCCAACAAAGAATAAAAAATGTGCTGTTTTCTTTCATGGAAATAATCTGTAAGGAAGTTTTTTATCACTCCTCAAAAACCTCCAAAATGCTTCTTTATCAGCTTGTTATGAAGTGATGATGAAATATGATCGCTACAGTTAGCAGCGTGGTGTGCAAATTGATCAGATAACATAAAAGAGGAGAAAATTAATGAAAAAGTGGAAAGTAGGAATGTCTACATAATAAAGCACGCTGTAAAATAGATATTTTATTTATTTTGAATGAGATTAAGATAAATCAGTATAGGAATATGTATTCAGAGCTTCTGTACGCTTCACCCTTTCCCCCTAAAAAATAAAAAATGCTGGAAATGGATCAACAGGACCAAAGACTTTAAAAGGAATTTAACCAGTGAGAAAAAAAAGAATATGGCCAATACTCTGAGCTTTTTTCATGTGGATTTGTCTTCTTTTACTTTCATAATTTAATAGAAAGATGCAGTAGGAGTACAGTTTCTGACCTTTCAAAATAAAAGTCTGTTAAAAACAGGCAGTCAAGTAACATTAAAAGCTCCTTCATGACTCTTTGACGTGTGAAATTAGAAGTTTTGGCTGTCATTAGCTGTGTTTCCATTACACTTTTTCGCAAAATAAAAACGATAAACGAGAGCGTAAAAACTTTTTATCAAAATTTGAGAGGTTTTCTCGAAAATGTGGCGTTTCCATTACCTTTTTTTTATTGCGATTTTTACATTTTGCGCAATTCTAGGTGTAATGGAAACACAGCTAGTGTCCACAGACTTCCACACATCCTTTATATAGAGACGGACATGTAACACAGCGTCCACTAGAGGGAGCTACTTGTGTCAAGAGTACGTCGGACTGCGAAGGACAGTTTGAGTAAAGAAGAGGCTGAAACAGAGCCAGTGTTGATCTGTAGTATCTGAATCTGAATTATTTCCCAACTCAGCAGTTTAGAACTAATAATACAGAACTTTCCAATTACTACTGACAATTTGCACAATATAATATATAAATTAAAGTTTAAGGAAGCCAAATACTAGTGAAACAAAGGTAAAGAACGAAAGAAGTAACTAAAGAAGAAGATATTAGCATCACAAGTTTGTCCAATCAGTGACGCAGCTCAGCTCATGTGACTGACAGGCACCCAATAGCAGTTAGACAGGAAGCTCAAAGCCTGCGTCATATCCAATATGGCCCCCACCGACAATCGGCTTAATTTCTCTGCACAGGTCTCCACAGCTGCTGTCCTGATTTGTAATTTCTCATCCACCGGCACAATCTGTTCTTAAAACAGCTTGGCCATGAGATTTCCTCGACACTATCCTCCTGTAAGAAAACATGCAGACGGCTGAAGGCTCTTAACTCTACTTGTGTAAGGCTGAAAAATAAAAGTGTCTCTGTTATGGTCCCCTGTATCCACCTAATGTCAAAGCCCAGTCCCTCAAAGACCACAGCGTATAAGAAAAGGGACACCACAACCAAAGGTAAAATCAAAAATAATAAACAAAGAAAATCTGCACCTCCCACTACCCTAAGAAAACCGACAAATCCTTGGATCAAAAGAAAAACTATCGTAGATCTCCAGCCCAAACTAACTTGTTGGGAGGGAAAAACCAAAACCTGGGAGAAAGGAGAAAGCAAAGAATAAAAGTTAATAAAGAAAATCAAAAGAATTCACAGATAACAGTCTTAAAAGAGTCGCTCAGCTGGATCCAGCGTTGTGAACCGTATCCTGAGCCGAGACTTGATCCAAACCTGTTCACGTCTGAGTCTCCAGGTATAAACGATCAGAGTTGGAGCTTTATTCTTCCTCTGCTTCCCTCTTTCTCTGTGTTTCTTTCCGTGTTCACATCCAGACTCATTAGTGGTGACTCGAAGCTCGTAGTGCTGTAAATATCGTCGCCTAAATAACTCGTCAGCATGATCGAGTACTGAGCTGTTGACTGTGGCTCCTCTTAGAGGTTTAGTCTTTAGTTTGTTGCTGTGTGTCATCTGTACGCTCTGATATCAGACTAAACCATGTTTGGATGTCAAGAAGGGGACACGTTGGAGGTAATGTGGTGCGCCCCGCCTGTGTACCTCCTGTATATCTCTGTAAATAGACGTCTGAATTAACGTGGGGGTGATGTTGCATTTGTTGGAACTGTAGGACTTAATAAATCTCTTTTCTCTGTTCTCTGCTCCTGCTAATAATCTCTGCGTGTCCTGTCCTGTTTGTGCATCTTACAGTTTGTCTTTCTTAACTTCTAATAAAACCTAAACTCTTTGCTCACCTGAACCTGAGCCTGTCGCCTCTTTGTGTGTGTTCCCTCTCTTTTCTGTGTGTGTGTGTGTGCTTTCATAACACCTCCCAGCAGCAGCAGGGCTGTGCTGCTTCCTTTTTCTGACCTTTTTCTGACCGTAAACACCTCGAGGACTGAAAAGATTCAGCCAAAAAACTCTTTTAGTGTCTGAAACCTCAGCGGGTGTGGGGTGGGTGTCAGATGACAAAGATTCAATGAGGGAAACATTCAGCTTTCAGCTTCTTTTCTAAAGAGTTACACAAGTACAGGATAAAATAAACAGACTGTTTTGTCCACAGGGGGGCGCCAGAGTTGGCTCAAACTGGAAAACCCTCACAAAACCTTCAGTTTAGCTCTGATAGAGGAGATAGAGATCTCTACTTCACGTCTCATGTTCATATTTTTTCTGCATTAAGTTAAAAATGTTCAGAAGGTTGGTAAATGTTTTATTTAGTCGTATTTTTTGGGGTTATTAAGGTTTTTAGGAGCATCTGAAGTTATAAACACTCAGTCGTCACAGATTTTCTCATCCAGTGTTAACTCAGCACAGGTTTTTGTGTTCGTATCAGGGTGATGCTGGTTCCTTAAAAGATAAAAAAGATGTTTTTAAGGTTGTTATGAGAAGAGGAGATGGACTGTCTGAGAAAAACTCCACCCCACAAAAAACAAGTTGATGCTTCGCCGACAGAAGTGAACATCAGATTTAAATTTTGAAGGGAAAAACGTATTTTTAGATGTTTTTATCATCCAACATTAATCTTAAATATCCAGCTCTGTAAGTTTGTCACTGTGGCTTGAGTTCATATGAGAAAATGTAGAGTCTAACCAGACAAAACAGACTGAATTTAACAGTGAAAACCTCTTTATGACAAGCAAATGCAAGGAGAAAACACACCTGATATGTTTTTTTGAGTGGAAAAATCTGCTGCTGGTGTAAAAAATGCAAGTTTTTTCTTTTAAAAGCAATCTAGGTGTAATTTTTGTCTTTTCAGAACTTTTCTAGTGAACGAGGCTTTTTTTAGGTCTAATGAGACATTTTTGAGTAAAGATAAGACAATAACATTTGGTAAGATTTTAGTTTTTACAGAAAAAACTTCTTTGTTTCCACTTTGAACAGCAGATCTTTATGTCAGGTGGGCTTTGGGTGAAAACAGGGTGACACAATCTTCTCTCATGCTACCTTGAATTATCTCCCTACCCAGGGACCAAAGGGGAAAATGAGCTCTATAGCTAACTCTATAAAAAAATATGAATAGATGGTTAGAATAGACTAGAATAGAATACAATAGAAAAGAATATTCTTTGTTCATCCCTGAGGGGAAATTCAGCTTTATTTAGAAATGTCAGAAAATTCTGAACAAGTTTATTTATTTTATTGAGTATTACTTTTTATTTTATTTAAAATTTTGAATTAAATATTATTTATTATTTTTTATTGTATTATTATTTTAAAATTAAATTAAATTAATTTATTATTATATATTTTTTATGTTTTATATTTATTTTTTATTCATTTTTAATATTATTTTATTTAATTATTATTTTTATCAAATATTTTATACTGATGTAGCTTTTGGGATGTTAAACCTGCCTGTTGTGCTTCTGGTAAAGGTAGGTAACATGTGAAAAGGTCAAATTTCTGACACATGAACCAGAATAATCGAGGTGTACCACAGGTGGTGTCAGGGTCTCTGTGTGGGAATAAAATGCACGACTCACTGATGGAGAAACTGCACACGTCTGAGTCTGAGTGAGCACCTGTGTTACTGCACTGTGTGTGTGTGTGGATGAAACCTGCATTTTGAAAGTACACACTTCATATGTGTGTGTTAGTGTGAGGTCAGTGTTTGATGACCCTTCAACAAAATCCAAAGTTTGACCTGAGATTAAAACGACATCCTGACTGATGTGAAGCGGTAACCATAGAAACCAGGTCTGACACACTGCTCTGACACTGATGTACCTCCAGCACACACACACACAAACACACTCTCCTGGTCAGTGTGTGAGTGTAACGCTGTCACGTCTCTCATCAGGACGGCTCCGGCTCTCTGAAGAGGAGCGGCTCCTTCAGCAAACTGCGAGCGTCGATCCGCCGCAGCAGCGAGAAACTCGTCCGCAAGCTGAAAGGCGGCGGCTCGGCCCAAAACAGCGAGCCCAAAAACCCCGGGTAACTATGACAACAGACACCTGACCCCCCCACCTCACCTCACTACAGGGGGACTCTCTTTATGCACTGGAGGACTGGAGGACGAGCCGGCCCTCCACGCCTCGCCTCACCTCGGCTCGGCTCGGCTCGGCGGGTGGTGCACTAACCAAAAACAAAAGAAGGGATTGGCTCTGCTTTTCTGCTGGTGACGCGGTGAAACTCTAAAGCTGTTTGCACATGAGATGATGGCGGGAGCTTCTGCTGACACAAACACGTTGGTCCTTTTGGGTTTTCCATCCCATCGATTCAGCTCTGCTGTCGCTCCGCTTCTGCACAGCGATAAAACTTTCTCAGGATGCTTTGGTTTTCAACACTGAGGCTAACATCAAGAAAAAGTTCACCTCTGTCTTCAGTTTAAAATAAATACATTTAATAAAATGGATAAAACCAAAACCTACTGATTTGGAAAAACTGCAAACCTTCAAAAGTCAGGCATCCAGACGAGATATAGAGAAAGGAATTAAAATTAGAGTCTTGATTCAACGCTTCTCTGGGTACAAAACCCTTGCACATTTTTTCTTAAAGTGACATATCTCTCAGGAAAGCTGTGTCGTTGTAAAAAGCTATTTTTTTCAAATTTAACAGCAAAACGTTGAAATAATGAGAGAAAAGTTGAGAAATTCAAAGGAAATTACTAGGTTTTAATTCCAAAGCTTCTTTCCTCATACAAAAATTTTAACTAGGGATGTCTGGATCCTGATCCCTAGTGTTGTTTCGGGCCAGATTTTGGCGTTTTTTAAAGCATCAGTGATCGGGAATTTTAGCTGAGCCTCTCAGCCGTCATTGAGCAAAATTCGCAAACGCATCATTACGCAAAATAAACGTTTCCATGAAGGGGAAAAACACGAGGTCATCCCGTTGGTGTCTTATATTTACTCTTGAAGTCTCACCGTCTCTGGAGAGTTGTGTTCAGGGCAGCCTCTGATAATAGTGTGCTGTATCACATGTATACAAGTTGTCCACAGTTCAGGGCTTACCGAAAGCCGTAAGAAGCATAGATTATTTTTATTACAGAGTTAAGAGAGCCAACGAGTTATTATTCACATGAATTTCAAAGTGATGTTGATGAATTTCTCACGATTAAGTACGATTAATCGCCATTGATCGCGATTAAATGTGATTAATTTCAATTGATCACAATAAAATCGATAAATTGCGATTAATCACGGTTAAATGTGATTAATTGCGATTGATCACATTTAAATGCGATTGATCAGGATTAAGTGCGATTAATTTTAATTGATCATAATTATATCGATAGATTGCGATTGATCACAAATAAATGTGATTAATTGCGATTGATCACAAATAAATCGATAAATTGCAATCGATCAGGATGAAATGCGATTAATCGCAATTGAGCACAAATAAATCAATAAATTGGGATTGATCATGATTACATGCGATTAATCGCGATTGATCAGGATTAAATGCGATTAATTTCAATCGATCACAGTTAAATCGATAGATTTTGATTGATCACAATTAAGTGTGATTAATTGCAATTGATCACAATTAAATCGATAAATTGGGATTGATCACGATTAAATGTGATTAATCAGGATCAAGCGATTTAATCATGATCAAATGCAATTCATCACAATTTGATGTGATGAATTAATCACGATTAAATGCGATTAATCGGGATTGATTCAATCAAATAGGATTAATCACGGTTGATCACGTTTAAAATTGTTAATCACGATTGATCGCGATTTAATGTGATTAATCGCGACTTGTCTACGTGCTGAAAATGTGCCGTGCAGACTACGCGACTCCCTCACGTCCCAAGATGCAAGAAAAAAGCAGATTTTTTTTTTTTTAACTAGTCTTCTGCTGCATGTTAGGACATGTTCCTGGCTTCTTATGTGATACATTCAGGTACCCTCGGAAACTTGAGAATCTGATGATTACGCCAGTGTTTTCAGTTTTTGGATTGGACAAATGGCTTGTAAGTGCCAGTCATTTAAAAAAAAATGTTATTTCGATCCCGCCGGCGGGTTGGGGATCCTGAGGGTTTTAGCTTGAGTGATGAGCTCAAGACATATTTTAATTATTTTTCACTATTGTGTATTTAAAAGAGGCAAAATAAAAGTGTGCAGCTTCACTTTCTCACTTCTAGAGGAAAGTTTCTCCAAACCCAAAAATCGGATCAGGACTTGGCCGATACTCAATATTAATTAATGGGAACGAGCAAAAACTTCTCTTATTTTAACCCAAAGATTTCTGACTAACTGGTCAAAGGTTTGTTGAATGTAAAGCTATGACAAACGAATCATTTTAGATTTTATTTCACTGTCTTCTTACTTTTTAAACTCAAATCTGAAGAAAAAGAAAACCAAAGTCCTCCTCGCTGTACAGTACGTGGCGTGCACTCAGAGCTGCGTCGATGAAATGTGAAAACGATCGAGCGACTTCGCCCTCCGGCTGCGAGCGGTGAAGTCAAAAAGCATCTGAAACAAACTAATGTCTGCTTTGAAACGCCTTCCTGCTGGTTTCAGTTAAACCACTCTTAGTTCCATATTTATTGCATTGTGTGGCTTGTCGGGCTATTTATTTCAACTTGTTTTGAAATATAGTTCAGTTTGACTCAGCTGTGGATTTTATTCTCCTCATTTTTCTCTGAGCGTTTGATTCTGGAGAGACGAAGCTGTCTGCATGGCTGTTTGTGTTTCTGATTTACTGCTGTGATGAATTTTTATTTATGAATAAATTTTTTTCATTTGAATGTTTGCATGCCTCATCTGTGTGAGCACTGGTTTCCATTTTTCTCTCTGCGCTGCTCTCCTCTTTGGCTCCGTGACGATGAAGGACATGATGATGTCGCTGCCTCCAGCATCATCGCCATCATCATCACGAGCAGATGGCTGACAGTAAAACTCCATCACTGCAGAAACGTCTGTTCAGACGAGTCATAAGACACCAGCGTTTGGTTCAAAGAGGAAAAAGAGACATCATTTATTTTTATTTTAAAGATGAAGAAATTGTAGCTATCTGAGTAAACCTACGTGACCGAGGGAACAATCATGTGACTCGTCAGAGTGGACGTTTCCTGCAGTGTTGCTGTGATGAACACATGTTCAGGCATGATTTTTGGTGTTTGCATGAATTTCACTGACATAAAAATATCAGTTTACTCAACTTATGACTCATAAATGTTTGTCGCCTAAAAAACTGTTGGTACCACTTTCTAATAAAGGTGTTTATGTGTCTGTTACCAAATGTGTGCATGGACAGGAGTTTACTAACAATCAAAAGACCGGCTGCAGGCATTTAAACCATTAAAAATAGTCAAATATAAGAAAAAAAATTAATAGAATCTAATTAAAATAATTCTGTTTTGTCATTAATAAATTGCGATTAATCAAGATTTATCAAGACTAAATGTTATTAACTGCGATTGATCAAAATTAAAATGATTAATTGCGATTGATCATGATTAAATGTGATAAGTCACGATTAATTGATTTAATCGTGATCAATCGCAAATGATCACAATTTAATGCGATAAATCGGGATTGATGACAATTAAACTGATTAATCGCGATCGATCAAGATTTAATGTGAAGAATCATGCTTAATCACAATTAAAGATATTAATTGCGATTGATCACGTTTAAATGTGATGTATCGCGAACAATCACAATTGAAAGTGATGAATCATGATCTATCACAATTAAATTGATTAATTGCGATTGATCACGATCAAATGTGATTTTTCGCGATCAATCGCTTTAATCACGATTAAATGTGATTTATTGCGATTGATCACAATTAAATGTGATTAATCACCATTGATTACGATTAAATGTGATTAATTGGGATCAAGCAAATTAATCATGACCAAATGCATTTTATCACAATTTAATGTGATGAATTGCGATCGATCACGATTAAATGCGATAAATCGGGATTGATTACAGTCAAATGTGATTAATCACAGTTGGTCACGTTTTAAAGCGTAAATCACGATTGATCGTGATTTAATGTGATTAATCGCGATTAAATGCAATTAATCACAACCCATATTTGGCATGGGAAGCAACATTTTTTTACTCCACAGATATTGGTAGATGACTTATTTCCCCTCCTCTGTTTCACTCAAATGAACAAGTTTTATGCTTATCATGTCGGACATGTTGGTTTGTTTACAAACCAGAATTCCTTTTAAACCAAAGTCTTAATTTGCCAGGAACGCTTTCAGGTCGGAGATTTCAACTGTGAAATTTCAACTGAGTAATGGGTTGCCTGGAATGCAGCGAAACTCTTCAAGCAGTTTATGAATTTCAACATTTCACCACACAGATCCTGAAAGACCCAGACACAGAAAAACATAGAGCGAATTAAAACTGTAAAATGGTCAGTTTTCCCAGCTAATGGCTGGACGTGCATATGGGCCCTAAGTAGAGCCATGACCTTTAAAATGATCTTTTCTAACCGATGGTAATGTGCTGTCATAATATAACAGACTGCTGCACACGAGGCTGTATTTAAGTTTAACACAACTGAAACTTTTTCCAACAACCTTCAGCACAGATAGAAAAAAAAAAGATATACGACAGAAAGTGGTATCATAGCCATGTTAAAGAAAAAAAAAAGAGAATAAAGTCATAAATTTACTAAAAATTGTTTTTTTCTCTTTAAGGTGGCCCTAATCTGCGGTCGTAGCATCGTGCTAAATGTTATTTTATAAACGGAGATTGTGAAACTAACTTGTGTGAAAATATCATGAATGTTTTTAACCAACTTCCCTTTCCATCAACCTAATATCCTCCACCCCCCTGACCTCTGACCCCTCACCCCTGACACCACCACCACCTCCACCTCCCCCTCCCCCCACCTTTGCATGTCACTGCTGTGGGCGCAGCATGAAGCGAGCCAGCTCTCTGGGCGTTCTTAACGTGGTGGACAAGGCTGCCATCGACCACTACCAAGTAAGGAGGCTGAGCGCCCGGACAGGAAGTGTCTGCAGAGTCTGAAGGGCATAAATCTGGATGGTGACCTGGGAAAGGTCAAAGGTCAAAGACATCCAGAGTCTTCTGTTTAAAGACAAACACAGGACAAACGATAATCGTTTTTGTGATTTATTTGTCACATTTTATATTTTACATTTTAATATCTACCAATAAGGCTTCTTGAAATCTCCAATTCCAAGATTAATTCTCAGATTATGTCTGATTTCAATAATCTCGTGGGGATGTGTCTTGGTTTACCAGGAGATAAAAACAGCTCTGCAGACACTTTCTGACCTGGTCTGTTTCTCATTTTTTCATGTCATATAAATCTAATGACAGGGTCTGAATATAAACACACTCATAAATCAGAGCAACTAACACTTTCCATCAACATATTGTTTTCATCTATCAGCAAAAGTTTCAAGCAGTTTTATTCTTGTCACGATGGGGAAACCTTTTTTTCTATTTAAAACAAAGTTTATATTTTTAGATTCGTTTTTTTTAAGTTTTATGTTAAAGTCTGTGAAGAGTTTCTTAGTGAGCTTGAATAAGTCTCTCTTCTAGATATCTGCCTGATCCTAATCCCCACTTTAAAGTGAGATTATCAGCACCAATATTACAGGTTATTCCTAAATGCTACTTTGTCTAAGAATCTATGACAACACCAGCTGATGAAGTTAAGTAGAAAGAAGAGAGATCTGGGTTTTTTCTCTGCTGAAAACGATTTCTGTGATTAATTTTGTAGTGGTGGTGGACACTGGAGCCTAACTGTCAGACAGAAAAAGGACAGAAGAGCAGAAGAAAGATAAACAGGAGAGAGATAGAGCACGAGCTAAAGGTTAAAACCTGGACAAAAGGGTAAAACGCGGGCTACAGGCCAAAGAATGAGTGAAAGGCTAAAAACAAGTTGAAGGCTAAAACATGTGTTGAAAGCCAAAACAGGAGCTAAAAGCTAAACAACAAGCTTAGAGGCTAAAACACAAACTATAGGCTAAAACAGGGGTTAAAGGCTAAAACATGAGCTTAATGCTTAAATATGGTCTTAAGGCTAAAACATGATTCAAAGGCTAAAATGGAGCTTAAAGCTCAAGAACAAGCAAAAGGCTAAAACACCAGCTAAAGGCTTAAGCATGTGCTCAAAGCTAAAACATGAGCTAATTTACCGGCTAAGAGCCAGAACACTGGCTACAGGCCAAAGAACGAGCTAAAGGCTAAAATACAAGCTTTAGGCCAAAACACAATTTCAAAGCTAATTGGGAGCTAAAAGCTAAACAACAACCTTTAAGGCTTAAACACAAGCTAAATGTTAAAACAGGGGTAAAAGGCTAAAACACAGGCTAAAAGCTAAAACACAGGCTTAAGGCTTAAACATTGTTCAAGGGCTAAAACAGGGGCTAGAAGCTTAACAACAAACTAAAGGCTGAAACAGAGGTTAAAGGCTTAAACATGATTTAATTTACTGGTTAAAAGCTTAAATACTGGCTACAGGCCCAAAAAAAACAAGCACAAGGCTAAAGAACAAGCTTAAGGCAAAGAATAAGCTAAAGGCTAAAACACAGGTCATAAACTAAAGAAGGAGCTTAAAGCTAAACAACAAGCTAAAGGCTAAAATTGAGTTTAAAGTCTAAAACACAGGCTAAAAGCCAAAACATGAGCTGAGAACTTAAACATGGTTAAAACAGGGGCTAAAAGCTAAAAAACAAGCTAAAGGCTAAAACAGGAGCTTAAGGCTTAAACACAGGCTAAGGGCTCAAACATGAGCTAAAGGCTAAAACATGAGCTGATATACTGGCTAAAAGCTAAAACACTGGCTACAGGCTAAATAATGAACTAAAGACTAACACACAGGTTAAAAGCTAAGCAGGAGCTAAAAGTTAAACAACAATCTAAAGGCTAAAACATGAGCGTAAGGCTGAAACATGGTTCAAAGGCTAAAACAGAGGCTGAAAGTTAAACAACAAGCTAAAGGGTAAAATATGACCATGAGCTTTACTTCTTATTCCTAGTGTTGATAATTTCAGATTTTGAACCAAAATAAAAAGATTTTACATTGTTAAAATAGTTCATAAATCCAATAAAAAGCAAAACACAGAATTTAACAGAATTTTTATTCTGAAAGGACATCTTATAAAATTATAAACAGTCTCTTTTTTTTTTACTTTGCTGTTCAAATGTTCAGTTTCCTCTAAAGTTAGCCAGCTCATCACCCATGTATCCCACAGCCATTTAGACTTTTTTACACTGGCTTTAAAAGAGTCAGAAATCATGTGTGGAAAGCTGATCTTCTCTTCTTTCAGGAACTGTTTGATTTTTTTTTCTCTTGCCCAAATAGTTGAGGAGTTACGGTAATTTAACGAGCACTTTTAAATGAAAGCTCCAGCGCTCTGCTGAAGAGTTTAATACAGCTGTCAGTTCATTATTTAATCCTTTCCTCTCTACTTCTCCTCCAGGAACGAAATAATCGTCTGAGGAAGAGCCGCGACCTGAGTGCCAGCCACACTGACCTGGCGCATTGAAGGTTTTTCCCGCCTGGTGGACGAAGAGGGGACGAAGAGGGGAACAGGAGAATCTGCGCTCTCAGACACTTTTAACCTCTACGTTATTCTCCCACCCAGCCACCAGCGCTCACTGTACAGGTTTAACGCACTTTTACCGGTTAGCGCTCTTAGACGGGGATCTGAATCTTTACATATCGAGGAGCAAGAGGAATCAGTGGACATACAGAGACCTGCTGTATGTGTGTGGATGGAGTGTGTATATCTTTACCCTGTATATCTCTTTTTTTGGATGTGCCTGTACTGTATGTAGAGTGAGCCTGTGTCAGATTAGCTTTAGGATATTTAATGCTGTCGCTGAATGAAGGCAGATACAGAGCGGAGCTTTGGTGGATGCAGAAATGAGCTCAGTCAGACGATCGTCTGTATGTAAATATGGATGACGTGCCTCCATTTGGGAAAATGGTGAAGCCAAAATACAGTGCCCTGTGGAGCAGCAAGTTATGAAAGTTTGACTCTTTTTTTAATCTAATTAATTAATTAATTAATCTTTTTTAATCTAATTAATTAATTAATCTTTTTTAATCTAATTAATTAATTAATTATCTTTTTTAATCTAATTAATTAAGTAAAATAATCATAATAAATAAATAAACCTACACATCCTATTTTGGCCACAGGGGGCGCCAAAAATGACATATGCTAATAACTTCTCACAGGAGCGCTAAAAGTGAGTGTTTTTGTCAAAAAAAAAAAAGTGGTTGAGATAAATTGTATCCTCTTAATCTAAAAATTAATTGAACTACATCTATTTTTTTAAAACTGGTCTGGTACCAGGAACCAGAACTACATCCTCTCCCACTGATCTTTAACTCAAACAGTGAGCCAGTTCTGCATCCACCATGTTTTGAGGCTACCAACTCTGTATAAAACAGTCCAGTGATGACGTCTTCTCTAAGGCCGACCTGGACGTTAGCTTAGGTTAGCTTAGCTTAGCTTAGCATTCTCGCAGCAGATTTCCAACAAAGTTCTGAGATGAAGCTTTTTAAAGCTTTCAGATTAAAGGCGTTGGAAAGCTGCAGAGAGAACCGACAAACGCTCATTTTCTCGAAACGTTCCGTCCCGCGTTGGATGAAGAATTTTTTTTCTCATGTATGAAGTTTTATGTTTACATTTTGGGGTTTTTTGTAAATGATGTTTGATTCATGTCTGTCCTTTTTGCTGCTCTCTGTAGATATCTACGCCGTCTGGCTGATGACGCGGCAGAACGATCGTTTTTATTTGGCACATAAAGACTGAGCGACACACTCAGGTTTCAGGCTTTTAGTTTCACACACTGACGGCAGAGTCACACCGCTTCACACTTTCACACGTTTAACACACTCTCCTCTTCGTGGCCTTAGAAATATACAGTGTGGAAAATAAGTGTTGAACGCGTTTCCAAAGATGCAATTCAAACAAAATTTCTCCCAGACATTGGTATTAACTCAAATAATCCACACATGAAAAGAAATCACAACGTTCAGGTCCATAAATAATGATTATGGTGAATTAAGTGCGATAACACAGGAGAAAAGTATTGAACACACTAACTGAGACTCATCTAATACTTAGTGGAGAAGCCTTTGTTTGCAATGACAGCTTCCAGAAGCTTCTTGTATGTTTGAACTAATGGCCCACACTGCTCAGGTGTGATTTTGGCCCATTTCTCTTCATGGTTGTCCTGCTGGAAGGTCCAGCCACGTCTCATCTTCATCATCCTGGTGGATGGCAGCAGATTCAGATCAAGAATTTCCCCATACATGGCTCCATTCATTGCTCCGTCAGTTATATGAAGTTTGCCAACACCATGAGATGAGAAACAACCCCATGCCATGATGCTTCCACCTCCAAACTTCACTGTTGGTGTAGTGTATTTTGGCTGATGTGCAGAGCCATTTCTCCTCCAAACATGGTCTGTAGTATGACAGCCCAAAAGTTCAGTTTTGGTCTCATCTGACCAGACAACATTCTCCCAGTATTCTACAGGCTTGTCATGATGCTGTTTAGCAAACTTTAAACCAGCTTCAACATGCCTTTTCTTGAGGAATGGAGTTTTGCGGGCTGAGCGTCCATAGAGGCCATGGCGGTGGAGTGCATTGCCTATTGTTTTCTCTGTAACAACTGTACCTGCTGCCTCCAAGTCTTTCTGGAGCACTTTCAGGGTGGTCCTTGGCTGGTTGAGTCCTCTTCTGACTATCTTTCTGACTCCCTGGTCAGAAATCTTCAAGGAGCTCCTGTGCGTGGCCTGTTGATGGTAAGGTGGTGCTTCTTCCACTTGTGAATAATGGCCCCAACGGTGCTGACTGGAATATTCAGGTGCTTTGATATAAGTCTGTAACCAGTTCCATTCTGATGCTGAGCAACAATCAGGTTGTGAATGTCTTCAGAGAGCTCTTTGCCTTTACCCATCATGAGGTGTGTGCTATTTAAGTGCTTGGTGAAAAAAACACCTTTTTTATAGGACCATCAATTTGCTCTAGCCCAGCTGATGTTGGTTTGCACTAATTGGAAGTTCAAGTAATAATTACTGACAGATTTCAGGTGGTATGGTGCATTTCCTGTCCAAAGTAAACAGCCTTTCCATGGTGTGTTCAATACTTTTTTCCTGTGTTATCGTACTTAATTCACCATAATCATTATTTATGGACCTGAACGTTGTGATTTCTTTTCATGTGTGGATTATTTCAGTTAATACCAATGTCTGGGAGAAATTTCCTTTGAATTGCATCTTTGGAAATAAATGTAATGAGAAAAATTTGACATGTTCAATACTTATTTTCCTCACTGTAACTGCGTTTACTTTAAAGACAAAACTTTATTCTGAGAGTAAAGTTGAACCAATCCAACCTAAAGAGAAAATTACTGATATTTCAACATCTATATTCTTATGCAACGATTATTCTTAAATAAAAAAATATATTTTCTGTCATAGAAATGTTATCTGTAAAATAGTTATATTTACAAACAGACAATTTTCACCTTACAGCAGCTGGATAAAACGCCAGGTCACAATTTGACTCTTTATGATCGACGTCTGTAACAATATTAGTTAAATAAACAGTTTCTATGCATAAAATCTATTTTCAAAGGGAATTTAGTGGTTTATATTTTTATTCCTGGTGGTAAGCTGGATCAAAATAATTACAAACCCCACCTGCGCTTGTTTACATCCAGGTAGTAGAGTATGATCATGATAGTTACGATAATGGCAAAAAATGGACTGGCTCCTGTCTTTAATCTCATTGTTCTCATTTTTCTTTCTGTACAACAAAGATTTTATCGGCACTTTTGTGGAGCGAGTTGAAGTTTCCTGGCGACTGTTGATCAGTCGGCTCGTCGGCCTTCTTTGTGCTTTTAAAAAATAAAGCTTTTTGTCTCTGATTGTCAGAGACTTCACAAAGCGTCGAGGCACATGTTTGTAACATCCGTCAGTGATGAGGACGTTTTGGAAAACTCTGGAGAGGCGACACCTCCAGAAACACGCAGAGGGAGTCAGGGAATGTAATAAAAGCGTTCTGAATGAAGTCTGAAATTTGACAATGATTTCTTTAATAAGTTGCCTTTAGAAGTGATGCAGTCCGTCCCTTTGGTGTTGAAAGTTGCACTAATTTATTGCAGTCTGGTAAACTGTTACAATATGTTTTAGACATAATTGGAAAGCAACCAAAGTTCAGCATCTGATCAAAGTCTTTATTCCTTAAATATATTAATGTGTGTGTTTGATTTTATACGGTGATCTGCAGCGACATGTTCCTGCATTTTTTAGGCTGGATGTCAGAAACTCAAACCGTCCTTGGAGCTGGTTATTGTAGAAGGAAACAAGAATCTGCCTTAAAATCAGATTTAATTTACTGTTTTATTCAGTTTATGATGACATGAATGTAAACTTTAAGGAGGTGCAGACACAGAAAAGAAAAGTTAAAGTTGTTTCTGTTAGATCAGTGAAGGTTAGAGCATCTTTCACAGCAGATTTTATTCTCACATTTTAACGTTAGGCTGTCATGGTGTGGAGTAGTGACATGTTACAATAAAAACTATATTATACACATATTTTCTGTCATTTTCCCCATTGTTTCTATCAATATGACACCTTTTGCCACCTGTTGCCCCCTGTTGTCTTGTGTGTGTATATATTGCTGTGATGACTTCATGCCCAGAGTTTAAAATGACACTAAACTTCATCCTGTCACTCACACAGGAGGTGGAAAAGCGTTCCTGGGTGAAACTGGCATATTTGTGATACTACTTGTCCTCTGTAACTGCTGCTGCCCCTGACATGTACGCTTTGTTTGACTACACCTCCTTTCCACCTGAGCAACAGTGATGTTCGTCCTGCAAAGTTGAATAAAGTGTCCAAATTACAACATTTTCTCTGTTACTTTAAATATTGGAGTCTATTCTCTCTCTGGTGGAGATTATTTCTAACTTCTGCCTTCTCCTTCCTGAAGCTTCACTTTTTCTCCATTGCATTTATGATTATTACAGCTCAATGATGGGTTATTACACGCTGAACTCAAGATCTATCTTTATACATAAAAGCACAACAGGCATCGCTGTTAATCAACCACAGGAAAATAAATAAAAGATAACGCTTAAAGGCTACAAGTGGGCTTGACTATTTTAATTTTGAAAAAAGAGTTAGCTGTAGTCTTTGTATTTATGTTTTATCATTTAAATTGAAATCAATTTGAGTTCAGGTTTTTGCTTGGAATAAAAAAAAAATATATATCATGGCATTTCCACTTTAAAAAACAAAAAAACAAAAAATAAGTCCAAGCAAAATGGACACTTTTACAACATGTTAGGGTATTGACTTTTATTTATTTATTATTATTATTATTATTTTTTAATGTGCCAGAGTTCAAGAACAACAAAAGAAATACATTCATATACCCAGGTAAATTAAAAACAGTAAATTTCGATGTTCAGTAAAACTCCAGTTGCTTCAAGACAAAAAGAAAGCAAGAGAAAAAAGGCTTGAATATACAAATTAATAGAAAGTAGTTGAGCTACTACAAATGGAATTTTAAAAAATAAATAAATAAATTTAAGAGAAAAAATAACGAAATTATTTGACGAATAAATAAAATGATAAAAGTTAGCTGGTATTTCCACTTTTATTTGATATGCTTTAAAAGTGTATCATAAATCTGGAGAAATATTTATCTTAATCTTCGCTACTTAACGGTTAAAAGTGACAAAAAATTACTTAATTAAAAACTATACTTAATTTTGTTTATTTACTGTAAAGATAAGAGAATTAAAAAAAACTCGTTTCAGGCGTCAAAAAAAAAACATTAAAAGGATCTTTCCTTACTCCCGCCTTTAACAGGGTGGACAATCAAAACAACGTACCACGTGATATACATTCTGCTTTGTGATTGGTCAGTTGATGTGCCAATCACTTAAGAGGGTGTGTCCAGGCAGGAGTTGGTCAGAGAACAGAAACGCTGCTAAAGCAAAATGTCTTCAGTGCCTGACGGGAAGAAACTCGTCCGGAGCCCGAGCGGCCTCCGCATGGTGCCGGAAAACGGCGCCTTCAACAGCCCCTTCTCCCTTGACGAGCCGCAGTGGGTCCCGGATAAAGAGGTGAGTCTGGGTGGAGGATTTGTTTGACAGCGAGGAGCCATCCGAGCTGTGAGCGGGAAGCTAGATACAACGGTAAACAGGGCTCTTCCGGTTCAGATTTTCAAAATAATGCAGCCGTTTGCCAATTCACACAATTTTAACTGATCATATAATCATTTTTTGTATTATTTTCTTAATTTCCCGTTAACTTTAGTGGTCATCTGACCCCCTTCAAAGAATTACAGATAGTAGTGTTACTTTTCAATTTATCTATCCGGCGTGCCATTAATACTGCTACCCCGCGTAGTTATTTTAAGATTTTTTTCAACTGATAATTTATTTTTGGTTATCAGATAATCCATTTAAGTAATGTGAAAGTGATTAGGAGTGTTTCTTATGTCTCTAATGTCTCTGTTTAGAATGTACGTTGTCTTTCAAGTCCATTAGTCTTTACTTACTACTACTAATAGTAATAATTAAAAATCACAAACTTTGTTTTAAAGAAAAAAATAAACGGGAAGAAAAAAAGATGAATGTGAGGGGAAAAAAAAAAAACAGACATAAATGCAACAATATAAAAAGGCTAAAACCACCACCAGAGAAAAGAAAGAAAACATGAAAATAATAATAAAAGCTTTTACGTCAAGAAAATGGTGACCAAAAAATATTAAACTTGACTTTTTAAAATATTTGATACCATAAATTAGCGTTGAAATGTTATACGAAATTAAATTCGTGAGAAAAGAAACTACTGTTCCTCTGAAGCGCTTTTATTTTGAAGGTATCTCCACCTTCACTCTGTTAGTTACGATGCTAACTGTGGTTAGCTTGATGCGGTTGTGGACATGGCACTTGGCCCCTGGACTGGGCGTAGCAGGCACGTACGGTCAGCCTGGCATCAAACGGAGCTTGTTGACTAAAATAAAACAGATATTTTCCCCCTAAACCAGGCTGTCAGGCTCGGTTATGATGTTTAAGTCGATCAGGAAGTGTCAAAGTGAAGCTACATTCTCTGCCTTAGCTCACAGCTACGTTCCCAGTTAGCTGCGGGAGCTGCTAAGCTGGCTCTGGACTCTGTTTGGGGGTTTGTTGTCTCTGTGTGTGTGTGGCTTCTTGTTTGTGTGAGTGAGCAGTTAAAGTTCAGGAGGAAGCAAAGGTACAAAAACACACAGACTCAGAGCACAGAGCGCTATGACCAGCCTGACACTGAACTCTAGCCTGCAGAGTTAATGATTCCCTGTTATCAGGCTGCTTTCAAATGAGTCTGGTTTTATATTATGGGTAGATAATGAAGCAGTGAGCACAAACAGACAAGTGTTATTGTTTAGTATTGAATACACCATGTAAACATTGGTGCAGAAGAATCCTAGAGTGTCCGCTAAAGACTTGCACAAACCTTTGGCACATGCTAACACCTCTGTTGTGGTACATTAAGTACTTAACAAGAATTGAGTTAATGGGCAGACACTGTGGAGGGAAGCCACTGCTGTCCAAATAAAAAAAAAAAAAAAAAAAAAAAACAAGTTTCAAGTTTACAAGAGAACCTGGATGTCCCACAGCACTACTGGCAAAATATTCTGTGGACGGATGAAACCAAAGTTGAACTGATTGGAGGGAAAAGTTTGGTTGAGGTTATCAAAGGATGGTTCACACACTTCTTCCACCGTGCACTGAGAATGTTTACATGCTGTTTTCTAATATGAGTGATGGCACCAAAGACACGGTTCTTAAGCCGTCTGCGACAGTCCCAGTGTGGGAATATTTATTTTTTTTTTTTTATCAGAATGAACAAAGTGTGAGCTCATGAACACCAACGAGCTGATATGTCGCATTTGTTTGAAAATAGTGGCGACGAAGAAGAAGAAGAAGGGGAGGTGCAGCGGAGCCTTGTTCTTTGACAATCTGCTCTTACTGAGGCATTTGGTCGGCAAAGTAAATAGAAATACAAGCGCCAAATGGTGGCGCTCAAAGACAGCTTCATTGCCAAAGAAATGCAGCCCTTCAATACGGTTTAAATCCAGAAATGTTAAAAATGTTTGACAGACAGTACGGATTGACTGGGAAAAAGTACATGTTACAAACAATTCAGGAACTGTATAAACTCCCTTTTGTTTAGGCTGTAGTTTTTATTGTTGTTTTCTTTTTTTGGAGTTTCGTTTTTTCTTTAGAGACAGGGTCTATGTTTTATTGTTTTTGATTCGTATTAATTATTTTTATTGACATGTATTTTTTTCTGAAATAGAGTCCATTTCATTTTCATTGTATTTTTTTTCTCTTTGTTTGTTAAATCTATTATATTTTTTCTTTAATTTATTTTATTTAAAAGATCCTGACCTTTTAATTACAGTTAAATACTCTTAAGAAATTAAAGTTTCTTGCTTTTGATATGGTGTACTCACTTTATTATCCCATTTATCATAATTACATCAATGAAAAAATGGAAAAAAAATCAAAATGATATTGACAATATCATCGATTATCAGCAATATTATTTTGGAAAATGATCATCTAGCAAAATTTGTTATTGTGACAGGCCTACTCACAGTACAAATTCAGTTTGGGGCAACCCCAGAAGACATGAAAATGATTGACTGTCTCCAGCATGTTGGACTTGGGTTCTTATGCTTTTCTTGATATGGGGTCTTAAAGTATCTAATTACATTTTTCCAACAGTGCTCTCTCCAATTGATGTTTGTCCTTCAGACTTTGAAAACTTTTAATGTATTTTTTTGTGTAAATGAAAGGTATGTTGTCAAACCTTTCCTTACCCAGGATTCAAATCTTTTATCTCCTCTATTGGGGATAAAATCTGTATCGTATGCACACCATCAGAACAGTTTGAACATGTTATGAATATCACCTGAGTTTACATGCTGTTTTCAATAACTTCAAGATTATCCTCGTCATGGAAAGCACTCTTTGTGTTATTTTCTCCAGCTGCTGCTCAACTCGAATCCACCCTGCTCAGCACGTTGTGTAACATCCTGTTTTCCTCCTTCCTGTCTTGTCTTTCAGTGCCCGAGATGTATGCAGTGTGACACCAAGTTTGACTTCATCAGGAGAAAGGTTTGTTTTGTTCAGCACCACGGCCGTGAAAACAAATCACAGCGTTATCTAAAGTCTGAAAAAAGAAAAAATACAGCAGAGAGAGAGAGAGACACGTCGTGCAGGAAACTAAAGAGGCTTTCAGTTTGTCTGGAAAAATCTCTGACTATTTTTTCCTCCTCTTGGCTTCTGTTCATTTGTTTTGGCGCTGACACACTCTGAGGACTCTGTGGAGGCTTTTGTTTCCAGTGACTACTCGTATATTAACGCCACGGCTCTGCCCAGTTTCCTTACATATTTGCAAAAAAAGCCTCTTTGTAGTAAAACCTGGTATTCGCTTTAACTTCCAAGTCTCCTTAACTGCACTTTCTGGGGTTATTTTTAAAATTTCAGAGATGTAAAACGTCCTAAAACTTTAGTTTGCATCTGATTCTGACTTGTAAACAGCAGCTCTCCTGAGGTCACACACAGATCTGAACTAAAGTGTCTCTGAGTCACATCGTCTCCTCAGATTTGTGGTCACTCTCTGACCTACATTCAGGAAAACACGTCTGTTTCTGCTGACACGCTTCCTTTCAGACACAAACAGAAACCACAGACGTGCATTCTGCAGGATTTTGAAATGTTTTGTTTGTTTTCTCCTTGTCACCATAATAAAAAATGTTTTTTGCTTCTCTAACGGAGTAAAACTGGAAAAGTCTTTGTCTTATCTGACGTGCAGCTTCCTCAACAATAAGCGTTTGTGTCTCGTTCCTCCTGCAGCACCACTGTCGGCGGTGCGGGCGGTGTTTCTGCGATAAATGCTGCAGTAAGAAGGTGGTGCTGCCCCGCATGTGCTTCGTGGACCCGGTGCGTCAGTGCGCAGAGTGCGGCCTGGTGTCACAGAAAGAGATGGAGTTCTACGACAAACAGCTCAAAGTGCTGCTGGGAGGTGAGACGCTCAAAGACGAACTAGTCAGGACGTGTTTGATCGTAGCAGTGACGACAACAATAGATCATCAGTGTTTGATCAGTTATCAAGAGACTAAATGTGTCAGTTCCAACTCTGATACACAAAAAAGAGCAAAACTAACCCCCCAACTAAACGCTGTAGTAAGCATGCCAGGCCTGTAGATGGTGCTATAACTGTCATGTCCAGAAGCCGCTTTTGGGTTATCTCCAGTGGGCGCCATCTTTGATCCTCTCCATGGTCGTCTTTTCTCATGATCGAGCTGCTTTTTCTTCCTGAACTACCTCAACACATCATCTCAGGTTGTTTTTTTGTTTTTTTTTTTTTTTACCAAAATTGTTATCAGTACATATCTGTTATTGACCGTAACAGTGATATTGCTATCAGATGTCGGTATCTGCCAACATTTTTAAATCAGAACATCCCTGGGCGAAAGTCTCAGGGCAGAAAACGCCACAAGCTGCTGCTGCTCTTCTTTCTCTCCTCCTCCTCCTTCTTCTTCTTTTTCTTCTTCCTCTTCCTCCTTCTCCTATTTCTTCTTCTTCTTCTTTTTCTTCCTCCTCCTCCTCCTTCTCCTATTTCTTCTTCTTCTTCTTTTTCTTCTTCCTCTTCCTCCTTCTCCTATTTCTTCTTCTTCTTCTTTTTCTTCCTCCTCCTCCTCCTTCTCCTATTTCTTCTTCTTCTTCTTTTTCTTCTTCCTCTTCCTCCTTCTCCTATTTCTTCTTCTTCTTCTTCTAATCCCCCTCCTTTTTTTCCCCCTCCTCCTCCTCCTCCTTCTTCTTCTTTTTCTTTTTCTCCTTCTTTTTCTCCTCCTCCTCCTTTTCCTTCTTATTCTCCCTCTTCTCCTCTTTCTCATTTTTCCTCTTTTTCTTCTTCTTCTCCTCTTTTTCCTTTTTCCTCCTCCTCCTTCTCCTATTTCTTCTTCTTCCTCTGCTCCTTCTCCTTCTTCTCCTTCTTCTTCTACTCCCCCTCCTTTTTTTCCTCCTCCTCCTCCTCCTTTTTCTCCTTCTTTTTCTCCTCCTCCTCCTTCTCCTTCTTATTCTCCCTCTTCTCCTCTTTCTCCTTTTTCCTCTTCTTCTTCTTCTTCTTCTCCTCTTTTTCCTTTTTCTTTTCCTTCTTCCTCCTCCTCCTTCTCCTATTTCTTCTTCTTCCTCTGCTCCTTCTCCTTCTTCTTCTTCTACCCTCCTCCTTTTTTTCCTCCTCCTCCTCCTCCTCCTCCTCCTTCCTCTTCTTTTTCTTCTCCTCATCTTCCTTCTTTTTCTCCTCCTCCTCCTTTTCCTTCTTATTCTCCCCCTTCTCCTCTTTCTCCTTTTTCCTCTTCTTCTTCTTCTTCTTCTTCTCTTTTTCCTTTTTCTTTTCCTTCTCCTCCTCTTCTTCTTCCTCTTCCTCTTCTTCAGTTTTCCTGGTGGCTCTGAGGACAGTTTAGTTTATGCTTTCCCGTGTTTCCCAGTCTGCTCCTCTCAGTGGACGCAGGTTTTCAGTCAGATCAGTCCAACCAGGGATCCTAAAAGTTAAAGATGTTACTCATTCAAAAGTTGGGAGTCCTGGCTCAGGTCACACACTCTAAGGGAGGTAAATCAGGGCACAAGTCTGTCTTTAAAGACCGTCCCGAGACGACATTCATCTTTTTACCACAGCGTCAACAGGCAGAAGGGAAATCTTAGTCATCAGAGTTTCTGACTCTGACTGTTCATCGCAACAAGAAGCAGAAAGACCTAAAAACTCATCCATGGAGTAATCCAACAGACCACTCCTCCTCCTCCTCCTCCTCTCTGGTCGTCTCAGTGTTGTTGTGGAGTGTGGGTCAGCGAGCAGCTATAAATAAGCAGCAGGTCGGCCTCTCAATGAAAAATCCATCAGCAGCTCGGAGCTGCAGGGGGGACGGCGGCCTGGATGGAGAGCCCGCGGCACGTCAGGGCCTCATGGTTTATGGATGGAGGAGTCCTCCACAGCTCAGCAGGAAGACGACGAAGGAGATTTACAGAGAGACAAACGCACAGATCAGGAAACACGTCAGGAAGAGGAGGACACGGAGATCATTTATGTCTTTAAACCTCATCAGTCAGCTGAGAGGAAAAGGGAGAGACATTTGTTTTTTTCCTTCTCGCTTATTTTGTGTTTTTTTTTCTTTGTTTTGTTTTGTGAAAATTTCCTCAAACTCGTAAATTGTTTCAAGTGTTGCAGGGGAACCAAAATATATTTCTTTCTTTCTTTCATTCATTCATATTTATGATGCAATAGGAAAAAATTGTCAAGTTAAAAACGAAAAAAAGCAGAAAAACTGTGACTTTATCAAGTGATTATTCCATCATTTAAGTCATGAATTAACTTTTCTTTATTGCATTTTATGGGTAAATTATCTTTAGATTAGACATTTTATCGAGAAAATGTCAAAAACAAATAAAAAATGACTTTTTACATTTACCTTTTTCTTGATTATTTAAAAAATGACTTGGATAGAAAATATTGACATAAAATAGATAAATCGGCTTCAACCTCTGCATCAAACCTGGGTGATTTTCTAAAAAAACTTTAATATTTCTGATGAAATAAATATTTAATGACTCTAACATGCAAATCTTAATCCTCAGACTGGATAAAATCATGTTTCTGCCTCTAATTCTTCTGTGACAGATGTTTACAGAGTGTTATCGTCCTCCTTTTAGTTTATACCTCGTGTGTTTTTGTTTCTAGGCGGTACCTTCGTCGTCACTTTGGGATCTTCAGAGAAGTCTGAAACCATGACGTGTCGCCTCTCCAATAACCACAGGTTAAAAAAAGTCCCAGATTTATTCCTCTGATCAGTTCCAGTTTTAGAAACCATTATTTTTTAATGAATTAGTCTTTGAATCCGTCCCTCAGGTACCTGTTCCTGGACGGGGAGAGTCACTTCGAGGTGGAGCTCTCTCGGATCTCCAGCATGCAGATTCTGACGGACGGGACGAGTCCAGGAGGTGATCCGAGTTTCTGACTGAGAAATACGACACGCTGCTTATTTTCTGTTGCTTTAATGACGAACAGAGGCAGCAAAGGATGCTGGGAATCTTCCAGTCTCTTGTTAACACTTGAAGCTGTTTCTTCTTTTCTCTAATCAGACATTAACAAACTGTTTTTTCTCCTCCTCCTCTTCTTCCTCTTCTTCCTCCTCTTGGGGCTCAGAGAATGACATTCACACTTACACCAGTCTGCTGGACAGTCACTGTGTCTCTGAAGGTTAGCCTGAGCTCTCTGTCCTGTTTCTGTCCGTGGCATGAAGCCGTCTCCTCCTTCAGTTCGTTCACCTCAGAGTCCTCAAAGTTTCACCACTAACGTTTAGTTTCTATATCCTTTACTGTGATCTCTCTTCCTATCTGACGTTTCTCTGTTTTCAACACCAACTGCCTCATGTTCAGGGTTCACATATGATGAGTTAATTAACCGGTCAGCTGATCGATAAAAAAGTTCAGTCAGAGAGAAATTTATCGCTCCATTACCACGGGATTAGAGCTGCAGGAAAACAAAAACAAGAAAACTTCAGGGATAAATTTAAAAAGTTGAGAATGTAACGAGATGATTTTCTCCTGTTTTACGATTTAAACCTTAAACAATTATAACTTTGACCTTCTTTAACCTTTAACATCACAACTTTTCTTCTTACATTTTGACTAGTCTCATAATACAAAGACATTTAACTCATGACAGTTCAACTTTAATCTCTTTGCATAATAATTTAAGTCTTGTTTTGTCACTTTAAGGTCATAAAATTACAGCTTTAATTTTAACCTTGTAACATTATTAGATTAATCCCGTTATATTGTGACTTAATCCCTGACATGTCGATTTAATTCTTCCAACGTTACAACTTTAGTATCTTAACATTACGACATAAATCTCATCACATTGTGACTTTAATCCCATAATTTTAAGACTTAACTTGTTTTAATTTGACTTAAAACTTCTAAAAATTGTGACTTTAATCTCCCAAAATTAGGATTTTAAATTTCTCTACAGTAATACCTTAACATTATGACTTAAAACTTGTAATTATTCTGACTTTAATCTCTTAAAATTAGGATTTTTGAGCTCATGTTGTTAATATTTTAATGTTATGACTTGAATCTTGTCACATTGTGACTTTAAACTTGTAATTTTACAGCTTTAACCCCATAACATGTCAACTATATTCCCAAAGCATTATGACTCCGTACCTTTAACATTATTACTTGAATAAAACAAGAAGACGTGACTCTCCAAAGCTTACAACCTAAATCTGGTTACATTATGTTTATCTCATAATTTTAAGTCTTTTTTTTTTCATTTTGACTTAAAAAATATGAAAATTATGACTTTGATCTCTCAACATTATGAATTTAGATGCAGGTACGTTACAGTTTTTGTTTTATAACATAATCATTTTAATCTTGCACCATTACAGTTTTAATCTCGTCACATTGTGTCTTAAAACTTGTAATTTTACGACTTAAATCCCCTGACATGTCGACTCTATTGTCACAGCGCCACAACTACAACCATTGAATTAAACTGAAAGTTTGTAACATTCTGGTTTAGACTTGTAAGATTATGACTTCAGTCACTTCTCTTTATTAGTTTTATCTCGTAACATTACAGTTTACTCTTTTAAGTGTCCCCCAGTCTGAGCTGATAATCTTCTATGATAATTAGAAGTGGACTCATAAAGTCTGGTCTCCTGT
Organism: Halichoeres trimaculatus; assembly: GCF_033239565.1. Classification (NCBI taxonomy): domain Eukaryota; kingdom Metazoa; phylum Chordata; class Actinopteri; order Labriformes; family Labridae; genus Halichoeres; species Halichoeres trimaculatus. The sequence continues at coordinate 29,008,849 of NW_027437195.1, forward strand.
CCTCTTAGACCGGGTCTTATCAGACGTCTCTGTTTGCAGGCGGCACGTCACGGGCCAGCGGCATGCTGCTCCACTACAAACCCATGGGCTCCCAGGATCCTCAGCAGCTCCGCATGGAGGCCGCAGACGACAAGAAGGTGGCTTCGCTGTGGTTAGCCGCCATGCACAAGGTAAACTCAAGTTAGACTCTGTGTTTAAGGAGAGTTTGTGTCTGCTGTAGTTTGACAAAGTCTTCCAAGTGAAATTAGATTTATCCTCAGAGCCCTCAACTTACATTAGCAATAATTCCTAAAATATCTGAGACAAATATCCATGACTTGTGAAAGTTTCTTTGGTGTTTTCACTGTTCTTACATCTAAAAAATGAGCTAAAGCCATTTTACCTCACCGCTGGTTTGAAGTCGTTTAGGAGCCTCAAAATCAACTTTATCTTAACAGCTTAAAAGTGTATAAAACCTAGTGATTAATTTTCTATAAGATAGGTTCAAGTTTATAAAATTGTAAATGAGATGTTTTCATTTTTTTTTTAATAAATATGCTAAAAAAAAAAAAAAAAGAAATTGCAAAAAAATCTCAAAAAGTTGCAAAATATTACAAAAACTAAAACTAAAAACTAAAATGAAATTGCAAAAATTCACAACATTTTGAATATATGAAATTAAGTAAATTTGCAAAAAACTGAAATTTCAAAAATTTGAAAAAAAATGACAAATTTCAAAAATTTGGAAATTTCAAAATTGAAAAAAATCTCAGAGTTGCCAAATATTACAAAATTCACAAATAAATTGAAATTGCAAAGTTCACATAAATTTAAATACATGAAATAAAGTATATCCAAATACTGCAATTTCAAATAATTTAAAAAAAAAAATTGACAAATTCCAAAAAATTGGAAATTTAAAAAATTTGCAAAAATTAAAAAATGCAATTTCAAAACCTTGCAAGAATTGAAAAAAACTCTGAAATTTATTTTAAAAAAGCTACAATTTCAAAATATTGTAAAATTTAAAAATTTTGCAACAATTAAAACAAAATTAAATTAAAAAAAAATGTGAAAATCTAAGAAAAAGAAGATTGAAATTAATTAATTAATTTTTTTTATTTTATTTTTTTTTTTCAAAAAAAGAAATTTAACTTGCTAAAATTTGTAGAGCAGCAGGTTGTAGACCCTTGTTTTAGTACAAGGTAAAAAATATCCAGGAAAAACTATAGAATATAAAACCCAGACATTTTCTTTCCGTTTTTCCTTGTGTGTGTTTTTCAATGGGTTGAAGTAAGAAGCTGAAATCATATTTTGAAAAAGGAATAAAAGAAAAACTTTTATAGTTAAAAAACATCCCTTAAAGTTTCCAGTAAAGTGAGACTGAATTCAGCAGTTTGATAACTGATCAGGTCTGACAGCATGGAGGACACACTGAGCTCTCCTCTGGCGCCCTCATCTGGTCAAAACATGCATCAATCCCCTACCATCAGATTTAGTTTGGTTTTTCTTCTTTTAATCTCAAAGTGCAGTTTCTTTGTTCCCATAACTCTTTAATTAATGTTTCTCAGACGATGGAGAAAAGATAATTAACAGATGATAATCAAACATGTTTCTTTAATCAGACCCTGCTTTAATAATCTTTACGTCCACCCCCACAGGCCGCCAAACTCCTGTACGAAGCTCGAGACCAGTGACGTGCAGACGGCAGCAAACCTGAACCTCCAGGCAGCACACACCCAAGTGTTTTACACCCCGTCTCTCTGGGGGTCCGGTATCGTTTGGATTTTAGTCCTGATTCTTTTCCTCCTCAGTTCTTGATAAAGTTTTTATGACAGTAATCTCTGTTTCTAAAGAAGACTTTGTTACCTCTTTAACTTTGTAAATGTTTACCACCGTTAACCTGATTTCACTTCAGATGTTTGATTGTCTCACGCGTAAACCAGGCAGCAGAAATATTCCCATGAAGCCAGCCGAGCAGAAACACAGCGTCTGAGTATCAGCATCTGAGTTTAACTTTTAAAATCCATTTTCTTCAGAGGTGCCATGAAACCAGAAACAGACACACGATGCTTTTATAATCTGCTGGTGATTTTAGTGACGTGACACTTTATGGATCCTGTGAGGAGGTTTTAACCCTTTATTTTTCCGACCCTTCTTCCAGACGTTTGATGTTTGATGAGTTAAACCAGTTTGAACACAGATCTTCCAGATGAAAGATTGTTTTTTTTATGCAGACTGAAGGAAAAACACACGTAACAACCCTTTAAAGCAGAAGAGAAGAAGCACGTTCTTTGCATTTCAGGATATTTCTCTTTAGTTTATACTTAAAGAGGGGGTATTGTGCTGATTTTCAGTCTGTATTTTGTCCCTCTGGTGCCCCTGTAGTATCTTTACATCATAAACCTGATGATCAAGAAGACCCTTTTTTCAGACTTTATTTTTTCAGCTACTGTCTCTTTAAGGCTGCCCACTCCACAAACCCCCTTCATTCTGATTGGCTAGCCATGTAGAGGCCTGAGACCTTGGTGTTTGAGGTCTGCCCCTTAAAATTTATTCATTCATTTATTCATTCATGCAATAACTTTATCATTTCAGCAAGTCTAGTAAGATCTTGTGAAAGTCTTGTGAAGAAATTGTGAGGATCTTGTGAGGATTTGGTCAAGATTTCATTTGGATCTCGTGAAGATCTTATTTGGATCTTGTGAAGATCTCTTGAGGATCTCTTAAAGATCTTGTAAGGTTCTTGAAAAGATATCATGAAGATCTTGTTAGGATCTTGTGAGGATCTGGTAAATATTTCATGAGGATCAGGTGAAGATCTATGAGAACCTTGCAAAGATATCCTAAAGATCTTGTGAGGAACTTGTGAAGATCTTGTGAGGATCTCATGAAGATCTCTAGAGGATCTGGTGAAGATCTTGTGAGGATCTTATGAGGATCTTTTGAGGACATGTGAAGATCTCTCGGAGATCTTGTGAAGATCTCGTGAGAATCTTGCAAAGATATCCTAAAGATCTTGTGAGGAACTTGTGAAGATCTTATAAGGATCTCTTAAAGATCTTGCAAAGATATTTTGAATATTTTGTGAGGATCTTGTGAAGATCTGGTAAATGTTTCATGAGGATCAGGTGAAGATCTTGTTAGGATCTTGTGAGGATCTTGTGAGGATCTTGTGAAGATCTTATGAGAATCTTGCAAAGATATCCTAAAGATCTTGTGAGGAATTTGTGAAGATCTTGTGAGGATCTCATGAAGATCTCTAGAGGATCTTGTGAGGATCTTGTAAGGATCTTGTGAGGATCTTGTGAAGATCTTATGAGAATCTTGCAAAGATATCCTAAAGATCTTGTGAGGAATTTGTGAAGATCTTGTGAGGATCTCATGAAGATCTCTAGAGGATCTGGTGAAGATCTTTTGAAGATTTCATGAAGACCTTGTGAAGGTCTCATGAAGATCTTGTTAGGATCTCGTGAAGATCTTGTGAAGATCATGTGAAGTTTTCATGAAGATCTTGTTCGCATCTTGTACAGATCTTTTGAGGACTTGTGAAGATCTGTTGGAGATCTTGTTAGGATCTTTGCAAGATCTCGTGAGAATCTTGCAAAGATATCGTAAAGAACTTGCAAGGATCTTGTGAGGATCGCATGAAGATCTCTTGAGGATCTTGTGAAAATCTCGTGAGAATCTCGTAAAGATCTCGTGAGGATCTTGTTAGGACATCATGAAGATCCCATTAAGATCTTTTGAGGATCTCGTGAAGATATCATGAAGATCTTGTAAAGTTCTCGTGAGGATCTCCCAAAGATCTTGTGAAGATCTCTTAAAGATCTTGTGCAGACAGATTTAGGGATTTCTGCTACTAAAAAATATGTAGAGAACTGAAAATCTGCACATGCTCAGTCTGAACATCCAGACTTGTTGCTTTAAACCCACGTTTTTTATTTCAGAAAGCAGAATACCCCCTCTTTAACTTACAGCGTGTGCCATGTTGAGCTATTGAAATACAGACACTTCTGTTTCAGAGACACAGAGGAGCTGAAGCTGAAGATGCTCTGGTTAAATCCTGAAATGCAAAGAACGTCACAGATGAATCTTCAGTCAGATTAAACCAGCGTCACAGAGACTCTGGTTGTGACTGTTTCAGACTGACGTTTGTTTTCCTGATCCTCTGCTTCGAGTGTTAACAGATTTCTATCTTTGGGCCTCAGCGTCTGAGCGACACACACACACATAAAGATGCTTTAAACGTCACGTATTGAAGTTTTGTATAAGCTATTTTGTTAACTCTTCCTACTTTAACACAAAGCCTGTTCATAGCCGACGTATGTACGACGATAGTTTTTGTAATGTTTGTAAACAGTGATTCTTTCCTCCTCACTCAAAGATCTAAACTGTTTTTCTTTTTTAACGCTTCATCACTTTAATGATCCAAAGTCAGGATGTGAATGAACCATGTCCGTCCGTCAGAAACTGCTCAGTCCTGGTGGAGACGGTGGTTTGTCGCGCTGGTTGCGTTTTTGGAATTCAGATTTCTGAAAGGTGCCGTTTTGTTTTGCCTCTCATGTGATATTTTTAGCTGCTGTCTCTTTAAGGCTCCTCACTCCACAAACCCTGTTTCAGACCTTGGTGTTTGAGGCCCATCCCTCCAACATGTCTGATGCTCATCTTGACGACCTTGTGCTATTTTTCAAATCAACATCCATCATTTTCATTTTATAAAAATAAAGGAGTACACTCAAACTTTAAACTTCTGATGACACAGCAGCACAAAGACTGCAATAAGGTGGAGAAATTAGCATGCTAACAACCTTTAGCGCCTCTTAATTTCAAGTAGAGTGGCGCACAGACCAGCAGTAAAAACCTTCATCAGCATCAAAGAAACGCGTCCACGGCTTCTCTGCTCCAATTCAAAGACTTTAAAGAAGTAGCACGCTGATTTCTCTACTTTTATGCACGATTTAAAGAAAAACTTTTTTCAAATTACCGGTTTTCCAGACTAGATAGTTTTACTCTCTGATAAAAAAGGATGTTATCTCTGGGAGGCGACACATGAGAGGCACAAACCGCCATCCGAACGTCAGATCTGAACGCCACATGGACCTTTAATCACCAAGTTATACCTGCTGAGCTCACAAATCCAACATTTCCTGTTTTTTTCTCCAACCTGAAATTATTTTAAATGAAGGAAAGAAACGTAGGCAGCTGTTTGGGAAACACAGGACGTTGTTTTTTTCCTGTAGAGATTCACACATGAAGATTATCAGACTAAATTTCCTTTGACTGAGTTTAAAAATGGACGACATGTGGTGTACAAGAGTGAAACCAAAACACTGCACCTTTAACGCCAGAGTGTGTGTAGTTTCAAGCCAACGTTCACACTTATTGGGAAGCGTATTGCATTCACATGAAGAAAAAAAAACCTCAGGTTTTTCAGAGTAATTTTTTCTTCCGTTTGTATTTTGTGGTAATTAATTTTTTTTTCTGATTAATATTTTTTTATTGGTTTGTTTTTTGTCATAATTATTTCTTTTTTTATGAGTTTTTTTTGTGGTAATTAATTTTGTTTTTCTGATTTTTTTTTGTATTATTTCTGTTCTTATGAGTAATTTTTTGTGGTAATTAATTTTGTTTTTCTGATTTTTTTTGTATTATTTCTGTTCTTATGAGTAATTTTTTGTGGTAATTAATTTTGTTTTTCTGATTAATATTTTTTCTATTGGTTTTTTTTTGTATTATTTCTGTTCTTATGAGTAATTTTTTGTGGTAATTAATTTTGTTTTTCTGATTAATATTTTTTCTATTGGTTTTTTTTTTTGTTATAATTGTTTCTGTTTTTATGAGTAATTTTTCTCTGTTTTCAGATTACTTTTTTCCTGTTTTTATGAGTAATTTTTTTCCTGAAGTATCGAGATACTTAGAAATCCCGTGAGAACCTCCAACCTGCTGACGACTCCTGTGGATGTGTGGTAGCTCCTGTGTCCCGCATGGATCAGAGATCCTGTTCAGCACATATATGCCTTATCCTTAACTCACTACCTGCTTTCCAGTGTAGAAGCAATGCATTTTTTTAATGCCACATCTTCGTCTATTCCTTAAGTATTACATTGAACAATAAGCTTATATGAAATATAAGGATAAAGTTGAAAACATAACAAGAGTATCATACCCTGTGTGTGGCTAATACCTTACGTTTATTGACCCGGTACGGACCGGTAGAAAGTTAAAGATAAGGCATATATGTGCCAAACAGGATCTCTGATCCATGCGGGACACAGGAGCCACCACACATCCACGGGAGTCGTCTGCAGGTTGGAGGTTCTCACAGGATTTCTAAGTAGCTCGATACTTCAGGAAAAAATTACTCAGAAAAACAGGAAAGAAGTAATCTGAAAACAGAAAAAAAATTACTCATACAAACAGAAATAATTATAACAAAAAAAAAAAAATATATATATATATATATATATATATATATATATATATATATATATATATATATATATATATTTATATTAATCAGAAAAACAAAAATAATTACCACAAGAAAAATACTCATAAAAAACAGAAACAATTATAACAAAAAACAAAACCAATAAAAAAATATTAATCAGAAAAACAAAATTAATTACCACAAAAAAACAAATCGAAGAATAAATTACTCTGAAAAACCTGAGTTGTTTTATTTTTCTTCAAGTGAATGCAATACGCTTCTGTCCACTTATGGAAAGTTTAATGAGTCTGTTTTTTATTTGATGTGTATTTAAATCTTACAGCTCAGCCTCTGTCTTACAACATATACCACAGCCGGTCAGCAGGGGGAGCTCTGAGTGTTTTGGCTTCACTTTTATAAATCTCCATATATGGAAAACTAACAAACTTTGACCTTAACTCCCCTAAATGACCTGATTTGTAGTTTTTTAAACACTCTGTGCCGTTTAGCTGAGAAAACCAAGTATTGATGCTTTTACGATCATTAGTTTTTAGATTTCTCTGACCTTTGTGCGTCTTCCCTGGTTTTCCTGACACGTTGGTCGTAGTGGAGCACAGAAAAAGTCTGAACCTTTGCGTCCGTTCCACCTCGTCTGTGACACAAACTTTATTTTTATACGCTGCTCACCGAAGACGTGTTTTCTTTAAGGACAGAAAGGTCGGATGGTGAGGTGTAGTTTGTTTTTATGTTGTACGTTCACAAAGACATCCACCTGCTTTCTCCAGTCCTCCGTGTGTGTGTTTGTAAGTGTGTGTGTGTGTTTGTGAGTTAGCACTACGTGTGTTTGAACCTGCACTTTATCCCCTCTTTCTTCCTCTGTCACCCTGAACATGTTGTATCACCGCTGTTGGATTATTCTTTGAGATTAAATCAAGTGTTTATACATTTTTGGTTTCTGTGTCGAAATTATTCAAAACTCTGAAATATTTTGACTTAAAGCTCCTTTGATTCAAGCAGAAAGTATTTTTCCTCCCTGAGCTGACGAAGGGAAAGAGCCTCCTCTCCTGTCAGGTGTCCCTGGATGTGTATTGGAGCCAGACGGAGCGTACCTGCCCCTCTGACCGGACCTCATTCATAGTCAAGGTGAGGACCAGGTCCCAGCATGTCCCGGTAATGAGCCCGGCTCGTTGTGGGTCGTTGTGTAAACGGCTTCATAAAGTCATTAGCGATGGATGTGCGTGGACAGGAAAGGCCGGGCTAACAGAGCACGTTAAAAGTGTCGACCAGGTGAGAACAGTTCCCCGCGTCACCTCAGTGATGGTAATGATGACAGTGTTTCTTCATGCCTTTGTTTCATTCAATCATGTGTGAACGGAGCTGCGGCAGTTTCTCCTCTGTGACGTACGAACACATTCACCAAACTCCAGGAGAGTTTCTGACGCCGTGAAGCTGCTTCAGAGACGGACTGGAGATTTTATCCTTTGAGACATGAAAAATACAAAAAGAAGGAATGAATTAAAGTGCGATTTTTGTTAATTCCATGAAAAATTCTAAAAAATATCCCAACATTTTAACTTTGTGTATTTTTATAGTTGATCTGCTTTTTAAACCTCTGATGCATATGAAACTTTCTGAACAAATATTTGAAGAAAATTTTTATCACACCCTAAGAAGAATAAAAACATTAAGAAAACACTTAAACAAAACAAAATCCGCTAACTTGAATTTTATTCAATGCAGGTTAGTTGTTTTCCCCTTGGTTCAAGCCAAAGATGTAAAATTATGTGTGTTATTGTTATTATTGTAAGTGTTATTGTGTATAACGTCATTATTTTCATGATTTGGACAGTACTTTAGAAACTACTTCATTTTATTTCCCCCAAAAAAACTTTCTACAGATTTACATGTGTATATTAGTTTTCTCATTTATGATTCTTAAGTTTTTTTTTTTTTTTTTTTTTTTTTTCATTTTTGTTTTAATTGCTATCATTTTTTTTTTACTTTTGTTATTATTTCTTCATTTTTTCTTATTTATGTATCTGTTCTTTTTCTGTTTGGCTCTCTTCTCAATTTATTATAGATGTTTACTAAAAAAGTTTTAAATTAAATAAGATCTAGGGGAACCACATGACAGACTCCTAAATCGACAACAAATAAATAGATAAATAAATAAATAAAATGAAATAATAATAAAAAAATAGATTTTTTTTATTTATTTATCTTTTTATTTATTCAGATATTTATTATTTATTTAGGTATTTTTTATTGAGTCCTTTTGAATAATAGTCCTATTAAAATGAATTCTCATTTTAAATGATAGACATTTGGTTAAAAAAATAATTTGCTTTGGGAATTATCCTAAGTTTTATAGTACCTTATGTTTTTTAGAAAAAGAGGGAAACATGGAAAAAAAAAACAGGAAAACTTGTTACTCAGATGCATTGAATAAATGATAAAATAACGCAGTATTTAGATAAAAAGAGAAGTAAAAATAAATAAATAAATAACTGTCCAGAGCAGTGACAATGATTACCATTTCCCAAACTGCTCCCACTATTGTTCCCCTGTAAAAACTGAAATAAAATCATGTGTTTGTCTTGTTTTTTTTAGTACCAATGCACCTTGTTAGGCTTAATGTTCACCTGAAAAGCCCAGAAAATATCCTATTTCAAGATATTTACAGTGAAAAAAGACACCTGGGAAGCTTTAAAAAATCTGACAGTGGTGTTAGAAGGAAGTGCTGTATAAATTGCCTGATTAAAACATTATTCTTGAAAAAAAATCTTTCAAATCAGCCAAATAAGAAGCAAAACTTTGTGCAGTTTCATTCCTTAGATTGTTGGTACATGATAAATTTATGGTTCATCCTCCTGAGACCAAAACTTTGTCTCTTATCTCTCCTTGTCTCTTTTTGGGATAAGTCAGACTGAATAACCACAAACTGGGTCATGGTACAGGAAGTTATTGGTTTTTAGTTATAAAGTTTTAAGTTATCAGTTAAACTCTGGTTTTGTTCTAGCCTGAATCATAAAAAGACACTGAAATGCTGAACATCTTTAAAGTTTTTCTCCTGGCTTTAACTCGTTGACTGTGTTAATTTGATCCTTTCTGCAGCTCCTAACGGCCCTGGTCGGATTGGCCTCAGGAAGAGTCCCAGCAGGTTTCGGCTAAATGACCCCGGCCTCGTCCGTCAGCCCCCACAGATACTGACGTGCTGATGAGGAGGCTGGAGGTGTCTGTGGGGAGAGGCTCATTTGGAGAGCTATTAGAGAAAGCAGCTCCTCAGCTCCTTTCTCCTCTCAGGACATGACTATGAAAGGAGGACACTCTCTGGGACAAAGCTCCGTGTATTCCTTGTCTGGCTCCAATACACAAGCAGGAGAAGCTGCAGCGAGCCGGGTCATTAGAGGAGGCAGAGTCCACCACCACCACCAGCTCAGCTCAGCTCAGAGGGAAGAGCAGAAAGAGCAGAAAGAGTTTTCCTCCAGTAATCGTCTGAGGTTTACAGCAGGAATCAGAGGAGGAAAACTGATTAACACTGTCAGCTCAAACTTAACTGTTTTAGTCCTTCAGACTGAGACAAACTCCTTGTAAAGTCAAAATAAAATAACTTGGTAATAAATCTGAATCTGATTCTCAACACTTCCCAGCGTTAGAAGTGGAAGTGAGAAATTGTTTTGCTACAGAAGAAAACTAAAAAGCGGAACTTTTTGTCAAATTCATTCTCCCTTTACACAGGTGTTAAAAATGTTAATGTGACAGTTACGTTACAAAACCAAGACAATCAGTAATAAATGTAATATATTGGAGAATATATAATTAAAAAAAATTTTTTTTACACTGCCCTTGCCCAAATATAATTTGGGGTTTGTATAGTTTTTTCTTTTTCCTATTTTATATTATTTATTTTTTAATTTATTTATTTTTATTGATTTTTCCTTTTAATTTGGATTTTTTTATATATATTTTCCTTTGTATATTTATTGTGTAGTCCCACATATGTTTTCCTTTTTTTTAAAACATTTGTGTGATGTTTGTCACTGGATTTGTACACTCTTTAAAAAAAAAAAAAAGAGTAAAAAAATAGTGGGGGGAAAAAGTTAATGTTTAAAAAGTCTTCAAATAATAACAATAACAATAATAATAATAATAATAATAATAATAATAATAATAATAATAATAATAATAATAATAATAATAATAATAATTAATACACCGTATAAAAAATATATATGTACCAATATATTTTTTGAAATGTATTGTAATATATTGAAATATATATTATTTTCCCAATACATTTTCCAATATATTACATATTTGATATACATGGAATAATATGTTGAGGGCACATATACAATATATTATATATTCATGAAATATATTGCAATATATTGCAAAATATACAAATGATTGCTGCTTTCCATATATTGCAATATATTGGAAAATATAACACTAAATCTCATATATGGGAATATATTACTTAATATATGACATGATATTTTTCCAATATGCTGCAATATATTTTTCTTTCCTAAGGGTGGTACTTTTTGAAACAAGTCACAAAGTGCTTCACACTGAGCGGTAAAACCAGGTAAAAATGAACAGTAGACAGAAAAAAAAAAAAACAAATAAGAGAAGCAGCCAAGAAATAAATGAATCCATGAGTCCACTACAGGCAAAAAGTTTGGACACAACTGAAAGTTTCTTTCACAGAGCCTTTCTTAAAAAGCAGCATGAGTTATCTGTATTATAGGTAGGAATGGGTACTAAATTAGCTACGTTTATAGGTACCAACTGAATCAAAAAGTCAAAAGTACATGATTCAGGTAAAATCAAAAGGTACCATGTTTAGGTACCTAAACGCATCCTTTGACTGTGAGGGAGTGGAAGAGTAGGTGATTATCCATACTGGACCTGAACACAGCAGTGTAAGGTTATATACTGAAGAACAAATATGTTAAATTGAAAAAAAGAAATCATATTCTGCAATGAAACAAATTTATATTTTTTACCACCTAAACACAAAAAAAGCACCAGAAATTGGTACTTTTTTCTTTGTTTCAAACGTGAAAGGTACCCATCCCTAATTATAGGATACATTTACTGCTTGATCAGACTCTGCTAAACTCAAGTACCTGATCATCACAGTAAAAATGTCTAATAACTTTATCTTTATATATTAATCATGTTTCATTTCTAGCAAATAACAAAATCAAAGCTTTTCTGTCAATAAAGATTTTTGGTTGCAAAGAAACATCAAGTTTTAATTAAAGAATATTTGGAATAAGGTCAAGAAAAAGGGCGTAATTATTGATATTTTCATTAAATTCTCCAAATTAGAATGTCTTTAAACACATGTTCTGTGCTTTTTGGGCCTTATGTCTTTCCATAGGTCTATAAAGACAGCTTAAGGGATATTTTTTAGCCTTTAACATGTCCTATAATGGGTTTTAAGGCTGAGGTTGATGCTTTTAACTGCTCATTTTTTTTTATCTTCACTCTGACACACTTAATCGTAATTTTATGAACAAACAGCAGCAAAAAAAATGTTTAAAATTTAATTAATTTACGTCATTTTTACGTCAAATTTAAACTAATTGGATAGATAACAGTCTGAAAACAGCTCCTGACTTTAATATTTTTATCTTTTTTTTTTTCCGACCTGTGGAAGTTTCCAGAGTCTTGACATTGGTGTGAATGGAGGAGGTTTTCGTCATTGCCCCGCCAGTAAACAGCGGCTCTGTGGGGTGGGTGGTCCGCGGGTCGGGGCTTCAGAGGCAGTCAGCTCATTGTTGAGGCCGGAGGAGAAAGTCTGTGTTTGCGCTCTTCATTAGACATCGGAGTGTCAGCGAGGGGAGGATAAATAAAAAGCTCAGGGGTCAAAGGAAGCAGCGCTTCACTCCGCGGGTTAAATGTGTTTTAACAGTTACTTAAAGCTCCGCAGAAACTCACCGCCACCTTCAAATGATGGAAATGAGGCCGCGGAGTTTGCAGAGCTGGCAATAATCCCAGTTGAAAGAGAGGAGGCGTCTTTGTGGTGTGTGTAAGAAAGCAAATCACTTCCTTCAAAGCCGCCGGAGCGCTTCATCTTCAAGGCTCTGATCCTGGAGTCCGCCACGTTTACTCTGATAGGAGCCATTTAGCCTCAGATCACCTGGATTAAAGTCAATCTGGAGCAATAAAATCTACCTAATCTTCACAATAAAGACAAAAAAGTGTGTGAAATTCTCTACATAGTTAAAACATTGTGAATAATTATCTAAATCGAGAGATTTTTTTAATTTTCAAATGGGTAAGTGTGCTGTCTTCATTTTTTTTAAATTATTTAAATAAATGTGCACATTTTTCAAAAGTTTTTGGAAATAAAAAAATTACAAATTAAAACACATTGAAAACTTAAAAACTCAGAAAATTTAAACATTTTCAAAAATTAAGAAAAATGTAATGTAATAAATGTGCAAATTTTTCATTTTTTTGGAAAAGCAAAAATACGAATTAAAAAACATTTAAAACTTAAAATCAAAAAGTTTTAGAAGATTTTTAGAAATTAAAAAAAGGAAAATGTAATCAATTTACAAATTTTTCAAATTTTTCGGAAATAAAAAAATACAAATTAAAAAACATTTTAAACTAAAAAAAATTAGAAAAATAGATCTTCAAAAATTTAAAAAAAGTAAAATGTACCAAATTTGAAAATTCTTCAAAAATGTTTGAAAATAAAAAAACACCTAAACTTAAACAACCTTTTTGTAAGATTCAATTTTTTTAAGTTTAATGCAATAAAGTTGGAAAAATTTTAAAAAAAAAATTACCAAAGAAATGTAAAAATAAAACATTTAACAAATGTTTTAAATGTCAAACATTTGCAAAAATGACAAAAGCAAAATAAATTTAAATTCTTTAATTCAAAAGATTCGCAAAAATAAATAAATAAATAAATAAAGGAAATGAAAAAATAGGCAAAAATTGTTAATATTTTTGAAACTTTGCAATATTTTAAAAAATCTGAATTTTTAAAAAATAATTTAAAATATTGTGTAAAGCTAATTTGGTTCAACTTATTTTTTTTTTTAACTGTTGTTTGCCAATGTTTTGCTTCATATCAAGCATGGATATTAAGCGGGCATGTTGGTGTTTTAACAAATCCATCCACACGGAATTAAAATCAGTATTTTCTTCCAGATCAGTCTTTTTGTAGATGTAGTTATCTTCCCAGGGCTGTAAAACTTGAGGTTAGCCACAGGTGCATGGAAAGTTGGTGGGCTGTTGATGTTGTAGGAGGTGAAGTAGAGCGGTGGCAGGCTTTATTGACAGATGGGATGAAGATTTAGTTCAACTAAATGTCTTAAATAATCAATACCCTCTGTAAGAAAAATAACTATTCTTGATTTAAATGTGTTTTTAAAGCTACGAGGAGCCACTGCAGAGGAGTCAAAGAGCCGCAGGTTGAAGACTCTTGAGGTTCAAGGTTTTATTTTATCCTGAGAAAGACACAGAACAGAATCTCTTCCTCCATCCGACTGGATTCTGTGTCAGATACGCGCATACAGCCTCAGCTACTAGAGGAACAATCAAAGGATGGATCAACCTGTGGATTAACCCAGCAGCTCAGATTAAAACAGCAGCAGCTCCAGACCTGCTGAATCTGACGCCTCAATTACGCACGGCGTTACTCCATCTCAGGAGCGACACCGCTGCTGTCAAAAGACACACGTTGGGGAAAGAGTTCATTCACTGGAGACAGGAAACAGATGATGGACTGTTTGCATACAGGAGGGATTCTCCGTTTGCATCTAGTTGAGAGAAAATCTCAGAGTTGATTGTCAGAAAGTTTCGGATCAAAGATGAAACTGTTCCAACTTGGAGTCAGCATCGTCACCGTGAAGGGGCTTGTTACGCAGATTAAAGCATCTGTCTGCCAGCCGGGGCTTAAAAGGCTCCAAACAGGATGATTTGGTAACATCAAGGCCCTCTCAGCGGTAATGATTACATTCGGACTTAAGATCCATGCAGGAATTTGTAGGCCAGTAAATCTGCGGAGCCCCCTCCTCTCCTCTCCCCTTCCCTCCCCCCAGGGCTCTTCAAAAGCCTTGTCATTCAAAGGATGAGGATGTTTGACAATCCCAGCTTGTACTACTCCACCAATTAATTGGATACGTTGTCGGGATGTTCGTTTCTCTCATCTGCCGCTTAGAAAGACAAAGGCTCGATGGGGGGCTGTTGACACCTCTGTGTCCGGCCCGGGTATAAATGAGGGCTCTCCTCGGACTCCCAGCACTCTCTCCTCCTGCACTTACAGCTCAGACCTCCACCAGGACTCCAGTTTCTTATCGACTTTTTCTCCAAATCAGACAAGATGCAAGTCCCGAACAGACCAGTGGGAACTTATGGATACTCCGTGCGTAATTACGCACCAGGACCGCTCTACTCGCAGTATCAGGGCAGCCAGTGCGCCTCACCGAAGCCTCAGAGTGGGAAATCTTTCACCATCGATGCTCTGCTCGCCAAGCCAGAGGACACAGCGAGCTGCCGGGCGAGCCCGCCTCACCAGCCGGCGGCACCGGTTCTGTCTCTGCCCGGACACGTGAGCTTACCGATACCGACAGCACCTTACGTTTACTCACCGAGCATGCTGCACTCAGCTGTGCACTCACAGCCCGGATACTCGGTCTACTGCTGCCCACCCTTCACCTACCAGGCGTCCTGTCGTGGAGCGTTTTACGCACAAGGTAAAAATGAAACTCCAGAGGAGACGAACCGATCTTTGAACGTCAGAGTCTGGATTCTGCTCTCACTGCATGAAACTTAACTTCTTTCTGTCTTTTTTCTGCAGCTTCTCTGTCTAAAGTCAGCGCAGGGCTGCACTCCTTCAAAACCAAAGGAGGAAAATCGAAACGCATGCGCACCAGCTTCACCAGCGAGCAGCTGTCCCGGCTGGAGAAGGAGTTCGCGCGGCAGCAGTACATGGTGGGCTCGGAGAGGTTCCTCCTGGCGTCCGCGCTGCAGCTCACAGAGGCTCAGGTAAGACCTCATCCCCTCAGGAAGATCCTCACATGATCCTTTAAGTGATGTGTTTCTAATCCGGATCTCATTTCCTGTCTCCAGGTCAAAGTCTGGTTCCAGAACAGACGCATCAAGTGGCGCAAACAGAGTCTGGAGCAGCAGCAGGCCAAGCTGGCCAAACTGGGTCTGGCTGCTCCACCTAAGAGTCCCGGATCTCAAGGCCACGGGGATGAAGGGGACGAGGATGAGGAGTTCTCGGACCTGGACGTGGACATCGATGTGTCTGAAGATTTCACTGATCACTGCTGAGAGGAAAACCTCTGAACAGACTTTGTACAGACTCTGCTGAGGGAGCAGGCCCGGCTCTCCTCATATGAATATTTAATAGATGTATAGTTTTATATTTAAGTTCCTCTCTGATCGCTCTTTGATGAGTCACTTCATGGTTTTTGTACATTTGAGTGAAATATCCAGAAATATATTTTATACCAAAAACTGAAACTTCGTCTTTGTTCTTTTTCATCTTTTCACCAAATCTTTCTGAAGCTTCTGGAAACATGAAACCTCCTAGAGAAGAGGATTAAAGCCACTCAAAAAAGTCCATTGTTTTTACTTTTTATTTATTTATTTATTTTTATTTTTTGTAACCATTTTTTTCTAGTGAAAAAAACAGAATTCTGATTTTTTTTTCCCCCTTAAAATTCTGAAATTAATCTCTGAATCTTGACCTTAATTTTAGAAAAAAATAGAAACAAAGAAAAAAAAGTGGGCGGGGCTTATTTGGATTGAGTCAGATATCAGCCAATAAGAATCCAAATCTCCTCCCAGAGGTTTCAGTCACACCTGAAACAGACAATCAGATATAGACTGTTTCAGTTTTTATTGAGATTTATTTTGTTTTCCTGAAGGTTGGAGAAAAATAAGTACAAACTGAAGCACAGGATGAAAAAACTTTGATAAACCTCAAACAAAACTAAAGCTGATGATTCCCTGGATTAGTGATGGGAGCTTCTTTCAATGATATTTATTAATTGAAGCTTTAGAGAGGTGTTTACATCATGTTGCTCATTTCAGAAGTCTTCCTCACAGAGTATGGGGATGAAAACCTGGATTTGGGATCGTTTGCTGTTTTGCATTTAACTCCTCAGAGCATCCAGAGACTTTCAGGTTGGGCTGCTCGTGCAATCCAGTTTCTGAATCCCTGACTTTCCCTCTTCCTACTTTCAGTCTCATGAGTGATGCTATTTACAGCTGAAGTCAAATCACCTCCCCTCACTAAGAAAAGTGCTGTTACACAGATTAATGAGTTTTTAACACAGCTTTTCCACCATCCTGGTTTGATTTTAGACACTGGCATTATTCTACTTTGCACACAGAAACAGTGTCTCTTTTTTTCTTTTTTGTGTCTCCTCTTTTCAGCTTTGTAGCTTGCATTTTCCCATATTCTATGCAGTTTCCTGTTTTGCTGTTTCTTCTATTTGTTGTTATGTCTGGTTATCTGTTGTTATCCTTGTTGGGGACCACCCTTGTAAACAAGATGATTCAGCTCAAGAGGCTTTCCCATCAAGAAGTAAAACTATAAAACTAATGTTGACAGCTTGCCGTCCCACAAGCACACACTCCAGGCAGCGTTGCCAGATATTGTGACAGCAACAAGCGACCAGCTCTGAGAAAACAGGCCCAAAACAAGCCCAACAGGTGACTCAGCACATCGGGTAAAAAACAGACATCTTGATAATAGCATCACACAGTAAAAATATATAAATAAATAAAAAATAAAAACGAATAATAATAATAATAATAATAATAATAATAATAATATATATATATATATATATATATATATATATATATATATATATATATATATATATATATACATATATATATATATATTGTTTTGTTTTTACAGCAAATTGACAATAAACAAATTGACAATAAATAGTCAATATAAAATCATTCAATAAAAAATTGAATAATTTTAAAAAAAAGGTAAATTGAAAAAATTAAAATAATAAAACTGAACAAAAAATGATAAATGATAAACATTTCTACCAGAAGTATTAATTTTTTAAAGTTTGGCTACAGCCCATCTGGAATGACTGGGGAGACAGATTTTTTTTACCTATACTGCAGCCAGCCACCAGGGGGAGCAGTTTTTGTTGTGACCTCACTTAGAGCTGTTCCAAACCCATATGTTACAGTGTTTCTCTGACGTTGAACCCGTGCCAGCCAATCAGAATGAACCCCGTCATTCAGCCGTGACATTTGAGGAAACTGACTTTTCAAGCGTAAACATTAAACCATGAAACCAAAGTTTTCTAAAATCTTTACTTTGGTTGGACTTTCGTGGAAACATCATTTTTAGTAAAGTAAAGCTGCGGTTTAATGTGGATGACAGGACTAAACGTATAAAAGTACGTGAGGGTTTCTCAGATATGAGACCAAACTGGAACTCTTTGGCTACAGACACGTCAACTGCAGCATCAGGGACTCACAAAGTCAACCGTTAGGTGAGTTAAACAGCTGCTACATCTTCATGTTTTAGCTCATGTTAGTGTCATGATGAGATCCTGCTCAGCGGCCTGGTTCAGACCCTAATATCAGTCTGCATATGAGCTGTGAGATAAATCCTCTGATCTCTCTCTGAGCGCCGTCTGAAAACGATGGAGGCACTTCCTCCTGACTCCTCGGACCAGCTGGGGTTCCCCTCTGATTTAAGCTAAACAAATAAATAACCAGCTCAGAGCTTAGCTGGGATATCTGTCCCCCGGGGTGGTAGGGGTCAGTCTGTCTCGGGGTCTGGAGATCTGGGTCTCACTCTGTAATCTGTTTAAACGGTCAGTACGCCTGTTCTCACTGCTTCTCAAAGGACCGGGCTCACACGGGCCCACCCACCGCCGGCAGGTGTCCTGTCTCTGCTCCATTCAGACTCTGCGTCTGTCCTCCCAGGTGGGACGGGTCTCAGGCCGTCTGCTGAGTCCTGCCTGGCAGACATGAGGATAAAACAGGAGAGGGGGCGGCGTGCAGAGAGGATTGGGATGTAGCAAATGAGTCCATCAGAGCGGCTAATTAGGGGGTCAACCTGAAACTGCTGTCCTCGGACTGGATCCTCTGTTTAGGCAGAGACTAGCTCTGCTTAATGTGGTAAAGAACACGATGGAACATTCTGGAGCTTCTCCGAGAAGTTTCAGACACAAATGAAGTTCACAAAGTTAGCTTGTTGTCCCGTTTCAAACGCTGCATCCTGGGAAAAGTTGACTTAAACACAGAAAACTGGTGTTCAAAGGAGATCTGATTTCCAAGAGTCTTTGCAACAGTGAGTGCAAGTGCTCATGGGAAACTGAGTCTTTATCCCGGAAAACCACAAGCTTTTGCAGAAAGTCCTTACAGCATCTTCAAAAACATTTGTTTTTCCAGAATCATGAAAATAAAAATGCAATCCAATACTTTACATCACGTCCAAGTCTCCATGACAACACCATGCTGGCTGATGAAGTTTAGGAGAGAGAAGAGGGATCTGTGTTTTTCTCTGCTGAAAATGATTTCTGTGATTAATTTTGTAGTGATGGTGGACACTGGAGCCTAACTGTCAGACAGAAAAAGGACAGAAGAGCAGAGGAAAGAGAAACAGGAGAGAGATAGAGCACAAGCTAAAGGCTAAAACACAGGTTGAATGCTAAAACAGGAGATAAAAGCTAAACAACAAGCTAAAGGCTAAAATATGAGCTAAAAGCTAAATAGCAAGCTAAAGGCTAAAGCACTGGCTAAAGGCTGAAACATGAGCTAAGGGCTAAAACACATGCTAAATTACTGACTTAAGGCTAAAAACAAGCAAAATGCTAAAACACAGTTTGAAGGCTAAAACAGGAGCTAGAGGCTAAACAACTAGCTTAAAGCTAAACAACAAGCTTAAAGGCTAAAACACAAGTTAAAGGCTTAAACATGTGCTAAAGGCAAAAACGTGGTTCAAGGCTAAAACATGGGCTAAATGCTAAGCAACAAGCTAAAGGCTAAAACATGACCTAAGGGCTAAAACACATGCTAAATTACTGGCTTAAGGCTAAAAGCAAGCTTAAGGCTAAAACACAAAGTGAAGGCTAAAACTCAAGCAACAAGCTAAAGGCTAAAAAAGGGGCCAAAGGCTAAAACATGGGCTTTTCTTCCAATTCCTTGTGTCAATAATAGTCAACAGGAGAGGGATAGAGCACGAGCCAAAGGCTAAAAGACGGGTTAATGTGTTTGTGCTAATGTTGTCTCCAACCCACAGTCAGCAGTTATTCTGCAGTGGTCTGTTCAAACTTGATTGTCTATCAATAAAATGAAGAGCCAGGTTACGTTAGCTCTGCTTGGTGAGGTTGGAGTTGGTAGATGAGCTCTGGTAGGACAGAACCAGGATTCACTAACGTTACATGTTACAGACACGTCTCAGAGCACCGGGCTGTGGGTAGAGAGAAATATAGCCGGCTAGTAAACTACGGTACAAACTGACAAAGTTAGCTTGTTGTCACGTTAGCCTACAGATACTTCGGCGCACCGGGCTGATCCAAAATCCAAACCAGCTTAAAAACAGCAACAGTTTGTCAGATCGTTGAGCTCCAGCAGGTCTGGTTTGGTTTCAAATCATTAAAAACAGATGAAGCACTTTCTTCCGTCTTTTGCTGGTTAATCTGACCGTTTATCTGAACTCTGCAAACAGCCGAAGAGTCACCAGCATCAGAGAGCTTTAATGAACAGTATCAGAGCTGGTCTCGGTCTGCCCCCCCTCCCGTGCCCTCCTGGAGTCCCAGCTCGGTCTGATCAGAGCAGCAGCGCCGCTGAAGGAGCAGAATTTGTGTAAAACCCCAGAGAGCCGTTTCTGATGTGATCAGCCGGGAATCAGAGCTTTCTCCACAGCTCGGCGTAATCCCATTGAGGGAAGAAAGAGGGAAGAAAGACGCAGTCAGAGGCCTGGGAAAACCCGCAGAGGGAGGGGGGGGCTGGGGGTCAGTGGGCTTGACGTCCCAATTAGCACAGGGCACCTTAACGGCAGGAGACATGCGAACACTGAGGGCGTTTGTTCAGACTGAAGCTGCTTATCAAAGACGACTGATACAGCCTCATCTCTGAGTCCTCAGGTTGTGTTTTTCTCCACGCTGAGAAGAGAAATGATCCATTTTCGTCTTTGTCTTTTACTTTCTTATTTTACCAAATTCAGTGTTTGTATCTGTTTTTAGGCTCCACTTTTTGCCGTGTAAACAGGCTGAGGACAGATAATCCTGAGGGTCATGTTGATTTAAGAAAGTGAAGCTCAAAGAACGGGGCAGCTTCACCTACTTCCTGTTTTAAAATCATCACAACAAAGGAAAACAACAGATCTCTGAATCTATGAAGCTGTTTAATCACTTCAGCTGGATTCATGAGATTTTGTGAGACCTCATCAGACATAAAGTTTCTTCATTTATCATTTGTAATCATTATTTAAAGTCTCTTCAAGGTGTCCACGTTACATTTTAGGATGCTTGTTGCTTTAATTTCTCTTGTTCATTTTTTAAATAATATCTAATGCCTGATTTTATTTTAACGTTGGCCTGTTTTTCGTCACTGTTGGATTTTATTTGTTGAATTATCTTTGTTGTGTATGTGTTGAGTGTTTGTCTTTGTATTAATTCTTTTTAATCTTTCATCAGTTCTGCCGGTGTCCACTTGAGGCGCCATCTTTACAGCAGCTGCATTAAAGATCTGCTCAGTCCAAACATGTCTGGGCGTAAACCTGAGGTCGTCAGCTGATCAAGGCTGGGGACCTGAGGTGATCAGGTCTTTTCTGTCAGAGTCCACATCCTCTGGGAAACTTTTTGTTTACTTTGCAAACACATTTTTATATTATGGATATAAAATAAAATATATGCAGTGTTTATATTTCTCAATGTAAAGGTCTCCATCAATATCAAGCTTGGAAACTTGTGTACTGACGAACTGACTCCTGTAGGTGGCAGCAGTGTCCTCTTTGGGTGAGTGATTAGCATAAAGTATGAGAAAAAGATGCGAGATGACAGTAAAACAATTGCAAAACACTGAAAGGCAGTCCCCTCACACTTGAACAGAGTATGTATCATGATGGCAAGAAAAGATGGCAGAGATCATGGAGAGGATCCTAAGATAGCGCTCCAGAGACAAGCGCTAAAAACTAATCAAAGAACATTTTCCCTTTTCTGAGGACAAAAAAACTTAGAAATATATATTTTTTTCCTTATGAAAGAAAAGCGGCTTCTCTTTCTTTTGATAATTTAAGAGTTTAAATAGTCAGAAAAAGAAAGATTGTTCAAAAGCTCTAAAAAGGCTGGCAGCCAATGAGTCAAAAATAAGAAAAGGTGTACCTCAGGGTTCAGTCCTGGGGCCATTATTGTTTACCATTTACATCAATTATACTGACACAATGTTCCTAATGGGAACTTTCATTTCTATGCAGATGATACTGATGTTTACTGCTCTGCTCCAAAGCAGCATCAGGCTTTTTGTAATATACAGGAAGCTTTTAACACTGTGCGAGTCATGTTTAAGGATTTAAAACTTTTCTCAAATTGTAAAGAACCAAAACTCATGATGTTCGGTGACTCGAAGCCTAAACCATCGAAGTTGCCTTCAATAATTGCAACTCGGGGCAAAGTGATTGAGCTTGTCTCATCTCATAAAAATTTTGGTGATGATACTCTGTTTTTTAAGCTTCACATTTAGCAGCTTGTTAAGAAGCAGAGGCTGTGTCTATGTTTGTACTTCTGAAATAAGAAAATCCTGTTTTTCAGGTACTGCAACTTTCTTGCCCCTGATTGACTATGGAGATGGGTTTTTTTTTCTTCGAAATTCCATTATTTTGTTTTGCAATTTTTATTTTCTTTTTATTTGGCATTTTTAAAATATTTTTAGAGATCTTCAAGATTTGTGTAAATTTTTCAATTTCAAACATTTTGAACTATTGGCAAATTTTTGATATTTGAAAAAAAAAATACATTTTTACAAAATCATTTGAATTTTCCGTGTTTTTTATTTTGCAAAATATTTTGAAAGATCTTCGAGATTTTTGTACATTTTTTAATTGAAAAATTTTTGACCTATGTGCAGAGTTTTAATATTAAAAAAATATTTTTTACAAAATCATGAAATTTTCCGATTTTTTTGTTTTTGCAAAATATTATTAAAGATCTTCAAGATTTTTGTAATTTTTTTAATTTAAAAAATGTTGACCTATTTGCAAATTTTTAATATCTAAAAAAATGAATACATTTTAACAAAATCATGAAATTTTAAAAAAGATTTTTTTTGTTTTTGCAAATTTTCCAAATTAGATATTTTTTAATTTTGCAAAGTTTTAAATTTCAACCTTAAAAAATATTTGCAAATTTCAAATTTTGATGAAATTATACTTTTTTTTTCTTTTTCTTTTTCTTTCTTTCTTTTTTTTTTTTTTTCTTTTTTACATTTTATACAGGCTCTAACTCATCATTGTGATGTGTATCCTGGAGTTGGTTGGCCTGCATTGACTATTTGGAGACACAATCATTGACATGTCCTCGTTTAAAAAATTGCTCCCATCTTCGTTATGTGACTTATATAAGAGAGTGATGTGATCTACAGCTAAATTTTTTTTAGCTGCACTAGAATTATGACTTGTATTTGAGTTATGGCACAGCTACGGCAACCCAGAGGTACAAACCAAGCTTTAAAGATTAAACCTGAGATGATTTAATCTGAAGGAGAAAAACTTTATTTTCCTGTAAAGTCTGAGCCCGGTTTGGCCACCCACCTCTGCAGACTCTAGCTCCGCCCCTGCTGCTGTTTAAGACCTTTTTTTCTCCACTTTGGATATAAACTGGAGTCACGTGACTCCGCCCAGCTGTAGCCCAGCCCTGAGGTGTGAAAGTTCTCATGGATGGTAATAACCTCCAGCTCCTCTCTGACACAAGTGCACTTCATTTAACCAGCGCGCGTTTTAGGGCAGCGACTGTAAAAAAAAAAAAAAAATGCTTCTTTGCATTTTATTTGCAGAGCGGAGGGCCCCTCCACTCCATCTAATAGTTATTAGCTTTCATTACAAGCGTTTGAAGTGGGAGCTGCCCTTTGTCCCGCGGTGAAAGGAGCGCATTTCAGACGCACAATGGCTTCTGACACGGGCTGCGCAGAGGAGAGCTCTCCGAGGAGGAGACAGAGCCCGGGTCTCCCTCAGGAAACTGCAGTTCCTGTTAAGCCACACAGAAACACCGAGAGGCCGGTTGGAGAAGAAAGGACGCTCCTGGTGGGCGGCAGGTGCCCGCCCCTTCACTAACAACACCTCATTTACTGCGCGTTTTACGCACGGGATGAAAAACTGGGCATCTGTTGGACTGTTTGGATCAGATGCGAAAATCAGGACAGTTACTGTGTATCTTTGTTCCTGCAGGAGCATTTATCCCACTTTACACTCATAAACTTTCATAAAAGAATGTTTTTGATTGTTATTTTTCATTATTTTGTGTCATGGATCAACTCCAAACTTACGCGTAAAACCACAGGTGATTTGGTAATACATCTTTACACATGTAAAATGAGTAAATTCAGTGAATAAATCGAGTGAAGCAGCGTGACATGATCACGTCTCTCCACGCCGTGTTTGTTTATGCAGTGGGGGGATCCGGCAGAGGAGCGGGGTCTGCGTACAGGTGGCTAAACGACAGCACTTCTCACGCTGGTGGCACAAACGCAGCGACGTGCTACTTTTCCCATCTCGTTATAATGGGGTGAAATTTTCCAAGTATTTAAGTGGGACAGATTAGCTGAACACACAACGCTAATGCGAAACAAAATGGCCAATTAGTTTATTAATGAAGGAGACTGGGAGGGGGGAGAGCTGCAGCTGGTCTGACTGGATCTGAGGCTCCAATCAACAACACCAGACCAGAACTGGGTCTGCCAGACCAAGAGTCTTCAACCTGTGGCTTTTTGACTCTTTTGCAGTGGCTCCATGTAGAATTTTTATTTTTCTGTCAATAAAGCCTGCCACCGCTCTACTTCACCTCCTACAACATCAACAGCCCACCAACTTTCCATGCACCTGTGGCTAACCTCAAGTTTTACAGCCCTGGGAAGATAACTACATCTACAAAAAGACTAATCAGGAAGAAAATACAGATTTAAATTCTGTGTGGATGGATTCATTTAACTGACAATGACTTAATACACAAGCTGGATACGTGGCGAGACATTAGCATTCAACAAAGAAACTTGAATTGGGAAATCAGTTATGTTATCACATTCAAGTAATTTTTCCAAAATTCAGATTTTTTTCGAATGCCATTTTTTGTTTTGCAAATTTGTTAAATTTCTTTCTTTTTTTTCTTTTTTTTTTGCATTTTGCATTTCTAAAATATTTTTAAAGTTCTTCGATATTTTTGTAAATTTTTCAATTTCCAAAAATTTTAAAGTAGTTGCAAATTTTTTAAATAAAAAAATAGATTTTTACAAAATCTTGAATTTTTCAATTTATTTTAATTTTTGCAAAATATTCTTAAAGATCTTCAAGATTTTTGAATTTCAGTGTCAAAAATTTTGAACCATTTGCAAATTTTTAATATTTAAAAAAAAAGGATTTTTGTAATTTTTTTATTTAAAAATTTTAGTACAATTTGCAAATTTTTAATAATTTTTCCAAATAATACATTTTTACAAAATCGTGAAATATTTACAGTTTTTATTGAAATTTTTGCAATTTTTTTAAATTTAGATTTTTTTTTTTAGTTTTGCAAAGTTTTAAATTTAAATCTAATTTTTTTTAAATGAAATTTTTATTATTATTATTATTTTTATTTTTTGAAAAGTTCACACGTATCTCCTTTAATTGGAGAGGATAGCACAGTGGATAGAGTAGGAAACTCGGTGATAGTGGAGAATGACCTACAGGAAACAGGCCACAGGCTGGATTCAAACCTGGGCCACCTGCTTAAGGGCCAACCTCATGGGGCGCAACCTAGACTGGGCCATCATTCCCCCATGTCTGTAACTTTCTAAACAAAATCTTATATTTGGAAAAAAAAAAAAAAAGAAGAAGAAGGCATTTCTTGTTTGTGTGCTAAGAAGAATAAAAACACTTAAAGAAACTTAACACAGGCTGATATAAAGTTCCACCTTAGAAACTGAGGGTCATGATCAATATATTAGCTCTTGTTAATGTTTTAAGTCTGTGTTAATACCTCAGATAAAAACTCTAGTGGTCTGAAAAAAAAAACTTGAGGTGTGAGATCTCACACTCAAAGGTCAAAGGCTGCATGAAATCTGTTAAACATGTTGTTCCTCAACTCGGCCACTAGATGGCAGCATTGGTCTTTACATCCACCTCTGGTTTTACAGTTTCATTCACAGCTCTGTTTCACTCTTACTAAAAGATATTACTATTTTATCCACACATTTTTTCCCGAAGAGCAGCAATTTTACTTTTTAAAAAAATATGCTTTATGAGCTCGTGTCTGTAATGCTATTCTGTTAATGTTTCAGGATATATCCATGGTTTGGTTTCAGTCAGGTATTTTATTTTTATTGGTTTGAACTGATTTGGTTTCATTTTAATAAATTTCATCATTTTTTAAACTTGTGTGAATAATTTGCATTTATGCACTTGGCCTCTTCTTCTTTTGACTGACAAGATTTGAGCAGATGATAATTTTGTAAAACAGCAGAGAGCAGTTGATGCATGTTTTAATCCTGATGTAAGAAACATGAGAGTGGCCACTAGAGGGCAGCACAGGTGTTGATAAATCCATGCGTCTTTACATTCCTGTTTCCATCTGCAACAAAATCACTCACTGTGGATTCACAATCTGACAGTAAATTATTTTAAAATTTATTTTGAAGGGCTAATATTTCGATGCTGCATAACTGATTTTTAAAGAGGTGTAAGTCCTGTTTTAAAGTCATAGTTTGATTTAAGAAGACTGATGTGATTGTCATACAGTATAAAAAATAAAACTGAAAAGCTGAAGATCTATTTGATGAAATCTTAGACACAAAAAGTAGTTTGTGAAACTCCTGTGTGCTTTTTCTACATTTTATTTTCTGCAGCTTAAACAACTGTTCCCTCATATATAAAGAATGTTTTTTAAAGTATGCTGAAAACAGTGTGTGCTCCTCTGTTATTCACAGATGATGTGTGTGTGTGTGTGTGTGTTGAGGAGGTCCTCTGTGATTTTCTCCCACAGTGACTGAACTGTGTTAATGAGAAAACAAGCAGCAGTTTGGCTCATTTAACACTGGAGGATGAGTTAATTTATATCTTCTTCACTGTGTCAAATATTGGCACCAGGATTCTTTGTTGCTCTCCTAAAATCACACCGAGCTCTGACATCTTCTCCTGCTCCTCTTGTTAACTAGGGTTTAGTAATGTGTAACATGTGAACCCGTTCTCCTTCTCTGTTATTAATCTGTAACATAAAGACAGTATTAATCTGTTTTATCTCCCTTTTTGGTGGAATGATTTAATATCTCAGGAATTCCTGAAACGGGAAGTTCTCCATAAATGTGGAGGCTGAGGCGCAGTTTGCTCGGTCTGTCAGGTCTCCGGAGCCTTGGGGGAAAGGTAAACACCAGGTACGGAACAACGGTACACTGCTCTGCTTTGTTTTTGTTAATGCAGAGCGATTTGGCCATCTATTAACCAGCAGCGATCAGGGTCAGCGCGTAAAGGCCCCGCAGGGTTTCATTATTAAACTCCACAGATCTCAAGATCCCGCTGCTGCTGCTGCTGCTGCGCCGTGCGTAAAAACGCGCTTTCAATACGGAGTGATGCGAGAGCGCGCAGGGGGACATGTCACTGAAATGTGGAATGAAGCTGGTTTTATTCATCTGTTTTAATCTTCATTATAATATTTCATATCCTGTGCGCCGTTAGGGATGTTTACTATCTAAACATTTCACCAAACATTGCTGTGTTTGACAGAAAACGTCGATTATAGGAGGAGATTTGGATCCTGCACTCACATCAGTCCGGGTTTACAACAATAACTAATAAATCAAATGAGTAAAAGAAGTTTTTAGAAGACTTTGCAGTGTTTTCAAATATTAAATCGAGATGGATTTCTTCAGAGAACCTCCTGCCGCCGTCTTTAGGAGCCTTTAGCTCTAAACACCTAATCAACAACTTGTTTTACCTCATCATTTCCATCGCTAATGATTTTCTAATGCAGCCTCCTCATAAACGAGCGCATTAAGAAGCTAATTATTAACCGGGTTAGAGCGCCATGGAGGAGAGATCCAAACACAGCTACAGGTGCAGGATTTTGCTTTAGAGACAAACATTTGGAGTATTTCCTTTCTACTTTAGTTTCCATATTTCTGCATTTTTAAAATCTAAAGGAAAGAATTTTTTTTTGTTCAGGTTTTCCAAATAAAAGGACACATTTCATTTCACAAAAGCTTTTTTCAACATAAATTAAATGTTTGACCTTTTTTATGGGAAAATGCTAAATTAAATCACACATGAGAGGTAAAATAATAAAAAAGTTTCTAAAGGTAATAAGGAGAAATTATTGTTTACAGATGGAAGGAAATGAAAAAAGTAAAATATAAGTATGCGCTTAAACGCATGCGCACAACAGTTGAAGTGAAGTCTGATGCTCATAAAACCAACAAAGCGTCATAAAAACGCTAAATTTGAGCACTGTGACGGGATCAGCTCTGAATTTCTCGACATTAAAACGTCTGAGATTAACACACAGCCACTCCTAAATACTTTCTGCTTGGCTGAACCTCCACTGGAGCAAGTTTCTCTCCCCTCCGGCGGATTGTTTCTACCACAGAAAATCCAGATATCAGGTCTGCGACGCGCACACAATGAGCCGTTAATTGGGGCACACATGTTTTCCCAGCATGCCTCTGTAACTAAGCTGTGATCTATGGAGCAGGTACTTGAGGAGACCTATTGGCAGGTGGCCTGGTCCAATCAGCTCCTTCCTCGCGCAGCGCCGCGCGCACTGAAGGTTGGAGGCGCTTTTAGTTTGTGCGCACTTGTGCACAGAAACCCTCCGAGTGCGCACGGACTTCATGAATCAGAGCAATTTGCAGCACTGTTGAGTTTACACCCCGCAGTGAAAACTCCTTCTGTGGTCATGACGCTCCTCTGAGGGGAAGGAGAAGGGAAAGTTTCATCTGGTTCTTCTGGTTTTGGGGTTTCTTCTCTCCAAAGATGATGTTTTCGTCCGCAGGAAAGCGCTGCTTCACGATAGAGTCCCTGGTCGCCAAAGAAAACCCTCTAGCTCCCGAGGATCCCATCCGCCCCACCGCTCTGAGCTACTCCAACCCGACGACAGATGCTTTAATGAACAGCTACCAGGCTCCGCAGGCCAGGCCTCTGTACCAGACCCCGGACCTGGTGTTCCCAGAGACTGTCAGCCACCCCTCCCTCACCGTGGCCCCACACCAGCTCGGAGGATCACACCTACAGCATCCGCACTTCTTCGGGACGCAACATCGAGACCCGCTCAACTTCTACCCCTGGGTGCTACGGAACAGGTTTTTCGGACACAGGTTTCAAGGTAAGGGGGGAGATCCAAAACCAAAACCAGTGATAGTCACGCTTTTGGAAAAAATCACATCGACTTTTAAAACTTCAAAAATAAGCTGAAAAATTAAGAATATAAAATCAACATGTTTATCAAAACGAATTAAGGTGCAGAAATTTGTTGAGACCTGAGTGTTGGAGAAATGACGCCTGACACGATAAAATAACCAGAATGGAAAATATTAATCTGAACATTAAATAACTGCCTTAGATAGAATAAAAGACACAGCCACAGAGTGTTAAGCAGGCTGTCCTGCTGCTCTCATATTTCCACTCTCATTCGCCCTGCAGCTCCTCTCACACGGCCCCAGCCAGGAGGAGATAAGCTCCGAGGTTTCCACACAGAAAAAAAACCTCGCCCTCAGGCTGCACAGCCTTTTTTCATTTGACTCTAAAAATCAGACACAAACAGCAGCTGCGGGGACGGAAGTGATAAAATCCGAGAGGATAAATTCAGCAGAATGAGAGCAGAAAGGAAAATCCTGCAGAGGATGTGAGCAGCCTGCAGTGATTTATTTCACACAGATCTCAACACCAAGTCACACCACGTTTACTGCAGATAAAATACGACTGTATTCAGCTTTAAAGGCAACGAATGTGACATATTTTTATAAAATAAGAGCTTCATAACTGTCATAATTACTCGATGCTACATTTAATCATTTTTATTTACAGCCTTATGCTACACTAAAACATTATTTAAGAGGCTAAAAAACAAACAAGAGCATCTAAATAATTTACCATGAAATATAATTTGCAATAAAATATATTACTAATCCTTTTTTTTTGTTTTTGTGTGTTTTTTTACAGTAAAAATAATATTTAATCTTCTAAGAATATTCTAATTTTAACACCTCCCCGTCGAATACACAGGGGGTGTCAGGCTGGTTGCTAATGAAGCTGTCAGCTATTCATTCTTATTCAGTTTTCATTTAAAGGAAGAAAAAGAAAAACAAAAATAAGAACAAGGTTGTTTTCTAACATTTTTTTCACATTTGCTCCAAGTCTGCACAAAAATGCTGATAAATCTTATCAGCACGTATAATAAAAATATATAGTAATATAAATTCTTATGCAGTTCTTTACAGAAAAAATGCAAATAAATATTATAATATTATATTTTAATTTGAAAAAGGAAATTTAACGTCATTTTTATTTTTTTTATTTTTTATTTTTTATTAAATACTAAGTCCGCGGGCTAGATAGGTTGTATTTTGTAGCGTTCATTCCAGTTTAATACGTGTTTTTGCAGAACATATAATACAATTAAAAAAAAAAGAAAAAAAAGAATGTATATAAATAAAAATGTCACAAAAAGTAAGAGACAAGAATTAACTCGAAGGTAGATTTTTCCTAATCAGTGACGAACATTAAAATCAGTGTTTCAAAACAAACGATATTGTCAAGTGTAGTTATGTCGTCTGTATTTTTGTGTGTTTCCACTGTAATAATAGTCGAATAATAATAATATTAAATAAATAATAGGCGATTAATATAAGTAATAAAAATACGTTGTTGTTTTTTTTTCCTCATTTCCGGTTATAACAGGTTGACCACACTTCCGCTTAAAATAGATATGAATGATAAAAAGCTTTACCTTGACCAGCCCCTGCTGACCCGTGTCCCCTCTCTTCACACCCGGTGTCAGGCAACGATGTGTCCCAGGACAGCCTGCTCCTCCACGGTCCCTTTGCCCGGAAACCCAAACGCATCCGGACGGCCTTCTCCCCCTCGCAGCTCCTCCGCCTGGAGAGAGCCTTCGAGAAGAACCACTACGTGGTCGGAGCCGAGAGGAAGCAGCTGGCGAACGGGTTGAGTCTGTCTGAAACACAGGTGGGTCACGGAAAACTGCAGGGTGTGAATATTTTCTTGATTTAATTTTCAGTTTATCTACCAAACACGAAGAAGTCTGACTTTTTAGAGCTTTATTTTAAGCTAAAAAAAAAAAAAATGGCTGTCAGCTTCTGTTGAGAAGTTTAAACCTAACCGTTTCCGGCAGATTCCCGCGCGACCTTGACAAACCGTAGTTGTGGCGGCAAACAAAGAAGAGGAAGAAAGAAATGTTAGCCTAATATTTAGTTACACCATAATTTATTTATCTGGCTGAAAAATTGGCATTGTTATGACATTATTTTGACACGTTTTAAGTTTCTGATACAGTTATTTGAGGAAAGATGTATGAAACAAATATAACTGAACATTTTCTTGGCTAGGGGAAATTCAGGTAAATTAGAAAACAGAAACAGCCCAGCTTTTCTGTCTTTAAATGAAAAATTACAAGCAGTTAATCTAGAGATTTTACGTTGGAATTAGGTGATGAAAACCACATGAAAAATTGTCACATCACCTTGGATAGTGTGTCCAGTGTCAACATGATTTAGTAAACAAAAATCACATATTAATTATGTTTAGGTATATCAAAATAAACTTAATATATATTTTAATCTGTGTTTCTGTTTTATAAATAAGGGTTTTATCTTGGTAGCCATGTTTGTTAGTTTAGAACATTACTTGCTATTACATTGCTAATATACCCAAGTTAAATACACTGTTTATATAGCTTTTAATCAGATTAACTAAAGAGGTACAGACAGAAATTAGCTTTAACGAACACATGGTTAAGATTTCTAATGATCTATGAAGTAACTTTAAATATAAGCTTATTTCTCAATTTTGTCATATCAAGACCTTACATTTTTAAATTGTATTAATTCAGTTATTTATTGCAAACAATAAAGCTTCATAAACCAGATTTTTTTTGGCAATAATATAGGATTTAAGACAACATAGTCATGACATGTGTGTCAATATATCAAACCTGCTGTCCCAAATTACCAAACACTCCACAGAATAATATTTCTGAGTCAAACTCATTAAAAAATGAACCCATACATTTTGGAAATTATAAAACAGTATTATTAATGTCTTCGTATAAACAACACCTTAAGGAGTTCAGAAATGTAACATATGCTAGGTTGTGTTTTTTTTTTAGTTCATGTCGTAAATAAGATCACATAGTGGAATTACAAAAACTGTCCCAGTATACCTGAATTCACCTGATATTTTAAACAACAAAAGGATCAAACTTTATTAAGTTAATTTTATTTGATTTTATGTAATAAACAAATTAATAGTATGTAAACAGAACCAGACTTATGGCTAGTTTTATTTAACTGTTTAAATGTTGAAAAAGGAAATGTGTGATTGAAAGTTTTACACCATAAGGCCTACTATCTTGACCATTGTTTAATTTTTAAGCTATAACTGGTTTCTAGGAGCAATATCACACACAAGGTCATGATGCTTCATAAATATAAGCAGGCCTGTTTGGTTCCCAGACATTTCACTCGTCCATGCCAGGGGATAAAACGGTGTAAATATTTATAGCAGTGTTTAATGAGTCCACAATATCTCTATTAGGCCTAATGGGCAGTATTAAGAGAGGCTGTCTGAGTCAGCAGTGTGGATAAAGCTGCTTACACGATTAGGTTCAGGTGTCAGTCAATAAGACGTTTGCTTGTGAGCACTATTTTAGTTATGCTTATTGTCATGACGGGGATGCAGAAAGTGGATGTCAGCGAGCGGAGGCATGAGGCAGCATTATGGGTGGAGGATGGAGGAAATTGTGGAAGCCTACTTTCACAGTTTGGAAAATTTCTTGCCAACATTTTGATTATTTAAAAAAAATCTGGAGCCAAATCCACCCTGGTGTTTGTGTCAGTGAAAACAGACTTTGTGTGACCAAACCTGGCTCGAGTCAGGAGTGGGAAGCTAACACTCCCATTGCAAGTTAAAACCACAGTCTGGCCTTGTATACCTACAGATTTGTGGTTTTATTTTTATAAAAATAGTTCATAGCTCTTGTGCTTATGTGATATTCCGTGTAAAATCTCAAGGGAAAATTGCATGACAATTAAAAGTCATTTTTAATTTGTATCTTGACTTTAAGTGTATGACAAACACAGTATCTGCAGGTTCCAGCAAGTCAAATTTAAGACTTTTTAAGACTTTTTATCTTGAGTAAAATTTAAGGCCAAGGACACTATGTATACAGTGGCTTGCAAAATATTTATACCCCTTTGGACTTTTCCCAATTTTGTCACATTATGGGAAACAAACAGGTTTTTATGGAATTTTGTTTGAAAGATCAACACAAAGTGGCACACAATTGTGATTTAAAAATTAAAACTATAAATGATTTTTATTTTTAATTTTTTTTTCACAAATAAAAACTGAAAAGTTTGGTGTGCAAAAGTAGTTATAGCTACTTCAGATATTGAAATTTTTGCCCATTCTTCTTGGCGAAACTGCTCAATTTCAGTCAGATTAGATGGATATTAATGTAATGGAGTGATTTCAAGACCAACATATAACATTTTTAATGAATTTAATACATTTTAAGGCCTTAATTTTAGATACATGAATTTAAGGCTTTTTAAGTATTTTCAAAGATGTGTAGACACCCAGAACAAGCCAACAGCTATAGCTAATGTGATCATAAACTAATCAATTTAGCTTCAATTATTTCATTTTTTGAGCTTTTTGTGCAAATATTTCTTGGATTTCTTTGTATTAAAATGTTTTCTATTAGATATTGTTGAGAGAAAAGCCTTGACATAAGTATTTATCACCCTGAATGTGAGGAAATCTGGCTTTTTGATTGATGAAATTTAAAATTATCCAAGTTGTGTTGGTGTCTGACAGGTCTACTCGTCCACCTTGAGAGAAGTCTTTGTTGAGCTTTAGGCTATTTCCTCTCCACACGTAGCCCGGTATTTGGAAAACCTCATATATTTTATACGTCCAAACCTGTCATCCACACAAAATCACAGCTTTATGTCACTGAAAGCGATTTTTTCTGAAAACTTTGGCCAAAGTGTGGATGCTGGTAAACAGAGTTTTTGGTTCTCAAACGTCACAACTGAATGACAGAGGCTCATTCTGATTGGCTGGCACGAGTTTTGCGTCTGGAAAACACTGCCAACTAGAAAAGCACTCAGAAAGTGATTGTGGTGCAACACTTTAGTCCTACTTTGATGTTATACTCCCTTTCAACAGACGGTCTGCTACAATTTGGTGTTAGTTACAGGTAGTGTTGTCACGATACCAAAATTATGATTCGATACGATACTTGCCTAAAAAATTTCGATATCGATACTTAAACGATACCATGGCAAACTTAAAATATAAGAAAATGAATAAAATAAACAGCTTGAAGAGATTGCTGCCTCAAGCGAGTTTTTTGACATCTGTTTGCGTGTCTGTGGGGCTAAGGGAGATTTATAAATTGTGCTAATATTTCAGAAAACAAACACACAAAGTTTTATAGATTACATGCAGAATCAATTCCTGGAGTGACCTGAACTCATTTATTATTCTCAAGAATAATTTAACTAAACAGAAAACAGTAATTGTTGTACAGAAATGAGCTGGTAAAATAACCCTGCCAGACTTTAACAGCCATCTAATGTTTTCATGCTCAGCACACTGTAGTTTAGTTCACACTGTGTGTTGATCAACAAACACTGTGTATGGATACACTGAAAAGTACCCTTTTAACACGAATACTCTAAAAAAAAAAGTGTACCCGTGTTATTTAAGCTTTTTCACAGATTCAACACTTTAGTGTCTCCTATAGGCTTTTATCATTGTTAAATTTAGAAAACTACTTGTCACTGATTTAAAGTGAGTCAACACCACAGCTCTGATTCAGGGCTGAGCCTGCTCCATGCAGCTCATCTGTTTATGATGCTGACTAATCGTCGTACAAAGCGTACTCAACTAGTTTTCTTGTCACAAAGTAATTGACACTCGTTTGACTTTTGTGTTTGGACACGTCGTTTGAATCTGTCACTCTTGCTCTTTAAGGAGGTGAGGATGCTGAACAGTGAGGTGCTTCATCGTGTTCGTAGTGTTTCCTTCGTGTGTGTCGGTAGTAAGCTTTACAGACGGCCTTAGATACGTGTATTAGCTCACGAAGCCGCCCCGACCGTCGGCTTCGTGAGCAGAGTAATGACAAATTTCGCTCCGTGCACCGGCTTTTTGGATAAGCTGCGGCGGTTCACAGGAGCGCTGTAACTTGAACCCATGTCTGTAACTCTGTCTGTACTTTTACATGCAGCTTAAGAAATCAAACTGTGAGTTTGTCAGCGCGAGATCGGATAATTAAGATGCACGTTAACAACTTTGTCGGACTGAAATCGGCCAAGCATCGACACGTGAAGCTAATACAGGCTCACTGTCTAACTTGACAACAACACACACACTTTGGAAAGAGAGCAAGTCTCCGCCCACTCCTCAGAGAGGAGTGAGGACCCAGCTCGGTGGCTGCAGACTCACAGGGTGCCTGAATCAAAATGTCTCTGATTCAGACGAAAAATTGACTTGGAGTATCGATACTTAAAACACGTGGTATTGTTTACTTTTTGAAAACAGGGGGTATCGATACTTTCCAAGTATCGGTATATCGTGCAACCCTAGTTACAGGTTGGTACGATGATTTGTTTCCTGACAGTGTTAAAAATATACATTATTATTGCCAGGATCTGAATCGTACTTTTACATCAGTCAGAAATTATGGTGACCTTGTCTTGTATTGTTTTTCAAAGCAATCCGACCATTTATGGTGGAGTTATATACACATATGGTGAAAACAGCCCTATCTCACAATGATAAAGAATCCTTTAAAAAAGTCCTGGATCCAGACGGTGATCCAGATCACCTCCAAAATTAAATCAAGTCTTCCTTATCTCATTTTGAACATTTCCTGATAATTTCATCGAGATCTGTTTGTTACTTTTTGAGTCCCCCAAAACATAACCTCCTTGGCGGAGATAAATATGGGTTTGAAACAAGAGGGGGGTATTCGTTTTTGAAAATACCCAGCTATGTGTGGACATGGACTTAAACCCATGAGACTACATTCATCATCATGTACCTGTTTTTTCCTCCATCCAGGTGAAGGTGTGGTTCCAGAACAGGCGGACCAAGTACAAGCGTCAGAAGCTGGAGGAGGAGGGACCAGAGAGCCAGCAGAAGA
The DNA here is from genome assembly GCF_033239565.1 of Halichoeres trimaculatus. Classification (NCBI taxonomy): domain Eukaryota; kingdom Metazoa; phylum Chordata; class Actinopteri; order Labriformes; family Labridae; genus Halichoeres; species Halichoeres trimaculatus. Next base: position 29,044,861 of record NW_027437195.1, read on the forward strand.
AGAAGGGCAACCATCATATCAACAGATGGCGACTCGCCACCAAGCAGGCCAGCTCGGAGGACATCGACGTGACCTCAGAGGACTAAAACCCGCCACAGTACTGCCCAGAGCCCCCAAACCCTCAGACACTTCTACGGACCAACACTATTTATTATGTAATATTATTAAAAGTATAATTAGACACATTAGAGGAAGATGCAAAGACTAATTATGTGATCACGACACGACATCTTATTTAAAAACCCATCATGGGATTGTGGACAAAGCCAGCTCCACGCATTATTTAAAGATCTTTGGTGAGTGACCAAAGATGAAGAGAAACCACCTCATCCTCCGTCGTTGTGCTTGTTTGTTTTTGATTGTACATAGGCCACTTTAGACGGGGCTTTTTGTTTCATTAGAGCTGTTTTTACCACCTGCTTGGGTCATTAACACCTCATCGCTCACCACCACCCTCCCCGCCACCTGTGTACCACGTTAATTTAAATTTCTCCTCCAAGACGGGAACACGTCGCACACTTTTAATCCGCCCAGGAAGAACAAAGACGGGAGACCACGGAGCACAGACGACGCCTGATGTGTCGCTGGGTTTTGTTTGCAGAGCCATTCCAGCGCTCGGCTTCGCTCCCTAATGAAGGGTCTGCACAGACAGAGGAGGCGATTCAGGAGCAGCTGTGCGTGACTCCAGGACAGATGAGACGCCGCAGAGACCTCTGCTGTCAGGGGCGAGTTGTGCCGCATAATAAAAGCTGCTCCACAGCTTTGTGCTCCCCTTTTTCTGCCAGGAGACGTGATGGATGACGTGTTCATTTGTTGAAGTTTTGCAGATTTCATCCGAGCGCCGAATGTTGTACAAAACATATGAGAACATACTTTTCAAGCAGAGCATGTAATTACAAGATCATGGTTTAGAAATAAAAACAGAGGCTATTTCTCTCATGTGAAGGATTTTGTCTCATTCAGGTGCTTGTTTATTTTTTTATCACATCAAGCAGGAGGTGAAGTCTGCAGCTCTTCTGTCTGTCAGCTACTACAGCTGCACGTTTCCCTCATTAGCTCATCCTCACGTGTGCAAATCAGTGTGACACATGCTGCTGCAGAGTCTGAGAGACAGAAAAGATGCAGACTCTTTTCCCCTCTTGAAGAAATTTCCTTTTTAGAGTAAATTTGAGCCTAAAATGAGTAAAGAATAAATAGTTAAAAGATATTTCCGTCACGCCGGTCCCTCATGGCCATTTCACCCCCACTGTCAAAGTTTTATCCCTTTATAATGCGAGTGTGTGAAAATCATAGCATTTTCCCGCCTTCAGTGAGTCACATGACCAGCTGCACGGAACTCTCAATCAGTGTGACATCATCACCAGCTGCTGCACTGTGTGGAGTGAAATTGACGGAAGTTTTAGAAACAACTCCTCATGGATGCCACAATTTTGACCAGATCTCTGTAAAAAAAAATAGATTTTTGTAGGAAATTTTGTCAGGAATCCATCCATGTCATTTTCAAAGCTGTAGGAATTCTACTTTTTTGTCCAGAGGCCCAAATGCCACAGCTTGCGTGGAGCTGGATCGTGCTTTACCATTAATTCTAATAGGGGGGAGCTGAGAGGGCTTCTTAAGGGTTCACTGACTCTGAGGGCTAGTCATTCAAAAACCGTTTGCGTGATAACAAAATCACGCAGCACTTTTGTAAAGCAGGGTCCACTCTGTCATCTGAGCAAATTTCAAGCCGATACCACTTATGGCTTCAGAGTAGATACATTTTGAAAAGGCCGAAAAATGTGGCCAAATTTAATTTTGAAAGGCAAACTGCCAGGTTCCTGTTCGAGATGGGTCTGTCGCAATTAGATGAACATTTTGACGTTGGTTTGATCTCTACTGACCATTAAAGCTGTTTAAGTGTGATTTAATTTGCCTAGGTGGCGCTAGAAAGCAAATGATGGGATGTTGGGGGTCAGTTGCGAGGTGAGATTTTGAGCACATTTAGAGGGTCAATAAGAGCTCAAAGCGCATGCAAGGCTCTCAGAGGTGATAAGAATGTTGCAGGACAGCTGCACAGGTGTCAGGTGTGTTACCTATCAGCCGGTGCGTCCTCTGAATTCCAACAGGAGGGGAGGGGGCACTGACACAGTCCCCACCTTTAAAAAAAAAAGAGGAAAGTAGTTACTATTGTGCAGCGCTTCTTTCACCAACGCACCTCTGTAACCACCTGTCAAAGGAAGCGGAAGGACCCTCCCTCCTCCTAATGACCCCACAGCTGACGTCTGACCCTGATGTCTTGTTTTGTAAGCGAAGAAAAACTTGCTCTGCAAAGAGCCCATCAAACATCTGCAGATGCAAAAAGGGGGCCGCATGCTTTGTTTTGAGTTTGCAGGACATCCAATACTCACTGCAGGTGCAAATGCATGTTAAAAGAGCTTCAACATTCCTCTTTTTTTTTAAATAAACACCATGAAAGAGCATTTTAACAGGTAAAGTGGTCCACTCTGACAGTCAAAGCAGCGTAAACGTTTGTAGAAGGTGGAAGAACGGCTCCTTTAGGTAAAAAGGTCAGGGTGATTATCCTGAGCTGCTCCTCATTTGTCTTTTCAGAAAATAATTACGGGGAAAATCACCCTCGTCTCCCTAAACACCACGTCTCCTCCCGCCTGAGTCAGCACAGAGCGAGATCAGGAATTCAGCGTGAAAAACACACGTCTCCCCAGAGGAGCAGGGAGCTGCCAGGTGGGAAAGGAGCCTCCAGATCCTCCCTGCTGCTGCTGCTCCTGCAAAGGTGTCAGGGTCTGAACCCAGCACCTGGCTCCATCATGCTTTCATTACTTTCTTTAAGCAGAACGACTGAAGCCTCTATTTTCTAATCTCACCCAACAAATTACTTTATTGTTTCATTTTGAGTGATAAATAATGCAGCGTGGTCGCGGCTGTCACATAGCATCGGTTCGCTCCGAGGATAAGAAGTCACAACCCGTCTCACCTTGGTTATGTGCAACAACCTCCACCGGCATCTCCCCTCCGACATCCTGCGTGTGGCTTCTTGTCGGTTTACCTGCCTGCCGCGCCGCGTTTCCTCAGCAACCACGCAACAAACACGCTAATGACACAGATCATGACAAAAGATAACACCTGAAGACAGGAGGTTTATATAAATCAAGTGTAAACACAAACACAGAGACAAGGTAGCATTTTTACAATCGACACTCACTCCGGAGTTTGTGTAAATACAACAGATAAAATCAGCTGGTATCAAAGTGAGGATCACGTATGAATTTAAGAACAATACATTAACACTTACAGACACGTCAGCAGCTTTAACAGTTAGACAATCACAGAGCTGAAACATTATGACATGTTAAAGTTCACAGTTTGATTAAAAATGACTTTTTTCACATTAAAGAGCTTCATCGAGTTTGGGACAAACACAGGGGAAATGTTAGGGCTCTTAACACTCACTGGAATTCTGCCACAAATGGGAAAAATATTTCTAATCTAAAAGAATTCAAGTTTAATTTTCTGATTTTAATACAGAAAAAAATTAAATCACAGAAAAACAGATCAGCATTTATACACTAACATATACGATCCTTCCTTGCTGCTCATTTTTTCCCATTTAAAGTTATAAAAATATATTTTCCATCTATCTTTTCTTCTTTGGATAAAAGCTAATAATAAAAAAGCTTTTGGATAATTCAAAGAAAAGAACCCTGAAGGCCTCAGTGATGTTATGACATAATAGAGATGGACCAATATGGTTTTTAAGGCCGATATCGATTATCAGTCAAGGAAGCCGATATTCATTTGCAGTAAAAGTGAAAATATTGGCGTCAAAATTTGGGATGATACGAACTCCAACACTTTGTTGAAACGCCTTTCAGCGTACATTTAACAGCTCACAGGCTTAGCAGCTCTTTTATCAAGTTAAATGAAAACTTAAAAAAATAAAAGGTCCCTAAAGTTTGCTACAGTAGTGACTGCAGACGGAGAGGCACAGCTGGATTGGAGTCAAAATAACACAGTTTGAAATTTAATGTCGAATCAGCTGCCAGATTTAAAAAAAGGCAGATGCCGATATGCTTCAAATTTCTAAATATCGATCTGGTTGATGTTTAGCATCTTCACTTTCTGGAATTGGATTGGTTTATTCTGGCAAACATAGACTGTAAAAAAATGGACGTCATCTTGCTTAGCTTGAAGTGAGGTCGCCAGGAAAACTGTTCCCCCTGGTGGCTGGCTGCAGTGTAAGTCAAAATATGCAGCTCTCCAGTCATTCCAGATGGGCTGTGGCCAAACTTGAACAAATTAATACACCTGGTAGAAATGTTTCTCACGTCCGATTTTTGTGGTGATTTGAAGATATCATTTGGCTGTCTTGTATTCAGATCCAATTTTTTCAGAAAAGTTTCGTTTTCAGTAGCTATAAGAGGTTAAAAACGAGGTTTAACGTCATGTTTAATGATGATTGACAGCTGCCGTTTTTGTGTATTTTTTCCAGGGTTGTAAAACATATCGGGAGGTAGAGTCAAGAAATGATTAGACTCTTGAAAGAAAAAAAAAATTATATTATTTTTGTCACTTGGCTCCACTCAGATTCTCCCAGAATCCCTCACAGACTCTGGCTGCCAATGGCTGCACCTGTGACAGGGGAATTTTGGCTGGTACAATGATAAATGGTGAAGCCACGCTGTCCACTCTATATACAGTCTGTGGGCGGCACTGATAGCTGTGTCAGTTATGTAATAATGACACTATAGCAGCGCGACAGTGTACACCGCAAAAAAATCAAATGAAGAAGAAAAACGCGACACAGTAAACAAAGAGAAACAATGGAAGACATCCAGCAATTTGTCTTCTTTGTGATTGGCATGTGGCTGTTTGTTACAAAGAACAATCAGGAAGTGACGATTCTTTCCACCAATCAACAGACTACAGTGTTTTTAGCTCCACCTTCTGGATTGGATCAGTTTAGTCTGGCACCCCAATGAAAGGGCCCAAAAAAATGGTACGGTACAGGTGGGTTGTTTTGGGACCTGTTCCAGAAACGCCACTAAATGCGTGCCGCACTGAGACGAACCAAACTTAACGGATAAGTTCGGTTTATACAGCTTTTACATTGTTTATAGAATAAAGTAGAACAAAATACTCACCCAGAAGGTTTTCCTGATCCAAGCAGTGCTTCGGGAGATATTTAGATCCAAAATCGTGCAGCAAATGTCCGTATAATGGGATCCATCGGGGCATAGACAGCGCTGCTCCTAAAACTGCATTAATCGTCCAAAAACTCATGTTTTTCACCAATATTCCATCATGGTCCGCTCCGGGTTAGTCCTCTGCTGCAGTCTGTGTCACTCCAGACAGCGTTGTGTGGCTGTAATGACCTCTGAACTGACTAAGACTTTGTTTACGTTTGCCCCTACAGCCACACAGCGCTGTCTGGAGTGACACAGACTGCAGCAGAGGACTAACCCGAAGCGGACCATGATGGAATATTGGTGAATAACACGAGTTTTTGGACGATTAATGCAGTTTTAGGAGCGGCCCTGTCTATGCCCGGATGGATCCCATTATACGGACGTCCGCTGCACGATTTTGGATCTAAATATCTCCTGAAGCACTGCTTGGATCAGGAAAGCCTTCTGGGTGAGTATTTTGTTCTGCTTCATTCTATAAACAATGTAAAAGCTGTATAAACCGAAATTATCCTTTAACTGCTTGGTGGAAACAAGGCTAAAGAAGCTAGCTAACCAACCATTTCCTGTGAGTTGTCTTACTTCCAGACTGGTTATTTAAATTTCTGCTTAAACAGGAAGTTAGGAGCAGCCGTAGAAATCTTTCTGAGCGCCAAAGTCTATCTTTCTTTTTCAGTGAATTCTCTATGCTTCAGCATTTTGACCAGGAGTGAGGAGTTTCAAACTGAATCTACATTTTTCAACCCAAATTTGAGCCAACACACTGAAATTCTCTGAAAAGTCTTAAGTTAATCAAGAGCAACATACAACACGTAAACAAATTACTATCTGCTTTTTTTGGTAAACATTTAAAACACCGCTGATAACGACAGTAATTATATTTTAGCATTTTGATTAAAAAGCTTGCATGTACTGTTAATTTTGTGTTGTGGTGGCAAACATTTTACACTGAGCTGTGGTTTAATAAATCTGTAAGCACCGTGTATGTTCGTGTTTATCACAGTATGTTGTAACGTGCCGTGTCCTTGTAATTGGCTGCTCACTGCCACGTTTACCCCGTTTCTTCCAGCTCCAGTTATGAGCAGCGGGTCGTGTCACCACGTGTCTGGCAGCAGAGATCACTCACAGACCTTTATTGTACGTCAGGATCTTACAATCCGTGGCCGCGGCGATCTCTGGCTCCAGCTCGTTGACGCTGATCTGTAGAAACCAAACAGAAAGGAGAAATATTTGTTGTTAAATGTTTACAGAGTGGACTGCGTGTTGAAGATGAATCAGTACATGAAGATTAAGTTTAAGATCTGAAAGTGTCTCATCCAAAGTGTTCGTATTTACTGCTAATACTCTGAAGGAGCCAATTTGGCAGATTAAAGTCTAATTTGGGGTTTGCATCTCCTAATATTTGAACCAGAGACAGATGGCTGTTGGCGTCAGAATCTTAATCAGACATCTTGGTAGGTGTGAAACAGGGAAGTGGGACAAATCCAGAAGGCGGGGGGTCCGGGGGAACGGGGCATTCATGTTGCTTTTTGGGAAGATCTTTTTTTTTGTCTGCTTTTCTTACAAAAGTGCAAAAAAAAAAAAAGAAGCTGTGAGAGAAAAACAGGCTCGCTTTTCACAGGACGGTTGGCGACACATATGTCTGAAGCTTTCTGCCATATGGCTGTCTGAGATATTTCAGAGGTAATTAAATCCTAAACATGATAAAGCCAGCGCTGGTTGCTTGGTGTCAGGGAGTCAATTGGCAGAGAGGAGACAAAGAGAGGGATGGACTGAAGAATCGAATCAAGCGAGGGTCGTTTCGTTGGTGATAAGGCTGGAGTTAGAGCTCAGCCTGTTGGCCTGAACGGCGGCACGATGGAGGCTGTTGAAGCGCTGCAAAGACCACAGCGGGCAGGTTGAGTCTCAGAGGGCCACGCCTCATTAGAGGAGCTCAACAGGAGACGTTAGAGAGGTCAGACGACCCCGGTCAAAGAGAAACTGAGCCGTGAGTGAGATTAGAGAAGAAGAAACTAAAAGAGAACCACTGAGACAAAGCTTACTTTACATTTTACACCAGTATTGTTTTTATTTGCTGTAAATATCACAACTTTATAACTGAGTCCCACCCCTAAATGGGATGAGCCAATCAAAGAGCGTACAGTCGTTCCCATACACTCGGACATCCTCTGTCCAGACGTCCATTGAATGCATCACAGAAAGTCAGTTTTTTGTCCAGTTTTGTGATTTTTTCCTGAGACTTTAAGTCTAAAAATGTTTAAACAAGCTATCCTGAGAGTCTGGGTGATGAGGTGTGTTTTTAACCCTTTCCTCAGACTGAACAGAGAAAAATGTCTTCTTTAGAGAAAGTTGTGCCGTCGACCAACATCAGCTCTGTGTGAATAAAGCAAAGAAGGATGTCTCCATCTGCTTTAAGGTCAACTGACATCGTATCTGTGACTTTGCTGTAAAAAAATGTATAAACTTGTCTTTAAAATCTCTTATGTTATCTAAAGTTAGCCTAGCGTTAGCTCCTAGCTGCGTTGTTCATCATGTCTCATTGTTTGTTGGGAGTTCATTGACCTGTTTTGTTCTTTGGTGATCGTACATCATTGTTAGCTGTTGTCCAAAGGGCTCTAGTTATGCTAACGTTAGCTTCTGGAGCTTAGCTTCATTAGCTTATCTGTAATAGCCGAGATAACAAATAAATATGATCTGTGATGTTTCTGTCTCCAACGACAATCAACAGCATCCTGAGACATGTCTCCCACTGTGACACCTGCCACAGCGTCTGTCACTGAATGTTCACTGTCTGTCCGAGTGAGTGGAGGGGGCGGGGCTTAAAGTGATACTCCGGGATGGAACAAGTTGGGTCCTACCACAAGGTTAAGAGCAGAAATTACCCCAACAGCAGTGTTTTTGTGCAGCAGAAGCCCAGAGCGCTCGCACCAAACACCCCCTCCCTGCTCCTCTGCAGGTTTCCTCTGCACTCAGACGGGGCCATATTTTACTTGACCAAAAACACAAATAAACGGACTCCCACTGAAAAAATCTGATATCAGTCTGCATTCACGCTTTATTTAGAGAATTTTCAGCGCGTTACTTTCACACAAAAACACCACTAAATAAGGCTCTAGTTCTCATCGTGATGTAAAACGGTGCTACCTCCGCTGCAGAGCCACAGCTGGCTACGAGGCGCTCGCCGCTTAGTGTATCAGTCCGCACACACGGCGTGCCAGATATAAACAAACGCAGGTAGTCTGCCAGGACGAAGAGACACGATGAGAACTAGAGCCTTATTTAGCGGTGTTTTTGTGTGAACGTAACGCGCTGAAAATTCTCTAAATAAAGCGTGAATGCAGACCGATATCAGATTTTTTCAGTGGGAGTCCGTTTATTTGTGTTTTTGGTCAAGTAAAATATGGCCCCGTCTGAGTGCAGAGGAAACCAGCAGAGGAGCAGGGAGGGGGTGTTTGGTGTGAGCGCTCTGGGCTTCTGCTGCACAAAAACACTGCTGTAGGGGTAATTTCTGCCCTAAACCTTGTGATAGGACCCAACTTGTTCCATCCTTGAGTATCACTTTAAGACATAGGTCATTACGATGTCCAAATCACAGCTCTTAAAAAAGATAAAATTAGTAATTTAAGGTTCACTGTTCAACCATAAGGATGATGGTTTTATTGAGTGTTTTGGTTAATGATGATATATTTTTAGGGGTTTACATTTGGTGGATTTAGTGTTGAAAACTGTTTCAAAGTTTCAATAAGTATTTCTATCATAGAAGTTTACGTGTGTCTTCTTCACTCCCCTTTGTAGAGTTTTTTCCGTAATTTGAGCGACAAGCTAGCGTCAAAACGCCTGTAACTTTTGAAAAGTAAGGATGTTTAAGGCCCAGCTCTCCTCCTTTTATGTACAAAAATATCTTTCCTTTTCAAACGTGGTTACTATCACTGCTCTCATATTTCTGTGCATGTTTTACGTTGGCATTGCTGTTAACCAATACATCCACCAGGGGGCAGCCTGGAGTCAAAAGTTAATGACAACAACAAACTCAAAAACAAACATGGCGACAGTGGAGGACTTTTGCTAATGTACCTCTTGTGTAAAAGATAAAAACAGAGGCAGTGTTGTAGGAGGCAGTGGTCAGTGAGGCAATAAATTACATCCTGAAAGTTCTGCCATTGTCATTTCTTCTTTGTGTCTCACTAAAGCGGGAAGTAACAGCAACACTGCCCCCACGGTTTCCAGTGGTACTGCTCCGTTTTGCCTGTATCTGTCAGCTTCATGGAAACGTGCAGAATTAAAGATGAAATGAACGCAGAGCAGAATGAGAGGAGCACACGCAGAGAACAGAAAGTGAAACTTAACTATGGTCACAGGGATGAAGTGTTGTTGGAAACATATTTAAATCTCCTAATATAAAAATACTTATTGGAGTTTTGTTTGATTAATTCTCTTTGGTAATGTTGTGAACAAACCAGATCATTCATGTATTTTTTGAGTGGTGCCACTTATTCCCTAAATTTTGGGAAATACAGTATGTGTGTTACCTCTGACATCTGTGGGAAGAGGCTGATGGCGAGGGGCAGAGCTAGGCTGAAGGCAGCCAGGCACACCAGGCTGTGTACGGGCAGGACCAGCTTCTGCCGTCTCTGCAGGAGAGGAAGTCTGGAGGAGGGACACAAGGAGTTTGTTTTAGTTGAGGTAGATAAGACCGTTAAAAAAAGGATCTTTCTATTTGAGTTTGAAGTTTCCATTCAACACAAATGTAATTTTTCACAAACTATTCGAGGAACTCTCAAGAATCTATCTCCAGAAATACATGCTCCCGTCTCCTTCCTCCTCCCTCCCTCTGCCCTCCGTAGGATAATCCCCTCTTCGGCGTGCGGGACAGTGAACTCAGCAGGAGCTTGAGAAAGAGCCGCTCCATATCTCCTCCACCAGCAACGCCTCTTCCCCTAACGAGGAGAGCTACTGCCTAATGAGGGAGCTCATTAACACATACCGCTGCCATGGTTTAATTAGGCTACACACACACACACTCACACACATGCAGATACCCATCATAAAGCTGGGATACAAAGAGGCACGTCTACGGCAGAGAAGTTGTGAGTGATAGAGGAAGAAGTGGCCACTCTTTAAAGTTTAAAAACATTAACATAAAAAAAGAAAAATAGATATTTTCAACACTTTTAGGCTGACTTTGATAAAATACAGGTTGTGTTAACATGTTCAGACTAATGTGGCTTTCATAGTCGAAGGTTTTAGACAGGGGCCTCCATCACACATGACGATGCTAATTTAAAGTTTCAGAAATATTTTCCTGACCAAAAGATACAACAAAGTGGACATGAACCCAAACATTTTCTCTTTCTCTTTCTGATTGTTTTGGGCACATTGCTGACAAAAATCAACATGGAGTTGCAGAAGAATCTAGCAATCCATGAGACGTCAGAGTCATTGCACGTTCTTTCATTCCTGATTTCAGGAGCTGAGAGTACTAAAGTTATCACATGTTTTCTGCAACTCAACACAAAGACTTTTCTTTGAATGTTCAATAGATCAGTCCACTTTATTTTACAGCTCAACCAAATCTGCTGGATAAGGTTCGAAGTGTTCAGTTCCTCTTTTCTAATGTTCCTTTTTAAAAGGAACATGACCCAAACCTCCTTCTGGTGGCGCTATTCTATGGTATATAGAGTATAATGATGACTCTGTGGATGTTTCATTAGTTTTATGGGTATCTTAACGGCCAATTCATGAAAAGAATAATAAAGACGCTAAATTACAAACACACAAATAAAAGTAAAAACAAAAAAATTAAAAAAGAAGAAACGCACAAACAAAAAAAGGAAAAGGAAAGTGAAAGAGAGCAAACCTCTGATCCCGAAAAAAAAAGAGAAAAACAAACACCAACAAGAAAGAAACAAGAAAGAAAACACAAACACAAAAAAGGAAATAAAAAAAGAAAAGAAAGAAAAAAAAAAAAAACACAAACACAAAGGAAATGCAAAAAAAAGAAAAGAGCAAAACAAAAAAACAGAAATGCAAACACAAAAAACAAAAGAAAATGCAAACCAAAAAAAACAGAAACACTAACACAAAAAAGGAAATGCAAAACAAGAAAAGGAAAGAACAAAACAAAAAACAGAAACACAAACACAAAAAAGGAAATGCAAAACAAGAAAAGGAAAGAACAAAACAAAAAACAGAAACACAAACACAAAAAAGGAAATGGGAAAAGTAGAAAAGAAATGAACAAAACAAAAAAACAGAAACACAAACACAAAAAACAAAAAAAACAAAACAAAAAGACAGAAACACAAACACAAAAAAGGAAATGCGAAAAATAGAATAGAAATGAACAAAACAAAAAAACAGAAACGCAAACACAAAAAAGAGATAAAGCAAACAAAAATGGAAAGAAAATTAAAAAAAAAACACAAAAACATAAAAAAAATCTTATAACAAAAAAGGAAATGGAAAGAAAGAAAACAGAAACGCCTCAAAAGAAAAAAATAAACAGAAATGCAAACATGAAAAAGAGAAAAAGCAAAAACAGGAAAAATAATTCAACAAAACAACTAAAACCTGTTGAATATGAAATTGCACACTTTAGATAAACCTTTGAATCTATCGAATTTGACTTAATCTCATTACTTGAGGGAGTAATTTAGGGTTAATCACCGAAGTTTGCTTCCGCTTTTCACAGAGGGGGAGAAAAAAAAACGTCTCTTTTCTTGGTTTTAGAGGTCTGACATGCTGCGATGGACTTCAAGTGCTCTGAAGTGCTCGCCAACATCGACCCCAGTGATCAGGAGAGTCCTGCTCCAGGGACAGAGTCTGGATTTAAAAACTCTGTCAGAAATTTAGATAAAGCTGGGAGTCATTTACTCTATATATACTCTTTTATTCTCATCAGTACTACCACTGCACTTGTTATTCTTTTTTTGTAAGCATTATTGAGTTTTTTCTTGTTTCGTATTAATAAATCCCTCTTTGTAATTGTTAAAGTTTTTTTTTCGGTGTATTTATGGATCATTGATGGATTGTTAGCCTCATGGGGCCACATTTCAGTGGGGCCTAACAGATTTATAACTCTTCTGGTTGCCATTAAGAACTTGCTTATTCCTGTTCTTGTCTGCACTAAAGGTGTGTGTACAGGAACAATTAAGGTGAGACTGGTTTCTAATTTCTACACTAATTAAACACCTCCAGAGAAAGGTGGAGGTGATTACAAGCACAAAAAGTGCGAGATTCAAATAAAAGCCAGGAGGTGTTTGTTTGTCACCAACACAAGAAAAAGAAAGAGTTTTAAAACTGTTTTTTTTCCCACATGTTGGAGTTTTTTCAGAGCTCGAATCTAAAGGAACTTGCAGAGTTTCAGGCTCCGAGCATCACTGTGTGTCCTCCATGAGAGGGCTGAGCTGTCACTGCCCTCCATCTGCTCTCAGCAGCACAATCCATCACCGAGGGGCCGCCCACAGACCTGTCTCTGTCCCCCTGTTCTCGCTCCATTGAGAGCCACTGAAGGCGAGCTGACAGAGAGGAAAGCTGAGCAGGACTCACCTGGGACCACAGTCCAGCTCACAGCCCCCCCCCTTCGCTCCCCCATCCAGTCATCCTGCTGCCAGGAATCCCAAACACACCTGGGCAGCCTCGTCTGAGCCCGCCTGCTCGGAGCGGTCGGGACAAGTGCTGTCAAGGATTTACAAAGATGGCTGCATTCCTCGACACACCGCAGGCACAGCGAGGCCATCGATCACGGGACGTCCGTATAAACACATTGCATCATTAAGACATCATTACGCTCTTATCACACAGCGCCGAATCTCAGCGAGGGGAAGGGTTCACTGACTGCAGCAGCAGAACGCAGTAATCTGAGACCGTTTAATCCAAAGGAAATGAGCCTCTCACGTCGATTTATACCCATGAAGAGTCAACGAGAGCTAATAGACTGAAGGAAACAGACGGCTGAATGACAGATGAGATGATGCGCTTTCTTACTTTTCCAGTGCTGCCATGATCATAGGAGGGAGCACCAGGATCGGCATGGGGAGGACGACCCGGGTCAGAGCTGTCTCTAAAAGAGCCTGACACAAAACACAGGAAGAAATCATCAGAGGAAAATCTTTCTGATTGAGACCTAAACAGAAAATCAACAAAAAGCCTGATTTCTGAGTCACATACATGCCTGGCAGCTACTCTGGATGTTCCCACCACGTTCCCGTTGTCGTCGAGCACGCTGATGCCCTCTGACAGCTCCGAGTGTCTCATGAGCACCACGTTACACACGTTTGCACTCGCTGTGAGGAGTTAATCAAAAATGAGATGATATGTTAAAAAGTTACAAATTCACACAGTATGAGTCACATTCACAGTGCTTATAACAGCATGAAGGGTGAGATGTTTGCCAAAAGGCACTGTGGCAAAGCTGACTGAATTCAAATAGGTGTGGTGGCCCTAAAGTGTCAAACACTACGACAACAACCATAACAAAAGCAAAGCAAAACAAAGAGATAATATACAGAAACAAAAAACGGAAAACACAAACATAAAAAGAGAAAATGAAAACACATAAAGATGTCAACAAAAAAGTAAAAGGAATCATAAAAAAGCAAAAATAAAAATCCACATAAACAAAAAAGCGGGGGGGGGGGGACAAAGAGAAACTAACACCAAAAAATAAAACAATAAAATGAAATAAAATTAAAAACATTAAAACAAGAAAAAGGGACACACAAACAGAAAAAAATAAATAAACTAATTTATAGAAAGGAAATGCAAAAACAAACAAACCAACAGAAATGCAAACGCAAAAACAGCAAAAGCAAAAACAGAACAAAAAGAATAAAAAGAAAAATAGAAAGAAAACAAAAACAAAAAAATAATAGAAAAATTGAATGACAAAAAAAGGAAAAAAAGAGGGACACAAAAACCAAAATAAAAACCAAAAAAAAACCCAGAAAAACAGTTGAAAAAGAAAAAAAGAAAAAAAATGAAAACACAAAAGAGAGAAAAAGCAAAAGCAGAACACAAACACTAAAATCAAAAATGTAAAGAAAAGGCAAGAAAGAAAGCACAAACACCAAAAACAAAAAAAAACAAACAAAAAAGCAAGAAACACCAAAATGAAATTAAAGAAGAAAAAGAAAGAGAAACCGTTGAAAAAATAAGAAAATTGAAAAAATTAAAAATGCCAACACAAAAGAAAGAAAAAAGCAAAAACAGTACACAAACACTTAAATCAAAAATGGAAAAAAAGGAGAGAAAGAAAGCACAAACACCGAAAACAAAAAAACAAAAAAGTGAAAAACACCAGAATGAAATTAAAGAAAAAAAGAAAAACAGGAGAAAAATAAAAAAATAGAAATGCAAACACAAAAGAAAGAAAAAAAGCAAAAACAGAACACAAACAAACACTAAAATCAAAAATGGAAAGAAAAAAAATCAAAAAAGAAAACCAACAAAAAAATCCCAAAACACAAAAGAAAAATGGAAAAAGAAGGAAAACACAAACACCAAAAAGAAAAACAAAACATCAAAATGAAACCAAAAGACAGCAATTGAAAAAAAAGAAAAAATGCAAACACAAAAGAGAAATTGACGACTGGAATCCTGTGTTTTTGCTTTTGCTGCAGATGTTTGACTTTTTTTCAGACTGGGGGAGTAAAAACTTTGTCTCAGCCATCGTAGAGCTACGACAGAAACGTCAGGCTGGTTTTTACGTTTACGGGTTTTGTTATCATACTGTTTGTATAATGTTGTGGTGTTATTGTTTTGTTGCTTGTTTATGATACAGCTCATTAATATCTATCTTTCATTTTACTCTGATGGTTTCATTAGTTTCTGTGGGATGAGGAGAGGCCTCAGTCTGGGCCGTAACCCGTCAGAAACACCTCACACGAGCAAAAACATTTAGTGGAACAAACAGCCGCGTCGTGGCCCTGAGATTTATTCACTCGAGCCAAAATGAACACAAATGTATGTTAATGCAGACGGACCTTTCTCCTTGACTCTAATAGGAATAAGAAAAACTCATTTTGGAGAGTTAAGTGACGGCGCTGCAGGCCTTTTTAATTTAAGACAACAGCATTCAGAGTTATCTTTACGGAGCGCTGCAGGGCTGAGAGGAATTCAATAGACTGAACAAATCTCTCTTTTTACCTACCAGGGATTTTTTCTCATCCAGACCAATTAACAGAGGAACAGACCAGCAGAAATACAGACACAAGTCTAATTTTCAAAGAACTGTTCGCAATAATTGATTCAATTTCATAATTAATTTGATGCCTTTATTAATATAACCACAGTCGGTATAATTCAGGCTGAAATATGAGGCAATAATTTGTAATTATTTGAAATAATTACATTTTGTGTACTCTAATTGCCGTTGCTAATAAGGAGCAGTACGCTCATGGAAACTAATCCAAGACTTTGTCACGTAATTGACTTCCTAAACATCACAAATAATGACAAATATTTTCCAAAGACAACAAATTAATTATCTCACACACTTCTGGCGGCGGTGAGGCCTTCGTAATCTAAACGGATGACAGGCAGCCGCCTGATTGGGTTATTACAAATAAATCCAGCCTTAAGTAAGCAAACACAACGAAGCGGGTGAAAAATCAAACAGCACTTTACTTTGGCTCGCTTCAATTAGCCGTTTTAATTACCTTTTATATTGGTGGACCACGACAACAGAGGCAACAACAATGCACAAACAGAAATCAGGTAAATGAGGCCTCGACATAGACGCCACTTTGGGGGTAATTATCCAATTTGTTTGCGGCAGCAGAGTTCTAACAAGCAGCCAATTACCAGGCAAAGGCTGCGCCGCCGAAACCTGTTGATTTAATTGAAAGAGCCACGGCGGTGAGAGTGGGGGGGCAGGCAAACAATTTAATTACCAGCCAGCAGCCAGGGGCATTCTGGGACACAGGTCTATACCCCAGGGTGTGGCTGACTGTGTGTCATGATTTCAGCTCAGTGGCTCCACAGATGCACGACTAACGGAGCTCGCAACACGTCTCTGACCCTGCAGACGAAGACGGACCGCGAAGACGGTTGAGTTTGGCTGTCATACAGCAAAGAAAAACATTAATAACCACTTCATTATGTTTCCCAGGGTTTAAAGAGGGACTCTGTAGCATAATGCAAAGATTAGACCAGGGCTGTAGCTATTTCACCTCAGCTCACCTGGATTAAGGTCATTCAGAAGCCACAAAATCTGCTTTATCTTCACTATAACAAAGAAAAGCGAATGGTATTCTATAAAAAGTAAAAGTCGAGTGAATTATCATCTAAACAAGAATTTTTTGTGTTACCAAATTTATAAATAATAAAAAAATGAAACATCACATGTTCATTTTATTTAAAAAAAAAGAATAAATTTAAAGTTGATACATTTCTAATAAAAAATTTATAAATTTGCTATGTTTATGAAGCTTCAATAACATGCAATTTTTTTTTTTTTTAAATTGACCTTTCAGAAATAAATAAATAAATAAACAAATAAATAAATAAATAAAAATAAATTTAAAGTTGATCAATTTGTAATAAAATGTTATAAAATTGCTATGTTTATGAAGTTTCAATAACATGCAAATTGTTTAAAAAAATTGACCTTTCAGAAAAAAATAAAAAATAAATAAATATGCAAAAATTTAAAAAAAATTGATAAATTTTCAAAATACTGTAAAAATTCCCCAAAATGTGCAAAAATTCAGTTAAAAGAAATAATTTAAATTACTTGCCAAAAAAATGAAATTTCAAAAAATTTAAAATATTTTTAAAATATTCCCAAAATTGTTTTTTTTCTAAATTTGAAAAAAAGTTTAATTTTTTTAAAGAAAGGTAAAAAATTAAAATCCAAAATACTTGTAAGATTTAAGAAAAAAAAAAAAGGGGAAAAATTTTTTCAAAAATTAAAAAAAAAAAATTGCAAGAGCACCCACAAATTAAAATTATCCTTTGCAACACTTTATCATTATTATTAATGTAACTTAATCATGTATACTCATGTTTAGCCCTGATACACTTTAATGCAAATAAATACATTTCAAAAACAAAAATTCAGCATTTTCCTATTTTCATTTTAATCCTGTCCATCATATGCATGCTGGCACCGAGTGACAACCTCTGGTCTCAAAATAGGAAGTCAATACAGAAGTCCTAAAATCTGCAGTTCACTGAGTGTCCACTAGAGGTACAGAAACAATGGAAATCTTGTCCAAACCAAGCTCAAAAAGTAGACACTGTTCAGCAGAAATTATTCTCAAAAAAATTTTGATCTAAAATCCTGTGAGGATGAAGTGATACCTCTCATCTCTGCTTATCTAATCCTGTTCCAGTGGTTTCTGTTGTGATTAGTGATTAGTGATTAGTCGTGTTTTCATAAAAAAAAAAATCTTGGCTCTGGTCTGGTTTGCTCTGAGTTTTGGACACTCACCCACTGCTGGGAAGGGGATGAACCTCTGCACCAGGAGCCTGGTGGTTGGGCTGAAGCGGTTTGCTTTCTTGATTAACACGTTCAACCCGACCTGGAAACCAGAAAAAAAACTATATTTAGCTGCACAGAAACAAACTTTTTAAAGCTGATGTTTGAGTAATGAACAGATTCTGACCCCTCTGTGTCACGGATCAGAAAGGCACTGACTCTGCGTTGTGTTATCACAGGGGAAAAGTGATAAAAACATCTTCTCCTTGCTTTAACCATCAAACACTGCACTTCAACACACTGAAAAGGCTGTGGTCAAAAGGCAGCGCCATCACCTCCTCATCCTCCAGCTCTCCCAGGCCCGGCGGGGGGCCGTCACCAGAGCAGACGTTTAATTGGAGAGCTCCTGACCCCCTGCCCGCCTGTCGTTCCACCCTCCACACACCCCCTGATTTTTCCTCTGCTTGTTGCTGTTGTCAAGCCCGAGGGCAGCAGCCGGATTGGCCCCCAGCGGGACCAGTAATTGGCTCGGTTTGAGCCCGGTGTCCACACTGCGAGCTGTGTTAGGCGGGTGTGTGAGCCGTGGTGTCTTTGATGTTATTAAGGTGAGGTTAAACTGCTGAGGGCTCCTCTTTTAGAGCCTCCTGCTGGGGTCAAACATCTCCAAATAATCATTATTTGACCTTCGAGCTTCTGGGAGGAATTTTGCGCAGGTAATGAACCAAATTGGGATGAAAAATTTGAGCCACTGAAGCAAATAAGACTGGATGGAGCTGGATATTATCCTCATATAATTTTCTGCCTCTTGTTGTAAACACAGAAATGATTTCACATATTTCTCACAAAGAAACTCACAGCAATGGAGACCGCGCTGGTCACTGCTCCGAGGTATCCCTGGATGAATTTGTGAACTGGAGCCGGCTGAAGTGAGACAAAAATAAGAATAAAATATGTGCGTATCTTCATCAGCTCATGCAGCACTCTTTATGACTGGGCCTGGATCACTTCCTGTTTACCTTGGAGGCGTTGCGGTTGCAGTAGTTGACGCAGGCGTTGTGACTTTGATTTAACCACTGCAAAAGAAAAGAAGACAAGTTTGTTTGTAACTGAGACGATTATATGATTAAGTATGACTGGTTTTAAGTCTCTGTGAGGATTATCTGCTTGGTGTGAAAACAGTGACACCTGTGGCCAGAATTGGTAGAGTTTTTCAGGGGGAAAACTCAGCCATTTTTGCCTCAGCTTACCTGGATTAAAGTCATTCTGGAGCCAAAAAACTACTTTGTTTCACAACAAAATGTATTAAATTCAACATCATGAAATCTTGTAAAAAGCTATCCAAACAAGAAGTTTTTGAGTTTGCAAATTTATCAAAAATAAAACACTAAGCTATCACATGTGCGATTGTATAACTTATTTTTTACAAATGAGAAATTTTTAATATCATAAATTTGATAAATCTGCTAAATTTATGAAATTTCATTAATTTCCAAAACTTAAAAAAAAATGAAAAAATGTGCTAAAACTTGATAAATTTTCAAAAAATAAAAATAGATAAAAATTTGTAAAAAAATAAAATAAAATTGTCCAATCTTCAAAAAATGGGATTTAAATAATTTTTTAAAAATTTGCAGATTTTTTTTTTTTTATTTCAAAATTTTGCATCTGGTGTATTTGAGGCATTAAAGTGTTTTATGCTAAAGTTTGCTTCTGTCTTGCTTAATAAATGAGTGCTGCAGAGCGTAATGGTTGTTCATGTAATCATTGTTATGACATCACTTAAGAGTTGTCATAAAAACATATGTAGCACACAACATTTAGGAAAAGAAGCATTGGAAACCACAAAAACTTAGACTCATTTCCATGTGTGTAAAATCAGAAAGTGACACATGAAGTAAACCCTTCAAACACTATGGGATAGGGTTGTTTTAAAGACTAATAAATGTAAAAAAAAATATATCAGAGTGACAGTAACAAGGCAGGAGATCAGGATCAGGTGTGATGCTGATTCATATGGACCTGATTATCCTGTTTTCCCCTCACTATCAGTGTAAATGTCAGCTTTAATGGGAGTGAGAATAGCTCAGTTAGCTTGGAGCTGATATAGACCATCGCCCACCTTATGATTCTTCTTATCGTTAGTTTTTGAAGCTGTGGTGATGTGTGGATTTACCTGCCAGAAGATTGTGGACACTAAGGTTTGATTTGGGAGGAGGAGGCCGACAACCTGTCCAGGGATGAAAAAGGTTTCACAAAACAACAACAAGATAATGTGAAAAGACAAAAACAGAGCATGATATTATCAATCAGGCTGCCTCCCTCATAGTAACACATTGATTTTGGTTGAAGACGAAAAAAAAGTCTTACCACAGGTGTGCCGAAAGGAATAAAACCTGTGAAATGGCAGAAACAACTTTATGTCATCCCGTCTAATAACACTTTAAAGTAGCTGTACAAAAAAAAGGTGCTGTAAGCGCAGACTAAAATACTCCAGCCTGCTCCTCCAGAGGTCTCAAGAACATCTCGGTCACTGTGGGAGAGAGACTTTAATCAGCGCCCAGCTGGGTCTGACCTTTCCCAGACAACCTGAAGAGCCCCGTGGAGCCGTGACAGTTCCCGGGGTGAACGACGCCCTCATGTTGGAGAACATAACAAGCCCCTAGACCCCACTCCCACACCCAGATACTGTACCTGACATCCGAAAGGGCATGAGGATCTTCTCCCCAGTGTCAGGGTGGATAATGGCCTGTAAAAAGAATATAATGATCACAGTTAATTTTGCTTTATGACATATTTACACAGAGAAAAAGTCAGACTGAGAGGATAAAAAATGAAGATTTAATGTTTCTTTTCCAGTTCCAGTTCAGCAGATAGAAATCTCTTTGCTTCAGATTTGATCATAACACGAGGTTCCTCCTGAAGCTTTTGAAGCCAGCCCTGAACATGTGAAGGATGAGGGCGCTGTCAGGTCTGAATCTGTTGCATAATAATGTATACAGTCCTGCAAAATGACTTCATGTATCATCACATCATATCATATGGGAGTGCAGCCCAGGATGGGGAAGAAAGGTGATTTAAGGGACTCTGAACGTGGCATGGTTGTTGGTCTGAGTATTTCAGAAACTGCTGATCTACTGGGATTTTAACCAACAACCATCTCTAGGGTTTACAGAGAATGGTCCCAAAAAGAGAAAATATCCAGTGAGCAGCAGTTCTGTGGGACAAAATGTCTTGTTGATGCCAGAGGTCAGAGGAGAATGGACAGACTGGTTGGAGCTGATAGAAAGGCAACAGTAACTCAAATAACCACTGGTTACAACCGAGGTCTGCAGAAGAGCATCTCTGAACACACAACACGTCCAACCTTGAGGCAGATGGGCTACAGCAGCAGAAGACCACACCGGGTGACCCTCCTGTCAGCTAAGAACAGGAAACTGAGGCTACAATTCACACAGCAACACCAAAACTGGACAATAGAAGATTGGAGAAACGTTGCCTGGTCTGATGAGTCTGGATTTCTGCTCCACATTCAGATGGTAGGGTCAGAATTTGGCGTCAACAACATGAAAGCATGGATCCATCCTGCCTTGTATCAACGGTTCAGGCTGCTGCTGCTGGTGTAATGGTGTGGGGGAGATTTTCTTGGCTCACTTTGGGCCCCTTAGTACCAACTGAGCATGGTTTAAAGTCCACAGGAAAAAAAAAAAGGAAAAAAAGACAAAAAAGAAGAAAAAGAAGAAAAAAAGAGAAGAAAAGAAAAAAAAGAAAAAGAGAGAAAAAAGAAAGGGGGAAAGAAAGGAGGGGAAAGAAAACAAAGGAAAAAAGAAAAAAGAAAGAAAAATGAGGAAAAAAGAAAAAAAATGGGAAAAAGAGAAAAAAAGAAAGGGGGAAAGAAAAAAGGAAAAGAGAAAAAAAGAAAAAAGAAAGAAAAAAGAAAAAAAGAGAAAAAAGAAAACAAGAGAAAATTAAAGCTGCAAGCAGCGATGAACGGGCCCTCGCCCTGTGTGCGCCAGTCGGAGTGTGTGCTAGCCGCCGCATGTGCTCGTTCAAGGCTTGCCAAGTGGAGCATGTCCCAGCTGCTGCGTGAGCAGCAAAATGTGTTCCAGCCAAAAGCCATAGTTGTGGGCATCAGAGTTAAGGCCAAAACTTATGATGCCAGTAGCTCAAAGTTGCTGGACAGGCTGCAGATATGAGCCCCCGGGTGGCACTGTGGAACATTAATATAAGTGCAACCAGTGTTAGAAATGCACTGAGGCTGTGACACTGAACCTCTGTGTGCATTTTGGCCCTGATCCAACACTGCACAAGAGAGAAATGAAGATTTTAATGATGCAGCCAAAATGGTCAACTTTGACGGTCATTTGTGGCCACGCCCATTGACGTAGGAAAAATCCGTTTGGAATGTATCATTGTCAGTGTGTGTAGATTACACAAGCCAAGCTTGGAGTGGATCTGATGAAAAACCAAGGGATTGTTGCATTTCGTCTGAGGCGAAAAATCGTCAAAATCCGATGTTGACGGGCAAATTGCGAACTTCCTGTTCGGAATTGACTATGGTCATAATACAATTTTTTGTAGGTCTTGGCATGCCTGTTATGCTTATCAAATTTCAGGCCTGTAGCTCAAAGTAGCCGGGGGGGCAAAAATTTTGAGCCCCTGGGTGGCGCTATGGAGCATTAATGTTTATGCAAAGAATGATAGAAATGGAATCGGCATGTGACAGTGAACATGTGTGTGAATTTTGGTCTTGATCCAACTTTGTACAAATGAGCTATTAAGATTTGAAAAAAGTGGCAAAATGGCCATCTTTGGCGGTCATTTGTGGCCCCGCCCAAAAAAATTATAACAATCTTTTAATAACTTTTTGTCTTTAATATGTGTTGTTCACACAGGCCAAGTTTGGAGTTGATCTGAGAAAAAACCTGGGACTAGTTCGTTCAAATACGTACCCTATGATCGCATGTTTTGCCACTTTCAGGCCATTGCCATTAGGGGGCGCTGTACTTTCTGGAGAAAATAATTACATGGCTGCATCCGGGATGCCACCCTGAGCATGTGTGTCCATTTTCGTGCATATCGGAAAAAGTTGACAAAATGCCGAACTTTGGAACCACGTCGTAGCCACGCCCATCATGATAGAAACAATCTTTTAATAACTTTTAATCTTCACTGGGGATTGTATACACATGCCAAGTTTGGAGTTGATATGTCAAAAACCCTAGGACAAGTTCGTTCAAATACGTTTCCCCAAAACCGCTAAATCACGACGTTTAGGTGCAATTAGTGAAGTTCGTGTTCGGAATTCTCAAAAGTCGTAGGAGACTTTTTTGTTTGTCTGGGCATGCTTGTTATGTGCACAAAATTTCAGGGCTGTAGCTCAATGTCAACCCAGGGGCTGCAGTTTTAAGCCACTAGGGGGCGCTATGGAGCGTTCATTTTTGTGCAAGCACTGGAATCACGCAATTTTCGCACATTCAGAATTTTGGGTATACGCGCGTTCGCGTTTTCGCCAAGCGAAAGGCACGCAATTTGGGGTTAAAGGGGCACAGAGAAAGAATAATAATAATCGCAAGGGTTTCAAGAGGGCTTTCGCCCCCGGTTCCCGGGGCTCGGGCCCTAAAAAAGGAAAAAAAAAAAAAAGAAAAAATAAGAAAAAAGAAAAAAAAATAAGTCAGCTGGTAAGTCCTGAGTATTGTTGCTGACCATGTCCATCCCTTTATGAGCACAGTGTACCCATCTTCTGATGGCTACTTCCAGCAGGATAACGCTCCATGTCATAAAGCTGGAATCATCTCAGACTGGTTTCTTCAACATGACAATGAGTTCCCTGTACTCAAATGTCCTCCACAGTCCCCAGATCTCAATCCAATAGAGCACCTTTGGGATGTGGTGGAACGGGAGATTCTCATCATGGATGTTCAGACGACAAATCTGCAGCAACTGTGTGATGCTATCATGTCAATATGGACCAAACTCTCTGAGGAAGGTTTCCAGGACCTTGTTGAATCTATGCCACCAAGGATTAAGGCAGTTCTGAAGGTGAAAGGGGGTCCAACCCGGTACTAGCAAGGTCTACCTGATAAAGTGGCAGGTGAGTGTAAATGGTTGGGGTTTTTCTTAAATTGGTTCAAAAAGAGCTTGGTAACATTTTGTCAGTTCATGTTTGTTTTGCTAGCGATAGATGCTCCGTCTTTGTAAAAAGGGTCCTGTTTTTTAGCCTTTTGGGAAAAAACAAGTTATGAAACATTCAGTTTCATGTGGGCAGGATTTAAGGATGGGTACCAAATTAGGTGCTTTTATAGGTACTGACCAAATTCTGTCAAAAGTAGCGGGTACCAATTCATGTAAAATCAAAAGGTACCATGTTTAGGTAGCTTAAAGTGATCCTCCGGGATGGAACAAGTTGGGTCCTATCACAAGGTTTAGGGCAGAAATTACCTCTACAGCAGTGTTTTTGTGCAGCAGAAGCTCAGAGCGCACGCACCAAACACCCCCTCCCTGCTCCTCTGCCGGTTTCCTCTGCACTCAGACGGGGACATATTTTACTTGACCAAAACACAAATAAACGGACTCCCACCGAAAAAATCTGATATCGGTCTGCATTCACGCTTTATTTAGAGAATTTTCAGCGCGTTACTTTCACACAAAAACACCGCTAAATAAGGCTCTAGTTCTCATCGTGTCTCTTCGTCCTGGCAGACTACCTGCGTTTGTTTATATCTGGCACGCCTTGCGCGGACTGATACACTAAGTGGCGAGCGCCTTGTAGCCAGCTGTGGCTCTGCAGCGGAGGTAGCACTGTTTTACGCCACGATGAGAACTAGAGCCTTATTTAGCGGTGTTTTTGTGTGAAAGTAACGCGCTGAAAATTCTCTAAATAAAGCGTGAATGCAGACCGATATCAGATTTTTTCAGTGGGAGTCCGTTTATTTGTGTTTTTGGTCAAGTAAAATATGGCCCCGTCTGAGTGCAGAGGAAACCAGCAGAGGAGCAGGGAGGGGGTGTTTGGTGCGAGCGCTCTGGGCTTCTGCTGCACAAAAACACTGCTGTAGGGGTAATTTCTGCCCTAAACCTTGTGATAGGACCCAACTTGTTCCATCCCGGAGTATCACTTTAATGCATCCTTGTGACTGTGAAGGAGAGGAAGAGTAGGGGATTTTCCATGCTGGACATGAACACAACATTGCAAGGTTATATGATGATAAATAAATATGTTAAATTGAAAAAATATACATTGTATTATTGAAAAAATTGATGTTTTTTGCCGCATAAACACAAAAAAGTAACAAGAATTGGAACCATCCCTACTGGGATCAAAACATTATTTTGGGAGAGACTGTAGATTTTTATTAACCTTATTTAACTAAGGTTGATGTCCTTGCTTTGAGAGTTTATAATGCAAAAAAATGCGAATCAAAGGTGAAAAAAAGGAACCAAATCTGCTTCAAAACCACACATAGTAACACTGGTATAATGTCAGCCAACTTGTAACTCCAGGCCCAGCCAAAAATTGTCTGCCTGACCCAAAACTGAAATCCTGGCTCGGTCCCTGGTGCAGCCCACAAACCTCAAAACAGCTTCAGTTTATCTCGATGAATCCTCTTTTAAATCTCACAGCTGAGCTTCATCAAGTTTTGACAAACAGAAATCATCAAATCAACTTCACTAGAAAAAAGATTAAACATCTATTTTTATTTACTCTTCTTCTTCTTTTTCAGAGCTGGGAGCAAAGCTGTCGCTGCGACTGTGAATACTTTCCCGCCGGCTCGACAAACTGCACCTGCAGTTCACGGACTGTCAGGCGTGTTTAGAAGTTGGCGCTCGGAGCTAATTAGCAGCAGAGTTAAAGCTTGATTCCCTGTTTTTCTGTTTTTTTTTTTTACGTTCATCATGTTGCATTTCCTCGTCGTCTCTTTGCTGCAGAAATGGATCAGCGTTGACCTCAAAGTGTGACACTATCTCTGAGTGTTGTTTGCCTTTCTTCTGACCCATGGCGCAAGAAGCAGAGATAAAAACTGATTATGAAGGGAGTCGGTCAGATAAAAAGAGGAAAACATCTCACCTGTTTTATTTTCTGAGCTCGCCAAAGCTGCAAAGACAGAAAAGAAACGCTTTAACTCTTTTACGGCGTCATTGCTTCATTTAAACATCCTGGATTAGTCTGTAAATGAACATTTTGTGTCGTTACCTGAGCATCTGTGACTCCTGGAGGCAGAGATCCTTGTTTGAACTGATCGAGCAGCTTCACACATTCCTGCAGACGTTTCTAATTCGACAAAAACACATAAAACCTTATTGTTATGATGCAAAAGTGATGCAGAAGTTGTTGCATGTAGGTAAAGGAGGATGAAGATAACCACCAATCATTGAAATTGTTATTCATGGTTTGATGGATAAGAAAAATTAAAGTCAGTGAATTGTGAGGTATGTCGTTTTCCTCCTCCACCCTGCGAGCTGCACAGCTCAGAGCAGGATAATTGTGTTTCACTGAAACTTTCATGCTGCTATTCAGTTGACAAATGAGTTTCCTAAAAGGTAATGAGCAGCTTTCTGCGGTGTGATCATTGTCTAATGCTGAGCAAAGTACCCAGTCATGTGGCCCAATTTGTTGTAATGAGCTTACCATCTGTGTGTACGACTGTGTGTGTGTGTGTAATAAAGTGAGGATGGTGTGTATGCAAAAAAATCAGAGCCGTCCCTGTTCCACTCTCATCATTAGGGGCAAGTCGAGGCTGTGCCCGGCCCAGCAGGACGCGAGGAGTGTGTGTGTGTGTGAGTGTATGTGTGTGTGAGTGCACACACTCCTTTTCCCTCCCAGCTGCCCCACACGTCCACACCTCATCACATCCCAGGAGCTACCGCCGCTATTACTGTCACCAAAAAGCCCGCTAACAGCTCATTACCCAGAGCGCCTGAGCTCTGATGACTCCATGAACCAAATTACCAAAACACAGCGAAGACCTGTGGAAACACCAGGACGGAGGAGGAGCAGCAAGAAGCTCCAAAAGTTTCTGAACTGATCCGACCCGCCCAAAGCTGAGGTCTTCCTTTTCCTTTTTTTTTTTTTTTTGTCGTTTCAGCCAAGACACTCATCAATCGGGTTTAATAAGGGTTCAAAAACGATAGATTTTCAGACTAAGTCCTCACTTAAACCGACTAATGTGAGGATTAGGGATGCACCGATATGAACATTTTGGTTGATACTGGTATTAAAATTGCTGCTATGGCCGATATTAACTGATATCAATATTGGTAAAAAACAAAACAAAACTGAGATGATGTGTCGAGGTAGTTCAGAGAGAAAGAGCGATGCTATCGTGAGAAAAGACGACCATAGAGAAAATCAAAGGATGGAACGCCTGAGAGGAACGTGATCAGAAAAAGTATGTTTTGTCTGTTTTTTGGATCAAAAACAGAAAGAGAGACGTAAAAGAAGAGCGTCCACTCTTCTTCGATAGTTTGGATGTTTACATAGTCAGAGAAAACAAGATTATTTAGGTCTTGAAAGATTGTTCAAGACGCTCTGAAAATGGCCGGCAGCTAATGAGTAAAAATCAGCCCACTTTTACACATCAGCTGATACCAATATTGATACCGATATATTGTGCATCCCTAGAAATGGTGTCTCAGATCTATCGACTTTTAGAAAAACCCTTTCTGTGATAAGTGGCTACACCAGGCTCTCAAACTGGCTGTTAATATTGCGAGACCTAGTTAAAACCCAGCTAATCTTTACTTTTAAATGACAAAATATTAATCAACCCAAGGATTTTTGACATGGGTTAAATTCCTCTCTACCACCTTTTTTTATTTCACATACTTTTCTCAGTATGTGGGTCTGTCAGCATCACAATATGGTGACCCTCTTGGGTCAGATGAGCATGGCTAAACAGCATCTAAAGTCATAATGGTGGTGGAAAATGTGCATCACATGATAAATCCATAACTACAATTAATACAGCTGTCAAAATTAAAGCATTAATCAGATTAATCCACATCATCATGATTAATCTGTTTTAACATTTTAACTCAATTAACTCATCTGCTGTGCAGAATGACTCAAAACTTCGGAAATATCCCTGGCAACGTATTTTAGGCAGTTTGTCCTAGTAGATTTGAGTAATAAATAAATACACAAAAAATAAAAGAAAGAAAGAATAGTCGTTCAACATAGTCTTATGCACACTCTGCAGGAAGGAGTTTTCTTTTTTGCTTCGGGGCTTCAGTAAGTCTACCTCAGACAAATTGCAGATTGCAACAAACTCAAAACCCATAAATCTCGTCTAAGACACGGTTTTTACAACGGTTTTGCAAGTTGCCTCTCAAGATGCACTGTACGAGGTTCCATCAAGAAGTAGAACCTTTATTTGTTAAAATGAACTGTTAACTATGTTTAATTAACATGTTAAGTGTAAAAATATTTCCACAACATCACTGTAATTAACCCCATTCAATAATTTAATCATTTGACAGCACTACTCAGAACAAAATTGTAGTTTTTCAATAGATAGTGTATTTATAGACTTGATTAAGCCCAAAGAAAATGTGGGATTTATCATGATTAATCACAGAATAGACATGTGATTAGATTGATTAATTTTTTTAATCACTTTTATAAGGGTCGACTACAACAGGTAAAGTTTACCATATAAATACATGAAAAAACATAAATAAACTTCAGTGATAGTCACAAAGTTGTGTCATGGATTTTGGCTCTATTTGAAAATTCTTATGTCAAACAAAAAGAAGCCAAAAACATAAATCCATCCCAATCTATCAAACCATCCATCAAACCCAGAGACCAGAGTCCAAACCATGAATGGTGGCTGAGAGACCCTTGTCTCCGCTAAAAAAACCCCCAACAATAATAACCCCTGTGTAATAAAAGATAAGAGTTTGTGTACCTCTGTGACGAACAGAGTCCCAGGATCAATCACATCCAGGAAGTGCCTGAAGCGACCAAAAAAAGTGTTCTGGGAGAAAAGAAAAATACATCAAACATGATCTTTAATTCAACCACATCAAAAGGCAATAAAACTCATTTTGATGGTATTATTATCAGCAGAAGACCAAAATTTTAGATTAAAAGTTTATTTTCAACACTAAATAACTGTAACTCTTGAAAATCTGAATGAAAAGTGAACTTCTACTCAAAAATACGTACACAAAATGATCTGGTTCTTCTTCTTAAAGCAGACCGTCTACAGATACCAGCTTGTACACAGTCACATTACAGCACGCCAGCTGTTGTAACACAACAGGTGGAGCCTCCTCATTAATACGGCTCACAAACTGTTTCCTATCTGCATCTTTTAGAGACCTGGATCCACTCACAGCATTCGCAATTACCGTCTCTAATGACTGTGCCAAAAATACCTTTCAATCATTTATTCATAACTGAGCATAAGGGACACTTTGGTAGCTCGCCGTGCAGCTTCGAGTGGCACCCATGCCTTCCTAACTTAAGTTTAATTGCTTTAACGACTAATTTAGATAAAAATCTGGAATCTGACTCACAGCTGTGCTGAACATATGGATGGCTGGTACAAACACAGAATATGGGAACAGTTTTTAAATCACTAAATCAAGCTGACTCTGGTAGGCAAGAGAGGATTTTATATCTTAGGTGTTATTTAACTTTACTCCATAGTGACAGCTAAGCTAGCTAACAATTTAATTCTAGTCTCAGTTCCTTAATGTGTTGAGCTCCTGTTGTGTCAAAGATCTCAGCTTTTCTTTTCACTTGTAAAATCTACTGTCTTTTGAAGAACAAAAAGACTTTTAGTTGATTTATGAGGCTATTACACACATTGTACTGTGCTAAATGACTTGTATTTTTCTACTAATTCAACTTTGGCTTGAATGATTGAATGAAT